>NC_091820.1:98217500-98842500 GCF_041296235.1 Equus asinus
TTTGTCAGGACCAGTGCCACAACCAATTCATGGCCTACGACCTTATCTGGTGCCTTCAGATCTTCTAGGAAGACTTTTTACATGTAGCTCTTCAGCTTTCTTTCCCATAGTAGCTATTTCAAATATTCACCACTTATCTCAGGCTACATTCCTCCCTTCAAGCAGATTCTCTTGCCTTTTACTTCACTGTCAGACTTGACTTTCTAGCTCTATACTCACATGTGAATGTGTGGGTCTCCCTCTCCCTTTCTTCCTCCCTTCCCCTGCTTACCTGATTCCCTAGTGTTTTGTTCAGGTGAATAATTCCACTGGAACCCATGTTTAGGAATTTCATGTCCTCTGTTGTCCTCATAGGCAGAGAGGTTAACATTAGACAGTAAGAAGGATTTTTCTTCCATTTTAACAAGGAGAAAGATGAATATGTATATATGTGGGTTGAAGTGTTGGTGGTAGGAGGTTGAGAGAGCTTTCATCTGACTTCTATTTTCTAATATCTTCAACTTCTTGTTCCATTGTCCGTCCTTCTATTTGATTGAATCCTTCACGTGAAACTCAGCCCTGAATCAACTCAACTGTCCATTGCCTTCATTCTTTTTCTTTTTAAACATATGACAACTTTATTTTTAGTTATCCTATTTTATTTTATTTTTTTTTAAAGATTGGAACCTGCGCTAACATCTGTTGCCAATCTTTTATTTCTTCTTCTTCTTCTCCCCAAAGCCCCCCAGTACAAAGTTGTACATTCTAGTTGTAGGTCCTTCTGGTTGTGGCATGTGGGACGCCACCTCAGCATGGCCTGATGAGCGGTGCCATGTCCGTGCCCAGGATCTGAACTGGCGAAAACCTGGGCCACCAAAGCCAAGTGCGTGAACTTACCCACTTGGCCATGGGGCGGCTCCCATTGCCTTCATTCTTACAACTGAGCACAGCTAGAAAAATAGTCGCACAGCTGTGTAGACTGATATCACATAATTTCATGATCTCCAACCTCATTTGAACCCTCAATATTACCTAGATATTCTTCTATATTTATTAGTGACCTTTTCCCCCTCAAGCTCCAAATGGGCTATCTCAAACTTCCTGTTCAACTACCTCCCCCCTCACTCAATAGATGACACTGTCTGCTACTTCACATAGAAAACAGAAGTGAAATGAAAGCTCTTTTAAGAAAAAATTAGACAATTATTAACTACAGGGAAAACAAAAAGTTGTACAAGGAAGGAAATGAAATCATAATATGCTCTTTAGCTCAAATGTGAATATTCATAATAGTGTAAGGTTGTGGCATATCTATATTTGAAGAATTGAGGGAGGGTAAATCATTATCTTCCATATTAAGAACTCAATAGATAATATATAAAATTGTCTAATTAAGGAGACATATGAGCATATCTGTAAACATGGAGATAAATAACAGAAGAAACAGCTTAAAAAGTTGACATTTGTCTTCAGGAACAAGGGCTCAGAAGGGGAGTGCAGAGGACTGCTGTTTTATGTTAACATGTCTTATAGTTCTGTATAACTATTACTTTGAAAAATAATTTTTAAAAAGTTAAGGTGCAAAGAAATGAGGAGGGTGTGATTTCATTAAAGTATATGTGTGTTTGTGAGTATATAAGGTGTGGTTTATATAAGCATGGAAAAAGGTGGGGAAGGGTTGATTCCAAATTGATACATTTTTGGGCAGAAGATCAGAAGGGGGAAGGAGAAATTATGAACTTTTTCTTTCTTACTTTTTATTTATTTTTCCTCCATTTATTTGTTTATTTTCAGATGTATGTCATAATATATTTCAAATTCTGTGTAGATTGAACTTTTTCTTTATTCGCCTCAGTTTTGATTTATTATAACAAATCACTACTTTTGTAATTTAAAAACTTAAAAAAGAAATATTTTAAAAGTGTCTCCTGTGATTTTTTTTGTCTGCCTCGTGGTTATGGGTTTGCAGTGAGTCTATCTTTTTGATAGGCATGTCAACTTTCACTTAGAAAAATTTCCACTACCTTTTAGTCATGGCTAAAGCTCATCTGCTTTATGATTTCCCTCTGATAGAAAACTTGGCAGAAACTGTTTTCTGAAAAGACCTGGCTCCTTTAAATAGATCACAGTGGGTGTACAGAGCGGTTTCAGAACCTTGAATAGGAAATGTCACTACACAGCTTCTTTGGCCACCAAAAACTCATGGTTGAAGATGGCTTTCCAGTTAGGCTCTTTTTTAACATTTGGGTCAGGAACCACAGAGACCTTCCTCCTATGACTGGTATTCTATTCTTGGGCCTTATATTTGTTACTTTACACTTTTACAATCACTGCCAAAATAGGAGACCCTTTTGTTATCTAGTTTACATAGGACCAACCCCCAAAAATGATAGCTACTGTTTGTTGAGCACTTAAGATGTGTCAGACACTGACGCTTATTGAGCAGGTCTGTGAGGGAGGTATGTATTCATAGGGAAGAGATGGAGATGTGATGAAAGAGGGTACCTGAGGTAATGGAAAGTGCTAGATTGGGTTTCAAAACCTTAGATCCCTGTGACTCTATCTACCATACTCTGTGACCTTGAGCATGTCACCTCCCCGCGCCTGTCCCTAATTTCCTCCTCAGTATAGTGGGAAGATTGGACTAGATCAATGATTCTCAAACTTGAGTGTGCATTGGAATTGCCTGGGGTGCTTGTTACAAAGTCAGCTTCCTGTGGCCTCATCCGCAAGATTTACTGAATTAGATTCTCTGGGAGTGTGTGTGGGGGAGGGAAGCTGCAAAAATAGATATTTTTAACAAGCTTCTTTGGTGGTTCTGATACATGTGGTTCTTGAACCACACTTGGAAAATCTTGGAACCCATGGTCTTTTCTGGCTCTAACATTTCATTACTCAATATCCAGGTAGGACTGCTAGGGATGTGATTGAAGGGAGAAGCAGGGCTTGAAGGAAAGATTTCTCTCATTCATTAATTCACTGAGTCAGCAAATATTTCTTAAGTGCCTGTTATGTGCCTATTGAAGACATATTGTCTAGTTTTTCTGTATATGTTTTATTGATTTTGGTGACTTAGGAAGGAATTGGGGTATGATCAGCTTATAAAGAATAGTATCTTTTAATATCTGGACTAGTTCTTAGTGATGTGCACATTAAATTATAAACTGATGTAAGAAGCTGTAAGATTACTCACAATAGTTAAAAAATGGCAATGATCCAAATGTCTATCAGCTGATGAATGAATCACAAATTGTGGCATATACTTTAAATGGAATGTTATTCGTCAATAAAAAAGAAATGAAATACTGACACCTACTCCAAAATGGATGAGCTTCGAAAACATTACACTAAGTGAAAGGAACCAGACACAGAATGCCACATATTATGTGATTCCACTTATACGAAGTGCTTGGAATAGGAAAATCAATAGAGATAATAAGTAGATTAGTGGCTTCCTAGGCCTGGGCTTGGGGCATGAAGTTGGGTAATTGGTATGGGGGTTCTATTTAGAGTGATAAAAATGTCTAAAATTGATTGTAGTTATGATTGCAAAAATCTGTAAATATACTAAAAACCATTGAATTATACACTTTAAATGGGTGAATTTATGGTATGTAAATTATATCTCAATAATAAATACATACACACACGTATGAAGAAGCTGGAAGATTACATGTTGCCTGTTAACCAAATTGAAGGACAATATACCAACCCTTAATATAAATGCAAGATCAAACTCATGCCAGTTTTATCAGTCTCTTTTATGCACACACATTTTAAATCACTCTTTTTCCCCATTTCAGATGGGTCTTAGGGGTCCATCCTGTGGGCTAGATGGATACTCTGAAGTGATTTGTTAGTTGATGGTATAGAAACTTTTGTTGTGTTTGCTTTAATTAAATTCAAGCATTTTTGTCCATTAACAAACCACAGCAGCTGATGTGATTGCTTTTGGCCTTGCCCGCTTTTGTAGTTGTGGAAATAGCGGCAGAGTATGCATGCCTTGAAAAGAGATTTCAGAAGATATATAGAGCCCCTAATGTAGTATTATTTAGGCAGAAAGTGGTATACTTTAAATTGAATAAAAAATTCCAAGTATATCCTTTAAATAACCTGTCTTCCCAGGGTACCCATCCCCTACCACCACCCGAGGAAGTGTTTGGATGTTTTTACCTTTCATTCTTTATTCTGGAATATAAGTCTTACTGTCATGGGAGTTGACCATTGTTTCTCTCTCTATTTTAGAATGCATGAGTTTTTAAGAAAGGGGCATCTCTTTTTCATCTCTGTGTTCCCAGCAATTATAGTACAGTGTGTGGCACCTATTGAGTTCTTAATGGGTGTTTTTTTAGTGAAAGAATGTCTTCTGTAGTGTTTCTCTTGGGGACCTAGAGAGGCCCTAGCTAACATCCTTCACGCAGATAGGATTCTGGGCTTGCCTTTCCATCCCAGTGTTCCTGAGGTGAATATGCAGATTAAGCTCCTTGCTACATACACACAGGCAGGTACCACATGAATTTTCAAATACCTAAATATTAATCACATGCCAAAATCTATTAACTAATAGCTGGTTTATAAATCACATGAAGGGATTAGAAGTATATAAGAAGATATGCCCCCCACCTGCCGCCACAAACCATTGTAGAATATAGATTGAAATTTAATCTAATTTTGCTCAGTTTCAACTCTCCTATCATTTTTATTAGTCTACACAGTAAAAGCTATTTTGGGGGCCCACACAGCAGTGGAAAAATTGGCCTAGCCACATATGTGCCCAGCATTTCTAAATGGCTTAGAACCTTCTTAATAAAGATCATAATTTGAACCTTTTGCTCTTCTTGCTTCTGAAAATTGGAACAAAGTAAAATCATATGTCTTGGGACTAATCGGAAATCGAAGCCCAGAAGCCCATTTGCTTTGTTCTGGAGAGCACGTGCAAGTTGGTTATATTCGGAGATGCATAATTTAAAACACTTTTACATTTGTATAGCACTTTAAAACTTTTATAGCCCTTACTTATCAAATATTTCATTTGAGCCTCAGAACAGCCCTTGGAGATAAACCAGAGCATGGTATTAAAATCATAGGGCTCAAAGACAGCTAGAGGCAAGTAGTTTAACTGCCCACCCCACTTGGCAGGTGCCAAAGCTTAGACACAGAGAAGGTCGCTATTTGGCTCAAGGTGTACTGCAGGTTTTCCTATGTGAGACATTCACTTGGTAAATGTCTAATGACACTCAGAGATGGAAAATGTTATTGAAACCATGGTAGTGCTTAAGGTTGGCAGGCAAGGATTATATCCTGGAAGTCCCTGCCTTGGGGTCCTAAGCACAGACTTCTCTCTCCCTCAGTACCTTTTATACACATCAGTTTGACTCTTTCCTATCATTGACTTTACTATAATCTTCTAAATATATATACCTTCCGCAGCCTCCAAAGCAGTTAAACTCCCATCAGTGGACATAAAATTTCTTGGTCTGACAATCTTACTTTTATGTTGCCTTCAGTATTTCAGGTTGCCTGAGGTGCCATATTGATTAAGCTACATTCTGGAGAACTAAATATATGTAGAATATTTTATAGCTCCCCTACTGAACACAAAACTGTAAATTAATGGATCTCTCTTGTTGACATCGTAAAGCATGCCGGCCTGAAGTACAACTGTAATGTTCCTTGCAGGACAGTGTATTTTACTTGTAATGTCTGTAAAATGAATGGTTGTTCAAATGTAGACACTATGACAAAACACGGATGTTTATATAGGAGGTGACACAGTGGAAGTAGGATTACAGTGAAGAACTGTGAAGTGAGAGGCCAAAAAGGGTTGGGGGAAGAAAATAATAAAATGGACCAGTGGCAGGGCAACCTTCTGCTGTGGAGGTCACAGTGAGGTTTAATCAATACATCAATCTTGAATATAGTTAAAGGTGATAGAAACACGCTTTGCTTTGTTTTTCTATTGGTGTTTTGTGACCCTACATGTTGTAGGGTATAACTGAAATTGTGGAAGAAGAGTAGAGCCAGGTAATTTGGGAGATTAATTAGAAGTGCTGCACATCAGAGGGCCTTTATAAGTGGAGTGAAGGAGGGAAATTCTGATACAAATAGTGCTGAAAGCAGCACAGAGTGGCCCCTAGTTTGAGAATAGTGGCTAAAGTAGACATTGATTGGGGCACATGTTTTTTTCCCTTTTGCTCCTTTGAGTCCTCCTTCTAAATTTCCCCTGTAGATTATTCTGCCCTTAAAATGCCTCTCCTCCCCTCACCCGGCCCTAAGTTTCAATAAACAAGTTTCTCAAGTCAGTATTCTCAGAGATGTTGCTTAAATTCATCTAAATTTGCTGTCTACGTGGCTCCTCCCAGTTCTTAAATTATTGCTACTAAACTAAACTGCTGTTAGACTGTGAAATTTTATCTCCTACAGTAGCCAGCTGTCAGGTCACAAACAACTTATCTGAACACCCACAAGAAATTTCTTTGGGCTGAAAAGTCAAGCATCTTAGTTATCATGTAAGCATTAATTCTTAATGCTCTCCTTTGACCCAAAGCATTTTGCTGTTTGTAACGGGCCTCCCACTTATTTTGCTTTGGAAAAATCCGGAGTCTGAGTCCAAGCTTTTTCCTTTCCTAATGGTGAAGGCAGTTTTCTCACCATTTTTTGTCTCCTGAGTAGGACTGAAAGTATTTAAGAACTTCGTGCACCTCTTCTTTTTTTAGTTGCTCTTCTCTTCATTCATGGGTTAATCCATGTTAGGTTGTTGAAAATCAGCTCCCCAATTCTGAACACAGTGAAGAGAAAGACAGCATCCTTCCAGGCTCTGTGAGCCTTGCCATGTGCGAGGATCAGAGCACTTCTAAAATATGGTGGCCCTGAAAGGGCCGGAAATAATTCTTCAGGGCAGGAATACTCTACCAGGGATGCACCATTGCAGGTTTGCCACTTAGTGGCTCTGTGATTCTAGGTAAGTCACTTAACTTCTGTTAGCCAACCCCAGTTACCACCCATGTGCAGTGAGGAATAATGGTACCTACCTAAAAGGGTTGTTGTGAGGATTAAATGAGCTCATGCATATAAAGGGTTGGGACAGCACCTGTTTGCTAGCATCACTTTAGCTGTCTTCTGCTACCACCACCACTGATGCCCAGGCCTACCCCTGAACAGATGTTGACTCAGTAGGCCTGGGGCTGTGGCACAGGCATATGCATTCTAGCAAAGCTCCTTGGAGTTTCTGATGGCCACCTATTAGTTTAGAACTACTGCTCTAGGTAGTGATTCTCCAACTTTAGTGGTATCAGAATCACCCAGGGGAAAGGGGACTTATTAAAAATGAAACTCTGAGCTCCACCCCTAGAAGTTGTGCTACTACTCTAGACCTGGTGGTGGGGACCCAAGAAGGTGCATTTTAGCTAGAACTCCAGGTGATTTTGATACAGGTGGTCTGCAGAGCCCCAATTGGGAAAGACTGATACAGAGGAATCTCATTAGCACCCTGTTATGGACTGAATGCACCCCCCCCATTCATATGTTGAAGCCCTAACCCCCAATGTGATGGCATTTCGAGGCAGGACATTTGGGAGGTAATTAGGTTTAAGTGAGGTCTGATGGTAGGGCCCTGTGATGGGATTAGTACCCTTATGAGAAGAGGAAGAGAGACCAGAGCACCCATGCTCACTCACTCGCTCTCTTCTCCATGTGATGGCACAGAGAGAAAGCCACTGTCTGCAAGCCAGGAAGAGGGTCTCACCAGAAACCCAATCTGATGGCACCTTGATCTTGGACTTCCCAGCCTCCAGTACTGTGAGAAATAAATTCCTATTGTTTAAGCCACCTACTCTATGGTATTTTGTTATCGCAGCCCAAGCCAGCTAAGACACACCTGTCATTCTTTAGCATTTGTCTGTAGCAATAATCTTTAAAGTTTGCCGAGGTACTCTTGGAATGGCCTACACCACATAGGTGATGCTGCTGACTCACTTTCAGCAAAAGAAAAGACACAAGCTGTAAGGTATTTTTTCAGTCATAGTAAGGAATTAGCACAGATATGCATTCTGTCCCTCCTGACTAAGAGCATGTAATTGTAAGGTGGCTGCAGGGGATGTAGTCTACAGCCATAGAATGAAGAGAAGCCAATTAACCATGTGAAAAGAGAACCTTTGACAATAGAAATCATACTTTTGACCTTTCGATTATTAGCATTGTGCCCTAATCAACTGAGCTTACCAGCCAATAGTCACGAGAAAGCTGTAGGAAGAAGAAAGCAGGATTGCTTAGGGTTTGTATGAGACATCCATTATGTGACTGGTGCTTAATGAGCCTGGTGATTTTTTTTCTATTTAGTGACAAAATGTTTTATTTGATTTCTTTGAAGTACATTTCCATTCTATTGTACCTGAAAAGAGAAAAATGAGGGCTTTGAGGAATTTTGAATCCTCATTTGTCCTCAGCCCATGCTGCACAACACTTGGCTTTCCACTCAGTGTAGAAATGGAACTTTCCATCCATAGTGATTTTCTAGGTCTCTATAGCATTTTGAAAACCCACTAACCACTAAGTTCTACATGACTTAATGCCTGCACCCCCACGCATACACACTCGCTTAGGCTTCTCACTGCCTCCATTTCTTGATGCCTGTGTCTTTTCAGGTCAACAGTACCACCCTTGAGCTTTCTGATAAATGTGTAAAGGCAGCAATTGGTGGAATTATTTATCCTTCACTCATACATTCTTGTGGTCCAGGCCATATCCAGGATCAGCTGTTGTGTTGGTGCCAGGAATTGAAAATAAGGGAAGAGCATTCTTTCAAGTCCGTCTTTTTGAAATGCAGCAGCAATCTCCAGTCTTAAACTTACTTCTGGAACCTAGCAACCTAAATTATCTTAGATCCAGATAAGTTTTGTTCACTCAGGTTTTTCAAGTTTGCAGAAAAATTTGTTTGGAGAATTAACTCTTACTTCTAAAACATCATCTATTTGGAATAATATACTAAGCAAAGTTCAGTGAACTAAATTAGATTCATGATGGACAGTTTCATGAAGACGAGCATATAAGTTATTTATTTTTACGGGTCTCTGCATTTCTTAAGTCCGTGGAGTCTTGACTTCTAAATAGTCTTTGCATGTACTTTTCAGAGAGATGCGAACCTTGCTGTCTCAATGCCTGGATATTTGCTTTGGGGCAACCATATTTATTGAGCTATGCATACAATTTGAGTCTTAAGAGGAAGAAGAAAGAATTATTTCTAAGACATGATTTATACAAATAGAGAATAAAAGTTGTTTAATTTCTTCATTTTTGTATTCGTGTGAAATGTAGCACTTTGCAGTCTGCCTATTGGAGGTACTGAGAAAACACTTCAAGGTAAGTTGTATATTTTTGTGGCATATAGGCATAACCTCATATCTTAATACCATTTGATTCGATGTCTTTTCCACTTTGTGACACGGTGTTTTTAAAATAATTATTAGTAAATAATGTTTTATGTGTAAAGTGTTAAAGACAGCTAATGTCTTCAGCAAGGACAAAACATTAGCAATTACATGAACCAGAATCTATCCTATAGCTTAAAAGATTTAAAATTTTTGAAAGATTGCTAAAAAAGAAATAACCCGACACACTTTGTATTGTGAAAGTGAACCACCTGTTTGCCTTAATAAAGACCATCTACTTTGAGACCAGTTATCAGATTCAGTCTTTATTCCTAGAGTGAAATAAAAGACTTACTGAAATTTTGACAAGTTATCATTTGCTCACTGACGTTAATCAACGCAAGAGGCTTTATTTCAAACAAATTGTTAGCATTGACAATAGAAAGAAAAGTTAAATTCTATTTAGGATACTAGTCACCCTTTCTACCACCCATATTAGTTTGAATTGTGTCTTAACCCTTGACATACATATCAGACAATTTTTGAGTATTTTACAACAAGGCTTTTAATAATATTCATTTGAAAATCACCACTTCTTGAATGAATGAACCTATTGTTCTTATCTAGATGGAACGTTCTCAAGAAGATGGTGGGAGCTCTAAATCATATTCCTCTCCCCCCATCTAAATAGAATCAAACCTTGTACCAGCAACGATCAGGAAAGGGACACCAGTACAGGAACTTCTTGTGTCTCTTAAAAATGCAGCACATAGCAGGAGAGACCATGATCTGAATCTTAGCATTACCACGGAGTGTCAAGAGTGCTGGGCTGTGGGTCAAGAGACTTGAGTTCTAGGCTGGGCTCTGCCGCTAACTACCTGTGTGATCTCACCCAGATCTTTTTTGGTCTCAGTTTTTTGACTTGTTTTCAGAGATAACTTGGTGTAGATGACTACTTAGTTCCCTCACAGTTCTAGAAGTCCATGATTCTGTGCTTTAAATCACTATCTATGAGATGGTTTCGTTCCCTCAATTTGTTTACACTCCCTCCTCGAATCCCTTTGAGTGTCCTTGACATACAAGTGATGGAACACATTGACCTCTATTCTGGAAAATAGGTTCAGCCCAGGAAATTTTCCATAATGCTAGTGATTTCTAGGGATACAAGACTCTTCTGCATGCCATTACCAGGAAAGGCACACACATACCCAAAAAGAAAATAAGTATATTTTACGGACTACTGGACAGTTGTCTGAAATTATTCTGACCTACCTAGAAAACATCATACCTTCTTTCTTTTTTGCTTTATGAGTTGAGACAATATGGTTTATCTGCTTCCATTTCTTTGACTTTGCCATTGTTCAGGAAAACACAAATAGTATTAGTATTGGGCTAGCATTAAGTAGCAAAGAAGGAGAGGCTTGAACATCTGCATCTTCCCACTCCCCTCAACCCCCCTAACAACAACAACAAAAGCTATGGAAACACAAAAGGAAGAAGCACTACCATGAACCTCTGTGCCCCACTAGCAGGCATGCATGATATTTCATAGCCTCTCACATTGTTTCCATATTTGTTCTAGCTGTAAGTCACAAGTCATTTGATACAAATAATACTTGTGAATAAGCTGTGTAAAATACTCACCAAGCTACACTGATGCTGTCCCTAGAAGTGACAACCTGCTGTCAGGAATGATGAAATATCCTTTGTGTAAAAGGCAATTGTGTTGATTGTAGAAAAAGAAATGAGCTCTCCTAGAATTTTTCCTTCTGTGATGGTTGTTTTTTAAACAGGAAAGCTCCTATACAGTGATGTTAGGCCATATATTTCATTTCAACTTTCATTTACAGTTGTCGTCGTTGTAGGGGGAAAAACATTTTAATCAGTTTCTGCATGAAGGTCAGATAACACTGTGAACAAAAGTAATTTCTTTATGATAATATCAAAACAGAAGCATTGCTGCATTTAAATTATGAAGCATGTTTCCCTTATCTGCAATACAAGTCTATGTATGACTTAATAGAATCTGGGAGTATATCTTATTTATGCTACCAGTAAACTCAAGAAATTCTCTTCCCTTCAAGGCCTGAAGATCTGATATTGGCTAAGAATGAGACCAGATGATATTATGTCATGGGATATATATTAAGTTATTCTTAAAGGAGGTATGGGAATTATTTTAGGTTTTGGGGCTTTTGTTTGATAAACTGAAGCAGTATTGACATTTTTGGTGCCTTAGACAAATACCCCAGTGTGTGTGTGTGTGTGTGTGTGTGTGTGTGTGAATGAATTATTTGAGGTAATGCAGTGGGGCAGAAGTATTTGTAACAAAAAATATTTTATCTGGTTTTGGAGTATAAAAAGACATCCATTTAGTAGATACACACAAACAGACACATCCAGAACTGCTGCCTGCACTCATCTTCCTAATCCCAACGTCCCCCAACATATGTCTTATCAGTTGCCTGCAAAGGGAAATTTGAAACTATCCCCACATGATGGAGAATTGATTGTAGTTGCAAATGCAGGCTAATGACTGAACGTTATGTAGGAACATTATGTACAGCTAGGTGATGTACAATGATAATTCAAAACACACACTGACACCCACCCAGCCACCCATACCCACATTCACACCCACCCATAAACCTTCACATCCCCTAATATCCTTTCTAGTCCAACATTTTAAAATGTTCCACTAATTTAGGCTGCACACTAAGGCATAAAAAGCATTAAAAGTTGCCCAGGATGTCATAAATTGTGACAATTCCAAGAATTTAACCCAGGAGATTTTCTTCCATTCCATTCTTACACTGTACCCACAAGGCATTTCCCCAGGCCCTCAAATCCTTCTCCATGTTTTTATGAAGCTGTATATGCTTCCAGAGGCAAGAAATGTTGCCAATTTCATTTTGGAATTCTCCTTAAACATTGTGACTACATATTTCACTGGTTGGAATGATGGGGGAAAAAACATTTAATCTGTAATGAATATTTCTAGGATTATGTGCAGAGAAGAGAATATTTTTCAATGTTCTCTAGTCACTGAAATGTACTGTGGCAATCAAACAAATCCTGTCTCCTTATGATATCTAAAAGTTATCTAGAGACTTATAACAGTAATTTCAGATGGGGTCTGTGAACCACATTGGTCAGAAGAAAAGATTGTCTAGTAATATGGGCAAAAACATTAGCTGTCCTTAATATCTAGTTGAAATCCCTAAAAAGCAGAATTAGTGTATTTCAACATCTGTAGGGCTGTTGACATTGGGAAATTATAATGTTGACTATATATATCTTGATATTATCTCACCAGGTCCCAGGGATTCTCCATCTCAGAGCTTCTTAATCTCTTTTGACCAAATAACAATTTAAAAAGGAATTGGTGGCATTCAGGCATCTGGTGGCATGTAGAAACATTTTAAAGCGTTTTCATCTTGCATTTGAGGATCAAATATAATGATTTAAAACAATATATTGGGGAGAATCCAGTTCTAGAAGGAGCACTGAACTTCCACTCAGAAAACATGGATTCCATCAGTAAGTGGTTAAGTAACCTTGAGAAAATCAAGTATAAGTTGGAACTTCAATTTCCTCGTCTGTGAAATTGAGGGACTAAAACTATGTAAGCTATTGTGATAACCTCCTAATTGATCTGCCTCTGTATTCAGCCACACCTTCCATTTTGCATTCCTGTTGCCAAAAATAACATACCAGTGACTGTTTATTCCTTTCCAATGGCTGTTACAAGTTCCTCACCATAGTTTTTCCCTCCAGCTTCTTTCCTACCACCTCCCTACTCCCATTTTCTGCTCCTACTATATAAAATGATTTGAAATTTTCTGAGTATAGCATATTGTTTTACCCTTTTATGCATCTGCACATATGCTATTCCCCCTCCATGATGACCCTTCAGCAGAATCCCCTACCCCAATATTCCCAATAAATTTCCAGAAGTTTTCAAATCCCAGCTCAGATGGGTACTTCTTAATGAAGTCTTTTCTGTCTACCACTGACCCCACTCCCTCCTCTGGGCTACCTCTGCCCTTTGTTCATACTTCTATTATTGCATTTATTCCAATTTGTTGTAG
This sequence comes from Equus asinus, assembly GCF_041296235.1. Classification (NCBI taxonomy): domain Eukaryota; kingdom Metazoa; phylum Chordata; class Mammalia; order Perissodactyla; family Equidae; genus Equus; species Equus asinus. The sequence continues at coordinate 98,230,936 of NC_091820.1, forward strand.
TGGATTTGTTCCATATCTGTGTTTTCGTTGATGTTCTTTAAGACAGGGCTCATGTCTGCCTTCTTGCTTGCATTTCTTCCACAAATACTTATAGAACACTTTTGCCAGGTACTGTTCTAAGCCTAGAGGGATACGGCAGTGAACAAAGCAGACAAGAATGCCTATCTTTATGGAGCTTCCGTGTCTTATTCATCTCTGTATCCCTAGAATTTAGCATAGAGACTAACATTTAGTATGCAAGCAAGCAATAGTTTTTAGATTGAAGTCAAGAGACTATTATGGCTAAATTTGAAACTCCCATGTCATCTTCTCCATTTCTGTCCACACTATGCATCTAATATTCTACTTGTGCATATATTAATATTTAGTTGTAATACCCAATCAATGTTTTTTGCTCTCCTAAGTTTTTATGCCTTTGTCTCCATCAGAGGTGTCTATCAAATAGCTTCTGAGAATGCTATGATATCTTGATTAGTTTGTTAGACCTAGGACACTGAAAGAAGTGTTCATTCATTTATTCATTCATTCAGTAAATGTCTGTTGAGCACCTGCTATTACTGGACACTGTGAAAGTCACTGATTGCAAAATGCTAAATAAGACAGATGTACTTCTGCCCTCTTGGAGCTTACAGTCTATTGATGAAGACAAGCAGTAAACAGGTAAATAAATATATTATTACAACATATTGTAATTGCTATGGAGGCAATGAACAGGGGGCTGTGATAGAGTGATAGAAGTAGAACGGTTAAGGAAGGCCTCGCTGAAGAGGTGAAATTTACAATGAAACCCACAGGATGAGAAATAGCCAACCATGTAAAAAGTTGGTGGGACCAGCCCCGGTGGCCTAGTGATTAAGTTCGGCACACTCTACTTTGGCAGCCTGGGTTTGGTTCCTGGGCGTGGATCTACACCACTCATTGATGGCCATGCCCTGGCGGCAGCCCACATGTAATAGAGGAAGAGTGGCACAGATGTTAGCTCAGGGTGAATCTTCCTCAGGCAAAAAAAAAAGGGGGACCGAGCATTAGGGGAAGAAGGGCAACATGTGCCATGCTTCTGAGGTGACAAAGAACACCTAGAGAGAAGGCTAGTGTAGCTGGAGTTTAGAGAGTGAGGAGGAAGGTAGTTAAATTTAGAGAAGTAGCAGGGGGCAAGATAATGCAGGATCTTGTATGCAGTGTTAAGGCACTTATACTATATCCAGAGGAAACAAGGAACCGTTGAAAGATTTTTAAGCTGGAGATTGACATAAATTTGTTTTGCAAATCGCACTCTGGAGGCTGTGTAGGGAATGAAGTAGGTTTTAGTAAGGATGCATGGACAGCAGTTGGGGGGCGTTTGCAGTGGTCCAGGAGAGAGATGATAGTGACTTCAATTAGTGTGATTTCAGGGGAGATGAAGACACATGTCCAATTTGGGAGCTATTTTGGAAATCACGTTAGTTAGACATACAGTTGGATTTAATGTGGAAAGGGGTAGGGGGAGGAGTCATCAGTGATGCCTGGGCTCTGGCTGGCTGGAGATGCTATGTGCTGAGATAGGGATGACACAGGGTGCAGGAGACAAGTTGGATGGATGGGAAACGCATTTTAATGATGGTAATCATGGTGGTGGTGGTGGACTTACCATAATCGGAGGAAAGATAAAAGGGAAAATCTGGCAACTGTCAGTGATTTTATTTATATTGTTGATTTAGCTTGTTGAAGAAAATCCAACATATTTTATATATTTCAACTTTGCAAATCATCTTGATGCTTGACCTAAGAAAATATCTTTTCCCTGTCCACTCCCCCTCCCTAAAGTGGCCAGGATTACATTTTCTCTAAATACACTATTAAGAATAAGAGGATCTCTCTCACAAGCCAGGAAGCTGTGAGAATATTCAAGTCATAAAGAATGGACAGAGTAATTTTCAAAAGCTAACAACTTTTCATTTGTCATTAGATTGTGCACATGGTATATCTTTCTCAAAGTAGGTAATATGAGCAAGGTAATATATTCGTAGATCAGTGTATATCAAAGTGATGTCCAAGTACCTCCTACATAAAAATCACCGGGGAATGCTGGCTCAAAATGAGGATCCTTGTCTAGCAAACTAATCAGACTCTCTAGGGGTGAGGCCCAGGAATGTCAGTTGTGTTCCAGGCTGACATTTGACAAGCATTGCTCTAGAGGAGGTATTCTTAAACTTTTTTGTTTTGGTCCCTTTTGGTGGTCTGGTGAAGCATGTGGATCCCTTCTAGAAAACCGTTTATGCATGCATCGAATAAGATACATAGGATCACAAAGGAAACCAATTATATTGAAATACAGTTATCAAAATATTTTTTAAAAGATTGGCACCTAGGCTAACAACTGTTGCCAATCTTCCTTTTTTTTTTTTTTTAAAGGATTGGCACCTGGGCTAACAACTGTTGCCAATCTTTTTTTTTTCTGCTTTATTTCCCAACCCCCCGCCCCCGCCCCGTGCATAGTTGTATATCTTAGTTGCAGGTCCTTCTAGTTGTGGGATGTGGGACACCGCCTCAATGTGGCCTGACAAGCGCTGCCATGTCCACGCCCAGGATCCAAACCCTGGGCAGCCTCAGCAGAGTGCGCGAACTTAACCACTTGGCCACGGAGCCAGCCCTCAAAATATTTTAAAAACAAATTTTCTATAGTAATTTACATGCTTGTTAGTAACACATTACTGAGATCTAGCAGCGAGTCTTATACTGCCATAATTTGAAATAGTGGATGAGTAAATATTTTGAGACATTTGCCACAATTGTAATGTGATATGAAATTATCTGTGATTTCTATTAGTGACAAAGTTACAGGTTCAGCTAATACTGCCATGGTTTGTTGCCTAGATTCAAAATGGAAGGAAATGCTAAATTTCTATCAGAAGTAAGTGAAAATAATGGTACAATGTTTCTTCCATCCAGGTTCACAGACACCAGGCTTAGAATCCCTGGCTTGGAGGTTGTGACCCAATAGTACAGAGACTAGTAAGGATGTAGTGAAGACAGGAGCTGGGCTTGACACACAAATCAGAGGAGAAAAAACTGAGGGATTCAGGAAGGGAGCCTCAATATTTAGTATTGTTAATTTAAACAATTATAAGAGGAGTCAGCGACCAAAACATTCATCCCTTCATTGTATGGATTTTAATTGGTTTGGCTGTTATGCCCTGAGTGTATCTGGGTGGGCATGTCTGCACACCTTTGTTATTATTCTCTCCTCTCGTACCCAGGCTCTTACAAAGGGTAGCTATGGAGAAGACGTCAGATTGTTACTGTTTTGTGGCTCTGAAGGAGAAGCATTTTCCAGGATGGAGAGAGGCATTGTAGGATGAGGGACGGGCATGTACTGTAATGAAAGAGTCAGAGAACAGGCTGATGTTTAAAACCAGTAAGAAGTTCAAAGTAGCTGAGGCTGAGGGTGAGTGAGTGAGTGGAGAGGCAGAAGATGAAGCTGGAGAGGTGAGTTGACCTAAGTTCATAGACAGCCTTCCACCTGCACGTATAAGTTTGGGTTTCATGATGGAATTAGCCGGAAGCCAGAGAACTTATGATGAAGATAGACATGGTAATGTATATTTCTTATGAAAATAAATCTGCAGACAAAATGAAGGGTGGATTGGAGGAAGGCCAGACCATTTCTGAGGCTTCAGTAAGAACCCAGTTAAGAAAAATATGGTTGTCTGAGTATGGCAATGGTGATGGGACAGAGAAAAGGAAGCAGATACAAGAGATGTTAATGACTAATTTGGATATGTGCCATAAAAAATAGGAGTTTGGGATGACTTTGAAGGTTCTAGCTTTGGAGTTCAGGTGAATGGAAACACCATTAACAGAAGTACCAATCCTGAGGGTCACAGCAGGTTTTTGGGGGGGGAGATTTTTAGTTCTGTTTGAATAGCCTGAGTTTTGAGTGCCTATTGAACATCAAGTGGGAGATGGTTGAAGTTTGCATTTTTGCCATTATTGATAGCGATCTTCTAGGTAAATGATTTGAAACATTCTTTTTGTCTAGAAATTGACAGATTGTCTCCACAGAAATTATGGGACGGTTAGGTTTCAGAAATATATAGAATTAGGCATTATATTGTTCTTTTAATACACATTTAATGAAATTTCAGCCAATGGCTGTCCTCCAAAGAGTTGTGTTATTAATTCTCCTGGATTACAAAAATATCCTTCACATACTTGTGGTAATGGATTCTGGCAGTGGAGAATATCAGTTCGTTTGTCTTCCTCTACCAAAGGCTTGCATGTTTTCTGCGTTCTCCACTTGCCTTTCTACCATGACTGCTGGAAGACAGAGGACTGTAGGTAGAGTAGGAGCAAGAAGCAGCAGAAGTGGTATGCATCCAGTTTTTACAACGGCTCTGTGACTTGCAAACTATTCTCAGCAACTGGTGTGGACACACAGGGAACTGGCTGGTTGCAGGCATCTTCATATTCGTCACCTTTTCAGGTTTTAAGGTCTGAGATAAGGGGAAAGCTTTACTGTGCAAGTGGCATGTTGAAATGCACAATTGACTTTTAACAAAATTGTGAGGGAAGTGATCTTTGCCTTTGTTCTTTTCTCCTCTGCCCGGCTATTCCAAATTCCTGTAGCTGGTACCTTTGTGTTAGGTCCTCGTTGGGTCATAGGCCCTACTTCAGCATCTTGCCTAGACTGGTGCTCTCTAATAGGCATTGTTTCTTTGGCCTGTCTCCTTTCATGATAAAATTTCTTGTCCCTATATTTGATAAACTACTGCATGTGCATATTTATGGTTACTCATGTTTTAAAATATGCTGTAACTTCTAAGTAACGTTTGTGTTCTAAGATGGGTCTTAGGACAATGCTTTAACCTAAAGGAGTTTAATCTAATGGTAGGAATTGTAGATACCATGGTAGTTGGGGCCCAGTTGTCTTTTCTAATAATTCTTAAATAATATTGATAGCATACACATGTGAAAGACATTCAGCAAATATAGAAGAAAATGTATTCATTTATAAGGCTGAGGGAATAGTGAGCAGAAGTAGATATATCAGGTGGAATTCATTTGTAGAAGCTTTGGTGAAAGAGCAGATGAGTTATCTTTGAAGATGATGATAGAAATGAGATGGAGTGGGGTGAGGAGATATTGCACATTTTAGCTGCAAAGACTTTGAGGGTAGGGACCATGATTTTCGGTTTGTGTCCCCCATGGGGCTTGGGAAATGATTTATACATAGTGTTTAATCATGGTTAGTTTAAAAGAATGAGCAGATCCATAGAGGAGAGTTATTGATTAAAAAAAACTTTCCACGTGTTTATTTTTACCTTGAAGAATCTCCTAAACCCAGATAGAATTTTTAAAAAAATTTCTATGGATTTTTATAGTATATGTAATCACTTAAAGAAGTTGGTTGAGATACTCAATGAATTGGGTGAAAATGAAAGCCCATTTATTCCTCAATGAACTCCAAATTGAAGAAAGTTCTATGACTCATAACAAGTACTACTGACGAGAGAGTCTTTAGGTTGCCCATTCATCTCTGTGTGGGATGTGGAGTTATTTTGTGTGTTTTGTTTGGCTTTTTAAATGTTGACAAGTCTCAGGTGTATCTTAATAGAAATGCTATGATCAGAAGTCCATTAGAATGGCATCTGGGAAGGAAAACTGATGTTAAGAAATCAGTAGTAAGAGACAGAATAAAAAAAGCAAACAGAACCCTTTTGGTGACATGCAGCACAAGCTGGTTGGGAGCAAAGGTAGGGATGGGATGATAGAAATCCTCATTAAAATTAAAAGCCACAGGGGCTGGCCCAGTGAGGTAGTGGTTAAGTTTATGTGCTCTGCTTCAGTGGCCCAGGGTTCACGGGTTCAGATCCCAGGCATGGACCTATACACCACTCATCAAGTCATGCTGTAATGACATCCCACATACAAAATAGAGGAAGATGGACACAGATGTTAGCTCAGGGACAGTCATCCTCAAGCAAATAGAGGAAGATTGGGAACAGATGTTACCTGAGGGACAATTTTCCTCACCAAAAAAAAAAAAAAATTAAAAGCTGCAGAAAAGTGGGGAATAGCATAAAAGGCAATGCAACATAAATCATAAATCATAAAACATAAACCTACAGGGATAACTAAAAGACAAAAGAATTAGTGTTGCCAGTTCATGCTTTGTGTGGAAAACAGTAATTGATTTCCTAGAGGTATTTTTGACACAAAAACTTATGATGGAAAACTGCCATCAAGTCTGGGCCTTGTTTTAATGAGTATCTTGTATATACAGCAACAGTACAGAACCAGAAGCTACAAAGCTTTCCAGAGTAACAGTAAATCAAATTTTATACTGTCAAAATAGAATGATGAAAGCACGTTCACTGTACCTATCCAAAAGAAGAACAATAGTAAGATTCTATTTTATTACAGAATTTCAGTTAATTAGGCTTTGGATATGATATGCAAACCATGGAGTAGCTCTCTATATTACTATCCAAGAAAAATTATTGAAGACTTGGGATGTCCGAGTATTACCAATAAGCATGTATATATTGACCACTAGCTGTATGCATAATACTGTATTAAATACTATGGAGAAGAAGACATAAAAATAAAGACAGACATTGAAGAAATATTTACAAGTGTGTTGAGCATTATCATGGAGAGTTGCGGGATGCAATAGAAATGTTCGAGTGAGGAATTTTGTCAGACCTGCAAATCAGAGGAAACACTTTGGAGAAACTGTATATCTAAGTGAGACTTGAAAGATGAGAAAAGTTAGCCAGGTGAAGAACTCCTAGCATTCTAATTGAAAGGGAGAGCCTGTGTGGGGTCCTAGAGATGAGAGAACATGACATCTTCTATGGACCTTATGAAGCCCAGTGTGACTTAAGCACAGGAAATAATGGGGAGTTTGGCTGGAGGTGAGACTGGAGAGTAAGGAAGGAGTCATATTGTGAGGAGCCTTGTAGACCATTTTAAAGATTTTTGCCTTTATTCTAAAGACAGTAGGAAGCCATGAAAGATTTTAAGAACATAAGATGACTGATGGTGAGTGCATTAAAAGAGATTATAAAAGAGATGGTGGGGTTAACTTGGAAGACAGTAATATGTAGCTGGTTATTTCTGGTTAGTCAGTTTAGTACCCATGCTTTGACATTAGACTGTGCTTACCAGACCTTGATGTGGAGTAATCCATTTGTATTCCGTGAAACTTTTGAAACCAGCTAATGATTGTCAAACAACAAGCACCTCAAGAGACTGTGTCTGGGTTGACTTTATGGTTCCGTTTTTTGTGTGTATGAGGAAGATTGGCCCTGAGCTCACATCTGTGCCAATCTTCCTCTATTTAGTATGTGGGATGCCACCACAGCATGGCTTAATGAGTGGTGTGTAGGTCCACGCCCAGGATCTGAACCTGTGAACCCCAGGCCATCGAAGTGGAGGATGTGAACTTAACCACTATACCACCGGGCCAGCCCCTTTATGGTTCTATTTTAATAGGCAAATATATATTAGGAGATGTTAGTTCTCATTTGGAGTGGGCAGCCAATCAAGAAAGAGACTGATGACTTGTTTTCTTTTAAAAAATGGAAGAAACACAGGAAGGAAGGGAACAGAAAAGGAAGAGATACATGATCCATTAGCAAGATAAACTATAAACAGGACTTGGTAGCTTTGCCATACGTTGTCAATGGATGAAGTGTGATGCAGGAGATTTGGATTTGGTTGTAGTATCTTTTATTTGACTTATCATTGTACCTTCCTTAGGGAATCACTTAAATTAGTCATGCCTTAGTTCTTCTATTGTCAAGACCCTCTGGCCTAGAACCAAACATTATGCAGGTTCACCTAATGAAATCATGTCATTTAGGGCATCTTGAGCTCCAGAGAGTGGTATCTCATGCAAGAAGTCTTGATTGAAATTGTTATCTTATGCTTATTTGAACCTTAATTTCTTAGAAAAGAAACACATTTTAAAGAAATTCCTTTAATAAGGACTTAGCAGTGTAAGCAGACTGCCTCATAATATTCACACTTCTCTGATTGCAACATTGAGTTTTTGATGGGTCTCTTACAGCAGGTGTATTGACTTTCTTCTCTGTTCCTCTTGTTGATGTAACATTTTTACAGAACGGCAGAGGGTACTGTGAATATATCCTGATTTAAGGTGTGAACAGGAAGAAAGCTGTTTGCTCCAGTTTTGCCTCGTACTCCTAGGGCAGTTGCCCAAAATGTGGTTATAAGAGACTGTCAGTCATGCAGCAAACTCTGTCAACTTTTCCTGTGTCTTTTCAAACGTACAAAACCGAATACCATTTTGCCCACTTAGAGTCACTAACATGTGATTTTTGTTTATAGAGATGATGCTAAGCCACCAGCAGTATAAGGTGGCTCTGACTTTTTTCACTAGTAGATGGGTTGCATTTGAGCTTTTCACTCAGCTTACTTCCCTGAGGACCGATGTAATGCCTCTGGGGGACAATGGTCAAAGTGAGGCTTTTGGTCCATGGCTGTTACAAAGCCATTCTTACTGGCCTACATGGGATCTAGCTGCAATTCTGACCTCAGTGCTGTGCTCAATTTAGCTGACTCAGGTGCTTTGGGGAACCAATGAATCTCAAAGGGCAGGAGTTACTCGCAAAAATGTGCCTTGTCTATTCAGTCAATGGACAAAAATAGAGCTGAAGAGTATGTAGATATCTCCTGTTGAGATAAGAACATAAATTTTTATGACCTGTTTTATGCATCTCTTAAGGAAGTAGGATCCTGGAATTTTGTATTCAGTTTCCACCAACAGTCTCTCATTGTTTTCTTATTGGTAGCCTTCTAAGTTGAATGTTGATCATCAAATTGTTTGTCACAACTTTCAGTTTGGTTGAGATTCATGAGCTTTTTTTGCTTGTTTTATCTCTGTAAGGTCTAGCAACTGGCGTTACATTGCAATGTTGTTTGTATTTGGCAGTGGCCTAAAATAATCTATTGATGGTGTTTTACTTTTAAACAGTGAGGGAAGTATGCTATAATCTGTTGGGAAGACTGTATGTTTTGTGTTTTTCTAGATTAAAGGCAATAGCAGCAGCTTGAACTCTAGACATTTGACATCATGGTCTGTCATCCAGGGCATTTGCCCAGGCTGCTTGGTAGAACTCATCCCCTTCTGAATATACATTGGTTCCAAAGGACAGTTTTATTGTGGAATAGTTCAAAACACATATTGTTTGGTTTATAAAACAGAGTTAAGGGTAGTAGTGTGTTAGAACCCCCTTCTTTGGCTAGTAAGAGATGATTGTTTCTTTTCAACACCGTGTTGAATGGCATAATGTAGGTAGATTGAAATGGGCCATGGTGAGAGTATTGACACTACAAGAATAGGCAAAGGCTATTAACCAGAGTGTCTCATTTCCTTGGAGAGTCGGTTGTTAAACATTTACTAACACACCACTGGCTGGAGGCAGTTATCCCAGAGCAGACTTGACACACTCCATTCTAGTCCTGGAGTTGGGACTGACCCAGGCTTCCTAGGGTCTTTTGGGGGCATTCTTGAGGAATAAGCCAGGTCAAATCCATGCTTTTGAAATTAGATGAGAAATAGCTAAATTATTTGAAGGATGAAGGGCTAGGATGGGGCTGAATTACCGTTCAGTTTGTTGCATTCGCAGCAATGTTGTCTGACAGTCCAGGTGCAAATCAGAAATGTGGAATCTTTTGTTGCTGGAACAATTTACCAAACAAGTACCTTCCTATCCATTCATGGTAAAGGAATGAGAGGGACAAAAGAAGTCCTCAACTTGAGTGTACTCTGTAAGTGGTTCAGCTCCCTGGCAGGCACTGATGTATTGCGTGTGTATCCATCCCATCCCAGCAGATTCTCTTGGCTTAATGATTGTCAAAACACTGTAAATAGTCAGTGATATTGAAGATGGCAATTTCCATAAACTGTATTTTTTGACAAAAAAGGACTTCCTGTGTTTTTTCAGAAGAATGCTTCAGACACCTGGGTTTTAGTGCTTTCATTTTTAGAATGAACATTCATCCTACTTGGCAGTTAATAGTTTTGACTTTCAGAACACTTTTGGAACAGTCCTTGACTTTAAAACTTTTTTACTGGTAAAAATATTTACAACACATATAATAGACATAGGGATTATTTCATTACAAAACATTAAAAAAACTAGATACATGAATGGAAAATAGGACGAAAGATGAACAAAGCTATTTACAGAAAAAAAGAAATATAAGTAGACAATAAATATGTGAAAAGATGCCCTGTCTTACTCATAACTGAAAATGTAAATGCAGATTAAAGCAATCTATCAACGTTGGTTGAGAGTGTGAAGTAAATAAGCACTCTCATATGCTATTGGTGAAAGAATAAATTGATATTAGGTTTATTGGAGAAAATTTGGTAATATCTTTCAAAATAGAAAATCCATTTAGCTTTGGACCCAGCATTCTTACTTCTGAGAATTTGTCTTAGAGAAATATCTGCATGTGAACATAATACACATACACGTGTACATGTACACGCACACATGTCCATGCACACATGCACAAAGGATATTCGTTATAACATTGTTTTTTATATTATATGTAAAATGATGTCTGGATGGATTCAAATCAAGCACTTGGCAGTAGTTACTTAGCTCTGTTGCTTGTGGAAAGGTGGTATGAAAAGGGAGGAGAACACTTCACTATATATACTTCTGTACTGATTTGATAATAAGCAGATATTACTTTTATTTCTAAACCATATTGGAGAATGGTTTTGTTTTTATGCTGGCCTTTAAACTTGTGCCCAACAGCATACTTTGAACTTACCCCTATCTTACTCTTCCCAACTGTTGCACAGCATTCTATCTTGTAGAAGACCCAGCCTTCTTCCATCCATCCATATATTCGTCTATTCACCTACCTACCCACCAAATTATCTTTGCTTGTTTACTTAAACCATTTCCTTTCCAAATTAAAGAAGCAATGCTTGCCCTTGGCTGAAACAAAATAACAAACAAAGAAAAACAAAAATAAAAAAGGATACAGTTAGAGAAGGGTACAAAAGAAAAAAAACAAACTACAGCCTAGTATCATTCTCCAGAGGCAAACACTGTTAACAGTTTCTGTTCTAGTGGTTGCTTTTACACCGTTAGATAATATGCTTATTATTATAAAAATATTAATATCAGTATTTTTAATATTAATATAATATTAATAACATGCTTATCCCTTCATTGTCTCTTTTTATCTCTTCCTCTCCCCTCATCTCCTCTGTTCTCCTTTTTTTGTCTTTCTGTGCCAGGCTCAGAAGAAATCCATATGAGGAAATCTAACTCTGACTTAGTTTGTAATTTGGGACATTTAACCAAGATGGGAAGGTGTATAAGTAGAGCATACAATTAGAGGGTACCCAGCCTTGAAAACAATGGGCAGAATCAGAGAGGGAAATATAGTTAGAACAGGGAGAACCAGTCAGGAAATGTGGGCCCTTCCCTGTACCAGCCCCTTACCTAGAACCTGAGAGGGCTAGGTTGTGGTTTGGTGTTTTAGCTGTGGCTGAAATTCTCACCCAGAGTTCCTGGGACTCTTGATGACATGATAAAGTGGAAAGAACATGGTTTGGAGTCCAAAAGACTTGATTTTGAAGCCCAGTTCTACCACTTTCTAGCTATGTGATCTTGGGGCAAATTGCTTAACGTCTTTGGGTCCTAGTGTCCTTATCTGTAAACTGGCAAGAGTATTTTATGCAGTACTACTCTTATAAGAGTTAGATGATGATGATAGCCATTAATATTTATTGACTGCTTACTATATGCCGGGTGTGATTCTAAATGCTTTATATTTATGAAGTGCCTTATGCAATAGTACCTACACAAGAAAGGTATTGTTGTTATCTCATTTACAGATATGAACAGACTAAGTAACGTGCTCAAAGCCTACAGCTAGCAAATGACACAGCTAGGACTCATACTGAGGCAATCTGACTGCAGATATTGTAATAGTTATATTGTAAAGCACCTAGTATGCTATATGACACACAGTAGTGCTCAGTATATATTTATTTTTTCTTTTCCTTACCAGATTGACTGATAGATTTTGCTCTTTCAACCCAAAGGAGCCTGTGTGACATTATACAAAATCATACTCCTCTTTCTGCTTTTTCAGAAAAGCAAACCTTTAAATGCTTTGCTTTAAACTCTGAATTGCTATACAAAATGTTTGGCATTATTGTTAAGGCATTAACAATACCTTGGCTCAGAGTGAACTGTTAACACTTCCTAAAGATGTAAGCTACAGCCTATCACTTCCTCCTTGCAGTGTTCATACTCAAGTATGCAGGAAACTTGACAACATCCCTAGATATTCACATGTCTCCCATAGCGTCCACAGAAACATGTGCAAATTGAACCACAAAAATAGATTCGTGCCTTCCAGAGTTCCCCAAAGCATATAGGTAAACAAGTCAAGTTCAATTAACAACTCTGTTTTACATAAGAAATACATCTGTATTTCTGCAAGAAAACTGTGGTCACTGGAGAAGGAAAAAGAACCATTTCCTTCCAGGCAAGGAAACAATGTTAGGTCTCAGTGAAAGAATTTATTTGGAAGAAGTCAGAGGAGAGACAGGATGTGAACTTGTACAAAGAGCTATTATCAGTTATGTGAGATATCTGTTACCTCTTAGATAGACTTTTGATAAATACTGTTTTTTCTTTCTTCACTGTTATTGCTCTAGTCCGAGCCACTGTCATCGCTCATCTGAACCACTACGATAGCTTTCTAACTGATCTCCCTGCATCCAGTCTTTTTCCTGTCTAATCAGAGGGGTATTCAGGATGTAAAAGCTAGGCAAAGTGAGTCTGTGGTTTCTGGAAGATCAAGCAAGTACGAAAGTACTACTTTTTGACTACCTTTTCTGTAGTATGTATTTCCCTTGTTTCTGTATGTTTTAAGCTCTTTCACACTGCTTTAGCAATGTCTTTTCATCATTGTCTTAATGGCCATCATGTCAACATATTAATTTTGAAAAATGATACCAGTTTTCGAGAATGCTACCCTACTGACTCTGCATCTACTTTTAATCCATTCTTTGCTCAGCGCTTAGGGTGATCGGTTCCAAAACAGTAAGTCAGAGCATGTCACTTCCTTGCTTAAAACCTTTGTTTCCCACTGCACTTAGAATAAGGTCTAAATTCCTTACCAAAGCCTATGATGCTGTGCAGGTTCTGGATCCTGCTTACTTCTACAGTTTTCTCTCCTATCACTCTTCCATATGCATTCTCTGCTCCAGTTACATTAATCCATCTTTAGTTTCTTAATCAGACCATCCTAACCTAGCCCTTGTACATCTTATTCCCTCTAATTGGAACATTCTCTTTCCCCTTTGCCTAGTTAAATCCTATCCATTCTTCAAAGCTCAGATCAAGTGTCTTTTCTTCAAGCAAGATTTCTTTGACCGCTACATACTAGATTGGGTCTCCAAGTACAATGCATATCTCCTCATGCTTACTATAATTATAATTAATTAATTAATTGTTTAAGATGTAGTTCTCTCAATAGAATGTTAGCTTCATGAGGACAAGGATCATGTCTGTTTTCCTCACAATACTGTATCCTTAGTGCCTGTTAAGTACATATTGTTAATTCTCAGTATTTTTTGAGTGAATTAAATTAAGGGATATCTGGGTTGTGGTTGTCTTGTGTGTGTGTGCTGTGTGTGGGGGGGGTGGATTTTATGACGCTCTGGCATGATGCTGTACTTGGATTCAAAGTCAGATGTTTTATTTCTGATTTTACCAACGTCCAAATAGTCCTTTTGTAGCCCCAAGGGAATATGAAACATAAAATTGAAAATATTTGGAGGATTAATAATTTTTTATGAAAAATAATTCTGTATGGATAGACACCAAGTAGCAATATATACCCAGAATTTGGCTCTTTTGTTAAAGGTTAGTTAAGGAATAGAGCAATTTGGTAGAGAGTATAGATCAGTGTGCTCAATAAAAATCCTGCCAACTTTTCTATATCTAAAGTGTGTCTTTAGGCTATAACTCAGTAAAAAAAAAAAGTGCTCTTTTAATTGCAGATGAATTATCAGTTCCTGCCAATTTGTTGCTATATAGATAATGCAATTTGCCAAGCTCAGTTGGGCCAGATCGTTTCTTACTGAATCTTTGATTTTTCCAATTGTGGTGTTTTGTAGAGATCTCTTGAGAGAACTCCTTGCACACAGAACTGAATTGGGCAGTGAAGAGCTAATTTTAATTTTATTGAGGGAAGGATTGGCTTGAATTAGTCTTTTAAAAACATGAATCCATGTTTCTGTTTTAACATCAGATGATCATAATGTTAAAAAAACCACAAAGACGGGGCTGGCCCCGTGGCCGAGTGGTTAAGTTCGCGCACTCCGCTGCAGGCGGCCCAGTATTTCGTTGGTTCGAATCCTGGGCGCGGACATGTCACTGCTCATCAGACCACGCTGAGGCAGCGTCCCACATGCCACAACTAGAAGAACCCACAACAAAGAATACACTACTATGTACCGGGGGGCTTTGGGGAGAAAAAGGGAATAATAAAATCTTTAAAAAAAAAAAAAAACCACAAAGAAGTTTGCTTTTACTTATCCTTAATCACTTCCTTGAGTATAAAAATTTTGGTAACTCAACTTTAAGACTGTCCATTCTTATTGTGAAAAAGGAATTCACAAAATATCGCCACATGGAAATGAGGGAAAATAGTAGGACTGACGTGATGAAGATTATGATGACTTGGTGCCGTTTCAAGATGTCTTACGGCACCTAAAACCTAAAGGATCTGAAAAAGGAGGCTGGTGGTAGAGTTTTAAATTAGAGGGACTCTGGGTTGGGTGAGACCAGCAATTGCCCAACTTGCCTGCTAAGTCTAAAAGGACTAACTTCAAGAATGATGTATTTGGCATATAATCTAGAACTATGATTTTGATGTTTAAACATATAGTTGAAAAGGGAAAAAAAAATTATCACCTAATTTTCTATTATGATGTCAAATTATTTGACTGATTTTTAAATAGTTTTATTGAGATATAATTTATATAACATAAAATTCATTGATTTAAAGTGTATAATTCAATAATTTTTAGTATATTCAGAGTTGTGCAACAGTTTCCACTAATACCCTGACAACTGCTAATCTGCTTTCTGTCTCTATGAATTTGCCTATTCTGGACATTTCACATAAAGGGAATCATTCAATGTGAGGTTTCTTGTGCTGGCTCCTTTCACTTGGCAGAATGTTTTCAAAAGTCATCTATATTGTAACGTGTATCGTTACTGAATTCCTTGTCATTGCCAAATAAAATTCCATTGTATATCACCTTTTATTTGTCCATTTATCAGTTGATGGGCATTTGAAATGTGTCTACTTTTTGCCCATTATGAATAATGCTGCTATAAATATTCCTGTGTACGTTTTTCTGTGGGCAAATGTTTTCAATTCTTTTAAGTGTATTCTTAGATAATGGAATTGCTGGGTCATGTGGCGATTCTATGTTTAACCTTTTAAGGAACTGCCAAACTGTTTTCCAAAACAGCTGTGCCATTTTACATTGCCACCAGTGATGTATGAGTGTTCCAATTTCTCCATATTCTCCCCAAAACTTATTATTACGTCTTTAATTATAAGCATCCTGGTGGATGTGAAGTGATAGCTCATTGTGATTTTTCATTTTCCTAATGGTTTGTGTGTTTTCATTTTCCTAATGGCTAATGATGTTGAACATCTTTTCATGTGGTTATTAGTTATTTGTATAACCATTTGGAGAAGTGTCTGTTTAGAACTTTGCCAATTTTTAAATTGGGTTATTTGTGTTTTCATTGTTGAGTTGTAAGAGTTCTTTATAAGTTCTAGATACAATTCCCTTATCGAATATGTGACTTACCAGTATTTTCTCCCATTCTGAGGGTTGTCTCTTCACTCTCTTGATGACATTATTTGTAGAACAAAGTTTATAATTTTCATGGGATTCAATTTATCTATTTTTTTCATTGCTTATACTTTTGATGTCATATCTAAGATGTTTTATCTAAACCAAAGTCACAAAAATTTACTCCTATATTTTATGCTAAGAATTTTACTGTTTTAGCTCTTATATTTATGTCATTTAGGTCTATCCATTTCGAGTTAATTTTCGTATATGATGTGAGATAGGGGTCTAAATTCATTCTTCTGCGTGTGGCTATCCAGTTGTCTCCCCGGCCCCTGCCATTTGTTGAAAAGACTATTATTTCCTTCCTTGAATGTTATTGGCACCCTTATTGAAAATCAATTGACCAAAAATTTATGTTCTGAACTTTCAAATCTGTCCATTGATCTGTATGTTATCCTTATGTCAGTACCGCACAATCTTGATTACTGTAGTTTTGTAGTACGTTTTGAAATTGGGAAGTATAAGTCTTCCAACTTCCTTCTTTTTCAAGGTTGTTTTGGCTATTCTGGATCTGTTGCATTTTCATATAAATTTTAGAATCAACTTGTCAATTTCTGCAAAAAAAAGGATCTGGGATCTTGCTAGGGATTGCATTAAATCTATACATCTATTTGGGGAATATTCCATCCTAACAATATTGTCTTTTGATCCATAAACATGGACTATCTTTCCCTTTAGGTGTTCTTTGATTTCTTTCAGTAACGTTTTACAGTTTTCACAGTATGAGTTTTGTACTTTTTAAAAATTTATTCCTAAGCATTCTCTTATTTTTGGTGCTATTTTAAATGGAATTTTTTTTTTAATTCCTATTTCAGTTTATTCATTGCTAGTGTATAGAAATACCATTGAATTTTGTGTATTGATCTTATATCTTGAAACCTTGCTGAACTTGCTGAATTAGTGCTAGTGGTTTATAGTTGATATGTTAGGATTTTCTGTATATTTGATAATGTCAGCTGCAGATATGGTCTTATTTTTTCCTTCCAACCTTGATACCTTTTATTAATTTTCTTGTCTAATTGCCTGTTTATAACCTCTACTACAACGTTGAATAAAAGTGATGAGAGTGGACATCCTTGTCTTGTTCTTGATCTTAGAGGGAAAGGTTTCAGTATTTCACTGTTAAATATGATGTTACCTCTGGGTTTTCCATGGAAGCCCTTTATCACATTGAAGAATTTCCCTTTTCTTCCTAATTTGCTGAGTGTTTTTTATCATGAAAGGATGTTGGATTTTGTGAAATGCTTTTCCTGCTTCTGTTGAAATGATTATGTGATTAATTTCCTTTATTTTGTTGAGATGGTGTATTACATAGATTGATTTTTAGATGTTACACCAGGTTTGCATCCCTGGGATAAATCCTACTTGTCTATGATTATAATTTGTTTTATATGTTGCCCAATTCAGTTTGCTAGTATTTTTTTTGAGATTTTTGGTCTATATTCCTTAAAGATACAGGTCTGTAGTTTTCTTTTCATGTGATGCCTTTGTCTGATGTTGGTATCAGGGTACTATTGACCTGATAGAAGGTGTTGGGAAGTATTCCCGTCTCTTATATTATTTGAGAGAGCTTATGAAGATTTGATATTAATTATCCTTTAAATATTTGGTAGAATTCACCAGTGAAGCTATCTGGGCCTGGGCTTTTCTTTCTGGGAAGTTTTTTGATTATTAATTCAATCTTTTTACTTGTTATAATTCTATTCAGATTTTTACTTTTTCTTGGTCATTTTCAGTAGTTTGTCTCTTTCTGCAAATTTGGCCCTTTTATGAAAGTTATATAATCTGTTGGCATATGTTTTTCATAGCATTCCTTTGTAATCATTTTTTACCCCAGTAAGGTCTGTAGTGATGTTCCATTTTTGATTTGACTGATTTTAAAAATACATATTTATTTAAAATGCTGTCTATTTTGGTAATCAGATCAATAATGATGAATATAATGTAAATTCTTACTCTATAATCCCACCACCCAAATATGAGGTAAATATACACTATAGTTCCTTCCAGGATGTGTGTGTGTGTATTTCTATACTTGAGATTATGCTTATTAATTTTGTAGCCTGCTTTTTCCCATAATGTCCTTTGCCCCCCAGCTTTATTGAGATGTAATTGACATATAACATTATGTAAGTTTAAGTTGTACAACGTGTTGATTTGTTACACTTACATATTTCAAAATGATTATCAACATTGCATTAGGTAACTCCTCCATCTTGTCACATAATTACCCTTTCTTTTTTGTGGTGAGAATGTTTAAGATCTACTCTCTTAGCAACTTTCAAGTATATAATACTTGAAAGTATTATTAGCTATAATTGCCATGCAGTACGTTAAATCGCTAGAATTTGTTAATCTTATAACTGGAAGTTTTTACCCTTTGACCAGTATCTCCCCATTTCCCCCACCCTCCAGCTCCTGGTAACCACCTCTCTCTCTGAATGCAGCTTTTATAGGTTCCACAAATAAGTAATATCCCACAGTATTTGTCTTTCTCTGTCTGACTTACTTCACTTAGTATAGTGCCCTCAAGGTTCATTCAAGTTATTGCAAATGGCAGGATAACTTTCTTTCTCATGGCTGAATAATATTACATTGTATATATATATGTGTGTGTGTGTATGTGTATACACAAGCACATACACATACACACACACATGCCACATATTCTCTATCCATTCATCTGTTGACAGACACTTATCTCGGCTATGGTGAATAATGCTACAATAAACATGAGACTGCAGCCATCTCTTTGAGATCCAGTTTTCATTTTCTCTTATAGGCTGCTTTTTGAAACTTCACATAAACATTTTGCCATGTTGTTAAAATCATTTCTAATAATTTTAATAATGTGCTTAATATACTATTGTATGGATATAATTTAATCTCTCCTATTTTTGAACTTTTAACTTGCTTAAGTTTTGATACTATAAATCATACGGTAGTCTTTGTGCATGTGTTTTTACACATATCATTCTGCATTACAGTTTTATATCTTGACTTCCCTTAGCATTCTGTCAAGAGCATTTCCCATATCATAAAATTTTTGAACACTTAATTGTTAATAACTATATAATATTCCACCATATGAATATGTCATAACTTATTTAATAAATCTCCTATTATTGGACATTTGGATTATTTCCAACTTTAGTTTTACAAATATGGCTGAGATGAATGTAAAAGTGCATAAATCTTTAGTTACATTTTGGAATATTTTCTTAAGATATACTGGGTTAAACTGTTTGAATTTTCTTTTTGCCCGAAATTTTGCATTAAGGCAGAATTATTCCATCATAGAGCCTTACTGTAATTGATCTAACCCTTTCTATATTTTTGGATATTATATATTTTTGCTATTGGGGTAATTCTAGAATAAATCATTATACATGAGTCTTTGATTGCATTATCTGAGATAGGTAATTTTTAAAGGTTACTGTACACATATATTAGCTAATTTGCTCTCAAGAAAATGAATGACAATTTATATTCTCACTGCCGGTGTATGAGAGTATTTGTTCTACTTCAGGCTTTCTAACATTGAGGTAGGTTGTTATTTTAAAAATCATTTTTAATTTGATAGATGCTACCGGTGTTGATCAGCAAAAGGGGATCAAAAAATAGGATATCAGTTGGAAAGAAAGGGATACAATTTTTTCAAAAGCTTTAAGAAACAATTGGGATAGTCCCAGGGTGTAGTTGGGCATTTGCAGGAAAGTTTTGGGCTATATTGAAAAGGTATGGGAACACCAATGATCTGGAGACAGGAATTCAGGTTAATAATCACGAAGATGATAATAATTATTATTATAAAAAAGAAGTACTGTTTACTTATTGAACTAATCTCTAGGAGCCTAAATTAAAGTGCACATTACCAAGGATCAGTCTTTAACTTTTTCCGTTGGCTCATTTTCAAGGACAGTTATGTATGGCGAACAAGTTGATACCTAAGACCCTAAATAGGTTAAGAAAAGGAAGTTTTAAAAGGGGAAAACATCAAAGATTAGGAAAAAGAGAGATAGGGTAAGTTTACAGCATGGAGTGAGAGAAGGGTTTTTAAAAACAAACTGAGGGGGCCATGGGTTGGCACAGCTAATCTTTGTGAAAGTTGCAATTCCTCACTCACTGCTCTACTTCCTTACCTTCAGCTTACTCTTCAGTTTATACTTTATACAGTCTGCTTCTAACTCTGCTGCTCCACTGGTTTGTTTTTGGCAGTCTTCTCTTGGCTAACAGCCTTTCCTTGACTACATATAAAGGACGCGGTTTAGTTTTTGACTCGCTTGATTACCCAGTAGCATTTAACATAGTTGTCATTCTTGAAATATGCTGTTCTCTTGGCTTCCTTCTTGGTTTTCTTTGTACCTCTCTTGTCACTTTTTTTCTCAGTCATTTTTGTAGATGTCTCTGAATCTGCACGTCTCTTATGTGTTGGTGTTTCTCAGGGCTCTATCCTTGGCCACCTTTTTATTTTGCCTCTATCCTTTGGTAATTCAGCTACTCCTGTGACATTAAATATCATCTCTATGCTTCAGACTACAAAATATATATCCCCAAGTCTCTTTCCTTACTTCTTGTCATTATCTCCAATTTCCTGTTGAGCATCCATGTTTAGATGTACTAAAGGCAACTCAATTTCTACATGATCTGACCCTTGTGCAGCTCTCCAGTGTCAACTCTCTTTTCCTCCTATCCAACACTCTATGGTTCTGCCATATTGAACTCATTTCAGTTCAACGGATGTGCCATCCTGTTTCAGAACAATCTTCCCTATCATGTTCTAAGTTTTAACTTAGAAGTCATTTTCTCTGGAAAGCCTTCTCTTTCTTCTAAATGTGAATTTGATTTCTGTCCTCTTTGCTCTCAAAATACTCTGTACTTCTCCTCTAATTACATTTAAAACAGTTCATTGTTGTTACCTCTTTAATGATTTTTCTTTTATACTAGAATGTGATCACATAGAAGGGAGATACCATACCTATTGTGTTCCCATTTGTATTCCTATTGTAGGCACACAATAAAGTCATCAAATGTATAAATTAAGGGATCTTTGGATCACATCAGGCTAAACAAACCTGTTGTTTTCTTTTGGTTAGAGTTATTACAATGATATATCATATGGAAGCCTGGTCTATCAAACAAGTGGTCTCTCATGACAAGATATGCCAATATGGCCTCCTTAAATAGATTCCAGTAGACTTAAATAGAATTCATACCAAGTTGATCAATCAGATTAATGGTCAATGTCAACATGTAGAGAGGTCTATAGTGGTAGTTCACAGGTCTCCATTCTATGTCCTATCTTCTTCAAAATGTTCTATTATTGACTTGATTGAAGGCGGAGAAGCAAGCTTATGAAATGTTCAGGTGACACAAAGCTAGGTGGCAGAATTAATAAAAATGAATAATAGCCTTACGATTTGAACTGGTCTGGATAATTTGGAATAAAAGACTAAAACTAACATTGCCATTTCATAGGGATTAATGTAAAACTAGAGAGTAGGAAAAAAATCATTTAATACATTCAACATTCAAGACACATGGATTATATACCTACTATGTTTTAGTTATTGGTGCTGGGGATGCAAAAAAGAACAAACCATAGTCCCTGCCCTTGAAATGGTTACATTCTAATGAGTATATTGAATCTAGATCATGGCACATAATAGTCTCATTACGTTTTGTATTCTCTATATAGAGAATATTGTGTGCTCTTCTGGGTGTCATATTAATTTTTATATTATTATACCCACACAGTTATCTCAATGCAAATTTTAAATGTTTCAATTGCATTAGTAAGGATAATTTGGATTATGCTGTAGTAACAATCCTCAAATCTCAGTGATTTAAAACAGCAAAGTTTAATTTCTCACGTATGTAATATGTTGGCTGGGAGCTCTGCTCCACAACATTTTTTCTGTGACCCAGAGTGATGGAGCAAACACTATCTTAAATATTGCCATTCACTGTGGCAGAGGGAACAATAGTTGTAGAAGGCATCACATTGACAAATAAATGCTTGGGCATGAAAGTGAAGCACAAGTATCAACAATGACTTTTCCTAACAAGTAATTGGCCAGAACCAGTCACATGCCCCATCAATGACGATGGGGCCAGGAGATGCAATCCTATCATATGTCTGAAGGCAAAGAGGTATAAATATTTGGAGAACAGAATTAATAACCACCATGACTATATAGAGTAAAAAGTAAAATTTACCCTTCAACATTGGACTTTATCCCACTCCCCTTCTGAGAGTTACAGTGTTAAAAATTTCAAACTTTTTTCTGTAAATTTCCATACACATATACGCACATACCTACATAAACTTTTCAATTATGTACGGGATCACATTTGTTTTTTTATACATTTTATAGATCTACTCATATCTATACATAGCTCTCTACTTCAGTCTCTTTAATAGCTGTATAGCATTCCATGGTATGGATATACCATATTTTATTCAGCCACTCCTCTATAGAAAGGTGTTTTGCTTATTCCCAGATTTTGGCCATTACAACACATACTACATTGACCATCCTCTTACACACATATATTTCTGTTCATATGTATTTGGATTTCTAGATCTAGATTTTTCTAGATATAGATTTGGACTTTCTAGTATAGATTCCTAGGAAAGGAATTCTTGAACACTTTAAATTTTGCTGAGTACTTCCAATTTGCCTTCCAAAATGCTGTACAAACTTGTAATTTCATAAACAGTGTATGAAAGTGTAGATTACATTTTGAGAAAGATATTGACAAACATTTTTATTGACGAAAGAAAGAGTTGGATGATGAGGGATTTAGAAACCACATAAAAATGAGTGACAATTGAAGAGTTTTTGTCTAAACAGTTTGTAAGAACTTATATCCACTATTTCTAGATTTTCTGACTGAAGCAACCCTGAAAAAGACTAATCCCCTTGAACATGAGACTTCTGATTACATCTTAATGGTCAGAAGTCAATTACTTGTCTATATCCAGTTGTAAGGAAGGCTGTGAAATGAAGACTCCATTTTAGGTGACTACATACTGAGGCCAAAACTGGGGGTTCTATAATCACTACAGGAAAAAGGAAGAATAGTTTGAGAGAGTGTTAGCTTTTACCATGCCGCTGGAATTCTATAGTTGCGTATAACCAATTTTTTCCTCTATGTTTGCTTCTCTTTTTAACATCTTTGTCTCGTCTATCTCTAGAAGTTCCTCTCTCATTATTCTTCTTATCTCGTTGCCCTCTTTCTTCATATATCAACTTCTTGTTGCTCCATTTCTGTCTTTTGCTCCGTTTCTCTACTTCTCTATATGTTTTCTCTATTTCTCCATTTCTCTTTTGTGTGTTTATTTTTTCTCTCTCCATCTGTTTCCTGTCAATCTGTCTCTCTATCTTTAGCTGTCTCTGTTTTCCTAGTTCTGTATTTCTAACTTTCTTAGTTTCAGTCTCCATGTCTCTTTCTTTCTACCTCCATTTCCAACTATTAAAACTAATAATAGAATGGGCTGCCACTTCATACAGTTTTCATATGTAGGGGGTACTTGAGGACAGGGTAGATATAGGGATAGTGTAAAAAGGCTTTCTTGATTGGTTGATGATTGGACTATATAACTATCAAGGTCTTTTCCAAATTTGAGTCATTCCTTCCTTGGTAAGTAGAATCTCATTAATATTATTACATCTTTGTTTTCTGACTGAAGATCTAACAGGACCTCAGGGATATCTTTATATAAATACCAGACTTCTTTGTAGATGACTGTAGAATTAGATGATATAAGAGATTGAGATGTGTGTGTTGACTACAGAACTTCCTCTGAAAGTTAATTATCTTTATCTATAATACAGCTGTGATATATATGTGTGCTGTGTGTTTGTAATTTCCAATTGGTTGGAGATTATATATGTGACTGGCTGGTAAAAATGATTAGAAAACATTGTAAACACCAAAATAGTCTCTGATGGCAAGAATGTATTGAGAAATGATATAATTGCATATTCTCTGCAACGTAGCTGACATACCTAGTTGGATCTTCTAATTGTGTCAAAATATATTCATAAGTTAAACATGTTTTGGTTTCTAGAGTCAAGAGTATGACATACAGATACTTTAAAAAATTAACATTGTATGTTCTTGGCTCCTTTGCTGAAGATTAACTGTCCATAGATGTGTAGTTTTATTTCTGGGCTTTCAATTATGTTCCATTGATCTGTGTTTCTGTTTTTGTACCAATACCATGCTGTTTTGATTACTATAGCTTTGTAGTATACTTTGAAATCAGGGATTGTGATGCCTCCAGCTTTGTTCTTTTTTCTCAGGATTGCTTTGGCTATTTGGGGTTTTGCGTTGTTCCATATGAATTTTAGGATTCTTTGTTCTATTTCTGTGAAGAATGTCATTGGGATTCTGACTGGGATGGCAATGAATCTGTAGATTTCTTTAGGTAGTATGGACATTTTAACTATGTACTGGAGGGCTTTGGGGAGAAGAAGAAGAAGAAGAAAAAAATAAGAATGTTGGCAACAGATGTTAGCTCAGGTGCCCCCCTCCC
Organism: Equus asinus; assembly: GCF_041296235.1. Taxonomy (NCBI): domain Eukaryota; kingdom Metazoa; phylum Chordata; class Mammalia; order Perissodactyla; family Equidae; genus Equus; species Equus asinus. The sequence continues at coordinate 98,255,412 of NC_091820.1, forward strand.
AAAAAAAAAAACGCACAGCATATGAACAGACATTTTTCCAAAGCAGATATACAGATGGGAAACAGACACATGAAACGGTATTCAACATCACTAATTATTAGGGGAATGCAAATCAAAACTACAATGAGATACCACTTTACACTGGTCAGAATGGCTGTAATTACCAAGACAAAAAACAACAGATGTTGGTGTGGATGTGGAGGAAAAGGAACCCTGATATACTGCTGGTGGGAATGCAAACTGGTGCAGCCACTATGGAAAGCAGTGTGGAGATTTCTAAAAAAATTAAAAATTGAAATACCATACAATCCAGCTATCCCACTACTGAGTATTTATCCAAAGAAGTTGAAATCAATGATCCAAAGAGATTTATGCACCTTGTGTTCATTGCAACGTTATTCAGAATAGCCAAGATGTGGAAGCAACCCAAGTGCCCTTCTATGAATGAATTGATAAAGAAGATGTGGTACATATATATATACACAATAGAATACTACTCAGCCATAAGAAAAGACAAAATTATCCCATTTGCAACCACATGGATGGATCTTGAGGGTATTATGTTAGGCAAAATAAGCCAGACACAGAAAGACAAATACTACATGATTTCACTTATGTGTGGAAGATAACAAATACATGGATAAAGAGAACAGATTAATGGTTACTAGAGGTGATGGGGTTTGGAGGGTGGGCGAATGGGGTAAAGGGGCACATATGTATGGTGATGGACAAGAATTAGACTACTGGGGGTGAGCACGATGAAGTTTATTCAGAAATTGATAAATAATGATGTATACCCGAAATCACACAGTTATAAACCATTATGATCTCAATAAAATTGCTGGAAAAAAATTAACGTGAACCAGGAAGCTGACATACCTGGTACTTTAAGGGAGGAAAAAAGTAAAGTGGAAAGGTAATTTACAAACTATACTTGAAGCCATTTGGGCATAACATTATCATTACAATTATCTGACAGAAAATTTAGTTCAATTACATTTTTAAAAACTCTCTTGTCAAGATGGCCCTACTCATATCAGGATTTGGTACTCCAAGGAGAGGAATACTAATGCCTTCATTAGCCATTGTGCCAGCATCTTTAGTCTTTAGAATTTCTCATGTGGCCTTTTGGGATTTTTACATACTAACCTTAGGGAGTCAGAAAACACAAAGCCCTCAGGGGGATATGAACTTCAGGAGTAAGAACCACTGCATATTTATAGCCACAGTAGGGGGAAGACTCTTTTTGGGAAAAAAATTAATTTCAAAATAATTGAATAGCAGCATAATTGCCATCATATAAAGTATTATACATGCTTCCGTACACTTTCTTCACACAACAGTAAGTTGGTTGTAAAATCGCCAAGGGGAAAAAGTTATAATGCAATAAAGCTAAATTTCAGTGTAAGATTTCCAGGGGATAACCTGAGCTGCTTCTGACTCTTTTAGTATTTACACAGATGTGTGGAAGCGTATGTTGGGTGCCCAGTGGTCACAGTTCTGAGATGTTCCTTGATCAATGATGGTATTTTAGGCTGATTGCTGTTGCAGATGAACACTGCTGGGAGATTGATTGCCCTGGCCTTTCTCTTTGACTGTTTGAATTTGCAGTTTGGCAGATTTTCCCTTTCAATGGGAAATCTGAAACACCTATTGAACATGCTAAAAAACACTTTTCTTACTCTATATTCCTTTAGCAATTAACATATACAGGTTGTTCTTCACTGTCTTGCACTTGATTAAGCACTCTAGAATGCGTGCATCGCCATAGTTAGGTTATAGCTCCTTGAAGGCAAGGAGCGATCTTTTAAAATCTTTGACTTGGTTTATGCCTCCCATAGCATCTAACTTCTAGGGCAAAAATATTTTAGTGTTGGTTAAGAGCTTGGGCTTCGTAGTCACACAGACCTAAATTCAAATATTTTTTTCCTTAGTTTACTATTGTGACCTCGGATAGGTCACAAGTGTCAGTTTCCTAAAAAGTAAAATGGGGATAATAACAGTTCATAAGGTCATTAATAGGATAAAACACCATATAACAGTTTAGCACAATGTCTGGCACACACAGAATACTCAATAAATTATTATTATCATAAAATATAATAGTTATTTTAAAAGTTTCTTGAATTAACGGACTCTCCTGTGGAAACAATTGGCAAATATATAGATTTAAAAACTTAATATGTTCTTTCTTTTTTTATTTTTTTGGTGAGGAAGATTGGCCCTGAGCTAACATCTGCCACCAATCTTCCTTGTTTTGCTTGAGGAAGATTGTCACTGAGCTAACATCTGTGCTAGCGTTCCTCTATTTTGTATGTGGGACACCACCACAGCATGGCCTGATGAATGGTGTGTAGATCTACACCTGGGATCCAAACCTGTGAACCCTGGGCCTCCAAAGTGGAGTGTGTGAACTTAACCACTATGCCATGGGGCCGGCCCTGATATGTTTAGTTTTTTTAATCCCCACTGATTTCAATTTACAAAAAGGGGAGTATATGAAATAATTCTGTTGTTAACATATTCAATTCCAAGGATTTTACTAGTCAAAGTCAAATATTAGGTATTTCACGTCACAAAGAATAAGAAGGGCTCACATAGGGAAGTAGAAATAATTTGGGGTCAGTTATTTTCTACCTTTAATATCTCCGAGTAGCAGTTATAAAATATAGTTCTTGTTTTGGGTGAAAATTATAACATAATAACTACTGGGTAAAACAGGGCCTTTAAAAGGCTTTCTCAAATAACTTTGTCACTATTTATAAAATATTAGAATCCTTAAAATGATATTCTATCTTGGCAAATTACAGTCCTTACAAACTGTCAGCTTTCAGACAGAAATAGTGAAGGTACGATTATGGATAGGATGGTTGAGGGTAAGGAGAACAAGGCAGACTCCTAATGTCTAACTAGCAGGGCTGAGTAGGTAACTGAGTGAATCCATCAGGAAGAGCTAAAGCAGCGATGAGCCAATGTTCTTATCAAAGTCAGTGGTATTATAAGATATAAGTTCTAAAAAGGGAGATGACAGGAGAGCTAGAGTGTGCCTATGGTTCAGGAAAATTTTAAATAATAAGCCTTATTTTTGCAGCATTATTCACAATAGCCAAGATGTGTAAGCAACCCAAGTACCCATCATTGGACGAATGGATAAAGAAGATGTGGTATACATAAACAATGGAATACTACTCAGCCATAAAAAAGACAAAACTGTGCCATTTGAACAACATGGATGGACCTTGAGGGTATTATGCTAAGTGAAATAAGTCAGATGGAAAAGTCAAATACCATGTAGTCTCACTCATAAAGAGAAGACACCAACAAACAAACACATAGATACAGAGAATGGATTGGTGGTTACCAGAAGGGAAGGGGTTGGGGGTATGGCGGAAGGAGTAAAGGGTATGGTGATGGATAAAAACTAGACTATTTATGGTGAACACAAGGCAGTCTATACAGAAACTTATATATAATAATGTTGATATATAATGTACACTTGAAATTACACAATGTTATAAGCCAATATGACCTTAATAAAATAATTTAAAAAATAGTAAGCCTTCCTTTGAAAGTCCAGAGCCTACATAATCTTCTGACCTGGAAATATGACAGATTGAGTCTATGTAAAACAAAGAATTTTGTAGAGTTCATAATGGTCTTATCAGAGTCTTGATTTGAGTTCTCCCAAAAGCAGATCCAAAAACAGGGATTTGAATGTAAGTAGTTTATTTGGGAGGTTTTTCCAGCAAGTACTGCAAGGGAATGGCAAAGTCAAACTGGAAGGGAGGAAAAGCAAATAAAGAGTGTGTTGTTAATAAACAGTTTACCACTCAATTCTCCTGGCACATACCAAGGGTTGAGGGAGCTGGGTATTTATTCACCAACTCCCATCATTGTGAGAGTCACTCTCCGGGCGTTAACAACCTGGAACTTGCAGTCTGCTTCCTACGCTGCTCAAGCTGCTTTTGCAGATAGTGAAGCCCTCTGGCAGAGAAACATAGGAAGACTTCTGCAGGTGACTTTTGGAGTGGGACAAGAGGATATGGGTAGGCACTAACAGTGTCCACTGCAGCAGGAGATAGGGCACAGCTCAGATTTTGATAATCACGTATTGGATAAGAGATATTCTCTTTCAAACAAATGAGTAACTTGAAAAAAAAACACTGAAAGCTGTCATTTATTTGTATTACGTGAACCTTTGATATGACGTTATCTGCATTGATATTCTTCTTTTATTCATTAAAATATTTATTGATAACTATTATGTGTCACGCTCTATGCTGGATACTGAGGATACAACAGTTAATGACTAAATGCCCTCTTGAAGAGGAGTGGGCCGAAACAACCAAGGTAATAAATGTAACTGATTCTTTAAGAGTTTCAACTCATTGAATTGTAAACATGGATATTTTTTCCCAATAATTGCTACCTGTTGTGCTCTACTGTACTTACCTTTTTCCACTGGGAGACAGGGACAGTGATGAACATTTCAGTCTGATTCTATAACTTCAGCTGTTTTCAGAGTTTCATTCTGATTTTAAAGCCTTTGTCTTTACTTACTCCAAGCTCCCATCTGATTCAAGTATTGTCTCTTCCTTTTATTTAGAACAGATGAGATGTGGTTCTAGTGGCTAGGAATTTGGAAGGTGCATGGTAGGTTTTCGCACATCTCCCCTTCTTCCTCCTCTTTCCCCTGTGCTTTCTCTTTTGGTGCTGCATCAGGAGAGGAGTGGCTGAGGAAGAGGGAGAGGGAAAAACATGCTTGTGACTGCCTGTGTCTTCTCCTTGCTTGATCATAATTGCTCTTCTAGCTGTCTGTGGGAACCATATAAACAAGCAGTTATAACGGGCCTGATGATGAGATGCTACCCTCAGCATCTCCTCTGGGCACTGGAAGTTCCTTGCAAGATTTGATTACATCTTTCCTCAGAACCTCAGTAAGTGGCATCATACCACTTTCCTCTTGGGTATACTCATCTTGCTGCATGTTGCAAAGTCTCTGGCAATGGTCATCTGTTTACTCAGTCCCAAGTTGGATCTTTGGTAATATGCCAAATTCGCCTTCCATGCTTCTTGGGACACAGAAATTTGGTGTGTGTTGGGGATGGGTAGGGATTGGTCCTGGTCCCCTGTCATCTGAAAATCTCCAACACACCATCTCTCTTCCCAGGGTTCTTTATCCCTGTTCCAGTGGTACAAGGGAAGTCTAGCATGTCAACTGGGAAAGGAAAGCCTGTCTTCATTATTGAAAGGTGACCTTCTCCTCATTCCCAGGCCTCTTTGTTTATTGGCAGAGTGGAGGTGGCATGATAAGTCACTGGCTGCATCGGATAGCTGAGCTGATGGCCTCAGACACAAAACTCTGGAAGTTTTCTGAATTTAGGATATCAGGTCAATTTGAGGTCAATTTGAGGTAAAGTCTGGGAAAAGAGGATCCCAGCCAACACTTGATATCATCCAGTTACTCTTACATTCTGGATAAAGTTCTGAATCTTCAGGTAAGAACCAATTATTCAAAAAAATCTTTATATTGAATTCTGGATCTTTAAGTGGTATCCAGAGGCTGTTCTTGCCTTTCCACTCAGGTTTGCTTCCATCCATTATTTCAGGGATTGCTGTGGTTTCACCCTCATGGTCCCCTTTGCTGTATTTATATCTTGGGTTTATGATGAGCCCAGCGTACCTCTGTGGTGCTTATATTCTGATTCTTAAAGGATCCTAGATGAGTCCTCATATAGGTAACCAATTTACTGAAAAATCAACTCATTGGGGACAAGTACTTAAAAAATAGGATTCCCCCCCCCCAGATACTTACTGATGGTGCTTTAGTCAACCCCTTTCCTTGTTATGGAGCGGGGGGCGGGGGGGGGGCTTCTCAACAATATCTCAGTCCAATTTGATGCTTTTTTTTAAGCTTATTTTGGTTTTGGAACAGTTTCATTCCAATTGTTTAAGATTTAGTACTATCAATTTTAATACGTCGGTGTCAAAGTTGAATAAAAACTCCTCAGGTCACATAAATAAACAAAATAACTGTAAGTGCTGATCAGTCTTATGAATAAAACAAGCAAGGAGGTGAGCTAGAGAATGACAGCGTGAGACTTTAAGATAGTATTCAGGGATGGCCTTCCTGTGGGACTGAGAACTGTAGGATGCTAAGGAACTAACTGCATGAAGAGCGGGGAGTAGTAGTATTCCAGGAGGAAGACAAAATCAAAGGACATGAGCAGGAAATGACCGTGGCACGTTTCAGGGACAAATAAAATGTGGCTGGAGCATAGCTAACAAAGAGGAAGGTGTTGTGAAATAAGATCAAAGAGGCAGCCAGAGTCCCACCTGCAGGTCTTTGAAGGTCTAAAGGAAAGAGTTCAGATTCTGTTCTAAGTCTAGCGGGAAGCCATTGAAAAGTTTTAAGTAGGGAACTTTGACATGATTCAATTGTGAACTTTCATGTTTTCTTCCATTTGCATAAAAACAAAGCCAGAAGTTACCAGAATGTCATTGTTTCTATAATATGTCTTTAAGATGTGTGAAATGATAGCTGCTGCTTTGTTGAGGCCAAGATTTGTGATTCAAACTTCATATCCTTTTTTGACTCTTCAGCTGCCAAGGAAAGTGAACGATGAAGCCACCATTTCTTTTGGCCCTTGTGGTCTGTTCTGTAGTCAGCACAAACTTGAAGATGGTGTCAAAGAGAAATTCTGGTAAGTTGCTGGCAACTTCTCACTATTTGGTCAAAAATGTGTGATTTTTGTGAATATCCAGAGAGCATCTGTGCCTTTAACTATGAATATATTTAAACAGAAGTGCTTGTGTTCCAGCTATGTTGGAACGTAGCCAAAATAAAAATAGAATTTTAGCCTACCACTGAGAAAATGTTGGGAAACCAGTGGAGTTTTGTTCAACTTCACTGACAGTATACTCTCAGTGGACAGTAAAATGTTAAAGGCCTTCTTAGGGTTGGTTACGTTCGCTAGTGAATATACACTTGGGAGAAAACATTTGCAAGTGAGAGGACAAGGAATCTTTAAAAATATATATCTTTTGCCTCCTAATTGAGTGTGCAGCATTACAGTTTAGATGAAAGCTTTTGACAAATATCAGTGAGCTTTAATTCCTCACATCTTCACATTTGTACTGAATCCCTATCAGGCAGAAGTTTAAAGCTTCTGAGTTCAGAAATATTAACTAATTGCCTGAAGAGAAATTTCTTGAGAAGAAATATCTATTCCTAGAACATGGTGGTCTGGCAAGCAGCCATGATTGTACTGAGAGATTAGTTGTAGCTAGTAGATATCCCAATCAAAGCATAATCATTGTTTAATAACACTTGGATATATATGTCTTTCAGTTTTGATTATACATGCTAGCTATAATTATAAACCATGCATGAGATTTTAAAAATTGATTTTCTGTCCATAGTCATTCCAGTAAGACACTGAGGAATGTATTATTATATGGAAACAAAAGACTATGATGGGGATTTCTGCTGGCTTCTAATTCAGTTATTTCCTAGAATTAAATGTGTGCTCTTTACTTTCTCATTGTGTATAAAACCCAGGCAATAAAGTGCATGGCTGTTTTTCAAAACAGTAAACACTGGCTGGAGCTTGGAGTTTGGCTAATGTTTGTTTTCTGAGGCAAGAATACTTGCTAATTGAAGTAGCTAAAAAATAGTATTGTCCTTCGATTGATAGTATATTAATAAGTCTTTTGCAAAAGTAAGTCACAGGTTATAAAATAGAGCAACACTGCTGAAGTCCAAAGGATTCTGGAATGGTAAAGGTAGGGCAATATATTGGCTTTTTCTCCACTTAAAGACTCATGTATGTATTTAAAAATTTTTGTATATTATGACTCTTTCAGCTATATTTGTGTGTAACATTTTACCTATAATATCTCCAACTTGGCATATTTTACTTGGCTGCCTTTCCTTGCCTTCTTTCTGAAGTCACATTTTCACTTTCAATCTTCGTTCAGATTGATTATTGCTGAAATGAAATACTTGGAGATATTACTTGCCAGCAAATGTTACATTGGACCAGATCCCATTTTCCTCACTTGGTTATGTCATAATGTCTGTAGTGGAGTCTGAAAGAAAAAAAAAAAAGAATTGAGAATTTAAAAAGCCATCAGTATTATGGTAGCTTAATTCAAAGTAAAAAAATGAACATAAGTTGCTATATATTCTGTCTTGGTTTTGTTTTTGCTTATTATTTATGAGACAGGCTGTTAAAAAATGTATATACATAGAGGAAGTTATTGTTGACACAGAGATGCCCTTTAAAGATCAACTTCTTAAGGCTTTGCTCCTTTGTTCTTTACTTATGAAGTGTGAGGATGTGTGTGGGTTACTAGGGGTTCTTAGCTTTGTCTTCTTAGTGTGGCTGAGTTGTGTCATATCTGCAGTGAGCTTTATTGAAGAAACATTACCCCAAAACATATTCCCCTTGGAGTCAATGTGTTTTCATGGTTTCCGTCTCCCCTCCTCCATCCGTCTACCCTCAGCTACCTCCTAGTACAGTTGTAATTGTAATATTGGAGAAAAACCTTTCCTACAGGTCTGGGCAGTGGAGATGGTGTGAATGCAGTCGGTCTTTTTGCTTATGCCTTCCTGCTTCTCTTATGGTGTATATGGAATATTAGGCAGGGAAGACTAATAGGTTGATGTTGGTTTGTGCATGTCTGTGTGTGTGGTGTTTGCTTTTTATTTTAAAATACAGCAACAAAAATCAAGCATGGGATGAAGACAAGACATCCTAAGTTGCCCATAGCTCATGAACAGGGGGGTACTTTTGAGCAGTTGTTTTCACTCTTCCTTTCTATTTAGCCATTCTCATCATAACCCCTTCCCAGCCCCTAAACTTCCATTAACAGTATTACTTTGTGTAGAAAATAGAGTTATTCGCACTCTCATTATGATAGTCTTATTTGAGTTGACCTTATTTTTTGAAGAACATTAAAAACTGCTTTGGCAAATCTGTAGTACAAGATTTTGTTTCATGCGATCCGTAAGGTCCTTTGCCCTTTGCCAATTAAAGAGATCCGGATTCAAGCTTGCATAGTTGTTGTTCTTGGAATCACCAATGGAAAGCAGAAATTTTATTTTTCTCCCTTCCCTCCCTTCCCCCAAGTTGAAAAATGAAGAATGATTGTGCCTTTTACTCATTAACATTTATAACTGTTTAGTGCCAGATGTGAAGTCAGTTACAATGATTTCTGTGCAGTTCATTATAGACAGGGATCCCTTTCAGTAAGATCCCTACAACTACTGATGCCAAGGGCCTCCCTTATGTACAAGACCGAGGACCAAGGGGTAGAAGCTTCTTCTTCTGTACTTGTACATCAAGGAAAAGAATAAAAGACTCAAGTTTGCTTTTAAAAATATCTAATCTGGGCACATATTGAAACTTCCTGATTTCCAGTAGTATAAAATTTTCAGAAGCCACAGCACAGATTCTGTTTCTAGGTAATTCCCATTCACACTGGGCAAGCCCAACTATCAACACTGGCTCAGGAGACAGCAAAGATGGCTCTCTGATTGCATCTCAGGCTGGTTGCATTAGAACATACTAAAATGCACAGCATCTAATTTTGTGTGTGTGTGTGAGGAAGATTGGCCCTGAGCTAAAACCTGTGCCAATCTCGCTCTATTTTGTATGTGGGATGCCACTACAGCATATCTTGATGAGCAGCATGTAGGTCCGCACCCGGGATCTGAACCCACAAAACCCAGGCCGCCGAAGTGGAGCCCACGAACTTAACCATTATGCCATTGGGCCAGGCCCCACAGCATCTAATTTTAAAGACTATAGCTCATTGGCCAAGTGTAGGCTTGTCATCTTCTTAACAGAATACACGTGAGGTCCTTCAGCATTGACATTCTGTAAATTTAGGACTAAATAGATAAGGCTATTTAGAAAGTTTACTCTATTAAAGATATGTTTACTTAAAAGTGTCATTCTTTATGGCACGAAATTGGCTAATATCTTGACAAAGGCTAATGGCAGAAAAGCCCAGTAGAGGACACATGTAGCTACAACTAATTTTTAATAGGATGGTTGGGAGAAAAACTCTCCCTCAAGAAGAGATCACTCAAGGGCTTCCATTTAGCTATTTCTTTTTTCTTGAAAAATTACGTCCCCAGAGTCTACATGGACTTTATTTGGGGGGGAGCAGACATTAAACTGTCCCCTTTGCTTTTCTCTGACTTTTGCTGCTGCAGGAAAATGTGAGCAGTTGTTGGCATTCAGCTCTCCTAGCCTGGATCTCCGTATCAGAGGGGAAAGGAATAGGGTGAGCAGTTTGGTGAGAGGGTGTGTTTAATTCTGAACCCAAACTGGGTCATCTTGCAGGCAGTACACCTGGAGGATGACCATAACAAAGCAACTTCTCAGTCATCTGGTGTTCGAAGGAAAATTGCAGAGCTACCAAAATATCTTAATCAGCTAGAAAAATGTAGTCCCTAGTGGTAAACAGGATGTGAAGGCCTGCTGGCGCACAGTGGGTACTTATAGATACATTTTGGGTTAACTTAAACTAAACCATTCAATTCTATATAATGAGAATGAGGCCTTAATGAGGCTTTACATGAGGCTTTGGCTTATAGGTTTATAGAATTATGGAATTTTCCGATTGTTGATGAGAGGGTAACGGTTTATTCTCACTGGAAATTCTTTGGTTTTAGAATTTCCAGTCAGATGACTGAGGAAGATCATAAAGGCAGAAATAGAGGTTATATGAGTCTATGTTTCTGGCAAAAGCTAGAAAGAGTCGTCTCTCAAACAATTTCCAAGAGTAAACAAAATAACTTTCCTTGTGAAATTGATATATAATTAAAAATAAAATGAAATATCATGCTATGAATTCTTAAAAAGGAGGCAAAATGTTTTATTTTAAAATGGTGATTAGAAGTAATGTTGCTGGAGGATATTCAGGCTGTGTCTTTAGCTGTGGAGTGCAAGAGCGCTAGATTAGAAGTTAGAAGATCAACAAGGTGCTATTGAAATCTCATCTCCTCAATTTATTCTAATGAGCTAAGATCAAGGAGAAAAATGCCTTTCCATGATCTTTTCTTTAATTGAAAGGGATAATCTGAGACTTGATATTTTCATCTCTTTAATTAGGGTGACTTCCTTGGAGGAAACTGGATCTTGAAAGGAAGGGAAAGTGGGTACTAGAAGATTGGCCTGGTCATTGGAAATGGTATAGGAATGGTATTAAGATTTGGAGTATAGGACAAAGTTTACAGCAAGTAAAGAGTAGGCAAGGATGAGAGAGATCAGTGGGAAAAAACTTATCGCCAGAATCAAGCTGAATGGAACTCACACTTATTGAAGAAGTTGAAGAGCAAATCATTTTAGGATTCTCAGTCACTGAACTTTATATGGCCAAAGGCATAGCCAGTCATGAATTATTTATAGAACTGTTACTGTATGTGCAACATTCCACCAGTCCTGTGGTGGGGGGAGGGGAGAGGGAAAATAAGTCAAAAGTCTCTTTTTCAATGATAATGTTATCGGGATAAATGAATGGCTAAACAGATTATGCTATCCTGATGGAACACTATATAACTATGAAAATGACCAGTATTGAGATTATATCCACACACAGAAAAGTGAGTATAAAACAATACATATTAAGCAAAAAAACCCAACAACCCAGAACATAATGACACATGCTGTTAAAAATATGTATTTACACTAATCAAAATTGAAAAAGAATTTGGAATGTTTAGCAGTTATAGTTAAAGGATTTTTCCTACAAAGTTGCTTGAATGTATGATCAAAACTAAGAGATCTAGCTAAGTAGGAGGAAACACTCTTATTGGCGATGTTTCACATGTGAAACTCCTGCAGAATAACACAAAAGAATTTGATTCAATATTAAACTTTCACAGCACAGGCCTCCAAAGCCATGGGAGTCAGAGAAGGGCAGGATCAATAGTGGGCATTCTATAGAAGATGAGGGGCTTGAGGCAAGCCTTGACAGTAGGTAGCACCAGAGTGAGCTGGAATGAAGGAGGAGGACGTTTAAGGTAAGGAGCACAGTGTTGAGTGAATGGATGGGGATAGTACAGAGTATGGCACATGTGTCTAGGGAGAGGTGTAAGTCAGGAAGTGGGAAGCAGTTGAAGTTGGCTAAGCAAGCCAAGCCAAGCTAAAAGATAAAGGCTCCTGAGTCCTGGTTAGACAAGTAGTAGATTTTATTTTTCAGTAGAATAGTGATGAAAGATGACTCCTGCAATAATTTACAGTGTTGGCTGCAAAGGGTGGCCGGGTGAGAGAGAAGACTAAAATGATTCCCATGGGGGAAACCAGAACTTGACTTGGGAATTTTACTATGGGACACATAGGAATGAGTTTCTTTTTATGTTTTCTTAATTTTTTTTGTTTTGAAACATTTCAAACCTACAGAAAAGTTGCAAGAATAGTACAACGGCCCCCTATATACTCTTCACTTGTATTCACCAGTTAACATTTTGTTATATTTGTTTTCTCTCCTTCCACTCTCTCTCCTGCTCTCTTTCCTTCTTCCTCTCCCTTTTGCTCCCTGTTGCTCTAGATGTTAGCTATGGATTTTTTGTAGGTGTTTTTTAAGAGATTGAGGAATTTCCCTTTTTCCTAGTTTGCTGTGATTTTTTTTATTATGAATTGGTAATGAATTTTGTCAAATGCTTTTTCTGCAACTATTAACATGATGAGATGATTTTTCTCCTTTATTGTGTTAATGTGGTGAGTTACATGGATTGATTTTCAAATGTTGAGAAAGCCCTGCTAGAAGAGAGAAACCCTACTTAGTCATAATGTATTATTCATCTTGTATATTGCTGGATTTATTTTAATATTTTTTGGTTGTTCAGGAATTTTGTATTTATATTCATGAGTGATATTGTCTGTAATTTTTTTGGTAATGTTTTCATTAGGTTTTGGTGTCAGGATTATGTTGGCCTCATAAAATGACTTAGGAAGTGTTCTCGCTTCCTCTATTTTCTGAAATGGCATTGTTTCTTCCTTAAAAGTTTGATAGTACTGGCCATTGGTATTATCTGGATTTAAAGTTTTCTTTGTGGAAAGTTCTTTTATTAATGCTTTGATTTCATCAATATATACAGAGTTACTCAAATTTTCTCTTCTTAACTCAGTTTTGGTAATTTGTGTTTTTGTAAGGGATTTATCTATTTCACATAAGTTTTAAAATTGATTGACCTGGAGCCATTCATAATATTCATTTAATATCCTTCAAATGTCTGTAAGATCTGTAATTCCCCCTCTTTCATTCCTGATATTATTTTTTTTTTCTTGATTAGTCTTGCTTGCTAGGGGTTTATCAAATTCATTAATCTTTTCAAATACTTTTCTGCCCCATTGTCAATCTCCTCTCTTTCTGTAACTCCTGTTATACACGTGTTTGACTGTTTTCTAATTGTCCCTAAGGTCTTGAGATTCTGTTCATTTTTCTTCAATTATTTTTCTATATGTTTTTCAGATTGGAAAATTTCTAGTGACCGCCTTTGGCAATTATGCCCTGTGCATGTTCAGCTCAGCCTGCAGCCAGGGACTCATAGAGAGCCCCCATATAGGTTTCATAGGCTCCTCTCTGTGAATCTCTCTCCTCTCACTGAAGGTTCCAGCCATTTTAGCTGTCCCAGGCCCTTATCTATGTAGCTTCATCTCAGCAGACCCACTGAGCTCTGTTAGGACTCCAATTCACTGTTCTGTAGTTGGGGAATTATCCCCAACTGAAGAGCTACGTTGTTTGTGGGGCTCACCTCATGAGTTTCCCTTTTCTGAGATCACAGTCTTGTTCTGCCTGGAAACAGTTGCTTCATATATATTTTGTCCACTTTTATCATTGCTTTCTGTGAGAGAGTCTAGTTCCAGTTATTTCATCATATTGTAAAGTGGAAGTTTTCCTGTTATCTTTTGATATGCCATCATTCTTTGAGTGCTTCCTTGCTTTCTGTTATAAAGATGTACCTTCTTACTTTCTCTGTCCCAGCACTGGAATTAGCCAGTGGAAAATGGCATTTAGAAACTATTTTTAAAAATTGTGATTTAATTCTGATACTTCCAATTCAAATCCAACATGACAGTGTTCTTCTTCACCTGTCCCCACTCTATATTTTTATCTCCTTTTCTCACAGTGGGAATCCTCATTCCCATCAACTTCAATATACTTACTTAATTATTTTATACTATAATTCATGCAAAATAGTTTCAGAAGTACTACACCAAAACCACTACCAACAACAAACAACAAACTTACTAAATAAAGTACAAGATATTTTATAATTCTTTTTGTCCTTACAATTCATCCTACTAAATCTGTATGGTCAGAATTTTGTGTTCAAAAGTAACTTGAATTAATTTTCTCTGTGGTTATTTATAAGTATAAACAAGATAATTTGTGTCTGTACTCAATTTGCTTTTTTAATCCTTTTTGAATGTTTTATTTTTCAATATGGAAAACATTTACATAACTGAAAATGTAAAATTATAGAAAAACAAATATTTCTTCCACCTGGTCCCACATATCCACTACTTGTAATCAATTTCTTTAGTTTCTGATATTTCCTTCTTTTTTTATTTGTGCAGATTAATGTATGTATTTTATTTCCCTTTGTTTCATACATAAAATGTAGCAATACGTAACTATCTATTTTACTCCTTTTTTTAATTTACTGTATTTTGGAAGTCAAGTAGTGAGATTGTTTTAATATTTTTTCTTATTGCAAATGCATATTCTGCTTAATAGAAGTTCAAACAACACAAAAATAGAAAACTCTCTTATGATTTCATCTCCAGAATTAACTCATCACTACATTTCATGTAGATTCTTCCAGATAGTTTCTTTGGATATATATGCATATGGGTGATATATATAGCCTAAATCATGTATTTTTCAAACTTAAAATCATACGACATATACTATTCTCCAACTTGATTTGTCACTTAGCATGATATCTATATCTATAACCTCTAGTCCTTGTCAATACATATCTAACTGAAACTTTTAAATACCATACTCTTTTCCATTGTGTGGATGTATTCTAAGTTTAAACCTGAGCTCTGTTTATGGAGATTAGGGTTTTATCTTTAGGTTTTTGCTAAGCTGAAACAATGCTTCAAGGAGCATCCTCCTACATGGATCTTAGTGCACTAGAAGAGTGAATGTTTTCGTAGGATAGATACCTAGAAGTGGAAATACTGGACACAATTTTTATTTAAATATTTAAAAGATGTTGACAAATTGCCCAATGTCACTATATCAAACATATATTTCCACCAACAGTATATCCCAGTTCCTCTCTCATTACACATTGCTAACGGTATATTGTCAATTAAAGAATTTTTGCCAATCTAAATCCAGATGAAAAACTTCTTATTACTAAAATCTCCACGTTGGCTATGATGAGTATGTTCCTTGGATTCAAAGAATCTTTTTGAAAGAGTGTGTTTGTGTGTGTGAGAGTGTGTGTATGTGTGTGTGCGTGAGAGAGAGAGAGAGAGAGATTAAAATCAGCAGCAAAGCAATCCATACGGGCAAATTTCTGGCCATTCCACTATATTGGGCAACAAAGAATGGGAGAGGAGGAGGAGAGAATGTGAGTTAAGACCTAAGTTCATCATTTTGGTTGCTGTACAACATCGACAACATCTGATATAATTGAAATATTGAAGTCCTTTATGACACTGTGCCTCTTTAAATGAAAATGTGTGGATGATTAAGCTAATTAAAACATTTAATGAATTTTAAAAACTGGAAAATCTGAAAACAGTTCCATGTGGGAATACCGTCCAGCTATGTAGCATCATCCAAATACAGAAGTTACCAAGCTTGGTATTGTGTTGGATTCATTACTGTCCATAAGGGAGAACAATGACAGAGAAGTAAGAATAAATTGAGCATTCTATTAATTTTGATGTAGGGATTTAGCCAATCCACAAGAGCAGCCAAGAACTACAGTGAATGGGCTCCTTTCTACTCTGTAGTTTTGGAATGAAAGGGTATTGTATTTGTCAGAGTGGAGAGAAGCTTTGAATGCCCGTAATTTCTGCTAGCTAGTTTCTGTCATAACCCAACTCATGTAGGCATGTCAGGCTCAAGTGCATCCCTCGTGGCTCTGTTGACTTCTACAGTGACTTCTAATTTGCCCTAAATGAAATATGTGCTCGCAAAAGCACACCATTAATGTCTATTGTAGTTTGGTCCCTGGGAAAAGCTGGCATCCAGAGATTTCTTAAAATATGCATGATGCCTCCAGTCCATTAGAAGAGTACTGAATATGCAGGTTTCAACTTTTGTTCACATTCTGATTCTTGCCCTATTTTTACATCTATATATTTATCTGAAACTATCACAGAGGAGGATGATGTTTTGTGAGGATTGCACCAGAACTGTTCTCCTCTAAAAGAAATGCCTTGAAATTTAATGACCTTCCCCAAGGCTAAGAAAAGTCAGGCCCTGCTTCTCTCTGCGGATGTGGCTTAGGAGAGTGTATTGTAAGCTACTCTCCCTAAATGGCTATAGACAAGAAACACATGGTTTTAAGAGGCACCCATTAAACCCTTGAGATGAATGACATATATTTGGCATCACTGCTTTGTGGAGAAATGAGACAGTGGTTTCCTGGAACTAAATTCTGCTAAGGAATGTCATAGAGACGTGGCATTTGTTAATTCACCAAACATGCAAGCCGACTGTAAAAAGTCCTATGCTGGGTACCTTCAGCTGATCAGAAATGGACAAGGCATGCTGTTTGCCCCTAAGGAATTCAGTAAATCATAGGTAAGGGAGAAACTAACATGCATAGAGTGCTGCTATATGCCAGGCACTTTACATACATTATCTCCTCATACAAAGACACTGAAGTAGGTAGGTCCTACTCTTGTCCCATTTTACAGATAGAGAAACTGAGGCTTAGAGTGGCTAAATAATTTGACCACTTTTATATAGCTAGCAAGGGGCAGAACCAGAATTTAAACTCAGGTTTTTCAGACTCCGGAGTCCTTCTCTTAAACGCTCTGTGTACACCATTATCCTCATTTTACAGTTGAGAAAACCAAAGCTCTGGGAGGGTAAGTTTATCTGAAGTCCCCAACTATTAAATGGCAAATCCAGGTTTCCGACCATGGACTGATTCCCAAGTTCATTATTTTTTTCATTACACCATGGATATGTCTTACTTACAACTGTTATTAAAAAAATCATAAGTGTCATAAGAGAGGTACAGATACAGTTCAGATGAAGGAGAAATTATTTCTAGCTGGGGGTAAGGGTGATTAGAGAAGGCTTATGGGAGAGGTGTCATTTGACATTGTGATGACTGGGTTGGGAATAGTGATGGGGGCGATATTCTTAGCAGAGGGAACAGCAGGAGCAAATGTCTGGATGCCTAAAGTGCAGGCTATTTTTGAGTACTAAGTAGCCCAGATTGGCTGGAGGATAGTATGAGATTCAACTACTTGAGGAGATGTATTTGCACAGAAACAAGTAGCTAGACAGATGGTGTCTTGAGTATATATCCCGTTTTAAAATGATAAGAAATATATCAAGAGTATAGATAGGAAATGTGAGTTGAGGTGCCTCAGATTGGAAGATAAGTGGCAAGTTTGGTGGGACATTCTTAGGCTTCTAGTGTTTCCGATCACATGCTTTCCATTTGCTATAATAGGAAGGTTCAATAAGAGGTGTATTTTCAATTCTTAAAATGTCTTTTGAATAAAAGAAATTACTGAGTAAGCCATAACCCTCAAGTATAAATCAGAATGAAGTTTATTTTTCTGTATTCTTCAATCTTCAGCCTCAGAGAATTAACGATTCAAAAAAAAAAAAAAGTAAAGGAACTTGTGTCTGGTGTCAGTGTGACCAGCAGGTGGCACTGTACTACATTCCTTCCATAGCTCTCGAGTAGCGTTTTGCGAACCTATGGCTGTCTCCGGAGCCTGACCTGAGAAGGACTAAGAGCTTTTATAGTCGCCCGGACATGATTGGGCTATCTTTGCACACATGCACTAAGCACCCTTACTCTGCCAGCTCTCCCCGACCCCGATTCTCTAGTTTGAGAGCTGGTCTGCTTAGATTATCACAAACCACCTCTGGATCTTTCCATTTTTCCCAAAGAACGTGACTATGAGGCATAGCTCTAGTTACCAGTCAAGCAGTTCTTCAGTTAAGTATTCAGAGACTGAAGGCAGGGAAAATCCATGAGGCTGGCAGGTTTTACCTTTGGCACTTCCCCCAGCACTCTGCTTTTAAGATCCTTGCTGCTTTCTTGGGCATCTAGCTCTCACCAAGGTTGAATAGTATCCAAAAGATTCACAATTTTCTTGACCTATCTTTCCCTCTTCTCTTTACTCAGAACTATCTTGTTCTTTAATAGACAGCAGCTAGTTCATCTTTAAACCAGTCCAGGCTGGTACATTGGGACTCTGCTGAGCATTTGATGCTGTTGGACATGCCTTCTTTTTTGACACTCTCTTCTCCTTTTGCTCAAGTAACACCGCTTTGTCCTGGGTCTGTCCATATCTTTCTGGCCACTCTTCTTCAGTCTCCATCATTAACTTGTTCTCCTCTGACAGTCCCTAAAAAGTTGTTCTTTGCCAGCCCTTTCTCAATACTCCTTTTAAAAACCACTCTATACTTTCCGAGTTTCCACTCCCTTGGTATTAAATCCACCCTGTTAGTGCTTCTCATCACTGGTTGCATATTAGAATCACTCGGGGAACTTTTAAAACATGTTCTCGTACAAGTCTCATCCCCAGAGATGCTGATTTATTTAGGCTGGAGTGAGGTCCAGGCAGCAGTAGTTTTTTTTTGTTTATTTTAACTTTGAGGTGATTCTAATATGCAGCCAGGGATAAGACACCCTGACCTTTTGAGGCTTCTAGATCTAGCAGTCCGATCTTTATGTCTCTTCTGAGTTATATGCACAATCTCCTGCTAAATGTCTTCACTTGGCTGTCCCACAGGTACTTTGAACTCCACTTATTCAAAACTGAGTTTTTAATCTCCTTCTTCCAGATCCCGCCCCTTCCTCTTGTGTACCCTATCTTGGTTAATATGGCGTTATTGTTCTTTTTGAGCCAGGATATATAGTGTGATCTCCAAATCTTTTATAATTTTCCGTATCTAGTAATCACCAAGTTCTACTAATTCTACTTGTAAAATATCTTCCAAATCCACCCCACTCCTCTTCATCCTACTTGCCACTGACCTGCTTCAGCTTTTCATCATTTCTCTCCTACAGGCTCAAGTCTCCTACCAGGTATTCCTGTTTTCAGCTTCCAGTCCCTTCTACACTCTCGCCCATTTTCCATAATACTTGTGGATGGTGTTTTTACTAGTTTGTTTGCTTTTAATTATAGATATGATCATGCCTTTCTCCTATGAAATAAAACATTTTTGGCTCCCTACTGCATACAAGATAAAGGTTAAATGCCTTGTGGCATACAGTCTGTGGTATACAAGATCCTCCTTAGTTTATTCCTTAGTTCGTTTATTCATTCAGTAATTAAATAGGGTGCACGCCCCTCCACACACAAGCCATCCTGCATTATTCATCATTCTGATAAAAAACTGTTCACTTTCCCAGCGCTGAGTGTCTGCTCTTATGCTTTTCTTCACTTGTAAATCACTTCCCACCTTCTCTGCCTTTTGATAATCCTACTCATCTTTGAAGACCCATTTCAAATGTCATTTTCTCTGTGAAGCTTTCCCTGGACTGCCCCCACCAACCCACCTCTTCCAGGCAGAATTAATCGTCCCTCTTCTGTGCTCCTGTAGCATTTTGTTTGTACCTCTATACTAGAACTGGCCATATTGTGATTTAATTATTTGTATGTCTATCTTCAAAGGCAAGAATTGTTCCTTTGAATTCTCAGCACCTAGCCGACTGTCTTGCACATAGTAGTTGATGTACAAATGTTTATTAGATGACTGAATAAATGCTTATGAATTACTGGCACCCTAGCAGACTTGAGCAGAATGATTGAAGTAGTTGGCTAACCTTGAATTACCAAGTATTCCACCTACTACAGTTTACGATTGTGGCAGAGCACAGCCTGCCTACCCTCAGCTTCTGTTGTTTTAAGGAGGAGGATTTGCCAATGTTACCAGAGTCCTCTGCAGCTCCATCCTCATCTGCAAAGTCCAGATTCACATCGACTTTATAGTTTATAATGAGCTTTCAATGTATAAACACCACCCACTTCAGCTGAATCTCCTCAACGCTCAATGACTTGGCATAGTTATGACTCATGTGGTGTTAACTGACTAAAGACAGAGAGCATGGGAGAGCAAGTAAGACTTGTGGGCTTGGAGAGGACAGGCCGATGGCTTTCTTTTTATTTTTCTTAAGAGAAAATATCATCCATGTAGCCTGGAATTACGAAAAGCCTCAATAAAATGCTGTGTAAATGAACAGCTAAAATCCCTTTCTGTAATATAGGCCATGGGATCCCATGTTTAAACCATGCCTTGGCTGCAAAATATTAGACAAAACAACACCAATGGCAGAACTGGAAACATGCAGGAGTTTAAAACCCTTGTAGTGTAAATATTCTTGACAGCATTTTTACCCCCTTATCCAGCGTACCCAGTGGAATGCTAATATAAAGGAACTAGACCCCCAATTGTCAGGGGAGTAGAGGCCCTGATTTATGAGCACGCTGCTATATCGGCCAGGTCTAAGTTAGCCTTTTATAGAGCCTCTGCATCTCGTCTTTCCTTTTTACTTTTGTTCAAAGGAAAGTCTTCCAGCTCTTTGAGCTCTTCCTCAGTCACTCTCTAATTTCTCCTCTGATATCAGACCCAAGACCTCTTGTACCTCTTTTCATTTTATTCAATCCCTAGGTGTCATTCTCAAATCCTTTGTGTTTCACCTAACTGCTGCTTGGCCAAAGCTGTTGCTACTAATTTCGGCTTGCTTTTTACTTAGAATTAATGCCATTTTCTTAAAGAGCTGACCAGTTAGTGAGCAGATATCTAAAATCTGATTTTGAATTTGACATCTACGTTAGATGCAGTTAGAACTTGAATGTCATACAAATGAAAATTGTATGGCAAAGGGGCCCTTAGGACATATATATATTTAAATCTACTCCCCAGCCATGTACATTTGCCCCTTCCTTTCCTAGTTGTCCCTTTAAGTTCTGGATTAGAGCCCCTGAATGGCATTAAAATCTGGTTCATCGACTCATTTTGCGGATTAGAGAAATGAACAGAAAACACGTCATTTACGGTGAATGTCATGATCAGGAAGTTGGAGTGAAAACATCCTTAGAGGCTTTGACAATTTGTTGCCAGAATGACATTTATTTTCGTAGTTGCTCTTCAGTCTGAAGAGGGCCTTTCCATTTCCTCTTAGAAAATCGGAACGCTGATCCCACTGTTTTGAGGCCCTGGATGTAGGGCTTACCTCTTGTGCATACAAGAACAGGGAAGACAATGAGCAGCTCCATGTCCTGAGTGTTCGCACCCTCCTCTTTTCTAATGTGGTTTTAGGCTGTCTATTTCTGTACTTTTGTTTCCTGAATTTTAAAATGGGGCTTGTCATATCCTCTGACCTCTCAGGGGTTTTATTAGAAGGGACTTGTAGCATCAGTCTTCTTGGATGCTCCCCCTCGCATTTACTTGGTGCCTTTTTTGTTTTTTTTGTTGCTCTTTATGAAGAGATTTGTCTGCCATTTTCCCATTCTTGATTATTTATGCTGCTTTGAATGTCCATTCAGGAAGACGATCTGATTTTTTTTTCCTTGAGAAACCAGAGGATGGATCTTTTGCATCACTTTGCATAAAATTAACATGTTGATTTTATATAAACCCATAGGTTACAGGTTAATTTACATAAACCTGGCATTCAGGAAGGTAAAGACCTTGTCAAGGAAAATAAAATAAATCAAAACAGCTGAAACCAACTATGTTCAAGCTATCAGAAAATGGAGTGGGCAAAGAGGAGCTGTGGGGTAGAAACTTTTTATAGTTATACTAACAAAATTTTAATGTAGCATGGAACCAGAGAGGTTACCTAACCCTCCCTCTCACCAGTGTAGGAATTCCTTCTAGAGCTCACCACGCAGGTTGATGGTCCAGTTGACAGTTATACTTTCAGAACCAGTTGCCTAGTAAAGCAGCCTCTTTAATTTTGGAAAGCCTTTGTTAGGAAGCCAAAATCTGCCCTTTTGTAAACTTCCACCAGTAGACCCTAGCTCTGCCTCCTGGAGTCTCACAGAATCAATCAAATCTAATGAATCTTAATTTAGAGTCCATGGACACGGCTTAAATGAGTCCACAAACCCCTGAAACTGTATGCAAAATTATGCGTGTGAATGTATGCGTGGATTTGTAGCATTCATTACATTTTCACAGGGTGCATGTGACCCTCAAAATATTTTTAACAACTAGGGCTGGCTTTACAAGTGTACAACTAGAGCAGTTGCTCGGGGTCCCACACTTAGAAGGGACCTGTACTTGGTTTAATGTCTTGAAATTCTTAATTTTTTAACAAGTGACCTTGAATTTTCATTTTACCATAAGCCCCTCAATTTATGGGGAAACTACCCAATGACATGAAGCTCAAACAAATCACTAAAATTCATAGAAAATGAGACTTCGGGTCATTCTACTTTTGGGGAGCCACTATCATCCTTTTGTTTAGTGTCTGACTCTGCTCGTGTTTCCAAATAGTTTATCTTCTTAATTCCAAATGAAATGGGAGCAGTCTCTGCTTCCTCTTCAAGTTTTCTCCAGTTTCCTTCCCGCCCTGTACAAAGGGTCCTTAACCTGGAATTCATTGTCATTTTAGAACTTATCTAATTTATCTATATATTTCAAACCTTGAAACCAACTTAAGCACAAAGACAGATTGAGTCTAACTGGAGAAAATTAACAACTTTCATTAATACCGGGAGAGTTCTTATCTTTTTCTCCTTGGATATCTGGAATTTGAGCACAGTGAGTTCTGCCAGAGCACAAATATTTTCTTAAGGTAGACAGTTCAGATGTATCCAATTTAATTTTATTAAGTTCTATCTTATCTTGCTATATATGAAAGCTTTTAAACATATCTTTTTATTTTCTTTTTTTTAATTGATCAGGGTCCTTCCTCCTCAAATATAATACTCTTCATAAATTTAATATACTGTATTATGTATTTACATAGTAAATTATATGTTTAATTTATAACATCAAACTTAGAAAAACTTAATTTAAAATTTTAATTGCATATTTTATTTCAGCATATTATTAAAATGAAGTTCATAAAACATTAGCAATTTTATTGGAGAAATACACCGAGTACAGGTTACCCTGAAGTTCACTAGGCCAATGTGCTGTTGCTCCTTGCTGACCTTGGCTTTGCTGTGGAGCAAGGAAGATCACAGCCACCCTGGAACAAATGAATGTGATTTGAGACAAATCCAAATTGGTCAACTGAGAATCTGTCTAGTCTTCCAAAGATGGTGAAAGGGAAAGGAAACAAGCTCTAGAATGAAAGGTTAAAAGAACTGTAACTGTTTTCCCTTGGAATGAAGAAATTTAACGGATCACTTGAAAGAAACGAGGTATTTTCGACGAAGAAGAGTTGTCTTCTGTATTCAAAAAGGAATAGATGATTTAAGATTTAGGTTGACATTTGGAGAAATATTCTTTTAAATTAAGAGAATTTATGTTCTCTGTAGGTTAGAGATTCACTTACCTAAGGTAATGCCTCAACCAGATGATCTCTTGACGTTCCTTCAAATTCCAAGTTTCCACCCTTGGGCTTAAAATCCTACTTCCATGGTACTCAAGGCTGGCATGGGCTTTTTGCTGATTTGCCTTTCCTCTTGGACTTTGCATCTTCATTCTTAATTATGTTTTGCATACATGTCCCTCTTGGGGAAGAATGAGGATAGAGGGAAAGAAGTCCCTTGTTGAGTGGCTCGAATGGTCGTCTTTCAATATCTAAGTAGACGTTGTCATTTTCAACTTCGTCATCCGTGAGGCTATATAGTTATTTCAATTTTGTTGTCACTACTCAAAACATTTTTCCATTTACTGTTTGAGAATTCCCTTTAGAACCCATGGCATGATATAAATAACTTCAGTTTTGACCTAACCTTTGAGAGTGATGTGCTTCTTTAAAATAGCCAACATACGTTTGCCTCCACATCTAGTTATCTTACTAACTAGATCAGTGCAGCAATGCATTTTCAGTGAAAATCATGTTATAACTGTAAAGCAATAGAATATTTCTTTGGTTTGATACCAAACTGGATATGGAGGCACAATTAAGAGAGAAATTAAAAATATATATATAATAGAGCCTGAAACAGTGCTAGTATGGAGAATAGATGGCTGGTGATTACTTTGGTGACTAAAGGAAAATACTCATTCAAAATTTAAAATTCAAAATAGTCTCATTACTGTATCATACGTATATAGTCAATTAACAAAATAGAGTCACAGAATCGTGGAATATTAGCTCTTGAAATCCCTTAGAGATCCTTTTGTCTAGTGACCTCACCCCCACCTGTATCAGTCTCATATTCATATTTCATCTGAAATATTCCAGGAAGACTGTCGCAAGACTGCCAAGAATAGTTTAGTTTCCCTAGTGCATGGTCATGGCCTAATAAATAGTAGGCACTCAATAAATATTCAATGAATGAAGGAGTATATGAATATATTCAGGGGTTTGGAAGACCCTGCCAGAAGTTAGTGTCTCAAAGTTATTATCATAAATGTTAATAATTATTCAAAACTGAGGGGTAAGGGAGGGGCAGTAATCTGGTTATTTGAGCATTTTGATTGTTGGGATTCCAGTAAAGTGAGAGTTTTCTCTAAATAAATATATAAAGAGTGTCCTGTCTCATCAGAAATTAAAAAGGATTCTTCTTTTAAGGCTGTCTTTGGAATATGAACTCAATTCAAATGCAGCTGCTTCTTGCTCTTGTAACTGCTAATTCAAACACCATGTGGAATTGTTTGGCCTGATATTGCTCCCATAAGGAGCTAGCCATGCTCTGGTAAGAAAAGGTTAGATCCATGAAAAAGCAATACTTTACTGCATATCAAACTTTCACTCCTTGGAATCTACACTTCCCATATGCTGCCCCAGTGCACGATCCTCCCCACTTTCCTCCTTTCCCAACAAAGCTGTGCCTGTGGGACAGAGACCTGATCTGCCTTGGTCACACATAAAGAATTTATATAAGGTCAAATGCTAGACAAGGAATCTGGACACTTGGATTCTAGTCCTGGAAACATTACTCACATTCTGTGGGACTGTGGTTAAGTCACTTTCCCTTTCTGGGCCTTAGTGTTATCTAAAAAATAATGAGGGGAGTGGGCTAGGTCTCAACTGTTTTCAAACTGTGCTCTGTGAATTCCTATGGGTTCATGGGAGG
Source organism: Equus asinus (assembly GCF_041296235.1). Classification (NCBI taxonomy): domain Eukaryota; kingdom Metazoa; phylum Chordata; class Mammalia; order Perissodactyla; family Equidae; genus Equus; species Equus asinus. Next base: position 98,280,803 of record NC_091820.1, read on the forward strand.
TGCTGCAGGGGCTAATACAGGCATGAGAGAGAGAGGCAAAATGAAGGGGGTTTCTGGGTTCACCCACACCACTTCAACCACAGCATCTTCACTTTCATTTGTTTGCTGTGCTGTGCTGCCATGAAAGATTTTGAAAACTATAGTTTTCATGGTGAGAGTACATAGTAGATGTAATTTAGTTGTTAAGGTAGTTGAAGTGATTTCTACCTACTGTTTCATGGTCCAATATTATTGGCTTTTGGTGTTGCTGATTGAATTTAATTGACCATGTGGCAATCTGATCATTTACTCTAAAGGACTATGTTGTTGGCCATCTGGCTGCCTCTACTTGGATCAACTCAGCAGCGGCTTTAGGTTAACGATGAGGAAATTATGAGCCCAGTAGTAGAAGAAAAGGCTGGTATTCCTTCTTGTGGAGATTGTGGTAGAGGTTAAACAGTTCTGGACAGGACTATGTGGAATTCTGTTAACACACTCCTCCCTCCTACACCTTCCTCACAAGGCCCAGAGCTAGACTTCCTATAAATGATTGCCTGCCTATATACTGAAAGCTAAATTGATCCAAGTAAAAGAGTCACCCCCAGAGTGTACATTTTATCATTTTATTATCTCTCATCCTTTCAAACCCAATCGATCCTTCACTATAAGAAGCATGATTAGTGCTCCTAATAGGCTGACAGGAAGACATATAGTACTCTAGAGGTAGACCAGGAAAGGGGAAAATACATTGCGGTCTGAAATGTGTGTTTTATTTTCAGGTACTCACTGATCTGTGGTTCAAAGTGTGAGGAGTTCTCTGTGGGAATGACCTGCATTTTTTTTTTTAAGATTTTGTTGCTACTATTTAGCACTGACTGTGTGTAGCCTTTTCCATTTGCCCAGTGATTAGGGGTCACGTGAATGGTCACTGATTTCATTCCAGCTTCACGGATGAGGAGCCAGAGGTTCAAGGGAGAACTAGTGAGTTAGCCCAAGGCCATATGGTAAATCCATGGCAGAGGTGAAGGTTACTAGCATCAAGTTTCCACTAGCCCTCACATATATCTTGTCACTGGTTCCAGTCTTCTCCTGCAAAGACGCTATACAGTGCTAATAAAACCTTCCACCAAGCTTGTTAGAAGCCTTTACTAGAAAATGCCAAAGTGTGTCTGGTGCTTTGCTCTGAACTTTAGGGTCATCTGAAGAGCTGCCTCTGTGGCTTGGCCTTAGGGGAACAAAGCATCAAATGCTTTAGGCTTCTTGTTGAAAACTTGCAGGAGGGGTTGATTGGCAGTGCAGCTATTGTGACGTTGTTCAATTATAAAGCATCGAAAATTGGGTGTCCAGGCATGATAGAAAGACTCACCCCAAATTGCTTTATTTTGTTTTGCTTTAACGGAGTGCATCTTGGACTGCCTATAGGGGTGAATTTCATTCAACGTTCATCTGACAGTGCAGCTTCCACACGTTGATTTACACAAAAGCTAGGGCAGCACTGTGTTTGGAGTCATGGATTCTCAGTTCTGGTGGCCAAAATAGCTTCTGTTTTCCCCTTCAGCTCAAAGATCAGCATTGTTTGGCTCAAAACATCTAAAACCATTTTAGAGGGAGCAGAATGAGAGAGAGGAAGGAAGGCAAACACAGAAAGAAGGAAATTATATGTAGGGTTAATAATTGCTATATGGAATTCAAGCTTCTAGATTTATTTGTTCAATAAATATAAATTAAACACTCTCTTGTTTGCCAGATACATGCAAGAGGTAAAAAGATGTTTCCTTCCGATTCCTTCAACTGATAGAAATGGAGTGGCCTTGTGAGTCCACTCAGACATTACGCCCATCCACCTCTTTCAAGAAGACTTCCATGACTAGCTGAGCGGTAGGAAATTATTCCTGTTCCATTCCAGCTTACTCATTAGAACTTGTTCTCTTCTTGCTGTAAGCTATGCTTTTATCCATTTGCACCTGCATAATATACATGCATCGTTTCTCTGTAATGTAGGCACCTGTTCAACCAAGTTAGGTAACTACTCAGGAAGAGCTAATAGAAAGAGGCCTTGACGGGAGCCATACGCATCTGGGTTTAAATCCAATATATGCAGTAGGTAACTACTTATGAAACATTGAGTACACTACTGAATCACCAGTGCTCTATCTGTAAAATAAAGTAATCTACTGGGTAAGGGTTATTGTAAGAATTGGGGAAAGTATGTAGAATAAGCACCTACACAGGGCTTGGTATATTACTCTTGATGCTCAATAAATGGCAGTTGTTTTGTTGTTGCTGCTGTTGTTAGATTCCTTGGATCAAAATTGTCTTAGTTATTGTAGACAAAATAAAAATGATAGCAGTCCCAAGGAGAAGCCTTTGATTCTGCTCTTCTGGACAGAGAGAACATTTTGTGTATTTTAGTTAAGGGTAGCACTAGTCAGTACGTTTTATTATTTCTCTCATTTCATTTCTCTCCTTTTCCATAGCTAGTAGTCACCTGTAGTTTTCTTTAGTGTTTAAGGTGTCATGAAATAATCATTCGTCTCACGAAAGACTATTTACACAGAGGAATAAGATGTAACTGAACATAGATCCAAACGTTGGCCTTATTTTTCACTCTTGGCAAGTAGGAATTTTAACAGCATAACTTGAAAGCTTACTAAATTTTGTATAGGATGTTAAGAAATGCTTCTTTTCCTTTTCTTTGTTTTTTGCTGAGAAAGATTAGCCCTGAGTTAACATCTGTTGCCAAATCTTCCTCTTTTCTTTTTCCTGGTGGACGATTAGCCCCAAACTAATATCTGTGCCAGACTTCCTCCAGTTTATATGTGGGTCACTGCCACAGCATGGCTGACAAGTGGTGCAGTTCTGTTCCTGGGATCCAAATCCGTGAACCTGGGCCACTGAAGCAGAGAGTGCTGAACTTAACCACTATGCCACAGAGCCGGCCCCAAGAAATGCCTTTTTTAAAGAGACTTTAGCTTTATTTATTTGTTGGGATATAATTGACATACAACATTATATTAGTTTCAGGCATACAACATAATGATTCAGTATTTGTATACATTGCAAAATGATTACCTTGATAAGTCTAGTTAATATCTATCACCACACGTAGTTACATAATTTTTTCTTGTGATGAGAACTTTTAAGATCCACCCTCTTAGCAAATTTCAAATATGCAATGCAATATTAACTATAGTTGTCACGCTGTATATTATATCCTTATGACTCATTCATTTTGTAACTGGAAGTGTGTAGCTCTTAACTCCTTTCAATGCTTTAAAAAGAGGTAAGAGAAGGCACTTTTTGTTTTGGCACCAAGAAATTCCCCAAGAAGGGCATCCAATTAAAAAAAAAATCTATTGATCTATGAGGAACTGGAAGTTTGGCTGAATATTTTAAAATTTGTTTGCTTGCTCTGAGCTTCAATCACTCATGGGCCTGGGGTTTCCTGGGAAGGGCAGAATCACTGAGTAGACAGGGTCCATGTAGCTAAGATTCCAGGTCAGCTCACTGAAGAAGGTAGCACTGTACATGAAGTGTGGGCTGGTCTTCAAGGCTCCCCCCAACCCTTTATCTCTGACATTTTCTCTGCATACTGAGGATGGAGCCCTGCTGGCTGACATAAAACACACACCTTGAGTTGCAGATCATGCAAGGCAGAACTGAACAGTTGGACCAGAACTCTCTCAATAGAAAAACCAAGGTTCTCAACGAGTTAGAGCAATTGATGTTGATGCTTCTTAGACCTGGTCCTAGATGTTATGACATTTCTGGAAGCAATGAAAATATCCATTTCAACAACTACTACAACAAACACTCATTCAAGTTTACTATGTGCCAGATTCTGTGCTAAGCATTTGAAGCATAAGATCTCTTGTAACACTCACAACAATCCTATGATAGGTATTACATAAAACAAAAGATTCTATGGCCGAAAAAGTTTGAAGATACTGGTTTAAAGGTTTCTTCACTGCAGGACTTATCAGAGCCTTTAATATGCTAATTTCTGTTATGAACTCCAAGAGGGACTTAGAGTATGCTGCTTCCCCAAGTGTATTGGAGCATGGAAACTTGTAATTTTTTTTTTCCAAAGGGCATCTGGAGAGACAGAACACCCTTTGGGATGCACTGACCTATCGGTTTCTTGTGAAATCCATGCTTATTATCTTTGGAAATTGGACTGTGTTCTGTCTTTGTCCTGGTCTGTCTTGTCCCTAAATAACCCACAATACTTAATCTTAAAACAACTTGTGAGTTTATATCTGTCCCCTGGAAAACTGCATCTGTGTCCCTAATCTGCTCAGGTCCAAGCCGCCATCATCCTTCATCTAGACTGTTGTAGCAGCCTCCTCACTGGTCTTGCAGCTCCCTTCCTGTTTTCTAAGTCACTGTGCGTGCTGCAGCCAGTTAGCCTAAACAACCAAAACCAAACAAAATAGTATTGCACTACTATTTTACCCAAAATCCTTTAAAAGTTCCCATCATAATCAGAATAAAATTCGAACACCTCACTGTGGCCTACAAAGCTTTGCATGGCCTGAGTTCTGCCAATCTCTGCAGCCTTGTTGCTGGCCATTTTCCTCCCATGTGTCCTCTGCTCCAGCCACACTGTCAGTTCTTCCCGTGTTCCTGGCTAATTCCTCCTCAGGGCTTATTCTGTTCCCTCTGTCTGGAAGGTCCTTTCGTCTATCTTCCTACTCCTACTCATCCTTTATCTCTTTGCTTAAATGCTGCTTTCTCAGAGAGATTATCACTAACCACTCCCAAAATTAGGGGTACCCCATTTTTCTGGGTTAATGTTAAAGGGGTTTCTTTACAGTAGGACTTCTCAAAGACTTTAATATGTTAATATGTGTTATGAACTTCAAGAAAGACATGAAATACCCTGTTCTCTTCCTTCAGATCACTTCTCACAATGTTTATTTGTCTAATGGCTATCTCCCCACTAGACTCTGGGTTCTACGAAAGCAGACGCCATGTCCACCAGTGCTGTACCCCCACTGCTTAATGCAGTGTCTGGCACATGATAGGGGTTCAGTAAATATTTGCTGAATGAATGAAGAAATGAATATAATTCTTAGGGCTGCCTGTGTGCTATTTTATAGTGGGGCTGCCACTGAATGATTTAATATTTTTGATATAATCTCTTCCTACTCAGGATATTTTCCTCCTATTTGAACCAGATCACTTTTGAAGAGAAAGCTAGGAGTAGATTCAGAACTGACTGCTAACAATTGAGGGTTGGTCATAGCAATACCTGGCTTTTATATTTTTAAATTAATAATCTTTTACAATTATTTAATATTTTATTTACTATTTTTAGCATTTTATGTAATATTCTTTAATATTTAAATTTTTATAATTAAAAGAATTCTTTAAAATTTATCCCTAGCTTTAAACATTTTTAAAGTTCTAGTTCAAAGTAAAATAACAAAGCAAAATAATACACTACATTTCTTTCCCAATTAGCCATCCCTGTGGGAAGTCTTCCTTAGGCCATGAAGTCCAAGCCATATGTGAGCCTGGTGGCATCTGACCTTCAGAGTGAGCCTGAGGACCCTGAAAGAAGGAACTACCTTTATGAATGTTTAGCCGGAAAATCCCAAAACCACCACATGGGTACACAGTAAATATGTGTAGGCAGGTTTTAACGTAAACTGATGGTGGTGTTATACACATTCTTTCATCTGATCTTTCTTATGACACATGGAACACATTTTCATGTAATACCAAGCAGGATTACAAGTTCGTTTGTGATCTGTGGAAGAAAACAATTGACTGGACCCCGTGACAGAGGAAATCATGACTTGGGGTACATGAACTGGGCTCTTAAAGCAAATGAGGCACTTGCTTGCCTAATTCTCTGAGTCCTCTGGGCCTTTTCGAGAGGCCTGGTGCAAGTAGAGCTAGCAGAAGGACAGAGCACAGTGTACAGCCCCCAAGGTCACTTTCTGGTAATTGGACGGGGCAAGCTGCCCAATGTTAGTTCTTTGAGAAGGGCCTCCTGGAAGAATGTACCCCCCAAAGAAGAAAAGTAAACACGAGTGGAAAGATACAGGCAAAAGGAACTCCCCAGGAGGTTATTGATGTCTGTTACTTACTATCAGTTACATCCAAGTGCCATAGCACTGCCAATACAGCTCATGTTGAGTTTCTGTGCCGTGTTTCGGTTTCATTGGCAAGCTGGCCTCACCAGGATATGCTAAAGGCTCATTAATAGATTACTTGCACTAACAAGAGGAAGATTCAACCTAATGAGAGAGAATGCCTCATTAATGGCTTGGAAATTAAGCAATCTCCATCTAACAAATCAATGCTAAGTGACTGACCTTCGTGGAGGCTGCAGCTCATTAGTAGAATACACACAGATGGTAATGTGCTCAAAGGTATTTAAAATATATGTGAAAAGAACTACATTAATAAGATAAACCTATCCCAACTGTCCGTGACTTGGCTCTTGTTCCCTGTGCTATCTGTGTGTAATTTGGTACATTTATGAGAATGAATTTACCTTATAATATCTACATTTTTCAAATTTCTATGGATATAACAGATTATGATCAACATTCGCAGTAACTCGCTTTCATGAAGAAAGTCTATAGGAAGAATTGACTTATAATAAGGGCTTTATTTATTCAGTAGCTCATTTATCCAAGGATAATTGCCTTGAGGGAGAAATGGATTTCAAGCCTAATGCAATAAATGTTTATTTGGAATTGTATTTGACTACTTCTTCTTTTCCTTTCCTGTCAAGTGCTTTCTCAAATGTGGCCTGTTAATAAATTATTCCAGTATCTCCAAGGGCCTTGCTGAAGATGTTCATACTGAAATGTTCCATAAATATGCTTGAGTTTCCCTGACAGCAAGCCAGTAGTGACATCAGAGATGGCATGACTATACTTCAAATAGGACAATGCATATGACAGCCAATTCACTAGCTCTATTCTTATCCCACACTTGCCAAGCTCCTGCAAAAGTCTCAAGTGGGTAATGCATAGGTAATTTTTAAATTTTGTATTTCCTTTCTTTCACTCAGCCAATCTGTCTGTCTTAAGAAGCAACTTGAAGACTTCAGTGTGTTCGAATGACATCATGCTCTCATGTCTTTTCTTCACCTTGCCCATGCTTTAAGATTTCCTTTTCTGGTTCATCCCCCTCCTCAGAAATCCCTGGTTCTGGCATCTTCAGTGAAAGCAGCCAGATGTTTGTCAATTCCTAGGGCTCCTTTTAGTTTTATTTAGATAAGAAGCTCCCTAAGGGGAAGACCTTTACTTCTTGTTTGGTGAAGTGCAACATTTGCTCACAGCTCTCTGCCCCTGATAAATAGATTTAGGGAATGTGTCTTGGAGTAGAGCCAAGCACTGACACGAAGACATCCAGACAGCCTGCTTTCCATGCCTTTTGCTTTGGGGGGTGGTGCTGTGACAATACAGTGGCCCTGGGTCATTTGTAATCGGTTAAGGTCCAGAGGTAGAGGGATTTAAAAGTCTGAGAAGCAAAGTGCAAGAATGGAAGTTGGCTCTTTTACATATTTCCCCAACCAAGATTGGTAGATTGTGAGATCTGCGATCAGTACTGGTCCAGGATGCTCACTAGCTTTTAATTAATAAGGCTAAAGAGTGAGATCAGCCATTTCAACAGAGCTCTACAGTGGTCTCCGTGTGCATCACATTTCTTAAAGCAGACACTGCCTTTTGCCACCTCAAGGCCTAGCTTCTCCATAAAGCCTTCTTCCCAAATTCCCTCCCTGTTAAGTTTTTCTCCACTATCGTCCTCTACCAGAGCCTAATCAGTATGGAAAAATCATAGTGATTAGGCTCTGGGACTTCTTTAAAACTCTTCCACGTTGGATGCTCAGTGTCACCTTAATGGCGAAAATAGACTCATTTATACCTCAGACATATGGCCATTTTGGTTAAACTCCAAGGGCCTTAGTCTATTTATTTATTGGAATTTTGCTAGCTTGTTATTAGATGACAGACAAGACAAATGAATATAATCTATGGGTAAATTTACAAATTTTAGTGACATTTCTCTCCATTAAGTTTTGACCCTGATAAGACAACAGGGACCTTCATACAATAAATGCGTCCATGCACTTTCTTTTAGCTTTATAGACAGGAATGCCATAAGTATTTTCTCTCAAAATCAAAATGAGTTGTAAACATTTGTACTAAGTCTCTAGAAAGGAATTAAGTTTGTCAGTGAGAGTTCAAACAAGGACACCACTGCCATGTTCTGAGACCGTGAAGTCTGTTCCAAAACGGTTAAGACAAGACCTGGTCTTGGCCTCTTTTTGTTTTAGTGGTGGTCTGTGTGAGTCACCTATGCATGAATAGTAATAATACACTGAGGAGCCAGAAGCATTCATTCAGACGGAACAAGGAGCCAAACAGCTAGATCTTCTCAAGTACCAGATGGCCCCATTTTACAGAAAAGGAAACCAATGCCTCATTGGGCAAAGCAGCTAGGCCAGAGCCACTCCAAAATTAGCAGTGGAATCTTACTCTCTTTCTTGTGTATTGTTGATTAGAACATTACTATCCTGAAGATCTATTAATATTATCTCATTCCTTCCCTTAGGGTAAGTCTATTAAATGAATGGTGCCTCAGTTTCCCCTTTGAAAGATGCGGCAAATGACATTAATTTATTTGCTAATTCATTCAGCAAAATAATCTAGGCACTAAAAAGACAGATAAATAAGTTGTTCATATCTAGAGATATGCATTGTTTTTTGCTATAGGAAAGATAGACACAAAAAGTTAGAATAAAACTCATAGAGCTTTAATAGAGTTTAGAACAAAACGCTGTGGGAGAATAGTTTTTTTTCCCCCTCTTTTTTTTTTTTGAGGAAGATTAGCCCTGAGCTAACTACTGCCAGTCCTCCTCTTTTTGCTGAGGAAGCCTGGCCCTGAGCGAACATCCGTGCCCATCTTCCTCTATTTTTTATATGTGGGACGCCTACCACAGCATGACTTTTGCCAAGTGGTGCCATGTCTGCACCTGGGATCCGAACCAGCGAACCCGGGCCGCCGAGAAGTGGAACGTGCGAACTTAACCGCTGCGCCACTGGGCCAGCCCCGGAGAATTGTTAAAAGTAGAGGCAGACTTTTCCAGACTCTTTTCAGCCCTTTGAAGAAATATGCAGGGAGCTTATGCATCTGTATGCCCTAAAACTTTTTGAAAATTGCATATAAACATACAGTTTTTCTTTTTTTATTTCATCATCATCTGGTGCTGAGCATGAATGTGTCCCTGCCATTGTATATGTGATAGGAAATAACTGAACCATTTGAAAAATTGGCAAGGTTGGCTAGATGCTTTTTAATAGCTCATTACTCTGTCTGTGCCTTTCCTCATTCTGTCACTCCTACTTGGAACTCTCTCTCCTTCTATATACAACAGGTTTATTTTTCGAGGCCCCACTTGAGGGGCCAATGGATTTGCATTTAGGCTGTCTGTAGAGGGTCTTAAATGCACAGAGCACATTAGATTCTTAAGTACCTAACTCCCATTCTGAAGCCACTTGTCATGTGCTGGACATTAGGGGTTTTCTGCATGATGGGTCACCTTCATTGAGGAGCATTTGCAGAAGGGACCTGACATGGTGATATCTTGGCTAGGATAAAGCACACAGATGTGTGAGCTGTTCTTTAATCATATAGTCAAGTTCTCTGTATTCAGAGGATTCACTTTGGTTATGAGAAGCACCTTGTAGCTGAAATGAATCCAGGTCGTTCTTTTACTGGGGAAAATTTCATTTTTTGAAAATGTTAACTAAGCCATAGAACATTCAACTATTTCATTTTTAGGGTTGAAATATGGGCGGCTTTTTTTCTCAATTAGCTGTGTCTTGATGGAACAGCTCCCTCAGTATTAGAGCAGTCTCCATATGTCCTAATTAAGTGGCCAAAGCTTGGCTTCTGTGGATTGTTTCTGTAATGCAGGCAGTAATGGCTCATAATGACTCTAAAAGAACGGTCTAGCCAATCTTGCCAAAACTAAAATTGTCTTTCATTTTTTATATCCCCAACTGTTCTCACCCTGTTGGGGATATTAAATGTATTGGCATTTGGGAGGAACCTCATATACAGCTCTGTGGAAAAGATGACACTACTCTTTATGGTTTTATAAACCCTATTTAGCCAAACCATGCATATCAAAGGCCTGTCTGCACACACACTTACGGGGACCTATGATTCTTGCAAGACTTCCCTTTGATCCTCAGAATTTGTAAATAAGAAATTGGTAAAAACTTCTCCCTCCCCACCTTCCACCCTTATTTGGAAGAGGAATTCATTTCCAGGTCTTTGATCTCTTCAGTCTGTGATTAACACCTGTAGACTCAGAGCCACCCACCACTGCCAGGTAGTATAAAAAGGGCATAGGGCCAATAGCTTGACCATTCACTAGTGCTGTTGCTAGTGCTGCTAAGACTGATTAAATGCTCCTGGAATTTAAATATTTTGCCATTCTGGACTGTTGTGTACCGTCTATTCTAGTTGATCTCTCTGCTTACCTTTCTAGACCTAAGGTACCTTCTGAACTTTTCTTGGCCTGTTGAACACTCAGTCCACTTTCCTTCTAGCCAGCCATGTTTCACTTCTGCTCATACCCTGGGGAACATTTTGAGGCTGGGAGGGAGATTTTGAATATCCAGGAATGACAGGGATCAGGAAAGCAGTAAGGAGCCTGAGAATGCAGAATGGAGTAGGATCCAGAGCCCAGCAGGAAAAGCTAAAAAGAGTAGGGATGTCGCTTTCATTATAACAGTAGGGAAGGAGAAAAAGTTGAGGGCAGACACAGTTTAGGTTAATTTTGGTGACTGGAAGTCAAGGTGGCTTCCATTTTGTAAATTAAGTTGGAAGTAAGATCAGTCAGCTGAGAGAGAAGGGGAAATGGAAGAATAGAGTTTGAGAACGTAGCTAAAATTTGGAATAGACTCTGCTTACACAGTCTCTTTCCCCAAATTAATTGTCTCTATCAGCAGGGACTAGACCAGCTACGCTGAAATGATTCTGCCACGGTGACCCTACTAAGAAGCTTGAAAACTTAATCAGCAAACTGCTTTAATGAGCAACTTTCTGCAGCCCCTATCCCACGACGATGTGAGTCGGTGCCATTACAAACTGGCCTTAGCTGAGCTCTCAGTGTCACCCAGCAATCCATTGACTGGCTTTTGATCTGCTACTTCTGCCATTATGCGCTACCTCTGCCTCAAGAAGTACATTAAGTGGCAATATTTGGGCTTGAAGGTCTGCGGTGAGGTGATTCTTTTGCTTGGAAGCCATGGCAGGGACCTAGCTCATGTGATCATCAACTATTCTTCAGTGCTAATTGGCAGAAAGGCATGGACTTTTTGGAGCGTCTGAGGGAAGATAATCTTGAGCCTCATGCGAAGAAAATCTTCTGTTCTCTTGAGTTAAATGACCTAAGAGGAAAAGCAGAAAATATTTCTCTCTAAAGTCTATATTCCCTTGCTCCCTGTGTATCTGTGTGTGTGTGTGTTTCCTTAGTATTCCTATGAATGCTGTCAGCTGAGGCACTAGAATCTTCAATCGTATCAGGAATGTGCTCGTGTGTTGGCTAATGGTCTGTATAAAATGAATGTACGTGAGACTAAGAGAAGACTTTGAGATGAAAAAGTGGTGGACTTTGGGACCAGAGGATTTGCAGTGGATCTAACATGTGGCCTAGCTTCAGAACCATTGGTGTGGGTAGCAGCCAGGTGGACCAGGTAGATGTATCGGGTCAGAGGAAAATCCCTCTTCAGAATAAGGGACTAATATTGAGCTGAGGTATCTGAAGGACGGGCATGTAGAGATAATAATAATAATTAGAGATTGCTGTGTTTCAGGCACTGTTCTCAGTACTGTATCTGTATGAACTCATTTAACCCTCACAAGAGCCCTATGAAGTCTTTGTTTTATTCACCGAGGAGCAGGGAGTTGAAGTAACTTGCCCAGAGTTACAGAGCTAATTAATGAGAAAGCTAGATTTCAAACCCAAGCAGTTAATTGCGATGACAGCAAAGGAATTAGCATCTGTTTTTAAAACAGAGAGGTTTAGTAAATTGCCCAAGGTTAATCAGCTAGTGTAACTAACTTGTTCAAGAACCTAGATGTTCTGTCTGTAAGATATTTTGTTAATACACACCTGGTACTCAAAGTATCAGTAACACTGACATCACCTGAGAACTTATTAGAAGTGCAGGATCTTAGGATCCTTCCCATATCTGCTGAATCTGAATCTGCATTTGTATGAACATTAAAGTTTGAGAAACAGTAGGCTGTACTTCACTGCCATTTGTTCATGGCACAGCCAGGTGCAAGTACCGATAGCCAAAGGCAGAAACTACATCCCTATTATCCATCAAAGAAACGGTGGAGTTGGAAATTTGGGAGTTTCAGATAGCAGGAAACACAGAGGTTTGAATAGTTGATCAGCATTGGAGACATTGGAGTTCAGAGGTAAGAAAATGGGACTGTCCAGGAGTTGAAGTTCTATGCAGCAACTTTTACAGGAGAGGAACTAAGGTGTGTATATAGGGCAGGACCAGTAGCTAGACCTCCTAGGGCTCGATTTCTTTATTTGCCAGGGCAGAGCTGGTTCTAAAGTGGGTCTGATTTTCTCCATCTGATTAATTTCACTCAGCATAATACCCTCAAGGACCATCCAGGTTGGCACAAGTGACTGGATTTCATCCTTTCTTATGGCTGAGTAGTACTCCATTGTGTATATATACCACATCTTCTTTATCCATTCGTCCCTTGATGGGAACCTAGGTTGCTTCCAAGTCTTGGCTATTGTGTATAATGCTGCAATGAACATAGGGGTGCAAGTATCTTTATGCCTTTGTATTTTCAGTTCTTTGGATAAATACCCAGCAGTGGGGTAGCTGGATCATATGGTAGTTCTATTCTTAATTTTCTGAGGAAACTCCATACTGTTTTCCATAGTGGCTGCACCAGTTTCCACTCCCACCAGCAGTGAGCAAGGGTTCCCTTCTCTCCACATCCTCTCCTACATTTGTTGTTTCCTGTCTTGTTAATTATAGCCATTCTGACGGAGTGAGGTAATACCTCATTGTAGTTTTGATTTGCATTTCTCTGATAGTTAATGATGTTGAGCATCTTTTCATGTGCCTGTTGGCCATCTGTATATCTTCTTTGGAGAAATCTCTGTTCAGATCTTTTGCCCATTTTTAAATTGGATTGTTGGTTATTTTGTTGTTGAGCTGTATGAGTTCTTTGTACATTTTTGATATTAACCCCTTATCTGATATAAAGGAGTGATTAGGCTCACATGTGAGTGGATGGACTATAATTAGTTTTTGGGTGGTGAACATGATGTAATCTACACAGAATTCAAAATATATTATGATGAACATCTGAATGCGCTATGTAGTATTATAATCCTATGTTACTGTAATTAAAAATAAATAAATAAAGTGGGTCTGACTTTGCGGTGACTCCCTCAAGGAGGGTTAAAGGATAGATTGGGCATAACCTCTAGTTGGCCTTTCAGCTTCTCTGTCCTGGGGGAATCATAGATTTCACTGCTTTAATAAACTTGATATATGAATATCTGGATTTATAAAACAGCAAAAGTTACAGGTGTGGAAATATAGATTTATGGACCATGTAACTAAATTATTTGTTATATTAGTGGACATATCAGATGTTTCCTTTCGATAATGAGCTCCCCTAACACATTTAAGACAGAATTCAATTTTCAGCACTGTTAATAATGCAACCTGGTAGGAAGATACAGAATATAAGTGAGGAGTCCCTGCATGAGCCAGGATCATTTGCCTAAACAACTGTACAAAGTGATCTGAATGGTTCCTGAATTAGGGATAAATAAGGTTTTGGTATATGCCACCTTTTAAAAGACAAGAGGGGTGCTTTCTGAAGAACACACTACTTTTGACTTTGGGCCTCCTTCAGTTCTTGTGTTTCAGTTTTTATTCTTCATAGTCCATTGAACTGAACTTATGACTTAAAGTGGTTCACTGAACTGAGATTTATTGGAATTTAAGGAAGGAAATAGTGAAATAAAAAGGCAATTTTGTTATTTTTTTAGTGGGCCTCCTAGACATCATTTCACAAACTACATGATGTCAATTACTTCTGTGGCTTCATTGTTCATCCACACATCCACTCACCCGCCCACTCACCTACCCACTCATTCATTCATTCAGCCAATATTGTCCATAGTCATTTTGTTAGGATTTGGGATGTAACAGTGGACAAGATAGATACAGCTCCTGTCCTTTTGGAGCTTATAGTTTAGTGTGAGATGCAGCCAGGTTAACCAGGCAGTTCCCAGTACGGTGTCATCATTGCTAGGACAGTTGAACTCTAGGATGTTATGGGAGCATAGTAAAGGTGCTTATGACCCAAACTAGCTGTAGTTCATAGGCAGAAACTGTATAAGCTATCTAATGCATAAGAAATTACTCCAAAAATGGTGTTTTAAATAATGCACATTTATTATTCCACAGTTTCTATGGGCCAGGCACTGGGCTATGATTTAGCTGGATACTCTGCTTCAGGGTTTCTCATTGGCTGCAATCCAGGTGTTGGTCAGGGCTGCAGTCATCTCAAGGCTTAGATGGGGACTGATTCATGTCTAATTTCACTCATGTGATTGTTGGAAAATTTCAATTCTCATGGGTTTTTGGACTGTGGGCGTCAGTTCCTTACTGGTCATTGGCCAGAGCTCACCTACAATTACTTGCCACATGGGTCTTTCCATAGGACAGCTTAACATGGCAGCTGGCTCCATCAAAGTGGGAAAGCGAGGGAGAGAGTGACTGCAAGACAGACCTAATCTCAGAAATGACATCTCATCACTTTTGCCATATACTGCTCCTTAGAAACAAGTCACTAGGTCTAGCTGCACTCAAAGGGAGCAGCCCACACCCAAAGGGAGGAGAAGAAGGTTATACATAAGGATGTAACTATCAGGAGGCAAGGATCATCAGGAGCAATTTTAGAAGCTGCCTACCACGGAAATGTTCTCCTGTGCAGAGATGTGAGTGCAGCTGCTTAATGGCTCTGTTGCACTACTCTTGGTCTCATTCTCGCTCAAACTCAAAATCTGTCACAAAGTTCCCCTGCCTCCCGTCCATGATATCTTGTCAAAGGATTATCTGAATTGACAAGAAAACTGCTCTAGGTGTTAAGTCCCCTCTCTCTTCCATCATCTTAATCATGATGGTTAGGAGCGTCAGGTAGTTTTCAGAAAGACAAAATATTTGAGCAAGTGTAAATTTACTTCCAGCTTTCATGGTATCTGTCCAAGATTCCTGGTAGTCCTGTTCCCTCAGACACTTGTTCTAATTAGGTTCTTCTTGTTGCAAATGGCTTATTCAAGATACCTTAAGTAATGGATAATTTATAACAAGTATATTTGTCCATTGGGGTCCAGAAAACACTTGAAAATCAGGCCTCAGGAAGAGAGAAAGATTAAAGTAAAGGTTATGCCACTAGAATTGCTTAAGATGGGAATCGATCTCTGGATTTCTCTGTCTCTCTCTTTCCTTCTTCCTCCCTCTCCCTCCCCCTCCTTCCCTTCCTCCTTTTCTCTCAGTACACTACAGCTGGTTTATGCTGGTAGAGCAGTTGAGCAGCTGTGCTTCATGAGGTGGTTCAAGGATCCAGGTAACTTCCATTGTTGTTCTGGCATTCTCTAGAGCAGAGATTGATAAATGATGACTGGCAGGCCAAATCTAGCTTGCTGCCTACTTTTATAGATAAAGTTTTATTTGAACACAGCCACCATCATTCATTTACATATTATCGATGGCTGCTTTAGCACTACAACAGCAGAATTGAGTAGTTTGGACAGAGACATTGTGGACAACAATGCCTAAACTATTTATCACATGGCCCTTTACACAAAAAATTTGCCAGTCCATACTCTAGGGCATGGTTTCTGCTATGTTTTCATTCCAGATTTTGGGAAGAGAAGAGGAGTTCAGAGTAAAGAATTTTATTTCAAGAAGGTGATGAGGAAGTTGTACACATCATTTTTGCTTACAAGCCCTTGGTGAGAACTTAGTCACATAGCCACACTTGGCAGTAGAGGTGGCTGGGAAATGTAATCTCTAATACAATACTCATGGCAAGAGGATAGCAGGTACCAGTATTATCCTATTTTTTCAATTAAAGAGAGTTGAATTTACTTTCTTAAGGCCACAGGGTTAGTGAGAACTGTTTTCTGACATCAGCAGTGGAGCTGAGTTGCTTGAAGAACAAAAGCAGGAGCAGAGTTGGGCAACGCAGAGACTAGAACTAGAAGAGAATACAGAATTAAAGGCAGTTTCGGAGACCTGAACGTCACGGTAGGCAATTTTCAGAGGATCTACTTTCTTTCTCTCCTCCTGTAAACTGGCTTTCTAATCTTTTCCTTGGTATATCTTTTCTGTCTATCTCATTTTCTGCTTACTCATGTTCGTTCTTCGTCACAATTTTCTCTTGATCATAATTTCCTCACGACTCTAGTTTTGCCTAATGGCATTTCTTGATTATCTTTTCAGTCTCATCTCTCAAGTTTCTCTGTTTGTTGCCTTGTTTTCATAGTATTACCCTGTTCACATTGCCAAACGGGAGAATTAGTCCAATCCAGATTATTTGTCATTAGAGTTTCTGGCCACTGTTGGAATGGCTGACATGAGGTCAGTAATTACTCTTGTTTGTGGCATCAGTGGTTGTCGATGGGGTCACTTGGTCTAAAAGAGGGCTTTGTAGGGCTTACCCTTAAACAAAGGAGTGGGGATAGACAGTTGACAGGTTTACCATAACACCACAGTCATAGAAGCTGCAGCCCACTCTTTGACATCTAATAGCGCCCCAGGCCTTTAAGTGAAAATCTTATCTGTCATAACTAAAGCTTGTCAGTCTGCTCTTATCTGTGAATGAGCCAAGTATTATCAATGCTTTTCATTATTTAGTTTTAAAAACAATCCTTTGAAGTATAAAGATTCCCCTGGTGTAGATACCAGCGGGCAGTTAAAATTTGTTGATGAACATGAAACTGTTGATGGATTTAGCTGTAATAGAGGACTGAGTATAATAACTATGCTTTTCTTAGAACTTTAAGAAAGTTGGGTCTATGACTTCTCATTTCATCTGTTCGTCTTTTCCCGTAGTGGTGATTTTCCCCTCAATGCTCTCCTCCATTGTAGGAATGAATGCTTACTTTGTGGCGGGCACTGTGCTGAATGCTCTATGCATATTTGTTTAATTCTCACACCCATGCTGCAATGTAGGTACCAGCATGAGCTCCATTTTGCAGTTGAGGGAACTGAGGCACA
This sequence comes from Equus asinus, assembly GCF_041296235.1. Lineage (NCBI taxonomy): Eukaryota > Metazoa > Chordata > Mammalia > Perissodactyla > Equidae > Equus > Equus asinus. The sequence continues at coordinate 98,298,103 of NC_091820.1, forward strand.
GAGGTCAAGTGAGTTCCCCAAAGTCACACAGCTAGAAGGTGGCAAAGTCAGGATTCAAGCCCAGGTGGTTTGATTCCAGAATGAGGTATTTCACCCCCACAGTTCACAAAATGCTTGAGTACTCCATATGCAGAGTTCTTCAGTGAAGTTGTACTTCTGTTTTCTATGCCTTTTCTCCTCATGAACTACTTTCAAGAATGCTCCAAGAGCTCTGTTTTTACCAGCTACTGATGTCTCTGGGAAAACTGTCAGAGTCCATCAAGTAAACTTGTTGAAAAATGTTGAGTGATACATTTTCATGATGCATTTTAAATTTTCCTGTGGAGCCATGCAGGTCCATTGGATAAATGAATTTGCTTCTAGAATTGTCTAAATAAGTTTTTACTGTCTAGCATAAACAGCCCACATTATCTTGGTAAATGCAGAGGGTTGATTTTTCTTGGTATGGGTTAATCATGAAGCCACAAATAGCCCCAGTTAATAATGTGTTTTGTGTGGGTAATATGGATTTTCAGTCTTTTTAAAATATATGAAATTTTACAGTGGTATGCAATGTTACATCAATATATGACTAATGTCAGAATGGCCTTTCCTGGGGTAGGAATGCTGACAAAAAGTCTTTGAAAATATTTAGGCTACAAGTGGAACAGTTGGTCTGCAAAATTGGCGTGCACTCCTCCTTCCTACTTATCGTCCCTTCCCTCCCATATTCTACTTCTGCATGTTAAATTATGCTCAGCTGCTCCTTTAACACCTGGTTCAAAACGCACCTCCAGGAATCCGGTCCCCATTAGCTACATCTAACAAATCACTCCCTCTCGATGTGCCCTCAGTACTTCTGGACACAGTTCATACAGACATTTGCTTTTGCTCTCATCTTTTCTGTAACTGGTCTTAAGTCATCTCATGTATGTTTGTTTTGCCACGGTATATAGACTGAATGGTCTTCATGATGTCAAGAAAGGCCTTTGCAAACAGAAGGGGAGCAATAAGTGATGTTGACTGACTGCCTTTAAAGAACATAAACATCTGCTTGCTGCAGGTCAAGACTCTTAGAATTCCCAATGAACACAGATTTCCTGAATCCCAAAGACATGCCAGGAAGAAGGAAAAGAATGCACTTTTAGCTTTTACAACAGAAGGCATAAAACAAAACAAGAATAAAACAGAAGCAAAAAACCCCTTTGACTATTTGATTTTCTTCAGGCCTACTCTGATTGCTTCAGCCTGACTGATTAAAGCTGTCCAAGAGTGTTCCATAAATAAAGGATAAAGTCATGCTACATTCATTTCTTGAAAGGAATATATGGAGATCTGGATGGGTTTTATTCCTACGTGAAGTTGCCATAATGATTTATAGAAGGTGCTTGTGCACCATCCACTTACTTCTGTAGTTTAGTGACGGAGTGGCCAAGGAAGTGGTTTGTGTATTTTTGTGTGTGTGCATGTGGGGGTCTTCTCTTGTAACACTGACCCCCTTCTGATGAGATTTGTGTGACCCCTGATTTATCATCAAAAAGCTATCACAAGAGTTTATCTCTAAGTGAAAAAGCAAAGCCTTGGAACAAAGCAAGGGAATTACAAGCTTAGTGTTTGTTTGAACTCATAAATTATGAAGGAAGGTTGACAGGCCTGGGTTTGGTGTGATGGAGAAGTATTTTGGAAGAGATCAATAAAACTTATAGGAATTTAAAAGAAAACATGTGGGCAAGTGTTCTCTAAATCTGGAAGCTTTGGGGGGAATGTCCTTGTGATCACAGTCCTCCTACGCCATCCCTGGTCCCAGCTGCATCCAAAGAATTGACCCAACTGTTTTCTAGCTCTGAGGAAGCTGGCCTAGCCTAGGAATGTCCTAAGGATTCAGCTCAGATGTGGCACATTCTTTCATTTTTAAGACTCCTTTAAATTAGGGTATCCGATGCTGCCCTTCGAGCATGTAGGTGCACCAGTCAATCCACCGTCAGTAGGACAGGACTTTGTATGGTTTATCTGTATGAATGGCTAGGCTTTTTTGACCTTCTCCTCCTCCTCATCTAGTTTTCTTTATGATGAGTACAACTCTATGCCTGGTCCTATGCTCACAGCTCTTTGTGTGTTCCCTCTACCACGAATGCATTCCATTTTACTCAATAAAATAGTTTTTCATGCAACTAGTAATAATATAGTTAGCTGTTTATATAGCTGTTTCCCTCACCAGACTGAGCTAGGAACAAAATCATATCTTATCCTCCTTTATATCACCAGCACCTAGCAAAAATTCAGTAAAATTAGTAAAAATTAATTATGCAAAAATTAATTTATAAACTTTCTATGAATGAATGAGGCCGAGTTGTGGTCCAGGACCAAGGACCAAGGTGAAGACAATTGTACTAATCAAAATAGTAATAGTTTACTTTCATTGAGCACTTTCTACGTACCAGGAACTATCTTGAGCATTCAAATGAGTCATATCATTTTATCATCACAACTACTCCATGGGGAGTTATTATTATCCACATTTATAAATGAGAACGCTGAGGTCCTGGGAAATTAAGTTATTTGCCCAAAGTCCCATAGCTAGTAAGTGTTGGAGTAAGGATTCAAATAAAAAAAGTCAGTCTCCAAATCTGCACCCCTACATTGCCTGCCACAATGTCAACTTTATGAAAATCAACCAGGGGTAGTCTGCCTGGTGGAGAGATCAGAGTGACTTCAGGTTTCTGGGCCCAATCTAGCTTCATATTAGAAGAGAACTTAATCGGACTTATTCCAGAAATCTAGAGACTTACTAGTGACATAAATTTTCTTCCAGAAGGGGCAGAGAAGACTGTTAATTTGGGGATGAGGATGCTGGTGCTGGAAGAGACTTCTGTGGTCTTGTGGTTGGTTCAAACAGTTTCCTTACAATTCCCTCTCATCGGACTCTGTGTGTCTGTCCTCTGGTCTATTTCCCTGATGTCAGGGATCCGGATCACTAACAATGAGTCACACGTGCTCCTGGCAGAGGGAGTATCATTTATGAAGGTCTTGTCTTGGGGGAAGGAACGTGGCATTTTCATGGAGCACAAAGGTGGCCAGTGTGACCGGAATACAGCGACTGAGTGGCAAGACACTAGATGAGCCTAGAGAGGAGGTTTAACTTATTCAAAACCTCCTCAGAACTCGGAGTGAGTATGGAAGGTCAGCATTATGAATGAAGAAACAATAATAGGTGGAGATTCTCTCCTATTTTCTGTGAAGTAAACCCCTTGAATATATTGAAGATGGCCTCTTGTTGAATTCCCTGCTATGATGGATTGTGTTCTCAGAAGATTCCAGGGTGTGGTCAGGCCCTCAGTTATACTCAGAATATGTCCCCAAAGAACATGGTAACTATGAAAAATTCAGGAGTAGGGATTTTAGGCCAAGATTATATAGATAGATACATAGATAGCTATAGATGTAGATATAAATACAAATAATTTAATGAAATAAGATTATTTAGATTCATAGTCTAATAGAATTAGTAGGTGTGTTGAAACCTTTAGTTACTAATTAGAGCTTAATGAAATAACAACTTAATTCCCTTACCTACTCCTTTCCTTTTGGATCTACAATTTACATAACCAATTATTCATCTAATGGTTAATCATCTGATTCCCCTGTTAGACTCTGATGAGACAGCCTGAGCTGTGAAGAAAATGATTCTTGAAATACTCCAGTATTCATTAGACCCAGGGGGCCCCCAGCAGCTGGGCCTCCTTACCTTTCTGGTAGGGTGGTGGGAAGGTCTCCATGTTTTGTAGCTTCATCCACAGAAACAATGAAGTTGGAGAAGAACGTGTGCTGGGAGGTGACCTGGGAGGGAACTAACATTTACTGAATGCCTTCCACGAGTCAGGCACCTTACCTTCATTATCTCATTTAATTGGCACAACAACCGTTTGAGGGAGGTACTATTAATTACCACTTGAGAGATGAGGAGACTGAAACTCAGACTGGCTAAGTGGCTTGCCCAAGATCATACAGCTAGTAAAGTTGTGGAACAGCGAATTGAATACTTTGCAATTCTGTCTGCCTGTAAAGTTGTCCCCTTCCACCTTCCCCTTTGCCTGATTCTCTGTTTCCCTAACAGCGGGCTTCTCCTTGCCTCTCAGGTTTCCTCCAGAAAGTGGCTCCTCAATTTGGAAATCAGGGCCTAATAGAGAGGAAGACCCTGATATGTGTGATTTGGTAACCAACTAGCTTTTCTAGTTCTAGAATATGAACATCTCATCAATTAACGAGACTTAAGGTTATTTCTGCATACTCCCCCCCTACTGCCCCCACTTGCTGCCTGATACCACACAATAACCTCTCCTTTCTTTCCTCTCCAGCTGCAAGAAATTGACCAGAATTTCTGGGGCTGAGCTCAGAATTAATTGTGTACTACAAACCAAAAATGAAGTACGTCGGTCAGGTTTCTTGATACCTGAGAGCCGCAGGTAGATTGGAGGGGAGAGGGAAGTCTTCTGTGGGTACGGATGCTTAGGTGCAGGTCAAGTCTGTGTAGAGTGCAGCAGTGAGGCTTATGTTTGGCAGCCTGAGTCCAGAGTAAAGGTAAGAAGTGCTTGCAGGTAGGGAGAAGGAATTCCACTAAGAATAAGAATTCTTTAAAGGAAAGGATCATGTCTTGTTTGTTGTTTCCAGCACCGCACGTAACACAGTGACTTGCATATAGTGGGTGCTCAATAAATGTTTATTAAATTTTCAAGTGTAAAATTCTAAAAGAAAATGAACACTTGGAATTTTGAATACTTTTGATTAATAGGTATCTTTTAAAGTAATTCAGGCTGCAAGAACAAAGTCAAGAAAGCATAGTGGCCCTTTGGGGGAACTGCTCTGATTAACAGATAGGGATATTGGTAATAGTTCCAACTCTGTGATTAATTAGGTATGCGCCCATGGACAAGTTACTTGACTATTCTATGCCCCGGTTGCCTTATCTGTAAAAACCAGAGGATGGAATGTTTCTAAAATTGTTTTATGCATATGATTTTATTATTTTATGCACATAATAAAAATATCCACTATTTATTTAGCTCATATATATTATCTCATTTAGGCCTCCCACAATGTTATGAAGTAAATATTATCACAGTTTTACAGATGAAGAAGCCAAGGCTCAGATTAAGGAAGTAATTTGTACTGCTACTAAGTACATTTTTTGACTCAAATCCAGTCGTCTTTCCAGGTACCACAGCTCTTTCCACATAGTAATAACCTGCATATAAATCATGCTTCCAAAGTTCTTGAAAAATTATTTATTCTCTTACATCCTCAAACGTCTCTCCTCCAATTGCATTTGATTGTTAATTTACTCAGCAAACTTGTTTCCAAATTTCAAACCAGCTGAAGTTGACTTATTAGGAATTACACATTCTTGCGATCTTAATTAATGAGGCTTTCCTTTATTCTGCAATGAGCCTTGGCTTTTTGGTGAAAAAAATGCGTTTGCCCTGCTGGAAGCTTCTGCCGATTCTGAGAGGTTGTTCTTTTTAGCTTAGCTAGAAATGGAATCCGTGTGCTAATTGAGCTATCTCTGTTACAGCTAACAATAGAAAGTACACTTGCCTTCGCTTTAATGTAGATGCATATATATTAGTGCAATTATGACATTATGAAAAAGAAACCTGGACATACACCCATTTAGAATATTTTGAAAATTATTTGATACATCCAGTGATGAAATATCAAATCTACTGGCCATTTTAACGTATGTTATGGTAAATCATATTCCCTTACCACTTCGCTCCCCTTGGGAATGACTCTTCAAATGTATCGTATTTCCCCAGGGCATGACACACTGGCTAAGTTTTCGTAATTTAACAAAGTAAGGAGGGACTTTGGCAGATATTACTGAACCTGTCAGATTTAACTGCTTGTAAATTCAATTAGTCGGGGGAAAAGAACAGCTTTGGAGAATATATCAGAATTCAATTAGTCAGCAAATCGGGGTTGTTAGCCCACTCTTTGGGGTAATCTATCAAAAGGGAAAGGGTACTTGATACCTACGATCAACTAATTAAATGTATTAAGTCCCGATGGGGTGGTTTTTAATATTCACCACCCCTTCAAGTCTATTTGGCCAGAACACCTGGTATGAAAGAGTTCCAGTGGTAGGCATTATATAAATAATTGCATAGAATGACTAATTGAGGTGTGGGCAGAAGGCGTTTCCTCACCCCCATCTTTTAATTGATTGAAAGAGCCTGGCTCTAACTTTTTGATTCCTTTTAATAACCAGTTTAGGTATTGCTGACAAGATAATTTTATTGTACACTAAATAGTACTGTTTCATTATTAATGCTTTATTAATTAATCTTGTTTATCATGAATGAAGGTTTTTATAGGTTATTGGTTGATTACAATGCTGCTCATTCCCAAAAATGAATTTCTAGTGTGCATTATGATATTTCTTAAAGTTTGAATGGTGTTTAGAGGAGTTATTATAATGTGGAGTGACTAAACCAGGGAATGTAAACATTGCATGGGGGGTATTCTTTCAAAATAAGAGTGTTCCTTCATTGACTCATAACTTGACTTTAACTAGATTTGTCATAGGCTTGCTATAATTGAACTGTTTCAAAGCTATGTTTTGTTTTATCTGGATTTCATCCCACAGTAGTGCAAACATTACTGATGTTGTTTTGCTTCTTTATAATCACTTGCAACCCTTCTCACTATTTGGGCAAATGTTTACTGAGAAACTTTATTCCCTGAAAAGAAAGGAGTATGACAGGTGTGCCCATTGTAAGACAGCAGTCAAGAGTAGGGACTGGTAAGGCATGGTCTGGATTGCTGTTTTTCCCACTCTCGGCTCTGCAAATATCCCTGCTTGCTTTATGATTTTGGCAAAGTTGCAGCTTCTTTCAACTTTGGCTTCCTCATCCATTAACTCCCTATTTAATTCAGTTTAACATTTCTATTCCTTTGTATCTGTTGGCATTCATGTCATCATGCAATCGCTGATACTTTTCTTTGGTCTTTTTCTTGCCATCTGGCCGTCTTTGGTTAACCTTGGTTTTGTAGTTCTTTTACCCTTAAGACTTGCCTTGTTCGTCTCTGCCCATGCCTTTTGTTTATTTATACAAGACAGCTGAGCTGCTTGCCTTCTTTTAGTATTTGCGCTAAGGCCCTGTGTTGGATGGCACTGCTTTCTAGCCCCTATCTCTATAGTGGGAAGATCTTTTTGTCTGTCAAGGGTCACTCACCCACAGAGTAGAAAATGAATTGAGGGCAATATAGAAATAAAAATGAACTTAATTTATACTTATCTGATTTTTAAACTAGAACAAGAACATCAAAGTTTGATCTGTGGGTGGTAAATACATTTTTTTACTAGATACTGCATCAATTTGTTCCCTGCGTGGCACGTCCTATTGGGTGCTGGAGTGATGTAGGAAGCAAGGAAAATGCTGTAGAACACAGAGATTAAGGGGTTGTTACCATCTGAGCAGGGAATTGGGGAGCATTGACCTTAAAGTTACAGTCAACCTCAGTTATCCACTCTGTAGATTACCCAAAGTGGAGTTTCAAACCCAAGTTACTTTCTCTTTGTTTCTAGCACCCTCCTGGCCTGCCTTCCTGATTGATGTGTGCTTGGGAAATATAAACTAATTTTAATGCTAGCCTTCCAAGTTTAATTAAGAAGGAATATCTGCTATTGAAAATTTTTAAAAATGACAAAATATATGATAAGTTTTGGATTATCTGCTCTTTCAAGATTAAATGTTTGCAATGGATTTCCATATTATAGGGAAGACTGATAGCACAGTGCTTAAGAATACAGCTTTGGAGTCTGAATTTAAACCCTAGCTACATTCTGGCTGTGTGACCATGGGCAAGTTGCTTGTTGCCTTCAGCACTGCTGGGGCAGCTCAGAAAGTGATTTTTTCCCATGCCGGGCTGCTGAGGCTCTCCCCTTCGGAGAAGGTACTCTGAAATTTTAAGAACAAGCAGTTCTAAATAATGGCAAGTTCACTAGCTGGTGTATTAGATAGCAGTATTACGAGGTTCCTGAGGCTCCAAAGCTGATTACCAAGTGAAAAGCAGAGCATGGAAAGAAGTAGTTTATCTCATACCTTTGAACAAACTAAACTCTCTCTCTTCCTCAAACCTTGCTTCAATGGTCATACATATGGGCACTTTCTGCATCTTAATCTCTCTCCTCTCCCTTTTTCTGTCACTTGTGCTCTGTTTGTGTCTTCCCTCCCATTTGCCTCTTAACCATCATTCTTCTGTGTGTATTGCCTTTTCCTTTCTCGCTACCCCCCATCCCATTTGTGTCTCTTTTGTCCCTCTTCACCATTCTTTTTTGGGCATATATAGTACTGAATTAAAGTATAACTAAAATATTTGTTAAGTTCATCAAAATTAAAAAATTTTGTTTATCAAAGGATTTGATCAAGGAAGTGAAAAGACAACCTACAGAATGGGAGGAAATATTTGCAAATTATATATCTGATAACAGTTTAGTATCCAGACTATATAAAGAACACTTAGAACTCAACAACAAAAAGACAAACAACCAATTTTAAAACTGAGCAAAGGACTTAAATAGTCATTTCTCCAAAAAAGATATACAGCTTACCAACAAGGACATGAAAAGATGCTCAACATCATTAGTCATTATGGAAATGCAGATGAAAATTACAATGAGGTGCCGTCTCACACTCACTGGGACGGCTATAATAAAAAACAAAAAATGAAAAATAACAAGTATTGGCAAAGATGTGAGGAAATTGAATCCCTGTACCTCGCTGGTGGGAATGTAAATTGCTTAAGTCACTGTGGAAAATATTTTGGCAGTTCCTCAAAAAATTAAGCATAGAATTACCATATGACTCAGCAATTCTACTCCTAGAAATATACCCAAAAGAATAAAAAACAGGGACTCCAGCAAGCACAAGAGTATGTATGTTAATAGCAACACTATTCAAAATAAGCAAAAGGTAGAAACAGCCCAAACATCTATCAATTGATGAATGGAAAAACAAATTGTGGTATATTCACACAATGGAATATTATTTAGTCATAAAAAGGAGTGAAGTTCTAATCCATTCAAAGTAGATGAACCCTGAAAACGTTATGCTATGTGAAAGAACCCAGACACAGGAGGATGCATATTATATGATCCATTCATATGAAAAATCCAGAATAAGCAAATTCATAGAGACAGAAATCGTATTAGTGGTTGCCAGGGGCTGAGATAAGGGGGAAATGAGGGAGAAAGTGCTTAATGGCTATGGGGTTTTGTTTTGGGAGTGATGGAAATGTTTTGGAACTAGATAGAGGTGGTGGTTGGACGTCATTGTGAATGGACTAAATGCTACTGAATTGTTCACTTTAAAATAGTTAATTTTATGTTATGTGAATTTCACTTCAGTAAATTTTATATATATATATATATATATGTATGTGTATATATTATACTTCCTAAGTTTATTTTTTATACTCAAGTTAAAAATCAGGTATCTACAGTCTGATATTTCTCAAATACACCTGCACACATATACACATACCCCTTAAAACTATTGACATTAAGTTGCATTTTACCTTCACGTGGCCCTCACTGAAGTTCTCCTTGTGTACATATGTATAGGGGTGTTGGGAAGAAGCAGTTCAGTAGCATCTAATAGGAGGAAAACCCCAACCCCAAGATACTTTATGAAGTCTAGGGAATACAAAGTAACACCCACCTACTCCTTTCTCCAATATAAGAAAAGCTAAAGTCATTAATGCATGTATGTATAGACAAATAAAGACAGACAAATTTGGCAAAATAAGGTCAGTTCAAAGGATTTATCTATGTGCTGAGAGAAGAGATGGAGCATAGTTGTCTGAGATAACTTCCGTCTTCAGAGAAGCAAAAATGGAAATAAGACAAAAATGGATAAACAGGACTGAGGGCACTGACGTGATCCATTGAAAGACAAAACAAAATAAAAGGTTTTTGGTGACTATTCTGCATTCTATCCATGTCTAATAGGGATTTGTGAGGCGGGAGGAGAGACTCTAGAAGAGACAGTGTAAATGTGGATGTGTTTGTATTTAAATTAATCTCCAGAGTAAACATAGTCATAAAATCTCTGGGATTTGAATTTCCACTTCAGCACTTCACCGTGAAAAGTCTTTTCTGAGGAGCAGAGGAAACATGCCAGGTCTGACTATTAGAAGGACCTGTGGGATTGGCAGATGAGTGAGGGACACCCTGTCAGCTTTGAATGCCTAGTAGGCTTATTTACAGGCTAGCCCTGTTGGGGCCATGGGCTGTAATCTTACCATAAAAAGAACTTGAATGTTGAGGGAGATTGTTTGTGAAGTTATAAATGATCAGTTGCTGAAAGGCAGGCTTACAAGACCAGATAGCATGGTTACGAGTGAAAGGAGAGTAACCCAGAAAGTTCCCTGCTCTCCCTGAGTTGTCATTATTGTTTGATTGTCCCTGGCAGTGTTATAAGTCTACCTTTCCCCTGGGGCAGCTTGCCATTTTTGTGAAGTGAGGACCCATTTAATTGGGGTTTATTTAATGGATTGATAGGATTGAGGGGCAAAGGTTTGCAACAGGGAATAAATTGATGACTAATGTATTTTTGTCTCCAAGGCTAGAAAAGAGAGATAATGGAGAGAAAAGAGTGAAGTGAAGAGTTAAGACTAGAGTTTAAATGAAAGCTTGTGGGCCTCTGCAAATGATTCATTTCTGCTGGCTGCTGTGTCCTTTAGACCTGTATGTCTATAGGGACAAAAATGGGAAAATTACTCCCTGCCTCTCTGAGATATATATTTCTCTCCTATGGTCTTGGCAAATCCCTAGCCCTTAAATAAATATGCAATCAAATAAGGAGAGAAAATACCACCATATAGAGTAAAGATAATAGGAGGTTGGGAGTAGACTAGTCATTTTTTTCCTTAATTCTCACTGAATGAACATTTAAATTATCAGTATTTTGTTGCATCACTGAGAACAATAAGATTCCACCAAACCCAGGTCTGTACTACCCAAACAAGCTGTGTAAATTTTGTTGGCAAGACTTTAGTCTACTAGCTTTTGTAGCAGCACCTGATCCATGGACATACCTATGAATCCCCTCAGACGGCTGTTTTCATCTTTCACTGAAAATAGATAAGGAGAAGCTGACCTTGGCTGAAGCAGGAGGCGTTTTGGTAAGACAATAGTTATTTCAAGGAATTTTATTGGAAGGAACGTCTTATTTTTCCAGATCAATGATAAAAGCAGATTCATGGGCAAAAGCTTCCTAACAGTTTCTCAATGCCAAATTAGGTATGTTTGAGCCGGTTCCTTAAGCTTTCAATGCTGATGTTAGAGAACACAAATACTAGTTTTTTATAGAATTGCTTCTGTTGTCACTTTTGGAGAGAAAATGATGGACTGGATGGGCCCTGGGACATTTTTAATATCATAGTTAGTCACTGAAGAAGGCTGGGGAATCTTTGAACAGTGTTCCTTTACTCTTCTGTTGAGGAGGGCTCTAACTTGGCCTGGGTGAAGAAGAATGAACTGAGTGACCCTCCAAGGTCATTTCCACTTGAGTGACTCCATAACCTTGCTCTCCTGATACTTCTCCGCTTCCTCCTCCCCACTAGAAATGAGAGGAATACAAAGCAATTTAAGCAATTTGTGATCAGCTTCCCTAATAAGCCACCTACACATACCAAGAATATGAGCACAAAGTGCCTTACCTGAAAAGTTTTAATGTGTAATCCCTCCCACCTTACTCTTGGTTGTGACTTAACCCTTAGTAGTGGAGATAGATAACTTGTTTCTGAAATTCAGGGACTCTCTTATTTCTATCCTCAGAGGCATGCAACCACAGGCAAGATGGGGTTTGGTTTAATACAAGTTTAAAAAATCTAGTCTTCTGTATAACATTGCATCTTTTTATACATATAGATATGCAGAAGTAGATGTGTATCGAGTTATTTCAGTTGAGTTGTATGTTAGTCAACCTAGGTTAGGCTATGCTGCAGTAACAAACAACCCCTAAATTTCAGTGTTTTAACCTAATAGACGTTTATTTCTCATTTCTGCAAATTTCCTCTGTGAGTCCAGGTGACCTTCGAGAGCAGACTTTCGTACTGTGACTCACTGACCCAGATTCCTTTGATCTGGCAGTTTCAACCTCATCCCCAAGGTGACAGATGTTCACTTCCCCTCACAGGCTATTGGCCAGAACTAATTACGGGCCCCTGCCCAACTTTAAGGGGAGCATGGAAGACCCGAGAAACACATTCTTCCATTTTTCCAGAAGGGGAAGAAAATTGGATATACATGAATACCAGAAAAGTATATGACAAGTTATATTAAATGGGTCCACATAAGAAAATTTTGACTCCTTCCTATCTGATCTTGATCAAAGGGTTTGTACAAAAGGGGAAGGCAGGCATATTTATTTGTGAGTTTTTTAAACTGAATTGAACTGAGTTAGCTGAGAGTCCTAGAGAGAAGTAACTGAGAAGTATGCTCAACTTAGTAAAAGAAAAAATAGAAGCTCATATCATTTATCTATAAAGTGTACTTTAAACGAAATCAACATTGTGCATCCAAACTTACAAAATGAATAAATTGGGGGAAGGTAGTATCTGTTCAGATATTCAATCAACAAACATACTGAGTGCCCATGGTATATGCCGTCTCAATTCTTAAAAAATGACTTACTGCAGGGTTTTTTTCAGTTAAGGGCCAGCAAACTTCTTCTGTAAAGGACAAGTGTATATTTTAGCTTTGTGGGCCATATGGTCTCTGTCACAACTGTTCAGCTGTGCCATTGTAGTGTGAAAGCAGCCATTGACAGTAAACAAGTGAATGGGCATGGCTATGTTCCAATAAAACTGTATTTACAAAAATAGACAGTGAGCTGTAAATCTGACTCCTGCTTTAAATAGTGATACTCCATAGTGAATAAGGAAGTTCAGACACACCTTTTTACCACGAGTTGAATAAGGGCAAAGAAATTTCAAAACTGTTGTGAAAGTCCATCAGAAACAAAGACAAAACTGCTCTGAAATGGTAAGTTAAGTCCATGGGAAAATAAGGTTTGATTAATTTATAATTTTTCACAAATGATTGACATTTTGTATCAAATTATACCTGAATTTGTCAGTTAGGATGCTTTTGGTCACAAGGAATAGGAAAAACTAGAACTGGCTTATGTATAATTATAAATTTATTAGCCTATGTGACTCAAAAATTCAGAAATAGTCTTCGTATGTGGTTTCATCAGACCTCCAGCTCTATTTCTCTTTTGTTCTCTTGACTCTGCCTTTTTGCTACTATTAGCTTTGTTCCTTGGCTGGGCACTCTCTCCTGGTCACGTAATGGTGCCAGCATTAATTGAGGCTACCTGCTTTCATATTCACATTTCAGAGACAGAATGGATATCTTTCCTTTCACCGTTGGACAAAAACATTGGAATTCCTCTATTTTGTCTATTCTTAAACCAATTAATGTGGCAAGGGAATAGAATTATTCTTACTCAGGCCAATCAGGGTGCACTGCCAAAGCTAGGGATGGGATCGAGCCCATCCAAATGAAAGAATAAATGAGTGTTGAAGAAGCAACTCCAGTACCTTCCACATTGAACTCTTTTTACTCACCACTTCATCTTGTTGCAACTTATTGTGGCATATGTGTATGGAGAGGCGGGCTGCTATACAAGAATTTTTACTATTAGCAAGAACCTCAACCCAGAGATCTTTAAATGTGGGTACCATGTTACAACTTTGGTTAAAGTTTGCCATTAAGACACTGCAAGATGTCCCCAAGTTGCCTCAGGAAAGATCAAATTTCCTGCTGGAGGGGATGGTGGTCACAAAGGTCATTGGCTATTTCTTTGTGATTCCCGCAGAGATAGCCGAACTGGGCATAATTAAGGTTTACAAGAACTACAAAGAAATGCATTTGTTGTCAATGGACTAAACAGAAAAGGGTGAGCTGATATCCAGTGCTACATCAAAAGATCTGAATCTGAGCCCGTTCTTACCGTATTTTATTTTTAAACCCAAGAATACTATGCTCATATTTGGTTGCCATATCTCAAAAGAATGCATCAGAATTGAAGAATGTCCAGAGAAAATTACAATAGGCACATCTGTCACAAAATGCAGAATTAGAGGCAAACCCATATCACTGGATTTTTATTAGTGTCCGTGGTGTAAAAAACATCTCCAAGTTTCCAGTGTAATTTAGAGAGATCCAAGATGAACTAAAATATTGGGACTTTTAAATCTGAAATGAAGGCTGAGGAATATCATTAAAGCCTATAAAATAATAAATAAAAAACAGGTGTGCACAAACATATTCACTAAATCCTAGTATATCAGAACTAAAAACATTTTATCTCAACAGCTTTAAGGCCAATTAAAAGACATACCCCTTCATAAAATGAGAAATCAATTTGTAGAAATCATAAGTATCCCCAGAAATTGCTACTAGCTGAGAACATACCCTCAAGAAACAAGTTTCTATTGGTTTAAGACTGATCTGTCTGTAGTGAATGATGGAGGAAAATGAAGACGTTTTCTAGACATCCTTGACCTTGGAGATTAGCGGCAGAGAGAACAGTTTTGCTGTACCTTGTCCTGTGCTCCTTGATGGCTCATGTGGCAAGGCTTGTGTTTTCATCTAAAAATTGACTTTTTCTACCTGTTGCACCTGTTTTTGCACAGCCACCAAACAGGTCAATTTTAGAACAGTCTCAGCCAAACTGCCTGATGAACTGCTAAGAGCTTTAAAGAATGCATGGAAATATAACTGAGTGCAGTACCTACACAAAGACATGACCAGAGAACTGTGTCATTTTGCAAACACCCTTCTTTAAGACTCGGAAACTCATTCCCAATAGAAGTTATTGACCATAGTGCTACAGCTATTGAAGTGTGGATTTTCACAAAGATAGGTTTGAAATTCAGCCACGTATTTTGATAAACATGATTATGTAGGAATTAGGGTGCGCTCTCATTCCCGGTTGCTCTTTTGTTCTCTCTGAACACTATACAAAGCACAATATCTTGCTCTAATAGCTATTCTTGACTAGGTTCTGGCAATGTCATTTCCTTGCCTTGTTCATAGGTGTTTCGCTCAGTGCCCTGCCAGCATCAGCCCCACTTGCTCCTGATGCTGGTGAAAGGGAGTGATTGTTCATTGCAGGGGTCAGAAAACACTTTCTGTAAAGGGTCAAATAGTAAATACTTTAGATTTTCAGGCTGTAGAGTCTCTATTACAACTACTCAACTCTGCCAATGTAGCATGAGAGCCACCATGGACAATATGTAAACAAATGGGCATAGCCGTGGTCCCATAAAACTTTGTTTATAAACGCAAAATTTGAATTTCATGTCATATTTACGTGTCATGAAATATTCTTCCTTTTATCTTCTTAGATCATTTAAAATGTGAAAAACATTCTTAGCTTGTAGCCCATACAGAAACATGCAGTGCGCTGGATTTGGCCTAGTTTACAGACTCCTAGTTTATGGTGAGAGTATCAAGAGGGAGAAAGGGCCAATGTTTTGACTTGGTTCCACTTTCTTTACTTATAGTTCTCCTATATTGTGAATATCAGCCTTGTTTAATGCTAATATGTTTCCTCAATTAAGGAGATAACTGTGTCCGTGTGTTCAAAATATAAGTGAACTTCGACTTAGAAGAAGCAGGGAAGGAAACTCCTGCTTGGTCTCTCATTGCATTACTTTTAGACAGTGTATGCTTGGAAACTGTGTAGTAAAGCAGATCAAATACTTTCCCCATGCATTGTTTTATGATAAAAGCCTACATGTAAAATCACGTGATATACAAGTATCAGCAAACAGTAAATTTTAAGTCTATATGCACAAGATATGCAAAGAGACCAGCAGAATCTGACAAATGAATGGGTCGTATAGCAAGAAGAAACATGTATGGTAATGTGATGCACACGATGTATTCTAATGACGTATTTTGTTGCCAGAAGGCTTATTACTGTTGAATACAAAAATATTATTTTAATGTTATTTTAAAATATTATTTTAACATTATTAAGTTTAATGTTAATGGCAAGAATAATGAAGGGGAAAGTAAATAATAGTGAAGCCAGGAATATAGATTCTTTCTCTACCATGCTATGGTAGCATGGTCATCCCTTTATCCTCAGGGTGGCATTCAGCCAGTATGAACAGGTATGGGCGTATCAGTGATTTTTGATTGGGCCAGTGTTCATTCTGATTGGTCAATGCCCATGATCTATTCTTGGATTTAAATGTGTGTTAGTTAAAACTACTAGATTGAGTCTTGGGAAGGACCATAAAAACAAAGCTAAAGTGTGAAGTGTCATCACCAATTGTAGAATCAATACAAAGTTAATATGGTTAATTTCCAAAATTATGGAGGATAAAATGCAATAATCAATTTTCAGAAATATTGCAGGTAAATATAAACATCCTGTTACTAACTCCTAGAAATTGTGATAAAATAATATGTCATAATCAAGCAAGAAATTCCAGCTTGCCAAAAAAAAAAAAAAACTGGATAACTCCAAAGAAAGATAGAAAGTGTTAAAATCCACCACAAAGAAAAGACAGATTACCTGTAAAGAGCAACAAATAGACCAACTATAGACTTCACAGTCCAAACAACTGAGGCCAAAAGAGAAAGGAATATCTTCAAAGTGCTAAGGAAAATAACTATCTAGAACTTTTATACCCAGGAAACATCACAAAAGAATATGGGCAAAATAAATGTAAATTTAGCTGAAGACTAAGCAAATTTACTACTCTTAGATACTTAATGAAAGAACTAAAAAAAATATATATGTCAGAAGAAAGAAATTTTAATTCAGAAAGAAGCGAGATGCATGAAGCAAGAGCGCTTAGTGAAATTGGTAAATGTAGGTAAATCTAAACAAGTACTGATTATATAAAACAACAATTACGTTAATGATTAAATGACATATTATAAGAATGTTATGGGTTGAATTGTGTCCCCTGCTTCCAAAACTCATATGTTGAGGTCCTAAGCCCTAGTACCTCAGAATGTGACATTATTTGGAAATACTATTGTTCCAGATTTAACTGGTTAAGATGAGGTCATACTGGAATAGGGTGGACCCCTAATCCAGTACGAGTTATGTCCTCACATAAAGGGGAAATTTGAACACAGAGACACACACACACACACAAATACTTCGCCATGTGAAGAATGAAGTTATGCTGCCACAGCCAAGGAAATACCAGAAGTTAAGAGCAAGGCCTGACACAGATCCTGCCCTGGTGCCTTCAGAAAAACCATGGCCCTGCCAGAACTATGAGGCACATTTCTGTTGTTTAAGCCACTTAGTTTGTGGTACTTGGTTATACAAGCCCTGGCAAATTAATATAAATTACAAACTAGATTAAAACACTTGAAAACAAGAATAGTAGATAAGTGTGTTATAATAATAACAGATAAGTGCAATTAGAGTTGTATTTTTCTGAGTCTCTTGTGTTATAGTCTGGGAGAAAGAGTAGAAATATTGATCAACTTTAGACTTTAAGTCAAGTATGCATGTTAAATATTTGAGGATAATCCACAAAATATTTTAAATAGAATGTTTGTAGTCAAACCAATAGAGGAGGACAAAGGGGAGTTGTAAAAACTTAACTCAATATAAAGGATAAAACGGGGAAAAGAAGCAAAGATAAAGCATGATAAATAGAATAATATAAAATGACAGAAGTAAATTCATGTATGTAATTCAGTACAATAAATGTAAAAGAACTAAATTCATCTGTTAAGGGCATAGAAGCTCATATTGAAAAAAACTTAATTAGCTATATGCTAAAGACAAGGGATAAATGTAAAATGTAATGCAGAAAAGTTGAAAATAAATGGATAAAAAAGGTGAGGCAAACAGTAACTAAAAGAAAGCAGGCACTGCAATGGTGATATAAGAAAATCATTTTTAGTAATAAGTTTTAATAAGTAATAAGTTTTGCCTTTTCTCATTTTAATAATTTATACTAACCAGGAAAACACATTTGTGAAACAACCTAGCCCCAAATATATAAAGCAAGATTTGACAGAAATGTAAGAAAACATCAATATAGTCACACTCATATTTGAAGATTTTAATACACCTCTCTCAGTAATTGATAGAATAAGCAGGAAAAAACAGTTTAATTATAGAACAAACTTGATCTAATGGACATAAATAGAACTCTGGGTCTAATAATTAGATACAATACTTTTTCTTTTCAATTATATGTGAAATATTTCTAAAAATTGTGTACTAGATTACAAAGAAAACCTCAAACTATCCAAAAGTTTGTACAAAAACCACCTTTTCTGACTACCCTGCAATGTAGCTATAAATCCATTTAAAATGGCAAAATACTTTCTGAATTTTGGAATTTAAAAAGTACTTTTTTTTAAAAGATTTTATTTTTTCCTTTTTCTCCCCAAAGCCCCCCAGTACATAGTTGTATATTCTTCATTGTGGGTCCTTCTAGTTGTGGCATGTGGGACGCTGCCTCAGTGTGGTTTGATGAGCAGTTCCATGTCCGCACCCAGGATTCGAACCAATGAAACACTGGGCTGCCTGCAGCGGAGTGTGCGAACTTAACCACTTGGCCACGGGGCCAGCCCCTAAAAAGTACTTTTTAATATAATCCATTGGTTGAGAAAAAATTTATATGGAACAATAAAAGACCCTGAACAGCCAAAGGAAGCCTGAGAAAAAAGAATAAAGCTGGAGGTATCACACTCCCTGATTTCAAAATATACTACAAAGCTATAGTAACCAAAACAGCATGGTACTGGTGCAAAAAGAGACACACAGATCAATGGAACAGAATTGAGAGCCTAGAAATAAAGCTACACATCTATGGACAGCTAATTTTCAACAAGAGCCGAGAACATTCAATGGAGAAAGGAAAGTCTCTTCAATAAATGGTGTTGGGAAAACCGGGCAGCCACATGCAAAAGAATGAAAGTAGACCATTATCTTACACTGTACACAAAAATTATCTCAAAATGGATTGAAGACTTGAATGTAAGACCTGAAATCCTGAAACTTCTAGAAGAAAACATAGGCAGTATGCTCTTCAACATTGGTCTTAGCAGCATATTTTCAATCATCATGTCTGACCGGGCAAGGGGAGCAATAGAAAAAATAAACAAATAGGACTACATCAAACTAAAAAGCTTCTGCACAGCAAAGTAAACCATCAGCAAAATGAAAGGACAACCTAACAATTGGGAGAAGATATTTGCAAACCATATATCTGATAAGGGATTAATATCCATAATATATAAAGAACTCATACATCTCAAGAACAGAAAAATAACCCAATTGAAAAATGGGTGAAAGATCTGAACAGACATTTCTCCAAAGAAGATGTACAGATGGCCAAATAGGCACATGAAAGGATTTTCAACATCATTAACTATCAGGGAAATGCAAATCAAAACTATGGTAAGATTGTCACCTCACTCACATCAGAATGGCTGTAATTAACAAGACAGGAAACAACAGCTGTTGGAGAGGATGTGAAGAGAAGGGAACTCTCATACACTGATGTTGGGAGTGCAAACTGGTGCAGTCACTATGGAAAACAGTATGGAGATTTCTCAAGGATATAAAAATAGAACTACCATACTCTCCAGATATTCCACTGCTGGGTATTTATCTAGAGAACATGAAGACACGAATGTGTAGAGATACATGCATCCCTATTTTCATTGCAGCATTATTCACAATAACCAAGACTTGGAAGCAACCTAGGTGCCCCATCAAGGGACGAATGGCTAAAGAAGATGTGGTATATATACGTAATAGAATACTACTCAGCCATAGGTAACAATGGAGTCCGGCCATTTGTGACAACATGGATGGACCTCAAGGGTATTACGGTAAGTGAAATAAGTGAGAGGGAGAAAGTCAAATACTGTATGATCTCATAAGTAGAAGATAAAAACAACAATAAACAATAACATAGAGACAGAGATTAGATTGGTGGTTACCAGAGGGGAAGGGGGAAGGGAGGAGGGCAAAATGGTGATAAGGCACATGTGTGTGGTGATGGATTGTAATTAGTCTTTGGGTGTGAAGATGATGTAATCTACACAGGAATCGAAATATAATGATGTACCCTTGAAATTTATATAATGTTATAAACCAATGTTACCGCAATTAAAAAAAAGAAAAAAATTATATGGGAAATTATAAATCATTGAGAACCGAGCAACAATGATGACACTAAGCAGAACTTGTGGGGCACTCCTAAAGCCACCTTTAGAGAGAAATTTTCAGGTTCAGTTGAATGTGTGAGAAGAGAAGCTAACATTAAGGAACTGTGTCCACTTTAAGAAGTTAGAAACCGAACCACAGAGTTGACCAAAAAAAAAAAAAAAAAGAAAGAAAGAGAAAAAGGAAGGAGACAAAGTTAGAGGTAGAAGTTAATGAAATAAAATACAAGGAAACAATAGAGAGAATCAACAAAACCCAAAATCTGGTCTTTGAAAAGATTAGTAGACAAGACCAAAAAATAGATAAACTTATCATAATACTGATTTTACAAAGAGAAATGGCAAATGATCAGTATTAGGAGTGAGAAAGGAGACACTGTCATAGATATAGTCAAGTTTAAAAGCGCACTAACAGTCCCTTGAATAGCTTTGTAAGTAAATCGGAGAATTATACAAATGGACACGTCATTCAAAAATAAAACTTATTTAAACTGTCTCAAGGAGGAATAAATGATCTGGATAAATATATAACCATTCAAAAAATTCTATCAGTAGTCAAAAATTGAGTACAAAAATTACCACTAGGTCTAGAGAATTTCATGTGAATTTACCAACCTTTCAAGGAATAGATAATCTTTATTGTATATAAACTCAGAGAAAAGATAAAGAAGGAAACCTCCCCTCAACTAATTTTTAGAGTCTAACATAAACTTGTCACCCACACTAGGTAGATATACTTTGAAAAAGATAAATTATAGGATTGCCTCATTTATGTACATGAAAGCAAAAACTTATAAATATCATATCAGCCAATTAAATCCATTAATGGATTTGATTAATGAAATACTACATCATGCCAATTTGGATTTATACCAGAAATATAATTTAACTTTTACAAATTTATGAGTGTCTTTGATCACCTTAAGAAAAGTCATACAACCATTTCAACAGATTCAAAAAAGCATTTAATTTAATTCAATGTCATTTTATGATTTAAAAACTCCTAGCAAAGTAGGAGTACAATAGGACTTTTAAAATTGGATAAATGTTATTGACCAAGAAATATATGCAACAAAATAATGTTGTCCACTATCATTACCTCTATGCAACAGGCAATAAGAAAGGAAAAATAAATAAAATCATAAGTATTGGAAAAGAAAACAAACCAAAACTGTTAAGAAAATGATTGTCTTTATAATCATTTATAATGTATTTATAACCAAACTGTGTCTTTATAGAAAATTTTAAATAATCTTAGGTAACGTGTTAGAAGTAAAAATAATTCAGCAAACATTCTGGATATAAAATACAAAATATATTACCATAAAACTTCTAGAATAACACATAGGAGTTTATCTTCATGACCTGGAGTTAGGCAAACAGTTCATCAGTATTCTAAACTCCTTTCTGAAGGATACTGTGAAGAGAAAGAAAAGACAAACCACACATGAGGAGAAATATTTGCAAATCACATATCTGATAAAGGACTTGTATCCAGAATATACAAAGAACTCTCAAAATTCAACAGTAAGAAAGCTGACAAACCCAGGTAAAAGTGGGCAAAAGATTTGAATAGATACTTTACAAAGAAAATTAACAGTTGGTGAATAAATCCATGAAAAGATGCTCAATGTCATTAGCCATTAAGGAAATACAAATTAAAGCCACAATGAGATACCAGTACAAACCTATCAGAATGGCTAAAATAACAATTTTTAAAATACAATATCAATGACAGTGAGAATGCAGAGCAACTGAAACTTGTGTACATTGCCAGTGAGAATGTAAAATGGTACAGCTGCTCTGGAAAACAATTTGGCAGTTTCTTACAACACTAAGCATGTCATTTCTATACAACTCGGCAATTGCGCTTCTGGGCATTTATCCCAGAGAAATGGAAACTTATGTGTACACCAAACTTCTACATGAATATGCAGAGAGCTTTATTTTTAATAAGCCAAAATTGGAAACAACCCAAATGTCCATCAACAGGTGAATGGATAAAACATATTGTGGGAGCCAGCCCTGATAGTTCAGTAGTTAAAGTTTGGTGCTCTCACTGCCTCGGTGGCCCAGGTTCACTTCCTGGTTGCCAAACCACACCACCTGTCTGTCAGTTGCCACGCTGTGGTGGTAGCTCACATCAGAGAAATAGAAGGACTTACAACTAGGATATACAACCATGTACTGGGGCTTTGAGGGGCGGGGAAAGATAGAGAGGAAGATTGGCAACAGATGTTAGCTCAGGGCCAATCTTTCCCTGCAAAAACAAAAACATGTTGCAGTCTGGTCACATAATGGAACACTTACTCAGCAGTAAGGAAAAAATGAACTTTTGATACATACATCAACTTGGATGATTTGCAAAGGCAGCATGTTGAATGAAAGAAGCCAGTCTCAAAGGTTATATGCTTTCTGATTTCATTTATGTGACATTCTCAAAAGGACAAAACTACATTGACAGAGTGGTTGCCAGGGTTTAAGAGTGGAGGCAGAGTGTGACTACAGAGGGGTAGCATGAGGTAGTGTTTTAGAATGATGTAAGTATTTTGTATCCTGATCGTGGTGTTGGTTACATCTATACATGTATTAAAATTCATAGAACTATACATTAAAAAAGTCAATTTTGCTGTATCTTATAAAATAAAATTTAGAAATTTAAAAATTACTGTATTAAAAAAAGGAAATGTGCAGTATGATCATACATCCTAGTTGGCCTAGAGCAGTTCTAATTCACACCTTTGCCCTGGTATAATTATTGATATTGTCACTCACAAAATGTGTGGCTTGAATTGTACATTATACAGTCATCCTAAATATGACACCAGTTGTTTTCATTTGAAGGTATGCAAAGCAATAGCAAAAAATATATTGCTTTTGTTTACCATTCATATATAGAAGCACAGAACTTGCATGACATACACACTTTCCTCTAGGGAGAGAAAAAGAAGAAAAGAATGGGAGCTTTAGCTGAAGTAAATATGACAAAATTAAAAATTAAAAAAAATAAATACAAGATAGCTCTCAATGGAAAGAAAAGAAGAATGCAATTTTCAATTTATGGCTCATGTCTCTCTTAGAACTTGATCTGTTCTCGAGGCAAGTGGGTGATTGGAAATGTTGGTCATCGTCTCAGGTTGTGGAAGGTGAAATGGTAGGTGCTGATGTCACCTATATTCTGGCCGTTCTGACTGAACTACCTCATTTTCTGATATCCATAAATGGTGTGTGTTAAAGAAGTCTATGCTTGGCAACTATATGAACATAGCCATCCTGAGGAAGGGAACAACTCTTACCCTAATGCAGGGAGAGAAATTACAAACACAGTAGCTACCCAAGGACTACAATATGTTAATGTCATCCACTGCTGTAACAGGTAAAAAAAAAAAAAAAAAAAAAAAAAAGCCTGTCTTTAGCATTAAGGGCATCCTACAGTGGGTTCTCTTTAGAAGAATGGCTCAGTGTTATAATGTGACTTGCTGTTTGTCTTTGACTGGAAGAAGACAGAGGGTTTGAATAAATGCAATTATTATATAACTCTAAGTACACAGTTTGTTCTACAATCCATTTACAGAGCTCCTTTAAAGACAATTTTCACAGAACTAAGATTTGTTTTGAAGTTCCACTTCAGTCAGGGCAGTGCAGGGGAGGCTTTTCCCCTTGTGTAAAAATGCCCTCATAGACCCTCAGCATCCTTTGCCCAACCCCACTCGCCCTGAAAACGAGACATAGCTCTCATTTGGGTATTAACAGTGATCTTTCACTGTTGCTTTCTTTTATTTGGTCCTCTTTTTCTAAAAACTCCTTTATTGAGAAGTAATTCACATACCACACAACTCATCCATTTGTAGTCTGCAATTCAGTGGGTCTTTAGTGTATTCACATATATGTACAACCCTCACCAGTCAATTTTAGAATATTTCCACCACCTTACAAAGAAACCCTGCACCCTTTAGCTATCACCCCCTATCTCCTCATCCCCCACCCCTAGCTACCATTAATTTACTTAGATTTCCCTATTCTATCTTTCATATGAATGGAATCATATAGTATGGGGGCTTTTGTGAATGGCTTCTTTCACTTAGCATAATCTTTTTATTGTTCATCTATGCTGTCGCGTGTATCAGTACTTCATTCTTTGCTCTGGCTGAATAATATTCCATATATATGGATTCCATAAAAATATGGATATATCCGTATATATGGATATACCACATTTAGTTTATCCATTTGTATCTTGATGAACATTTGGGTTGTTTACATATTTTGGCAATTGTGAATAATCCTGCTATAAACATTTGTGTAAAATCTTCTCTGCAGACATATGTTTTCAATTTGCTTATGTATATGCCTAGGAATGGAATTACTGGGTCATATGGTAACTCTATGTTTAATTGCTTGAGGAATTGCCAGACTATCTTCCAAAGCAGTTGCACCATTTTACGTTCCCAT
The DNA here is from genome assembly GCF_041296235.1 of Equus asinus. Taxonomy (NCBI): domain Eukaryota; kingdom Metazoa; phylum Chordata; class Mammalia; order Perissodactyla; family Equidae; genus Equus; species Equus asinus. Next base: position 98,322,773 of record NC_091820.1, read on the forward strand.
CAGCAGTGTATAAGGGTTCCAATTTCTCCACGTCCTTGGCAACATTTGCTATCTGACTTTTTCATTTCAGCTATCCTAATGGATTTGAAGTAGTGTCTTATTGTGTTTTGGTTTGCATTTCCCTGATGACTAATGATGTTGAGCATCTTTGCATGTGCTTATTACCCATTTATATATCATTTTTGGAGAAATGTCTATTCAAATTCTTTGCACATTATTAGATTGGATTATTTATCTGTTTATTTTTGACTTGTAAGAATTTTTATATATTCTAGATGCAAGTCCTTTATTGAATATAAGATTTGAAAAAATGTGTTCTCATTCTATTGGCTGTCTTTTGAATCACAAAAGTTTTAGATTTTGATGAAGTCCAATTTATCTATTTTTTCTTTTGTTGCTTATGGTTTTGGTGCCATAGCTAAGAATCTTTGCCAAATGCAAGATCACGAGGAGTTTCCCCCTATGTTATCTTCCAAAAGCTTTATAGGTTTTACTTACATTGAGGTCTTTGATCAATGTGGAATTAATTTTTGCATGTGGTGTGAGTAAAAGGTCCAACTTCATTCTTTTGCATGTGGATATCCAGTTGTTCCAGCACCATTTGTTGAAAAGACTATTTATCTGTTAAATATTCTTGGCACCCTTGTCAAAAATCAACTGACAATATACGTATGGGTTAATTTATGGATTCTATGTTCTATTTCATTGATCTGTAAGTCTATCCTTGTGCCAGTATCACAATATCTTTGTTACCTTTTGTTGTAGTAAGTTTTGAAATTGGGAATATAAGTCCTCCTACTTTATTCTTTTTTTCCAGGATGTTGTTGGCTGTCCTGGGTCTCCTGCAATTCCATATGAATTTTAGAATAAGCTTGTCAATTTTTACAAAGAAGCCAGCAAGGATTCTGATAGGGATTGTACTTGATTTGTAGATCAGTTTGGGGAGTATTGCCATCTCAACAATGTTTTTTTCTAATCCATGAATATGGAATGTTTTTCCATTTATTTAGATCTTCTTTCTCTCAACAATGTTTTGTAGCTTTCAATGTATAAGTTTTGCACTTCCTTTGTTAAATTTAGTCTGATGTATTTTATTGTTTTTAATGCCGTCGTGAATGGAATTGTTTTGTTAATTTCATTTTTCAGATTGTTCATTGCTAGTAATAGAAATACAATTAATTTTTGCATGTTCTTGTATCCTGCTCCCTTGCTGAACTCATTTATTAGTATGATGGTTTCTTAGTGGATTCCTTAGTATTTTCTGTGTACAATGTCATCTGTGAGTAAGATAGTTTTATTTCTTTCTTTCCAATTTGGTTACTTTTTATTTATTTTTTCCTTGTCTAATTGCCATGAATAGAACCCCCAGTAGAATATTGGAGTGGTGAGAACTGAAATACTTTTCTTGTTCCTGATCTTAGTGGGAAAGCGTCCAGTCTTTCACCATTAAGAATGATGTTAGCTGTGGATTTTTTTGTTTTGTTTTGTTTTTGTTTTTTGAGGAAGATTAGCCCTGAGCTACCGACTGCCAGTCCTCCTCTTTTTTTTTCGCTAAGGAAGCCTGGCCCTGAGCTAACATCTGTGCCCATCTTCCTCTACTTTTTATATGTGGAACGCCTACCACAGCATGGCGCGCCAAGCGGTGCCATGTCCTCACCTGGGATCTGAACTGGCAAACCCTGGGCCGCTGAGAAGCAGAACATGTGAACTTACAGGCTGCGCCACTTGGCTGGCCCCAAGCTGTGGGTTTTTTATAGATGCCCTTATCAGATTGAGGAAGTTCTCTTCTATTTCTTGTTTGTGGAGTGTTTTTTTTTTTTATCATGAAAAGGTGTAAGATTTTGTCAGATACGTTTTCTAAGTATACTGAGATGATCATGTAATATTTTTATTCTATTAATATGATGTACTAAAATAATTGATTTTCAGATCTTAAACCAACCTTGCATCCCTGGGATAAATCCCATGGGGTCATGGTATGTAATTCCTTTTATATTTGCTAGATTCAGTTTGTTAGTATTTTGTTGAAGTTATTTGGTACTCTTTGTATTAATTCTACTCTTCTATGCTCATAGGAAACATTGTTACTATAATATAGCATTTCTTTCTTTCTCTCTCTCTTTTTTTTTTTTTGAGAAAGATTAGCCCTGAGCTAACTACTGCCAGTCCTCCTCTTTTTGCTGAGGAAGCCTGGCCCTGAGCTAACATCCGTGTCCATCTTCCTCTACTTTTTATATGTGGGACGCCTACCACAGCATGACTTTTTACCAAGCGGTGCCGTGTCTGGACCGGGATCTGAACCGGCGAACCCTAGGCCACCGAGAAGCGGAACATGTGAACTTAACCACTGCGCCACCAGGCCGGCCCCTCTTTCTTTCTCTCCTTATAATATTGGTTTAATGGGATGGAATGCTCAATTCTGGACCAACTAGATAAATAAAACAACCCATACTAATAAACCTCTGTTTCATTGTCATATCCCATTCATTAGCAAAATGCAAAACTACTTTTAAAATATAAGCTAGGAAACAAAATCTATTTTATTTTTATTCACATATAGTTGACATATAATATTACTAGTTTCAGGTGTATGACATAATAACTTGGTATTTGTATATATTGCAAAATGATCACCACAATAAGTCTACTTAACATCCATCACCACATAGTTACAATTTTTTTTTCTTGTGATGAAAACTTTCAAGATCTATTCTCGTAGCAACTCAAATATATAATACAGTATTATTAACTACAGTCACCATGCCGTATATTACATTCCAAGAACTTATTTATTTTATAACTGGCAGTTTGTACCTTTTGACCACTTTTACCTATTTTACCTACCCCTCACCCCCTCCTCTGACAACCACCAATCTATTTTCTATGAGTTCAATTTTTAAACAAAATCTATTTTAAAGTTTTAATTTTTCTCCACAGTTTTATGCTATTTGTGAATTGAATTCAAGTTATTGGTTATTTCCCCACAAATTAACTTTTATTATTTTTTCATCTTTAATTCAAGAATGAACTGGGCAGTTCATCATTTGTAGCTGAAAGTGAATTATTTAGTAACAATTATGGTACAGTGGCATTAGGTTCAAGTAGAAGGAATGAAGGTGAGAACCCAAGTGTATAACCTGCTTCCTCTGTCCGCTCAATCAGACTTAAATAACTACTCCCCACCCCTTAACACTGCTCCTCTTCTCCATTTAACACCAAACATGTTGTGCCTCATTACCCTTGACTGATTCGTTTTTTCTTCTGTCTTCTGGGTAAATATGCAATACACATCTTCTTGTAGGTAGCATTGTTTACAGTCACTTTTTGCGTATACTGACCTCTCGTGCCTGAAATGACAATTTTGCCAGAAGTGCAAGGACTGCTACTTTTACATGTCTCTGATTTTAAAGGTGATTAAATTGGAATGAGTTAGTGTGAGTATATTGTTCAAGGTAGGACTTTGTGTAACTGGTAAAGGTGAAATCTTTCTCAAACAGTGCATTCATTGTGTCAAGTTCTCATCCTCAACATCTTCAGTGATTTGTTCCTCCTGCAGTAAGTCAAACCTCCTTAGCTTGATATCCAAGACCTCCCATATTGTGGCCCACCCTATCTATTCAAGCTCGTTGACCATTTTTTCCCATCGTGTACCATTTGCTGTAGTTAGGCTAGCTTCTTCATTCTCCTAGAAGCACATTGAATTCTTTCTTGCCTTGTTTTCCTTAGATGGAACGCCTATCCTCTCTTCTACACTGATCTAAACCCTGCAAGGCCCAGTCTAAGGCTCAGTGGTCCCTGATGTCATCCTTGACTAGATTAACCTCTCATTAACCTTCTCTGAATTACAGTGCTTACAATAGGGAATACAGATTTATAGTAATGACATTTTCCATTGTTAGCTGTTGTTTCACATGTGTTAGTGTTCACTTCCTCCATAGATTACATAGGCTTTTGGCAGGGCAATGCTCATACCTCATACCTCTTTTCTACTCCTCATAGAACATGATAGGTGCTAGTAAACTTTTCTGATTGACTGGCGTACCCATTCCAAATTTTATTTCATTCTTTTAAACAAGCAGAAATTGATCACTCTTATCATCAGTTACTCTGAGAAATTCATTTCTGCTCTGCACCTTTCACTTTTCAGTCAATCATCAAGTGTATTTTAGCAATCTGAGATCAAAATAGTATATCTACCATTAAGCAATTATACAATTCCAGGCCCCTATCTGAGTATTCTGGTGCAGCTCTCTATCTTATAAGAACACTACAATACCAAAAGCAAAGGTAACTCCCTAAAGCAATAAAAAAAAATAGCCTTTTGCCCTCCAAGACAGTTCAATCTCTGCTCAAGAACAAGCTAATAGGTTCCGGATCTGACCAAATTTTTGCCAAGAGCCTAAAGTTTCTTGGGGAATAGCATAATAATAATACTGATGGTAGCAGTGATTATGGTGGTAGCAATCTTAGCCTGAGTAATATGTCACTGTAGATGTAGAACATGAACTTTGTGGTATGTAAAAACAGTGGATAGTGGGGCCAGCCCAGTGGCATAGTGGCTGAGCCTGTGTGCTCCCCTTCGGCAGTCTGGGGTTTGTGGGTTTGGATCCTGGGCACGGACCTACACACCACTCATCAAGCCATTCTGTGGCAGCATCCCACATACAAAATAGAGGAAGATTGGCACAGACGTTAGCTCAGTGACAATCTTCCTCAAGCAAAAACAGGAGGATTGGCAACAGATGTTAGCTCGGGGCCAATCTTCCTCACCAAAAAAACCAAAACCAAAAACAAAAACAGTGGATGGTGATGAATGATGAAGGCAGGACAAGAGATCACAACCAGGAGAATCAAGGGTTTGGCCGAACCCAGAAGTCCATGCAAAGGTTTGCGTCAGTGTAACTAGGCATTCAAGATCCAGGCAATGCACAAGATCTGGTGGTTCAGACATGGAAGAAATCGTAGAAATACTCAAAAGAGCAACAAGGAGACCTTTAAATCAAATCAATATTTACTTCAGAATCATTTTATTTACTTCTTATTTGGGCAAGAGCCAATCACAGTTCAAACTAGCTCAAGGCCATATAAAGCCAAGGTAAGTGTCTTAATCTGCTTTAAATGAGGAATGTTGAGCCACAGAAAAAAGACGATCCTTACATGCTAGCAAAAGAGCATTCTAATAACAGAACACCAAGAGACTGAAGCAAGCAATATGTATATACAGGATTTATTTGAGTTGTAGCAAAATATATTGTAAATTGGAATGCAGAGCTTCTGCTTTATAGCAAATCCAATGACTATTGATTTTGATACTGCTGAAATAAGAAGTTATTCATGCATATAGGTTCTGTCTGATACAATTCACAGCCCAATTGATTAGCTTCCAATAAATCAGAAAAAAGGAGGAAGACGAACTCTGCTTTAAGTAACCAAGAGTCATTATAGCTTATTAAGATATTATTCTGTCATGGGGACTGAATCTGTCTTAGCATTTCTTCAAGCATAGAAAAGTGGGCCATCTGAAAGCTAAAGTCAGCTTAGAAGGGTGACAGTTACTGTTCTGCTAGTACTGCCTGGCAGGGTAGACACTCAAGACCTGTCGGTGACTTGCCTTTCAGGCAGTGAGATGACTTTCAACTTTCACAAGTAAGAATGAGACGGTTCTTATTATTCCTGGACATCAGGCAAAGTTTGTGAGTTCATGAATCCTTTGGCTTGGTCTTGCTCGCCTTCTTCTTGCTCTTCTACCTCTATCATTGCTCATGTTATTCTCCCTTCTTACTCCAAATGCTCTCTCACTTCCTGTCTAACATTCCAAGTTTTCCCCATCCTTCAAGGCTCAGCACAAGTGTCACCTTCCCAGGAAGCACCATTTGGTTTTTCCTGTACACACTGAGTTCTACTTGTCCTGACCCTCTAATTTCCTTTGGCAGGAAAATATCTGTCAGCATTCAGTCGTATTCTTATTTCTTGACTTATTTCATTCAAATAGACTTCAAATGGAATACTGAAACTCACTCATATATTTGTCTTGATGCTTCCACAGTACCTAGCACCACTCTAGGTACACAGCTACAACATACACACACACCATATTTGCTTGAGAATAGGGTCACTGTAAAATTTATTGTCCAATCCAGAACACTTGAGAGTAAAGAGGGTGCTGTTACTACTTTATGCTGGGCTTCCTTTGAAACGTATCCAAAAAATAGGATAGGCTGCTAGATGGGTAGAGGGAAGAGGATATATATGTCATAAAACAAGTACAGTAAGATGTTAATGGGAGATTTTAGGTGGTGATCATTGGAAAATCACTTTAACTGGTCTGTATATTTAAAATATTTAATAAGAAAATATTTTAAAATATATATGCTGGGACAAAATAGATAAACCAAGATATGTGGTCATGCTAGTTCAGAGCTGTTGCAGAATTGATCTCAAAAAGAAAAGCATGAGGTAAAGGGATGAAAAGAAGGGAATAGGAAGCAATGTAGCTAGGTGGGTGGGCATGGTATAAACTAATAGTGAATTTAAGATCTCGGATTAGGAATCTGGGTTTAACATCAAGAGTAACATTCTATTCTTCAGAACCTAACAGTGATGTAGAAGCTTTTGGCCATTACACTTTAGAATGTGTCATAGGAGGGAGCAATGGCATAACTATGAAGGAGGACCAGATAGAAGGAGAAGTCACATTAGCCTCCAATCCGGCACTGTTTATGTAGCACCAAACCAGGCTACACAGGAGCCAGGCCTCTGTGAAGCACATATCCTCAGGAAGCAGACCTTTTGGTCTGTTGACTTCAGTAGCAGCAGTTGGCCTATCAGGTGGTAGAGGTAGGAACATCTCATTGAAAATACCCAGGAAATCCTGGCTCTCTTTATTTCTTTACTTTACACTGAGATGTGTTTCTGAAAAGAAAATGTGAATTTTAATTATTTTTTAAAACAAGGCTCTATTTTTCTAAGATTTAACGCAATGGTTGTCAAACTTGGCTTCACGTGATCATCTGGGTAGTTAAAAGAAAATACTGGTGCCTGGGGCCCACCCCCAGAGATTCTGATTTAATTGGGTAGAGGATGTGGCCTGGGCATGAATATTTTAAAAATCTCCCCACATCATTGTAAAGTTTGAGAACCAGTGATCTTTCCCTTAGCAATGTTGATGGATCTTCAATTCAAAGGAGCTCTTGACCATATGGCTAGCTCCCAATGAGGCTGGAACTTTCATGTGGAGGAGAGGGTTGGATGTATAGAGAGGGTATTTCTGTTTCTAGTAAAGAAAGGCTAGGGAGAAAGAGAATTGTGTGAAATTTTGCTCCGTGGACCAGAATTTAAACTACATACTGCTTGTATTAATTTATGTGTCTTTTGTTCTACTCCATACAATCTATAAATAATAAAAAACTGGATAAATGTATAATCATTTTATCATGATAATATGCTCCTAATTTTTTCCACCTTGTATATTTGGATATTTGTTGGGTTTTCTCAGGTTGAAGCCCATCTGTTGTTTTAGAGCATTGTATGTCTAGTTAGGTAAAGTAATGCAATATACCTTTATCATGTTATGGCTAATAGTGAAGCATAGCTAGATGGGATGGTAAGGAACATGGTACATTCGTGTTTCACTTGTTTGATAGAAGTGTCTTAGGAAGTGGGTAAAAGTAGTATTTTACTAGAAACTAACAGCAGGAAGCAGTTTGTAAACAGTCTTTTCTGGGCACCTAGATTTTTCTCCTCTCTTGAGACAGTGACATAAACCTCCTCTTTGCAGAGCCCTGGTATATGGCTGCAGGTTATCAGTGACGTGTGACTTGAGTGGTTTGGTCACTTGTCAGGTAGAGATGTCACTGGGTAGACAATGTATTTGATTTGCTGACCAGTATCTGGGGACTTGGGTTTCAAAAGTCATTATTTACTTCTTGTGAAATATCCCCCGGTGTTGTATTATGATGATTTTTCAACTGTCATGGGACCAGAAAATTGCTGTCTGTTATATTAGCGTCCATTTTACATTATCTTTAATCTGCCTAGAAATGTGTCAGATTTATCTCCTCTTAATATATTTTCAAAGAGATAACCTGAGCTTTAATGGAACTGGGATTCATATTTCAGAAATTAAAGGCTTTGATATTATGAAAACCCATTTATTCTATTTTTCGTTTTTTTTCTTTTTTCTTTTTATAGCTTGGTTTAGAGTTACTGCTCCAAACCTAGTCGATTATTTATCAGGGAGACTCAACTCTACTTTTAATTGGCCTTGGCTTTATTCAATCTAACTATAATAATTTGATTTTTATATAAAATATTCAATCATGCTTTACCATATGGTGAACATCATTTATACATAAAAGCTACTTGCTGTTCTACCTTTGGAAATTGTTAGAGAATCTCAGTAAGGGTTTTCTAGCCATCTGCTTCTCTTTCAAAGCCTGTGTTAATGGAGACATCTGCAATGGTGACTCCAGGGTTATTAAACTGCAGTGTCCAGTTGAGTGCCCTTGTGCATAACTCTTAAGAAAGCAGGCCTGCGTGAAAAGATCACCTCTCTTGCTTTGAAACTAATGTGTCCCAAGGTGGATTTCACTGTGTGGGAAGGGTGCTTCAATGTATCTCACATGCAGCTATCCTTCAAGTAGGGGAGTTCCCTTTAAGAAAGCTGTTGTAATAAGACATAAACTTGCCAAATAGATTAGTTGTGATGCAAGTGATCATATTACTAAAGTCGTCTTCACTTTGTTGGAAATAATTTTCCATGGAATTTCTTTGAATTGGAGTTCTCCTAGTGCATTTCAATATCTGTTTGTAAACCTGTAATTGACAGAAAAGAGGGGCCAGAAAAATAGGCTGAAGTGCTATAAACTACTGCCAACCGAAGTCCAGAAATGGAAACAAATAATCTCTAATACTGTAATATAAGCCAATGGGGAAATGATTCAATTTACAAAAATGCAGTTTAGACTCAAATTTTATGGAACACATATATTGCAAAGGGTGATGAATATTCGTATTTGGATTAATGGTCTTTTCATTTTTTAATGAAAGACTACCTCCTTTAGCTATCTAATAATTTAACTATTTTATTTAAAGGAAAATGTATAGCAGGATATGAAGTGGACCTACTGTCTCTAGCCTTTACATTCATTTGCAGTAACCTCTATAAATGTTTATTTGTAATATTCATAAATGTTTCACATTTTGATGACAATCAAATGAGAAGTCAACCAAGGGGCAAAGGAACAAAATTAGGGGAATTTTTTGTTTCTGTTGTTTCAGCACTGAGGATCAGCAAAATGACTTATCACCCACGGACTGATGACTAAATTATTCAGTTATCAGCGTAAACTTCAAGTACCATAGTTGGGAGTATCAATTTTTAAATTCACTGCAGAAAAAAATCACTTCTATGTAATGAAATATTATGGCGGATAAATAGTGAGATACCTGTAAACCTGTAATTCATGACTCTGCACAGCTATTTTGATCTACCGAGTCGATTGGTAAGAAACAGTAAGAGGTAATTTTCTCATTGTATCCTGAGTTTTTCCATTCTTTCTATCACTAAAGACAGATCTCTGAACTAAATTATAGGCACAGGGTAATATTCCACATGAATGAGGAGACCAAGCAATTTAATGACAGTTTTGTGTGATTAGAAACTGAAACAATGCTCCTGAGCCTGATGTCCGCAAAATCTGTTTATTGCCAGCATAATCTTGGCAGTAATGAGTTATGTTCGTATTATTCGATGAGACACAGAAGGGTCAACTATTTTTTAAAGAACATTTTTCTTGCTTTATAAGCATTTAGAAGTACTTGCTGCTATTTCCTCAGGGCTTTCACTGACCTTACATTTGGGATCTATTTTGAAGTAAATAACCACAGGAGGTTTTAGTGGCCTAAAGGAAAGAAAGTGAGAGGCCTCTTAGACAATCTTTTCACTTCACTAAAGGTTGAGTGTGTTTGTACACATGCAACTTAATTATGTTTCCTTGGCCAATTGTAAATGCCTCAAGGGTGAGCATCTTGGTTTTTGATTAATTTGGAATTTCATCATAATGCTAGGCTAGCTCATAGTAGGTACTCAGTGTCTATTTTGATAACACTGAGAAAATGAACGTCATAGTGTCTAGGACAGTGCCAAGTCCATGGTCGGAAAGCACTCATAGGTGACTTTCTATAATAAACTGAGTCATTCACTGCTTTGAGATTTTGGTTGACATTCCAAAGGCACATATTCAAGTTAACTGTTCACCATTTCGGAAGGCGCAGCTGACATTTTAACCCCAAATTGTTGATGCTTAACTGTTTCTAACCCCCAAGGAAGACCTTTGACCCATGGCGATGGAGCATCTGTGAACCAAGGGAAAATTCCTTTTGATATGGCAGCAGAATCTGGCAGGAGGATTCACTTTTAGATTTCCAACGCAAGTAGGAAACATGGAAGTAACAGTTGAATTTCCAAAAAAAAGAATGTGACTTCAGTTTAACACATTTCAGTGCCAATTCTAAGTGTCTATTCTGAATCCAGCTGACCTGCTTGGAATATGCCAGTTTAAATGAGGCCTGTTATTCTGCTTATAAGTTTTATAGAAATATAGACAAACTACTTTCTGCTTAGAATTCTGCTTGAGACCAGCTTAAAAGGTTGAGCAGTAGCTGGCATGGTTCATTAGAGGATTTAATTGACCTTGAAATGGGATGAGTTGTGTGTGTGTATTTACTCTCAGTTTGAGAGGTTGTGTTTACTTTGGGTGCCTCTTATCAGTGTTCTTAACTATACAGTAATACATTTCTCAAAGTTCTTATTGTTCTTATGTTCCCTCTTTGAGGCCACTTGTTTGCTTTAGACTTTTTTTCTGCCACTTCTGATTTGGTTTCAAACTCTTTTCACACTTTTATTATTCTCATAGAAAGGTAATTGAAATTGGTTCAGAGAGCCTTTTAAGGAACATTTTTTGAGCTTAGAGTTTACCTCCCTCTGACTGAAAACCACAGTAGAGCAATGGAGGGAAAGTAAATACTTTGGCTTATATAGTAATAATTACCACTTTAAAAATTTTAAAATTATCATTAATTCAAAGACACTTCAAATGTTCTCTGGTCACACAGCATAAAATTTTAGGATTGTAAGAGAGTTCTTATGGTCATTTGGTACTTCCCTGTGCCTCTGGAAACTTAATAGCCTCTGAGCTTTCTTTTAGCCTGAGGCACAAAAAGATCCTGCTGCTTGCTTCATTGGGCTTGAAAATAGTGGGCAAAAGAAAATCTTGTGCAAACACGGTATGCAAAGTCTTTCATATACAGATAACTTTACAGACTTCCTTTCAGTAGAAAGTGTGCTTTTTTTCCCCAGCAGTTGGATAAATTGTGCTGAACCAATGGCACCCTCTTGTCTGCTGCCTCTTTAGACCCAGGGCACGTATTTTTAAGATGACTAAAGACAGAAGTTCAGAGATACGGGTCTTGACTGGAAAGCCTAGCAAAGGACCCCAAGCCTATGCAGGAAGCAAGCAAACAGTTTTGGCCTCATTAACACCTACTTGCAGGCAGATAACAAACTAACCTAATTATAGGGCAAGTGCATGGTTCTTGGGGTGGGGGATGCTATATGTTGAGAACCGGAATGGGGGATACTGAATGAGTGAATGTGTTTGCTGTACACAAAGGGATCAGTGGCTGGGGTGGAGGTGGGGTCAGGAGACAGGAGAGGGTGAGACAATGGAAAATGTGGATGGGGGAATGTCGGCTGAATACATTTTAAGCAGTCTTGATTGTTTGGCGAGAAAATAGCCAAAATGACTGTACTTTGGGAGGGAAAAATATTATAAACTACTGCTGGTTTTGAATGGATTTAAATATCTATACAAATATTTTATTTAGATTTTTTCAATATTCAGGAAATCAAAGGAAAGATCTCCAACTTTATTTATGTATTAATCTATGTATCTATTCATTTGTTTACACAAATTTCTCTTGGAAGGATTTGGCTGTACAGTCCTCACTGACAGGCTTCTCAGAGCATAGTAGCTTAATTCTCCTGTGTCGCCTTCATCAAGTAACTTATCTTTTTGTGTGTTTTCAACTGCAGATCTACTGTTCTCAGACTAGTTATTAGACTAAACTATATGCTGTTTATTTATCCATTTGTTTAGTTACTTATTCATTCATTCAACAAATATTTATTGAGACCCTAATATTTGCGCCAGGCACTTCACAGTACAGTGTATGCATTCAGAATATTTATTACGTACTACTCTGTACTGTTAAAACCAGTAAAGAGTGTGAAGATTTCTCTTTCTCCCTTTCTCAAATCTCTCGATCTCTCTCTGCCGTTCACAACTGTGCTTTGTGCTTCTTTGTCTGGATTTAGCCATTATAATGAATTTCAAAATCTCCTTAGATCTGGGCAAGTTATCATTTATGCATAAATACATGAGACAATATATATGGAATCTCTTTAAAAAGTATAAAGCAGTATATATATGTAGAGTGGTGTTGCTATTATTTGTGGTCACTTATGACCCTTGATGGGACAATGACCAACAGCTCATATAGAAGCATAGAGTGACTGGATCCCCTCTCTAGCCTCCCCTAGAAAGTAGTATGGCAACAGCTGGATGGATCAGAAAGAATGTGAAAAATGAAAATAATAAGAAAAAGGTTTCTCTTTCCTCTAGTCTCTCATTCCATTTTACCAAAGCTGATCTGCTTTGGGACAGAGTGTGATTGTTAAGACTCCCTGTGGGTTACAAGTATGCTTTTAACTGTGACTATTGATGCTGCTGCTACAGACCCCCTCTGACTTTCTTTTACATGTTTTATTCTGTGAAGGGATTTAAAAGAAAAAAAGGATCCATCTCTAGCTCTCTCCCCAGGAATAGGATAGATCAGATTGGTGTTGCAGGGCTGAGTTTGCACCAGTACTTTAGCAGTACTGGAGTCAAATGCTTGCAGGGAACCCCCCACTGAATTGTAAATGCCCCAGTCCCCAGAGTATAGCTCAGTGCGCCTCTGAAAGCAGTCAGTCGTTTTTCATTAAGCAGTGATTTGATTAGATAAAAATAAAAGTTGCTTGAGCATTCATTTTTGCAGCAGTGCATAACAAATTTATGCAAATTCCCATACCACTAATCTGCATGCAAAATATAAAAGTGTGATTCCAAGCCATGTGCACCTGTATTGAAGTTTAATCAGGTACAAATATTAATGGAAAGAATAAAGCGTTTAACAAAAGTCACAGCTGTTGGAGGTTTGTAAAATACTGCAAACAGAGCTTTGGTATATTAATGATAATTTTAGTGTTTTCAAACTAAACAAAATCTTTCTTTTTAAGGAAATCCCAAACAAGACAATTCTTTAGTGGCACTAGGGAAATACAGACAAACGAAGATTGGGCTGAATGACGTGGCTGATTTAATAATCAAGGTGTGACTTAGTTGTTTGAAATATATAAACTACAGAGGAGGTTTTTATTAAGAATTCTATTGCATTCTCAAGAACAACTAGAATAGTTCTAGGCATGGAATGGATATGTGACTAATACCTAAAATGGTTCCTAGCACATAATAGGTGCTCAATAAATGTTTGTTAAAATTATTCCTTAATTCATTTTGATTAATTCTATAAATCATTAAAAATAGTGTAAAAGGAATAGTGTGTCAACTTCCAAGTAAAGGAAAAACTATGCTTTATACTCTACAATGGTAAGGAAAAGAACAATAATATTAACTGAATACTAGAGACCGTGCTGGACACTTTACCTACACTGTTTTATTAATCTAACAGCAGATGAAGTAATAGCCCACTTTTAGAAACGAAGAAAGTGAGCCTAAAGTAAGTTGAATATATGACCACAATTCATATAGTTGGTTTGACTCCAAGGTCCTGGTCTTTCCTCCGTATCACAGTGTTCATATTATTCCTTTCAGTACCTCAAAGAAGGTGTGGGTCCTTCCAAGAGGCCAATTGTGTTACTTTTGGTGAGCAGTGTCAAATTTACCTGAGAACCTAAAATTCTAAACCAGAACCCCACAAATCTTTGCCACTAAAGTATGAACTTGCAAATGTAGAGAAGATAGTGTGGTGGAGGCTTGACCTCTGCCACTGTGTTTCTCTTAATATTGCATTTTTTATTTATTTTGTCTGGTCTTTAGGATAGTGATCTGAGTACCATTGGGTAAGAGGGAGGCTAAAAAGTGTCTTTATAAGTCTCTGTCTCATAATTCGTAGTTGTGTTGAATGAATCAGAACCTTATTTCTGAATCTTGTCCTTTAAAATTGAACATGGTACCATCTTTACTCATGACAGGCCTAAAAATTAAAGGATGTAATTTAATGCTACAAGTTTTCCATGCTGGTGAAAGGTAGAAAGCAAGGACTCGTAGCCACAACCGTGTCCGTTTTCAGGGGAAGAACAAAGTGATGAAGGGGGTAATTTCTGGGAGTAGGTCTGATGTGACTTTCATACCTTGTTAGAAACAGTCCATTGTAGTAGAAAGAAAGTGAACGCCTGGGATTAAGTTACATTGTGATTCAGGTAATTTGGAAGACAAAATTTTTTTCTCTTCCACACCTATGTCATATTTTATCTTGAAAATACAGGCTTCTAGTGCTTAGTCCTAACTCCTTATCCTGGCATGCAAAGCTCAAACGATCTGGCTTCAATTTAGCCCTTCAGGGTAAATTCAGGATTTGGTTAGTCTTCATCACAAACTTTCTCAAAACAAACTGGTGTACTTATCGTCTCCTGAAACTTTCCTTCTTTGCTCACAGCTTTTTCCCCTTTTCTAAAATATTCTCCCTCTATTTCTCTTCCGTTCATCACCCTATGTACATATGAATCTTTTCTTTCAAGGTCAACTCAAATTTCATCTCCACAGAGACTTGCTTAAAACTTCAGCTGACAGCAATCTTCCTTTCTTTATATTCCTGTAATATTGTCTATTTCATTGCCTATGCCTTCTTCCTCCCTCCTTCCCTTTCTCTTTCTTCCTCCCTCCCTCCATTTCTTCTTCTCCTTCCCTCTGCCCTCCCTCCCTCCCTTCTTTCCTTCCTTCCTTCAACAATTACTTGCTGAGTGTCTGCAAACCAGTACATATTTTTTTGTGGGTGAACACAATGGTTGTCTCAAGCAGACACAGGCCTTGCCCTTATGGAGGTCACACTTAAATGGAGCAGACAACGACTCATCAAAGAAACAGCCTGTAGCTGCTCTGAGGAAAAAAAAAAAAAACATGCCTCTAAGAGAGTAGATGATGAAAGGATGACATAGCCTAAGAAAACTGACTGGAGAGGGTCACAGGAAATGCCTCCTGAAGAAATGATTACTAAGCTGAAGTCTGAAGTTTGAGTAGTCGTTAACCATGTTGTGGAGTAAAGGCTGGGGAGAGCATGACAGACATGAAGACTGCATATGGAAAGGTCCCTGTGGTGAGAGGAGGAGTGGGACAAGTTCAAGGTAATAAAAGAAGGCCACTGTAGCTGGAATGTACTTACATGAATCCCTTTTCTTTTTTTGGCCCACACTCTCTCCTCAAACATGTTGTATGGTGCTTTTTGACAAGGATGATTCATTGTATTTATTTTTACCTAATTCTTTTGAAAGAACTTTAATGATCATTCAAACCCCAAACTTCAATAGACCCTAAAAGGTTCATTGGTTTGTTGAAGGTCATACACAGAGAGATATGGGTCTCATGGACATCCCCCCATGTCCAGTGTTCTTTCATGGAAATGATTCTTTATAACTTCGTAAATAGTCAGTGCATCTCTGGAATAAGCCTCTGCATGCGGGAGATGGTTGACAAAATGCTTTCATTTTCAGCTGGTAACTGTGTGATCATTGGTAGAACAGAGGAGAGCAGAAAGGGGTAGAATCAAAAGGTGTTTCATTACATGGAAGAATTTTATAGGAGACAGGGATAATCCATACTCAGGGTGAAGAAGCACATGTTAGGGAGGAAATCTACATTTGTAGAAGATTGTGCTAACTAAGCTTTGGAACAGATAGGATAAGGACTCAATCTTTGAATCAAATCTGTGTGAAATAGGAGATGAAGAACATTATAATAATGAGAATTCAGAAAGTCTTGGATTTAATCCTGTTCCAAATAAGCATCTTGAGACTGAAAGATAAAAAGATAAAAATTTGGTTAGGGCTGCATTGATGTGACACTTTTAAAACATGATCCTAAAATTCTTTGACATTCTAACCATTGATGGGTGTGAGTTTATGTGCCTTTCCCTTGAGTCTGGGCTCTGTGATGGTTCGACCAATTGAACACGTGAAAGAGACACAATGCCAGTTTCTGGGCCTAGGCCTTAAGAAACTGGCAGCTTCTACTTCCTCTCTCTTAGGAAATTCACTCTTCCAACCTAGCCATCATGCTATAAGGAAGCCAAGCAACTCATAGGAAGGCCCATATGGAAAAGAACCAAAGCCTCTGGCCTACAGCCTTGAGTGAGCTTCCAGCACTTGCTTACCAGCCATGTGAATGAAACATCTTCAAAGTAGGTCCTACAATCCCCAGTTGAACCACCCTAGCTGACACTTCACAGAGCAAAGACAAGCTGCTCCTGCCAAGACCTGCCAAAAATTGCACATTTATGAGCCAAGTAAATGATTATTGCTGTTTGAAGCAACTAAGTTGTGGAGTGGGTTTTTAGACTGTTATTGATAAATGATACATTTGGGGAGATCTTTCAGACCTGCTGAGCACTGGACAAGTTAGAAAGGTCTCAGTTCTCCAAAAAGGCATTTGAATTTTAGAAGGTGAAGGCAAATTGGGGAAGCCAAGAACAATCTGGTAAATTGAAAAGACACCAAAACAAATCCATCAATCAGAGGTAGGAATTATGGGGTCCTATGGAAATGTGGCAGTAAGGATTTGATTTAGGGCGAGTGGGTGAAAGATACTGAAAAACTAGAAAGCAATGTTCAGATTCCAGGAGAGTAAAGTTAGCACCGTGTGAGAAGGCAAACGACCTTTTTAAGAACACAGGTAGTAAAGGATAGGGCCGAAGACCAGGTCACCAGCAGAGATGTGAGTGTCTGAGGTCCTTGAATATCTGGCTGCACCTTGGTGGTGTCTCTTCCTAAACCTGACTCTGGCTCGCAGTTTAGCCCCTGCAGGCCTAGCCCATCTGCTTCCCTACAGGGTCTTGATATACCATCCCAAGCACCCTGGGGCCATTGAGGGTTTCAGTTTGCACAAGTTGGTTGATATCCCTTTCAGTCCATCTATCTGAGCTCGAAAATTAACAAGAAGATGGAGAATAGAGTTGATATATTTCAGAAGTGCATGTCAAATATGGGACTAGAGTCTGAAAGTAGGGTTTACTTATGCATGCATATAATTCTCCTTCATTTGCATGTGATGTCAATTTTGTCATGAACTATTTGTGGAGTGAGGATGAGTTGATGTAATTTAGAGTCAGAGATGAGGGTAAACCAGGTCCAGAGAAGAATCATTCTTAGTTTGGAAAAGGTGGAATATATGTTCCTCTGAGAGCTTTTGGGTCAAATTATCATGAGTAAAACCATAGATTAAATAATAATTTATACCCTGTCCAGTACCGAGTAGTTTCTGCCTATGATGAGCCTATTCATTTTAACAAGTGAATATATAGAACACATTAAGACAATTGAGAAATGGACAGTGTATAAATGCATAACTATGAACAAAAATGGTTTCATGTTTGATGGCTAAGATTTCATGTTTGATTAAGTTAGACCTTGGGGAATGCAATCTCTTCATTTGTCATTAGTTCAGGAAAGCTTAGTGTTAGCCTGATAGGTGAAATGGCTGCCTGGCTAGGAAAAGGCAATAGAAGATGCATTTTGAGAGTATTTTAGAACAACTGATGCTCCTGAGAAGTGAATGATATTTATGCTTTTCTGAGATTCGCTCACCAGTGCGGGTGCTATTCTAAATGGAGTGCTTTACAGATTCCAGACATATGCCACATTCATTTTATCCAGATGATGAATGACTTATTGATAGTTCAGGCTTTGTACTATTTGTGACTCCAGTTCTTTTAATAGCTATGATGTCATGGAAATGACACTCACTGGGATAGATGTCATTAATGGTCACTATTCAGCCTTTTATTTGCACTGAAGCCAAAGGGCAATTGGAGGGGCACGAGGTCGGCTTGAATAACAGAGTCCTTGAAGTCATCTGCGTGTTCCCATTTTGGGATCTTGTGAAAAAATAGAAGCCAATTTGAACACTGCCACATTTTGGATGAGTTTCCATTCGAGGAGCTCCAGAAAACTCCCACAAGTCAGATTCAGAGGAGTTTTCAGAAGATTGCCAAAGATTGTGCAGTGTTGCTGGCAGGAGGAGAAACAACAAGCAGATGTTTTAGCAGAGAGGAGCCCATTCTGGGAAACTATCGCTGGGCCTTCAGTGAGAGAGACTGGGAAGGAAGCTAGTTCAGAACAAAGATGAGAGAGTCTGACTTGGGCATGCATCTACCTAAAATAGACTTACAAATTTTAGAGTTCTAAGCTTCCAAAGTAACTTCAAACAGATATAGTGATTAATTAATCTATTGAACTTTGCATGAAAACTCTGTCTAGCACTGTAACTAACCTTGTGACAACTTGCTATTATTGTGGTAATGGTTTAGTTTGGTTTGGCTATTTTTTAAACGTGCTTCTCTATGTACTTATCACATTTTTTGAAAACTTGAATAGTTAGAAATTCATAGCTGCTTTCCTCATCGACTGGTTGCATGACCTTCATCTCTTGAGCCTCACTTTCCTCACGTATAAAAGAAAGAAAATAAACTAGATGGTATGTTAGCTCCATTCCAACTCCAGAGTCAGTGATTTATCTGGACCCAAGCTATAAAATCATGAGCCAGAGAGACCAATTTTTATAAATTCTCTCTCCATCTCTGACCACTGATGAAAATGGGAAGAATGTAGAACTCTTCAATACCTAGCAGAATAATTACTTTAACAACAAGACAGAGCTCTGAGGACATAATTTACATGTATATCACTACTTGGAGACGTATTTGCTCAGTCAATATTCATTAATTATACACTCTATACAGGTACTATGCTAGGTGCTGGAAACACCACGGTAAGCAAAATATAGGTGGTCTTTGCCTTCAGGGAGTTAAAAGACTAGTTGAAAAAGCACAAATATTAAATACTGTAATTCTATACTTATAGCTGAGATTAATTGCTAAGAAGGAGAATTAAGAAGGGTGAACCTAGCCTACTGGGGAATGGGGCTTAGAGTGAGGTCATGGAAAAATTCCCTGGTGAAGATATATTCCCAAGCATTATAGGACCCAGTATGAAAGAAGTCCACACTGAAAGTTTGATTATGAGACTGGTTATTTTTGCTCTGTTCCATGACTCTAACTCCGGGCAACAAATTCCAAATCCTTATTATTCATCCAAATTGGGTTTGGAATAAACTAGTAGATAGCTCGGGGAAAACCATATCTGTGATTATAAAAAAAATTCACACAGACTACATTATAATGTAGCATTGGAGGGACATTCTATATGCAAGGGGTAATGTGAACGCATACTTAATTTTCATTTGCCACAAGTTGGATTTGTAAGATATGTTAAAATTTTGTGGATGCTTGTGAACTGAGCCCAGGAGTCTGTATAGTGTAGCTATTCAAACAGAGGGCTATTGATTGAGACTACCTGGGTTCATGTCTTGACTCTTCAAACTTGCTAGCTATGTAACCTTGGGTAAGTTATTTAACCATGCTGGAAAATAAGAGAATTAAACGGGATAATCTTGGGAAGGGTTTAGCACAGTACCTGACACCTAGTGAAAGTCAATCTACATTAGCTGTTGTTTCTGTTAGTATTTAACACAAACACTAATCACTGTCTTCTTCTCCATCTTTCTGGAAGTAATACGTAAGAAATTTACCAAATAACCATTCCCCCTTATACTTCCTACCCTCAATAATGGATGTCAACTTGACTAAGAAAAATAAAGGAATGAGAGCTGCTGGGTGTTTTAGGAAACTATTAGTGGAAAAGAACAATTCCTGCTGTAGTTTTGTGTAGGAAGAGGCTAAAGGCAATTCATAGGGAAATTATACATTTAACTGTTATTGTAATTTAATTTTAAAGGCACTGGTTTGCTTACTATTTAAAATAATGTTGTGTTGGTGATGGTGGTAATATTGATATATATGTGTGATGTGTGTGTGTGTGTGAGAGAGAAATGGGGCAATAAGCTCTAACTGATCTTTCTGAAAAATTTTGGATTATTATTTATTGGAATTGCTTAAAGTAAGGTTCCCTTATTGTGACAGGGGCCCTGATATCCTTCCTTGAAATCATGGCTATAATTTAACTGTTCTATCACGAACTTTGCACATATCACATTCTCGGTGTATAGTCACTTATGATGAGAATAGTGATCTATATGAGTCACATCATATGGCTTACTGGTGATTGTTACTGTTCAAGAAAATATTTAGTATTTGTCTTGGTGTGGTTCTTGCTAGGTATGCTTATGGGCCTCTGTTAGGCATGCTATGAAGTAAATAGGCCGAACTTAATTGAATTTTCTCCCTCAATGCAGGTATGGATGCATTTCTTGCAATTTATAGGCTCATGATCATCTTTGTATCTTTGACTTTGCTGCCAAAATGCTTCTATTCAGTGCTGATTGGGTATGGCTCTCTATTCCATTCTGAAACTCAGAGCCCTTTCTTTTTGTACTAGCGCCCCCGTCATTCAGATTTATGCCTCTCCTTTGCCAGCGCATACCCTTTGCTAAAGTCATGGCTTTTCCACATGGATCATGGTCATTCTCACTGTCATCCATATCTTTGCTCCTGTGCTCTACATGCATGGAATGATTTCCAAAACACTTCTAGCCTAGGCATTTCTATCCCATCAGTCAAGTCGCTCTCCTACTCAAAGTCCTTATCTGTTCCTAGGGCACAGTGGACTTTTCTACTATAATACAAGTTCCTAATAGGATATCAGGCCCCATAACATCTACTTTTTTAAGACAGCCCCTCACCCTTCAGACCTAGCACATAACTACACTCCAGGATGATGCTCAATAAATATATAATAACTTGAATTCTGTCCTCTGGAAGAGTGCAACATGAAAAGACTCAAAAGAAGATAAGAGAAAACAACATATACAGAGGATTTGTATCATAATCTCTTGACAATTATGTACATTTGGGGAGAGGAAGAGGAGCACATTTCAAATCCTTACTAGTCATATATAGAGAGAGCCATCACTTTCTTCTGGTCAAAGCCAAGTGTGGGCCCTCAGACAACTGGATTTGAGATACACTAAGGTTATGGGGTTGGTGCAAACAGTATTTAGAGCATCTGAGTATTTTCCTTTGGTTACCAGACTCATGATTTTGGGATAGCTTATACATCGATGACTTGGAAGGCCAGAAGAATTGATTTGACCTTGTTCTCTAGTGAAGTTATTTTTTGTAAATTTAAGGACAGCTGTTTGGAGGGTAAGTTTTCCTACATACTCGACATTCCTTGACCTAAAGTCTTGGTTGTGAGCATAAACAACGTGGCTGTATAAATTGCGTTTGTTTTGAAACCACTACAAATGGCTCTAATGTGTCAACACAGGATATGTTTACTTTCCCTTTGTTAGATTAGAGGCACTTGAAAACAAAGCACGTGCAGCTGTGGGATATTGAAATATTTCATATGCATGCATTTGCAGCATATTTTCTAGAGAATTTTGCACGTTAGCAAATCTAGCCAATTCCTTTTCAGTTTCTAAGACTCAACTTTATCTTTTCTTGTTGTTGTTTTGTTTAGGTTTTAAGACTATTTATTTTCCCAAATTGTGTTTTATTTTAGCTTAAGGAATAAAAACATTGAGTAACTTCAAAGCTTTTGTGGATGCCCTTGGTAGCAGTGGATAAATGGAAAATTAAATGATTCATGTAAAATCCAGAAAAAAATCAGCAGCGGGGCTGAGACAAGACTTCTGTCCTTTGCCAGTTGTCTCTCAGATTCACTCCACTAATGAATCTGCAATAGAGCAGTCTTCCAATGTCTGAAAGGAGCAGGTAATTAATCCAATAAAGGGAATGATGATGGTGATTTAAAAAATGTGCATCTCTTTCACGTTTTTCCCCAAAATGTATTTTGAGTATGTAGATCAGGGAGGTGGTTTTTACAGTTTAAATCTGATTGGCACCATGACTGTTACATGGAAATGTGGCTACTGGGTATTGAAATATAATTTTTAAAATTGGTAATCAAAAAGCTTGTTAGCATTTTTGCCTATTTCCTGAAAAGTTCATAGTCCTTTAAAATTAACATTGATTAAATGATGAGCTGATTGGAGAGAGGCCGCTTATAAAATTGGGGATAGGGAGCAAGGGCAGTTGCAGCAATTTTTCTGCCAGCCTAGGAAAGCTCATTAATGAAACCAGAGGGCTGGAGCATTCATGAAGGGCAGTATCACAAATGAGTGCTTCCATTACGATGAAATTGGTAGGTCAATGGATATTATAATACAGTTTTCATGATTATATCTGGTTATATTTTTGCAGAAGTTAGATCTTTTTGCTATGGAAATAGTTTAGCACTTATAATGTGTTCTTTTAATAAGATTCCTGGGTGCAACGGCATTTTATATGAATTGTAAATGGTAACCAGTAGACTAGGTTGGATAAGTAATGCAAAGGAGGATTACTTTCAAGTCAAAAATTGTAGAGTGTCAAATGTGAGTTCCATTAGCTAATTGGTAGTATAATATACACGTTTCTCTCGAGTACACGAGAGCCAGGCTGCAGTGTAGAAATGCTTGGGGTTAAACCAGCACTGAGCATACTCCATTGTAGAGCCTGAGTGATCAGCAGGGTTAGGAAACCAGGACACAATCTAAAGCCTGCAACAAATCATTTAAAGCATCATTGCTAAAAGCTCACCTAATGTTTGGTTTTTCCTTCCCACAATTTATGTGTTTATTTCAGACATAAAAAAATCTCTGAAATGATCAACAGCATCACACTCAGGGTGCCTTGTAATGGACGCCACAGTCTGGGCAGGAAGTATCACAACAATCTCTTCTATCCGGAATAGGAAGGGAACGTTACAGACAACTTTCTCAGAGGTTGCTTTCTTCATTATCTTATGGCAGCCCTGGGATGACGGCAAGGACTATTGTCCTCATTTTATAGGTTAGGATTCTTGAGGTGCCAAGAGGTTGTGAGTAAATGACAAAGTCAAAATGTGAACCTGGATGTTCTGTGCCGAAATGCAGTTTTCTTTCTATGATGTATGAATAACATGGATCAGAGAATTGTAGTTAAAAGTCTCACATCAAAGTTACGTTACTACCTTCGAGTCTTTGTAGATTTCTGTTTTCAAATGTCTGGAAAATGCATGGTTTGAAAACTGGTGTCTGTCACCCTTAGTGCCCCCAGCTAGTAGGAATATTACCAAGACAAACTACTAGACTAGATTTTACTGGGATTACTTTGTATTAAATCCAGAGCAGGTAGGCCTTGATTTAAGTAAATGCAATATAACAAACCCAAACTTGCAACCTAAATAATTTACCAAAGAGTGGCTTCTAATAGAGAATTCTGTTTTTATGTTTGAAATCAAGTTACAAAAATGGATTATTCATTGCTAAAGACTCTGAGGGAAACACACCTGTTATGTAAAGCAAAGTTCAGTTAAACTACCCAATTTTTACGCAAAGGTGACACATGAGATTGTCATTTAAACTAAATCTTAACTCTTGCTTGTGTGATTTTCTGCATATCTGCAGTGATGTAGCACGCTTCCCTAATATTCACCTACTGACACATTTGGTGTCTCTATGATAACAAATAATTATGGATTTTTATGTCAAAGCAACATCAAACAGATTTACTTGTGCATGTTTGTATTGGAGTGTCAGGGAAATGTATTGCTTAGAAGGAATGCAATGTGAGGTGCCAGGTAACGAAAAGAGATGCTTTCTAGGACTTTTCACTCAACCTGTTTCTTGTTCAGGATAACTTTTATTTAAATCAACTCTAAATAAATCCCTAAATATCATGTGACACAATGGAAAGAGCCTCTCGTGAAGCGATTGGCTTTTAGAATGATCTTGAGGGATGTGGAGTCACTTTAACAGCCATAGGGAGTTAGGCCTAGTCCCAGAAAATGCCCAGTTGACAATTTTTTTGGAAGATAGAGTAAGCCTTTATTTATTTATTGCACAAATATTTACTGAGCACTCATCATCTGCCAGGTAGTATTCTCGGTGCTGGGCATGTAACAGTTTATAAAAAAGGAAAAATATCTGCCCTTACAGAACTTACATTTCAGAGGAGAAGACAGGCCATTATTAAGACAAGTGAGTAAAATATATAATACAGAAGGTTAAAGCTAAAGAGAGAAATTCAACGAAGTGGGATATGAAGTTTTTGGGTGAAATTTTAGATATGGAGTCCAGGGAAAGCCTCACTGAGTATGCCTCACCTCAAGGAAGTGAGGGAACAAGCCATGAGGATACCTGGGGGAAGAATATTTCAAGCAGGGAGAACAGCAAGTGCAAAGGCCCTGAGGTGGGAGTGTGCCTGGGGTATTTTAGGAATAGCAGTGAGCCCAGCATGTTGAGAGGAGAATGAATATGGAAAAGTGGAAGAGAAGAACAGGTCAGAAAGATAACAGAGGTCCGGATTGGAGAGGGGCTTGTAGGTCCTGGTAAAGACTTTTATCCAAGAGAGGGAAAGAAAGTCAGAGTGTGAAGATCTAAATTATGTTTTGATAAGAACATTCTGATTGCAATGATTGCAACAGATTAAAGAGGGCAAGGGGAGAAACAGAGAGACAAGTTAGGAGGCTGTTGCAATAATCCTGGTGAGCGATGATGGTGGTTCCAGGTGGTAATAGTCAGGGTAGAGTTCTCAAGATTTTCTGAGAGATTGAATGTGGAATATGAGAGAATGGAAGGAATTAAAGTTTTTTGGCCTGAATAACTGGAAGCATGGCATTATTTGTAGTGAGATGGGGAAAACTACAGGAGGCTGGTTGAGGGGAATGGCAAACATCAGAACTCAGTTTTGAGTGTGTGTGGCTTGAGAAGCCTATTAAACAGCTAAGGGAAATGTATAGGTTGTAGATGTATGAGGCTGAATTTTAGGGAGGCATTATAGCTGGATATGTAAATTTGGGAGTCATCAGCAAATAGATTGTATGTAAAGCAATGAGATTGGATGAGTTTACCTAAGGAATTGTTATACATAGAAAGAAGGAGCAGGTCTGGTGACAGGAGAAAACAGGTTACAAAATAATATGCATAGAATAGTTTCTTGGGACATAAAATGTTTATAGAAAGAATGGAGTGGAACAATGTATATCAAAGTCATGTTTGGGTACCAGGAATGTTGGTTGGTGATTCTCATTTTATGCTTTCATAATTTTCCACATTTTCTTTAATGAAAATGGATTACTTCTATAACTAGAAAGCAGATTAGAAAAATAAATACTATTAATAAATGACTTTTGTCTAGAGTTATTCTCTGATGTCTGAAGTAAAACATTTTATTTGTGTAAATGCCCCCACACACTCACTTACACATACACCCATAGAGAAAACCTGCTGGAAAAAAGGTTATTTGACTCAAAGTATGTATGACATAATTGGGGCTTGCCATCAGATGCTTCTCTCCTTACATAGAGTTTAATTAATATAACTCGATAAAAATATGCCTGGACAGTAAAGAATATGAAGACCTGGGGACAGCTAAACCCAACAGGACTATGTTCAACCAGAATAGATTGGGACCTTTGGGGTCTAGTCAAAATCACATCCTTTGGGAAAAGAGAATTAATTGAACCCTTGTTCCATTCTCTTGTGACATTCTTTTCCCTAAAGGCCTTTTGCCTTCTTCCTCTAGCAGTTCCCGTTCAGGGAACAGGGTATCTGCTAGTTCAGCAAGCCACTCTTAAATGTTAATAACTTATTCTTGGCCAATTTTTCACACATAGCAAAGTACATCATCTTGAGTTTTAAAGTTCAGATACTTTTAAATTTTTTTCTTTTGGACACAGAAACTCTAACACTTCTCTTTTGCATTCTCTTCCTCTCTGTATTTGATTATAATAAGGATCTCCCCCCTTTCCTGGTGGTGACTCAGACATAGCTAAAGGGGGCTTATCTCACTTCTTTTGGAAAAGGGAAAAGAAGTCAGTTTGCCCTGAGGTCAAACAGAGAATATTTTAGCTAAAACGCAGGATGGTTGATGCAGTTATGAGTGACTGAAAAAGGAATTGTAATGGAAAAGACATTTGCATTTGGAACTGTAGCATTTGCTACTGTGAGTGCTAGCACTTTGTTAAAAGTGTGCACATGCATGGTAAGATTTTTAAGCAGAAAGTTGGAAAATTGGTACAGAAATTTACTTTTGCATGTGCCTGTTTTTCCATTAAGTAGGGAGTGTAATCATCTCCCTGATGATCTGACGATCTACTTGACCACTACTACTTCTTCCTAAGAGTGCCCTGACCGACTCCAAAACTTTCATTGAATAAATGAGAATTGTTACTCTCTCTTCTAGATTCCAAAAGTCAGATCAGGCTTCTTTCAGTGTTCTATTAATTTTGGCATAGAATAACAGAGAATGTAATTTACATTCACGCCTGGTCTCCTGCTCTGACATACATACCCCTACACACATGCTTCTACCTTTACTTTCTATTATTAATTACAGTGATTGAGTCCCAACAGGACCCACACGTTGTTGAATTTAGGCCAACAATGCAATCAAAGACATCAAGTTATAAACTTTCTGTCTAAAACCAGACTTGGGATGTTATAGAATGAGCACAGGTCTTGGGGTTTTAAGTCTGGAGTGTAGATCCTACATCTGCCACGTACTCGCTGAGCAGCCATTGGCGAAGCACTTAAGCATTTAACTCGAAAGCAGTATACTACTTGTTTTGATGGTAACCAGTATGATGGACGTTGAAGTCAGAACTTATTCAAATCTACTACCTGGACAACTTGAATTAGGTTGCTTGTTGTTTTAGACTCCATTTCCTTGCCTATGGTATTAGAATAATACCTGCTTTTTTAGGGATTTTGTGAGGATTAAACAAACAAACAAATGTTTACAATGTGTCAAGAACCAGTGTTTGGGACATATAGGATATTCAAAATTTGTATCTATTATTACTATTGTTGTTGCCCTGCTTCTTTGTAGTACAAGTATTCTCTTACCTATGACAGCCAGGAGGCTTTCATTAAGTCAAGCCAAGCCTATATCAGGAGAAAAAATGTAGGATTTATAAGTCAAGCTATCACTTAAATGACAGTTATTACTTAACTGAATGAACTGGAAGAAAAATTTGAGAGGGAACTAGAAGAATCTGTGTCATTTTTAGAGCAATTTGAAAACCTTTGGAAGCTTGTGTGCGAAGTAATAGACAGAAAGGTTATATTTTGCCACAGAGAATGGGAGTAAAGCCGCAGCTAAAGTTTGTCTTGGGGCAAAAGGCAAGACATTTTACATCACAAAAGTAGTGGTAACTTGGTTCTTTTTCTATACGGAGCCTGAATAGCCCACATTCATTTCCTTATTTTGTCTTCATTTTAGATACTGTGACCAGGATGGATAGCGTAATGGTTAATAGCCTGGACTTTGGAGCCAGATGGCCTGTGTTCAAAGTGATAGCTTTGCTACCTACTAGCTTCATGACCTTAGGAAAGCCATTTAACATCTCTTCTTCATTTGTAAAATGGGGATGATAATAATATTCTTTGCTATGTAGAGTTGTGATGATTGAGTTAACCATGATAAAGGACTTTGAATAGTGTCTCTCACACAGTAAGTCCTATGTCAACATTTATCAAATAAAATTAGTGATAAGTATTTTGAAAACAGTTGATTTGTAAGCTCCATCTAGTGTCAAAGGATATAAGATTCTAGTCCTCATGTTTTCCCTATTAGCTTAGCAAATATCTCACTTTTAAAGTCAATTACCAGTTTGGAGAGAGCTTACATATTTAGTGGATTGCCATTTATGTGTGTGTGTGTATGTGTGTGTCAAACTGGATTCCCCTTCCCTTTTCTCATCATAAATATCCATAAAAGAATAGATAAGTTCTTTGAGCACATTGGAAAAAACAAAACACCATCGAAAGACCTTTGAGTCTACTGAGTTGGTCTGGATTTTAAAAGAAAAATCTTGAGCTTTTGCTTGAGGAACTGTTAATATGATAATATTTCTAAAATGTTCCTCTTTGTGCTTTTCTTGGTACAGATTCAAGTTTATAGTGGTAAACACATGTAAATAAAGTCCACTGCCTCCTATTCTCCCTGATAGGGCCATTGTGAACACACGAGAAACACACACATTGAACCTTTTTATGACTTGTAATTTAGAATTTTCTCTGTTCTATGTGGGATAATTGCATGACTCTCCTGTGAAAAAATTTTGAGAATGACCACTTGCAACAGTGAGAAAGACACTGTACTTTGTTTTGTGGATTGTTGTCGCTGCACAGTAAAGTGTCTTCTAGGTCTTGAGTAGAACTGAAAATTGAAAGTACTCCCATGGGGTCGGCCCCGTAGCCCAGTGGTTAAGTTTGCTCGCTCAGCTTCGTTGGCCCAGGGTTTCACTGCTTTGGATCCTGGGCGCGGACATGGCACCGCTCGTCAGGCCACACTGAGGTGGCGTCCCACATGCCACAACTAGAAGGACCCACAACTAAAATATACAACTATGTACTGGGGGGATTTGGGGAGAAAAAGCAGAGGTAAAAAGAGAAGATTGGCAACAGTTGTTAGCTCAGGTGCCAATCTTTAAAAAAAAAAAAAGTACTCTCATCAGTGGTATTGATCTTGAAGATCTGCATTCCCCCATGCTTCCCTGAAAATATTTGTCCTCTGTTTCTGAATGATAGGCAGGGGTACCCCTGAAAATTGCTGCACATTCATGGCATATCATCTTGATGAATTATTTCAAGGCTCTATCAAACTCTCTTTCATATATCTAGTGACCTACTGAGGCCATTCAGGTCATGATTTTCAGCCAGGCCTTGTTTACTTGATATTAGTTGGGGAGGGTATACAGTGAGCACCAACCCTCTACACTGGCACGGTCGGGGGGAAACTTGGCTCAGCACTTATTGATTAGCTAACTGGCAATAAAACCAATATAGCACTTTATGAAGTATCTGTAGTAGCCCCTGCAAATAAGTCAACATTTCATTAAGAGGAAAGGGGTTAGGGAAAGCAATTGGCTCCATTTGCCCTACTGAGATAGGGAAAGCCTCTCATAGAGGACCCCATCCTAGATATCAATGATTCTAAGTCCCCATTTCAAAGCTTAAAGGATTTAAGGTAAAGAGTAGAAATCCTATGATGTCCCCCTTGGAATAATTTGTGGTCTTTCTTCTTCACTCCCTCCCTCCCTCCTTCCCTCCCTTCCTTCCTTCCTTCCTTCCTTCTAATTCACATGAGATATAGAATTTACCCTTCCAGATTCTATTTTCTTTAATTTTTAGATGCCTTTCTTATAGTACGACATCATCATCAACATGATTAACATTATTGGACACTTATTATGTACTAGGCACTGTTCTAAGTGCTTTGCATGTACTGGCTGATTCTCACAACCCT
This sequence comes from Equus asinus, assembly GCF_041296235.1. Classification (NCBI taxonomy): domain Eukaryota; kingdom Metazoa; phylum Chordata; class Mammalia; order Perissodactyla; family Equidae; genus Equus; species Equus asinus. The sequence continues at coordinate 98,352,398 of NC_091820.1, forward strand.
ATGAAATAGGTATTATTATTTTTCTCATTGAGAAATAGAGGTACAATGTGCCCAAGGCCTCCCAGCTAGTAAGTGGTGTAGTCAAGATTCAAACCTAGGAATTCTGGCTCCATAGTTCATCATGTTAACTGCTGTGCTGTCAACCTCAAGAGATACATATGAAAAGATGACACAAATTAACCATTATTGTCAGGCCAAGGTCCATTTTTACTTTTGCTCTGTTTTTTAGCGGTAGGGTTGATTTTGCACTGAACAATCAACAGCCTCTCAGATGGCACTTAGTTGAGCCAGCTTACACATTTGCAAGGTGGCTGGCCAGTGCTTGGGGTCAGGTCTGTTGCCTTAGTACTGATGTGGCTGGACATCAAATCAGTGACCTTGGTGGGTGATCGTTGGATGGAGAATATTTGCTTGCTAGATGTACCCTGGTGTTTTTTTGTTCCTCCCCAGGATTCATCTGGAAGTTTTGTAGTGTGAGATACATTTTCCATTTTCTCTGAAAACTAGTACATTTCAGGAAATTAGAACCAGTGAGTTTCTGGGGGCCATCCATCAGGTGCAACATCAGATGCTGATTTGTCACTGACTGGCAGGCTCCTTTCTTTGCCATTTCAAAGCGTGAGAGGACTCCAAAACTTTTTTTGAGGTTATAGCATCCCTGCAAGTTGATTCATGTTCTCATTGCAATTTCTTTTACATAGCATCTTGGCATAATGCCTTTGACTAAAAGGAATATTGTTCTAATGTCTCTGCTTTAATTTAGAAACAACCACTCTGATATTTTCCAACTTTATCTCCAAAACTGAAAATACATGTGCCTAGGAAAATAGAGATTTCTAATGAAAATGCTGGCACAGTCTCATTAACGCCAGGGTTTTGAACAGCCTGCCATTCAGTAAAGTCATATTTTTGTGTCCTATAAAATACCAAACATCTGCTTGCAATGAGCATATTTAACACCTTTTGGTTTTCTTTTCAGCTAAGCTGAATGCACCTGGGAACAAGAGAAACTTCAGATAACACAGGCAAAAAGTTTGAAAGAAGTCATTTTTATGTGAAAACTATTTTATAAGCATATTGGAACCAGAGCTCAAATTACAAACACCATTCAAAACAACATGGTGGCAAGATACCTTTGGTTGGTACAGAGCCTGCCCTTGGTTCTGAGACAGCGACAGGGTTGTGAACTGAGGCTGGTTAATAAGATCAAAATAAGTGGCAAAGAAGTACACTATAATTAAATCTGAGAGGCAAAATTTACATTCTAAGTTTCAAAATAGAGGCCAGGATTCAGAATCCAAAGCAGGTGTCAAAGCCCAGGTAGACACAGTGGAAGGAGTAGCAAAGGGAAAGAAGGAAAAGCATTATTAGAACCACCTAACTAGTCTGCCTGCCTTCATCTTGTACCCACCTTAATTATTTTCTACATTGCTACCAGAATCCTTCCTGAAGAAGGTCTCAAACAACACCTCTCCCTTACTATAGTCAGTGTTTCCCTGTAGTCTATTTAAAAAGGTTTAAATTTCTTTAAGGTTTTTCATTATCTGAACCCAACTTACTTTCAGCCTTCTCAAATACTATTCCTGTCCCTAGACACTCCATATCTGTGCTCGGTGGTTCTAAACTGGGACTAATGGCATTTGGAAATCTGTTGGGGTGTTTTGGGTTGTCACAATGAGTGAGGATGATATGGGTATATAGTGATATGCAGCAGGGGATGCCAAGCATCTTGTATTGAGTGAAATAGACCCTCGCTATTTCAGAATTGTCCCACCAAAAATGTCAATAGCACCCTTGTCAAGAAACTGCAAGTTTCTAGCTAAACTGAACTGTTTGCAGGTCTCTAGAAATGACTCATGATTTCCTGGGAATGCACCCTCCCTTCTGCTCTTCCTTCTCCTCGCTGTGTTTGCCTCTTCACTCAGTTTTGCCTGTCATATTCTGAACATATTCTGTAGCTTTTGCAGTGCAGCCTTTCTAGATCTCCACTGAGAAGTAAGTTCTATCTCTTTCCTCACACAATTGCAGAGTGTGTTGTGATGTAGTAAAAAAAATACTATTATGAGAGTCAAGAGACCAAAATTTTTGCCCTGCTACTGCCATTAACCAAGTGTATGACATGAGGCAAATGATTTAGCTTTTCTAGGCTTTATTCATCTGTAAAATGAGGAAGTTGAGAAAAAGGAGAGGATTGAACTAGACATTCTCTAAGGTTCCTTCCACTGCTAACTTTCTATGGGCCCCGTATTACATATCTCATTTTATTTTAATGACAGTCTGGGACATCTTCAGATCCCTCAACATAACACCTTCATATCATGTGCCTCAGATAGTTGTTGACCTGACAGGTCCAGAGGACTTTATACTCCTTGCATTTGATGAGGATGGCACTGGCTATTGGCTATGTAACTTTGTTGTACTTAATCCAGGAAATATGTATGTGTGGACTGAGAAAAAGGCAAGGACGGATTTTCTGAGGCCACTGAGTAAGACAGGGAAGAGCCATGCCGGGGAATTATTTTGTTGGGTACTTATTACCATTGCTAAACCTCTATAGAAAATACCAAAAACATTTGATGCATGCAGAAGAATGTGGTAGATTTGTTTTTTGCAATGTATAGAAAAGTCTTCTCTGACAAAGTAGTAATTATAAAAGATATATCACATAGGTTTATAATCCTGTGGTCTAAAGCAGACTGTTTGTCTTAAAATTAGGAGTTTTGTAGGCTTCAAGTGTGTTCAGCTGGCGCTTGCTTTGATCTAGTAGTTCTCTTAAAGATTAGCTGGAATCACATCCATGCTATCCAGATGTGCTTTCACAGCTGTGAGCCTGCAGTATGATGTATGGGCACAATGCAAAGTACCTAGTTTGCATAATCTTTCGCAGATTCAGGGTTTTTCCTAAGCCTTTCTAAAGGGTCGTCACTAAACCTGAGCATCATCACTTGGCTTCTGTTTGAATCTCAGAACTGCCTCAGATGTTAACTTGGTGAAGCCAATCATGTTATCAGCTGGTATTTCTCTAGTGTTACCACTTCCATTGAAAGATTTGGACAGATGCTGAGTATTTGCTGCCCAACTTTTTTCTTTTCTTTTACTAAGTCATATAAATGTGTGTTACCTGATTGTCATGACATAGAGGATTATTTTTCGCCCAAGGCCAATCATCTACCTTCAGGCAAAAAGGTGAGTTAGACTTTGAGCACCTCTTCTTTCTATCCCAGGTTTAATTAGTGACCTTTTGAATTTATGTGGCTCCTGTTTTCTCCATGTATGCCTGCTCCCGGAACAATCTTAGTGGTTTCCCCACATTGTGACCCATGTTTTAGAAAGGAAATGCTAAAGTCAGGATTTAAATCTAGGCAATCTGCTTCCAGAGTCTGTGCTCTTGACTATCAACCTACACTGGAGTAACTGAGGTTGGGAGGAAGGAGATACAAAACAGGTGGCCAAGAAGGCAAGACTGGGCCTCTCAATCTTTTTCAACCACAGCACCTCCACTTTTATCTCTTTTATATATTGGATTTTAGTTTGAGTTGTTGGTTAAAGAAAGAAATTCCTTTGCTAAAAATGTGAAAAACTATTAACGGATATAGACTTTAGGGAGGCCTGAAACCTAGGCCTGCTGGGAGAGGAGTATTTGTGAAAAACTGACTCTTGGAAATAGATCTTTTATTTATTCATCCTTGCAGGAAGCATTCAGGTATGTATTGAGTTGTTTTCAGTTACTTGGAACCTTATGGGTAGGCAGGCAGATAAGTAGCCAGAGTCTTGAGAATGGTTAGGAAGGGCCAACATAGTACTGAAAACAGCAAAGGATGCCTTGCATAAGGGACTAAATAGATTCCTCATCCCGATCGTTGGTATCATTGACAGTAGGGTACTTTGAGGGGTCTTGAAGATCAAGGAAGCTTACCCGTCCAACTGGGAGTAGGGCTGAGTCTCTTGCTCGGTGCACCTGCCATCAGTGTGTAGTAAGTTGTGTTTGTTACCTACATTATGGAAACTCATATCCTTTCCCTATTTGTTGTGGGCATCTTTGTATTAACCCTGTCACCATCCCATTTCAAGAAAAGAGGTGCAAAATTTGAGAAGCTATACGATGAGAGGACACTTGAAATTCAAAATGCTGACTCCAGTGTCAAGGCTAAGAAGCAAAGAAAGCTTTTAGTGGAGCAAAAAGTCCTAGGAGGCCCCATTGCAGCTGGAACCCTGTTCTAATCAGAGGAGTTGTCATGCTTTTCCTGATCCTTGGACTCAACAGAATTACCATATTTTATGCCATAGAACACAGTCCTCCTCACCAATTCCTTACACGTAAGTGGTAAAGTGGGAGTTGGAAAAGATTGTCTTACTTTTTTTGAATGGTAAGTCTTGCCATACACCATCAGCTATTTGAAGTTCAGTCAGTACTATGGAAGATATGAAGGGATAGTGCTGTTTTCACCACCATAGGTGTGGAATAAAGAAGCCTGAAGATAGTCATTTCTTTGAAGGCAGGAGTCTAGTTTGATATGATTCTGTATACAGGACCCTACATGTTATACTCAGTGAGTGATAAGGAAATGCTAAGTGAAAATGACTCAAAGAATGATAGACTTTGGTCATCCTTTATTTTGGATAGCAACTTAAATCCCCACGAAGCTTGATGTAATACTCGTGATCTCCAACCACCACCACCATCATCATCACCATCAACTTATTAAGCACTTACTCTTTGTCAAGTATCATTCATAATATCATTTAATTATCACAGCAACCCTGTTAGTTATGCTCTACTATGATTTCCATTTTCTGGATGGGGAAACTGAGGTTTAGAGAACTTAAGTAAGTTGCCTATGGTCATACAACTAGTAAGAGTCAGAGCCATGATTCAAAGCCAGAGTGTCTGTCTCAGAACCTGTGCCTTAACTATTATGCTATGCTGCATTCTGCTATAGGGAGGAGTGCATTGAGAAGACTCACCTATTTTGATTACCATCCAATGGAACGTAGACTTCTGAAATGACCAAATAACTCATTAGAAGACTGTCCTGAACTTTAAATTCCAAGGAAAATGTTCTATAGAGGCTTGTGTATATTTTGAACTTCTTAAAACCTAGAGAGAAAATGCAATATCCCTGTGGTCCTTGCTTCTTTCTACCGTGTCTTGAAGTTTTTCCTTATGGAAAAGGCATCATCCTCCAGGAACTCTGAGCTGTGAGATCTCCTAAATTTAACTTTTAAACTCAAGTTGTAATCAGTGTGGCTTTACTCCCACACATCTTCTATTTTACCAATCATATCTCCCCTCCAGCAGAGTGTCAGTGCCAGGGATGTTGGGCAGAAGCCCAGTAGGGGGTGGCCCCAGTGTTATTTATCAGTGTATAGGCTGCAGAATAAAGTGTATGTGATAATTGATTCACTCTTCATCAGCCTTTGAGGACTGATAACTCAATTAGCATGTCAGATACTGACTATGTATCTCTTTCAAAAAATCCTCAAAGGTGATTTTGTATTTTGTATTAGATAAGGTGCGAGAGGTGTTTTTTTGTTGCTGTTGTTTATATTTTATTAAAAGTTCTTAATTCCTTTGACTATTCTCAGCAGAAGAAGCTGTGTTACCTTAAGAGTTGGGTTTCTTTCTTCTTTTTAATCTGCGTGTTTCAGAAAAGAATGATGATATTTTGAAGCAGGCAGATAAGCAAATAATAATTTAAAAGTCCTGGCTGAAATAATTTTGATTCCTAGTCCCCAGCTGAGAGAGAGTGTGTGTTAAACGGATGGGCAGAGCTGCATGTGCTCAGTGGTACATACGGCTGGATTAGGGGAGGGGTGAGAGGGGTGATGAGGGAAAGTCTGGTTCAGGTTTGGGTTATAATTTTAAGACAGTGGTCTGCAAATGATTTTTACTGAGCATAATGATCAGAAAAAAAATTTTGAGCGTGCATGCCTCGGCAAACATATTGTGTACACAATGAAACACAAAAAAATATTGTGAACATTTAATATTTTCTTCCTTTTCCCTGTGGATCTCTTTTATAACCACAGAGTACATGTACCCAGCTTTGAACACCAGTGATTAACGAGTTCTTTGTGTGACCCTAGGCAAGTCTCTTAAATGATCTGGACCTCGGTTTTCCATGTGTGTTATGAGAGAGATGAACTAACTGAAGTGCAGTTTCAAGTTGCATTTTGTGCTTAGTGTTTAAATCTCTTTTTCCTAGGGTATTCCGAAGGACTTGAGTCATTCTTTCAGGATGAGGTTTAAGCTGCTACTTTGGTGGCATTTCAAGCCAGATTATTACTGAGGAATGAGGACCATATTGTTTGTTCTAATTAGAAGTCCTCCAATAACATTCATGTTTCTATGCTTGATTATTTTAATATGGTCAGATTACAATTTGCTAAGTTAAGGCAGTATCACAATTTGTTTCCCACATGTGCTTTCTTTATTTCAAGAGATATTCATTGATACAGTTGTTTGTAACAATGGAAATTTATTTTGTTCAGATCTAAAGCCCTTATATGAAAGACAGTACTAAAATTCAAAATATAAAACTATCAATTATTTGATTAAGTGGTTATTGGATAAAGATTGATATTGCCTTGTTAAAGGTAATCTGGGCTTTAGGACACCTGTTTGTAAGATTCATTTTTGCTACAATTTCCACATATTTAAAGCACGGAGAAATATAATTCTTACTTTGTCTGTAAAATATGAAATCTTATGTACATCTTAAGTTTTCTTTTCTTTTTTTTTTTTTTTTTGAGAAAGATTATCCCTGAGCTAACATCTGCTGCCAGTCCTCCTCCTTTTATTTTTGGCTGAGGAAGGCTGGCCCTGAGCTAACGTCTGTGCCCATCTTCCTCTGGTTTATATGTAGGATGCCTGCCACAGCGTGGCTTGACAAGCAGCGCATAGGTCCACACCCAGGATCCGAAATGGTGAACCCCGGGCCGCTGACATGGAATGTGTAGACTTAACCGTTGTGCCACCCCGGGCCAACCTCTTAAGTTTTCTTTTCTAGAGTCATATAAAAACCGTACCCTTTGGACTGTAGACAAATGGGCAATTATGTGCTGTTTCAGTATTCAAACCGAGTTAATTCCATTTATGTTACTGGGTAAATTAATAGGTTTTTTTTTAGTAGTCTTTTGAGGTAGTGAGACCAATCCCTGCCATTTACATGTCCATTATGAAGGCATTGTAAAAATACTTCAGTGTACCACGGGAGGTACAATTTTCTGATCTTCGAGGAGTGAAAAGATATATGGGTTTATGGAATCAAGAAATTGACCTAATGTGTGTGCCTCCCCCTTCTCATATCTATATAATAATGTTGTTATGGTGTATTTCCATTCAGTATTTTAATTTACAATCACATGTCTCCTTGATTGAATTTTAGGTAATTTTCATTTGTGTATATTAATTCAGCATTAATTGTTTTGCTAGCTAGAATCCATTCACCTTTCTTTTTAAAAACCATACCTTTATTTATTCTTTGTAGATTGCCTCTTCCCACTCTTAGTCCATGTGCTTATGGCAGGCACATGACCTAGGCCTAAGCCATTTAGAGCCTTGCATTCTCCTAAGCATCAATTAGTAGTTCAAGGATGGGCATATGACCCAACTAGAGCAAAAGAGTTGCAATGAGACTTTTGTGGACACTTCTGGGAAAGAGGTTTGTGCTCTTGTCAATGGACATAGAATTGTGTGAATGTAAGTTCTGGAATTGCTACAGACATCTTACAACCATGACAGACAAACCTGAAATGGATGAGAGTCAGAGGTTAAAGTCAAGGAATGAGGCATGGGATCATGGATACTTGTTTGAGCCATCAATACTTACTTGTTTACCTGGAATTTTTCATTATATGATCCAATAAATCCCCTTTTAATTTAAGCCACTTAAGAGTTATATTTTCTGTCTCTTTCATCTGACAGAATCTAGTTGACCATCCCCACACAATCCCAGGGCAAGGCCCAAGCTTTATATAGCCACCCACAGAGCCAAATCTTTCAGCGTGAAGAAAGAGGATGAGAACATGTTTAAGCAGAATCGGCAGGATTAGCAAAATAGGTTAAAATGAGGCATAACTTTTTCTCTTTGCATAGTAATTTATTTCACATTTATTTAGTGATGCGCTATGCAAGGCACTGTGCTAGGCACTGGACATTCAGTGTTGAAAGATAACTCAGTTTTGGAGTTTACAATGCAGCGAGGGAGATTGGTACATAAGTCAATGATTCCAACACAAGGACTACTTGCGAGGGAAATAGAAGGATGTTCAAGAGATTTTTAACTAAGATTAGGAACTTGACCTCTGCTCTGTAGTGTGAATACTAGGCAGCCAAGCGGAGAAGGACATTGCAGATAAAGGAAATAACACGAGGCGTATTCTTTAAGAGTTCCTGAGCTTGAAGTGCCTTATGGAGCTACTGGCACTGATGATGGGAATTTATATTTGAAGAAATTTTTGCACATGACTAATTAGTGGTTCTTGGGTCACTTAGACAGTAATTAAAGGGCTGATACTCCTACTTAGAAATGATGACAGAACCTAGATTTATGTCAGAATGATAGAATAGGCATTTCGCTTCTTTCTAGAATCCAAACCACTTTATCTGAATGTGTATTTGTGCATCCAGCAGAGTGTCAGTGCAGCACAAAAAATATACCATAGATATGATCTCTACCCTAAAGGAGGGTAAAATTGAAAATGGCCACTTTGATAGGAGGCGGAGGAGTGGGATTGAGGCAGCACAATTGACAAACTTTGTTGAGCAAAATTTACTTATGATATGTGACTGGGTATTTACCTCGTTTGCAAGTCATAGATAAATGTGTTGTGCAAAATGGAAAGCAAATAAAAGTGTGTAATTTGAACAGGAAATGGGCAAGTATCTGTAAATGTTTCAGGTGTGTGATATAGCAGTCAGCTTTCTCTTCTGATAACACGTGATGCCTCAACCCTCTCCCTTATCATGCTCTGTTATATTTTCATGGAACCAAAGAATGCCGTGTTTCCTCCTCATGGAGGAATATCAATTTTTTTTTTACCAGCCATGCTCAAAAACTTATACATTCCCTACCCCTAACTGCCAGTCTTTCTACTCCATCACTGCATTGCTAGTTAAATGGCTTTTAATGTGCACTGAGTGTCAGCAGGCTTCTAGGTGCCCTGGAGGAAGAGCTCTGCCTGAGCACTCATTCTAAATTAAGCATAAAGGTTAGTGCTCAATTGTGAACATTTGCAGATTATATTTTCAAGATTCCCTACCGTCTTAAAGCTACTTTCCAAAAGCTGAGTGTTAATACTACCCATATTCTTATTTAGAACTGCCTACAATCAGGGTCGATTGTGCTTTAGGATAGGAAAACAGCTTATAGCTGTAGATGATCAAATGATATGTGGCAGTTAAAACACACAGGGGAGCTATGTTTTGGAATTTTTAAATGTTTAAATCAAAGGGAACGTAAAAATAATAGTCGGCAAATATAGTTTGTTATGGCTCACAGACTATAGGTATGCCTATATTTTGGAAAATCACTCATTTAAAAAATCCAAATTTAATAAAACAAATGAAGTGATTAGTTGCATTACTGAGAGATTTATTTAAGGAAGATCTGTTAACATATGTAATGCATCTGCTGCTTTTAATTGTTGGCTTTAGTAGATTATGAACTCTTACGAGATGGATAGCAAGGAAACAGAGGTCAAGTATTTAAAACTGATGTCAATTGAAAAATGAAGATGTAACATTCCTGCAATTATAATGTATAAATGGGGAAAAAGATTCAATTTGCTATAGAAAAGTGTCTGCATATGATGAAGCACAAGTGTTTTGAAGGCCATAGAAGGAAATCCTGGTATGTGGTAGTAGCAAAAGACATAATGTGCTAGCATAATCACCCCACATAATTAGTTCAAAAATGTGGCATAAGTAAAAGAGTTTATAAAGAGAGAGAGAGAGAGACAGAGATGGAGGGATAGAGAGAAAGAGAGAGGGAGAGAGACAAGTCTTAGAAAATAATTTGGTTGATTACAATAAAAAGGGTATGCAGAGGAGGGTTAGGATGCTGAGAGAAAAGATCTTCCACTATTTGTGTGGCTACCATGTGGATTGGAGCAGGAGTTATTCTCACTAGAGTCCACTAATGTCCCTTGCCCTTGACAACTCATTCATTCATCCATTCTTACATGTATTCCTTTATTCATTCAGTTCACATATATTTGCTGAGCAATTATGATGTGGAGGTATATAATAATTGGGGAACAAAGGAGAATATTGGGGGCAAGTAAAACATCAGGGCACAAAGTTAAAGGAGTCCTTGTGAGACTGAACCTCTTAATCTCAAGTCCATGTTCCCAATGCTCAGTAAGCCAAACACTGAGACACCGGTGCTTGGAGACGGAGAGAGATTTATTCAAATGGGCCCAAACGAGAAGATGGGAGCATGGGTTCACTCAAATCTGCCTTCACAAGAGCAGAAAGCAGAGAGTTTTATAGAGCTAAGGGGCTTGGCAGGAGATGCTTTGGAGAGACAAAAGGGTCACTCCTGATGAGCCCCTGGGAAATCTGACTTCTGGGCGTCAACTGCTGCTGGGGGCCTGGCCATCTGGTAATGGCCAACTCCCTGAAGGCATTCTCTTTCTTCTGCAAAACAAGCTCACAAATCCTCAGTACTCCTGAGTCACCCCTCAAGTTAAACAGGAAAAATGCAGATTGCTTATTGAATAGCTGCAGTAACCCTCAGGTACCTGGCTTCGCTTGCCATAGTAGTGAACCTGGGGTGAGTGAATCATGCTATTTAGAGAGAGATAGCTAAGCTTTGGCCACATTCTTGATGTCTTCCAATTTTACTTGTATTGTGAAAGGCTCATTAAAGAAGAAAGCCTTTGGATGCTAAACTGGTAAATGGGGACAATAGGGTTACTTTCTTGGCTTTGACATCGTTAGTTAATTGACCTTGGGCCAACCCTTAATCTTTCTGTGCCTCAGTCTCCTTGTCTAAAAAAGAGGATAATTCTGTAATGCTGCTTGCCCTAGCCTCACATGGATGAACTCTGGATTAATTAGATTAAAGAAATGATCAGTGAAGCACATTAAAGCTCCTTAGAGGTGGGTACTAACTGAGCAGGATGAATAACAATTCAAATGTCAGCTATAGAGCTGTAATTGGGGTTCATTTTAAATGGGTCGCTTTGTGCAAATCAGGGCAAATTGTTTGTTTTTTTTTTAAATAAACTGTATATTTTACAATAGTTTTAGATTTTAGAACAATTAAGATAGTACAGAGAGTTCACATATATCTCACACCCAATTTCCGTTATTGTTAACATCTTACATTAGCATGATGTATTTGTAGGGTATATTGATGAATCTATTTATGTATGCATTACATTACATAAATTCTGTATGTTATTCAGATTTCCTTAGTTTTTACCTAATGCCCTTTTTCTGTTCCAAGATATCACATCACAGTTAGTCATTGTGTCTACTTAGGTTCCTCTTGCTGTACTGGCTTCTGAAACTTTCCTTATTTTTGATGATCATAACATTTAAAAAATTGTGGTAAAATATATACAACACAAAATTTACCATCTTAACCATATGTAAGTGTACAGTTCAGTGGCATTAAGTACATTCTCATTGTTGTGTAACCATCATTACCATCTATCTCCAGAACTCTTTTCATCTTGCAAAAGTGAAACTGCATACTCATTGAAAACTAACAACCCATTCCCCGCTCCCTCAGCCCCTGGGAGCTACCATTCCACACTTAGTGTCTAGGAATTTGACTACTCTAGGCACCTCATATAAGTGAAATCATATAGCACTTATCCTTTTGTGACTGGCATATTTCACTTAAAATAATGTTCTCAAGGTTCATCCATGTTGTAGAATGTGTCAGAATTTTCTCCCTTTTAAAAGTGGAATTCCATTGTATGCATATAGCACATTTTGCTTATCATTTCTTCTGTCAATGGATACTTGAGTTGCTTCTACCCCTTGGCTATTCTGAATAATGCTGCTATGCACATAGGTATACAAGTATGACGTTGAGTCCCTGCTTTCAATTCTTTTGGGTATATACCAAGAAGTGGAAGTGCTGGATCATATGGTAATTCTATTTTTAATTTTTTTGAGGAAGCTCTATACTGTTTTACATAGCAGCTGCACTATTTTACATTTCTACCAGCAGTGCACAAGGGATCTCTTTTCTCCACATTCTTGCCAAAAATTGTTCTTTTCTGGTTTTTTTGATAGTAGCCATTCTAGTGGACGTGAGGTGATATTTGATTTGCATTTCCCTAATTATTAGTGATGTTAAACATCTTTTTGTGTGCTTGTTGACCATTTGTACATCTTCTTTGGGAAAATGTCTATTCAAGTCCTTTGCCCATTTTATAACCAGGTTGGTTGTTTTTGTTGTTGACTTGTAGGAGTTCCTTATTTAATTTGGTTATTAACCCCTTTTCAGATACACGATTTGGAAATATTTTCTCTCATTCCATGGGTTGTTGAAAATGCTAATTTTAAAGAGATTTGCAAACTATTTGGCTTAAGTTCTCAATCAGACGTTTTAGTTTTTTATCGAGATTTTTAAGCCCATCACCTTATTGTTAGTGCCTCTTACTTGTTACCCCCACACTCAATTTAGAATGGCTTAGAGCTCTTTGATTCAGAAAGGAAATTACTATGCAGTGAAAAGAGAAAAAAATGAAGAATAAGTTTATGAATGAAATTGTAGTGGTATTGGTCCAAGAGAACTCTGATCCATAAAAAGTATCCCCAAGATCTTTCTTGGATTAAAAATTTTTTCCTTTAAAAAATATTACACTTTTACTAGCCAATTAAAATTGATTTTATTTACTGAACAGGTAGCCTGTTGTTACTTTTCCTAAAAAATTATTCCCCTATCCATGAACAGAAGGGACTGGATGCCTTCAGACCAAGTTTCAAATTGCCCAAATGTCTTCTCAGGAAAGAAGAATTTGTCCCTGTGAAGAAGGGCCAGGCAGCCCAGGGAACAGATGGGTGTCAGTGAATGTCTCTAGAGATGATCGTTATAAAGTTTCACCATTCCAACCCACCCTACAACCATTCTTCTTCTATATATCTTCTCAAACTCCTTATTCTTCTAGTTTCCATTGATTTCTTCTCCTCCCTTTTTAAAGGAGGAAACCACCCCACTGATGTATCTAAAGTACTGGTTGGCAGATAGAGGCTTGGACCTATAGCTCCTAATTCCAATTTGCCGTTAGATCTCCTTCCAAGGCAGTAGATAGAAATTTGTTTTTTGACAGAATTTGAAGATCAGAAAGAGAATTACCAAAGAGCTTTCAGCTTCCCTCCTGGAAACCATTTGTTGGTCTGAGCATATGTGCTTAGACACACTGAGAGAAACATTTCCACACCGAGCAGGCTGATGTTTATATCATCTTCAGGGCACAATCAGCCTCTTCACCACTGCGGGATACTATCAGATATAATTGGGACTAGCATGGCTAAGACACAAGAAAAAGAGAAAGGATTAGGATAGGAGAGAGGTACATAAGATGGAAAATGGTAGAGTCACACTAAAGGTGAGATTGGGGGTTCACATAGTGTCCAGAGCATCCTGCTTGCTCAGAAGGTTTAGGAAAGCAGAATGTCTAGAATAATGAAGCCAAACATGGTGCCTGGTGCTGTACATCTAATAATATCTCATTTAATCCTCTCAACAACCCAGTGATGTAGATACTTTATTATCACCCTCATTTTACAAAGGAAGGAACTATGCATAGGGAGGTTACATGAGTTGCCCAGGAATATACAGGAAAAATTAGGGATCAGGCCAGGTTTGTCTGACTCTATAACTCTTACTACTAATCCAATTTTTTGTTTGTTTGCTTAATAGTGAGTGGAGGGTAAAAAAAAAAAAGAAGAGTGATAACGTGAAGGCAAAAAAAAAAACAAGAAGTCTTCTGAGACGTGGGAGAGAAAAGGTGGAGGTAGGAGATTATGGTACCAGAAAGAACACTAGAGTTGGGAGGGAGAAGAGTTAGATGGCAGTTAAATGGACACTTGGAAAAAATATTTGGTACCTGATGTCTTAGTGACTCCTGTATCTTCTTCAATATGAACAAAGACTAAGTGAAAATGATAAAAAATGATTTTTTTATTTCAAAATAAGAATAAAAGTGTTTTTCTCCCTCTAATGAATATAGATTAAGTAGATGTAGAAAGAGTAGTCCACAGGCCAGTAAACAAAGTCAGGTAGGATCTTACAGGTAGATATCAAAAAATAGGAACATCAAACAAATCTCAAGAAAAATCGTATTTGCTCATGCTTTCCTAGCACATCCCAGGATTACTTACCTTGTGTTATTTCTGGGGATACCTAAACCATTTTCTATTTATCCGACTATTTGGACAATTGCCAGTGACAGCCTCTGTAATTCTGACAAGTCACTGCCACTTTAAGAAATCCAGGGATGATGCTGGTGCCTATGTAATCATGGCACAACTCAAGCTAGAATTTGTCACTGTGATATCTCTCTGTGACAGAAACAAGGCCTCATATGCAGAAAGTGAGTAAGCCACTTGCCAGAGTGACTAGGAAGAGGATGCTTGTTGCAGATGTGGTGGTGTTATAATATTATTTGGGCTCTCTGGGCTGCTATGTTCCAATAAGTCTCACTGGACAATGTTTTTGTATCTTGATTGCAGTGTTTCTCTTAACACCATTTCGTTTAAAAGACTTGATACTTTTTCCCCTTCTCTGCTTCTATGGAGCACTCTCCGGCATTGGAAATTGGCAAAGTGAAAAACAACATAATGTAGCTGCCCCGGTCCCAGCTGAACAACATGTTCCTACTTTTTTCATGTGTCATGAATTTTGACTTCTGACAAGGGCTTGACCTTTGGAGAAGCAGACTTCTCTTGGGTTGCTTCTGTGGTACATTTTTATCTCCCAGGTGTTCGGGAAGCTATTTACCTGTGCTAATGATTTGCCATCTAAACAGGTCAGATCTTTGCTGACTTATTCTTATCTGCACATTCTATGGAATCCTATTTGATATGAACAGAATCTCCCATGCATTTGGAGACTCTTTTCCTAGGAGATTTCCATAGAATAGGACTTCCACGTCGTTTGCAACGTGTCACAAAGAAATGTAGTCCCTGGAGAAGCTTCCCAGTAATGGCACAAAAATGGTAGGAAATCTTAAAGCAAAGCTTTCTCTGCTTGTCTTAGAATTTTTTGTTATCCAGAGAAACTCCCATTTATTAATTTGCCAGAATTTCTTTCGTTTTTCCATCTCATTGAGCCACTCTTTGTTTAGCTATAGGCAACATTAAACAGTTAAAGTGAGACAGACAGTGTGTTAAGAGCTTTACATGCATTGTCTTTACAATAGTCCTAGCACGTTATTAGCGCCATTTTACAGATGGGAGCATTGAGGCTCGGCGTGGTTCAGGGACTCTCTCAAAGACCTGTAGCTAGTGACGTGGAAGCCAAGAATCCAAACCAGTCTATCTGTTCCTACAGCAAATGTTTTTAAACAATTCACCGGTATTACTTAGGATGTAGGTTAAGATACTGTCACAAAGAGCCCCCAAAAGATAGTGGTTTAAATAATATAGAAGTTTCTTTCTCTTTGATTTCTCTGGATGGGGCAGCTTTGCTCTATGGGATACCTTAAGGGCCTAGATTCCTTTCATCTTATGACTCCATTGTGACCTAGCAGTGCCCCTTGTCTGCATGGTCAAAACTGGATCACTGTTGCAGCTGGATTCCAGCCCACGGGAAGGAAGAAAGAAAGGGTGTATAAGTCAAGTATTTTCATTTCTTTCTTTCTTTCTTTTTTTTTTTTAAAGATTGGCACCTGAGCTAACATCTGTTGCCAATCTTCTTTTTTTTTTCCTTCTTCTTCTCCCCAAAGCCCCCCAGTACGTGGTAGTATATTCTAGTTGTGAGTGCCTCTGGTTGTGCTGTGTGGGATGCCACCTCAGCATGGCCTAATGAGCGGTGCCATGTCCGTGCCCAGGATCTGAACCAGTGAAACCCTGGGCCGCCGAAGCAGAGCATGTGAATTTAACCACTGGGCCGGCCCCCAAGTATTTTCACTTCTAAGGATCTGAAGCAGAAGATAGACACATCACTTTTGCTTATATCCTTTTGGCTACTCACAGAGCCACACCTAGTTGTAAGGAAAGCTGGGAAAGGTAGTTTCTAACTGGGCAGCACGTGTCTGGCTAGAACTAGGGAGGGGTTCTATTACTAAAATGAAGGAAAGAAAAAATTTCAAGGGGCAACCAGCAGTCTGCCACACCATTATAATACCTAATGTTATTCATCATCTTTCCCTTCCAGTATATACCAAGTCAGGTAAGCGGCATCAATAGGAGATTATCATCTATAGAGGAGAGAAGAGCCTGAAGTCAGATACCCTGGATATTGTAGGCATAAAATTTTAGGGATGGGGAGCTTTGTATAGCAACTGTGTTGCTATATAAAGCTTACGTATTCATGCTAATATTCACTGATTTTTATAGCCCTTCTTGAGAAGTTCAGTTTAAGGGACATTGATTATTTTAATATTTATGTAGTAGTCAAACTTTTGCTCTGTCTTTAGTCATTTTTTAGTTGTTTCTCTGTTATAATATTGACAGCCTGAACCATCAAGTTAGTCCCTTTCTTTAGACTTTCATTCTTGTAAATGTGAATTAGCTCCACATTTATTTTGCTGTGTATCTTACTCAGTTGAAAAGGAGAATTTGGCCCCTGGAGTATTGGTAATGATTTCAATATGATCATTCTCAGATTTACTCATTTCCGTCTCAGTGTGTTTAAGTGTACAGGCTGGCAGTTGCTAAGGTAAAGGGTCAGGAATAGGTTCCATGGTTTATGGCAGTCCTATTTGAGTCCCAAGTATGAATGGTATATAGATGCCCTCCCTTAGCAGCCACTGAGGCTGTGGATTCAGAGATGACAATTCTTCATCTCACAGAGGAGTATGTGATAAAGAGGTTGCTAGGAGTAGTAGGAGCTCTTCTGGGCTTCGGGAAAATTTCATTCTGGGATCTGGGAATGAAAATTTCCTCCACAGCTTGGTGCAAGTGCAAATATTTCTTCGAAAGAATTTTTAAAAGCCATCCAAGAAACTGGGTTGTATAGGAAAACAGAGCAAATTAGCATGGAAGTAGTAGAAAATATTTCTCTGTGTGAATTCTCATTTGAGTCTTAATGTGTGTGAGCGGGCAGGTAGATGAGTTATATAATCTGATATAAGGAGAAACGTGGAGTTGGTAGACTTGGAAGTTATACCTCCAGAACTTACCAGAACTTTCTATACTTTCTTCAGAGTCAATGAGAAGTGTTTTCTCTGGAAACAGATTGCTAAAAGTGACCAATCATTAGATGGAGAAACCAACCCAGTTGTCCAGGTTTATTTCTATAAACCAAGGTCAACTGACTCTTTTCTAAGCCCAATGGAACAGGAAGGTATTCTGCTTACACACTTCCCCATCACAAGACCAATATCAGGATTCAGTTTTATTTATTACAATACAGCTTTAATGTCAAGGCTGCCTGTTTAATTGGCAATGATCCCTATTGAATTTTTAACTTATGCTGAGAAGGTGGCTGCTGGTGGCTGTTTTTATGAGGTGTTTGGTGTTTTATTTTGGCTTAAATCTGTTTTTATTGTCAGAAGATGCATTATCTCTGCCGGAATTTCTACTGTTCAATGTACGGGTTATCTCCGCTATGACAGCTCTGTATCTTCAATGTCAGATACACTGCTCCCAAGTCATACTAGATTTACACATTCTATTATACTTCTATTGAACAGCTCTTAATCTGTTCAGAAGAAAACATGCTACAACCAGCAAATTTTATCCCCTTGCATTTAATAGGAACCTTTCTTGGCAAGGGTGGACAATTGTATTGAGAAACATTCCAAGTAGATCTGGCCAGTTTTGAAAAGATTTTGAAAGGTTAACCCTATAAAAGACAAACTCTGGTTGCTGCTTTAATATTACCATGATACCCAAGTTCTAGCCCCATTCTATTTACTGATTTGCCCCCTTCCCCAACTGCCAATAAATCCTAGGAATATTGCCTAATGTTATGCCCATTTTAGTTACCGGAAGGTGGATTTTATTTACAATAATATTTTATGCTGAAACTAGGTGACAAGATACAAAGGTACTTCCTGGGATAGCTTTACTGCATAATCTTATATTGATTATATTTCAAAGGATGTGTCTTCAGTGTCTCTTGGATTCATGCAGTAGTGGGGGTATTGAAATGGGGTTGTTCCAGATTTACTGAATGATTTTATCTCTAGAGAGCCATATTGAAATTAAGAGGGAAGAGGGCAGTGTTTTCTTCTATAGCTTGCATTCTGAGGTAGGTAATATCTGACACGAAGGCCAGGTCATTGTTCTTATTGCTTCTTCTCCCCTAAGGCAGTATGAACGTGAAGTAACAAGATATAGGGACAGAGACTGTTGCTAGTCTCCTCATTTATACAAAGGGCATGATGATAATGCCTACTTTGCAGAGGAGTGGTGATGGTGAAATGAATATAAAGATTCTAAAACATGTTCAATATATGGTTAATGATAGCAGAAGCCTCTGAGAAGAAAGTAAATTTTAGGTAACTATGGATTTTCCACACGTCACCCTTCATGTATTTTCTGATTACCCCCTCCCCCTTCATGCTTGCTCTCCTCTCTCCTCTTCTCGCTCTCTCTTTATCTCTCTCCTCTGTTCTCTGAATACTGTCATTCCCCTTTTAGTACATGTGCGGGGGCATTAAGTCTTCTCATCTTTACTCTGGAGTTATCTAGTACTTCTTTTTATACCTTCTTTGACATCTTTATCTAGTGGACATCTCTAAAAATTTAGAATTATCCTCAGAAATCTCTTATCCCTGATGACCCCCAGAAAGGCTAAGCAATAACCAGAGCAGAGGCAGAAGGAGAAATTGCGAGAAAGAGGAAAAAGACCAAAAATGGAAAATTGACATTGATGTTAACAAGACAACCTATTTATTGAGCATCTCTTCTATGTCTAGCACTATGCTATAAGTGGAGAAGAGCCTGAACTTCGAGGATTATCTCTTTTTCTTGAAGTAGTAAGTAGTTTAGACTTGAAAAAATTAGATAATAGCTACTGAGTAATATAAAATCTAATCCTAAGACAGACCAGTTCCATTATAATTATAACTGCTAGGTACTATGTCCCTGTATTAATTTAGCCTATGTTAGTGTTTTCTTGGGGGGGGAAAGATGGCTGGATTGTTTCAATTATTGTAAAATAGTTGGGCTTTGAATGTGAGTGCTTTCTCCCTCCTTATCCAGATTCTTCTTTCTTCTGCCTTCGATGTCTGACCTTGCCTCTGCCTTTCGTTTCACAATCCTTACTCCTTTTTCTTCCCCTAGCCAATCCCCACTGTTAGCATTTTGAATACCATTGACTTTAAAAGATACCCATTCCCATAGCTCAGCAGTTCTACCGTGTTGCAGCTACTGTAACACTTACCTCTTATCTCTTTCAAAAGGAAAGATGAACCTAAGCAGCAACTCTGGCAAAGCAAACTACTCAGAAGCTGGCTTGATGTTATCTGTGAGAGAGCTTTGCTTAGTTTGCAGAAGCAAATGTCATGCATGCCTCCATGTTGCTTAGTATGATTTGTCACCTGGGATTTTCCAGCATTTTATATAAGGCTCTGACTGGCTCAGCTCCTCATCAGAATGCACTACAATTTGTCGACTTCCAGCTCCCCGGGAGCAGAGGGCATTTACTTTGACGTCTGCTCTTTGGAAGCAGCCCATTAATACTGCACTTGATGTGTCAGGGTCCTAATGAAATACTTTTCTCTTAGTTCTTTTATCCACAATAAAATGGCCTGGTTCAAGGTCAGTGCCAACCGTGGGCTGTTTTTCTTTTTTCTTTTCCCTTTTGACAGTCACCGTATGCCGTTGCCTATTTCTTATCCACAGAGCCTTTCTGTTCAGGTACCAGTAACTGTGGTGCAAAGACTGGGATGGGGCCAATCCCACTGTTCTCCCAGGACTTTGTCCACTCTCAGAGATGCCTCACTAAGCTCCCCAGTGATTTCATCTCCTTCTCCTATCAATATCTGTTCCAAAGTGCTTCACTTCCATTCATGAAAATGGCTCTTAGTATAGATGCTAGTACATAGTTAAAACCTATCGTGATTTCATATCCTTCTCCTATCAATATCTGTTCCAAAGTGCTTTACTTCCATTCATGAAAATGGCTCTTAGTATAGACGCTAGCATGTAGTTAAAACCTATCATGTGCCGGATGCTAAGCTAGATATTGTGCATATATTATGTTATCTCACTTAATCCCTATAGAGCCCCTGTGGGGAAAGTGAAAACTGAGGTTCTGAGAGGCTAAGAAGCTTGCCCAAGGTCATGTGTCTAGGCAATGTAGAATTTAGGGCTGATAATAGCTTAAAATTTTAACCGTTACTGGGCTATCACTATTTTTAAAATAACCAATCACTGTTTCACTATTTTTCAGGCAACATTTATTGAGCATTATTTTGTGATTGCCACTATGCTAGGCATTTGGGATATAGATAGCAACGTAGTGCCTACTCCTGTAGATATCAAATATGCTAGGGGAGAGCGATAAACAGATAAATGAAATGTCATAAAAATAAGCGTAAGATTAGAGGCATACAGATGGTCCTATGGACACCCAGAGGTGGGGTACTTAACCCAGCCTAGGGAGGGTTATTTAATCTGGGCTGTTCTCATACTCTCTCTCTCTCTCAATCTGGCTCTCTCTCATATACACAGTCCCTCACTCACACACAGACACACACAAATACTAACCCTACATCCCTAGATAGGTCTTCATTTTCCCTTTGTACTTCCTTTGTGTATCTCTGTCATAGCACTTATTCATTTTATCCATTCACTTAACAACAGTTTATTGAGTACCAACTCTGTGCCAGACGCTGTTTTAGGCACTGGGAACAGAGCAGTGAACAAAACAAAGTCCTATGCCCTTGAATTTTACCTTATAGTGTGTAGACAGACAAGAAACAATATATAAATGGATGTAGAATAAAATGTCAGGTGGTGAAAAGTAATATGAAGGAAAATAAAGTAGAAGAAAGAGCTAGAGAATGACAGAGGATGTTATAGGGAAGACTTCTGTGATAGAGTGACACTTCTCATATAGTACTGTGATTATTTATTTACATTTTTGGCTCCTCCTTGATACTCTGTACTTCTGGAGGTAGCAGGCGATGTCTTATTTTTCTTTGTATCCCCAGACAAGAGAACCTAGAAGGTTGGGGATATTGGCCAAAGCATGGTTGAAGTGATGAATCAATGAGTCTGGAGATCTCAAAAGTGAAGATCAGGTGATAGGCAAGTTAAGGGAATGAGGGAGCTTGAGTGCTGGGAGATTGTGGTCAGAGAATAGGAGATTTACATTTAAGATTTAAGATATTGGACAATTCCTAATGATTTCATGGAGTCTTTCTGGATAGGAGTGACTAGGTAGAGTGGAGGGGAAGGCCGCTGTGTTGAGTAGCTCAAACTGTGAGGCTAGGACAGTTCTTGAACTTGGTTGGATATTATAATCAATTAGAGAGCTTTTACAAATGAGTCATGGGGTCTTACCATGGGAAATTTTGATTGGGAGGTCTGAGTAGGATCTAGAAAAGTTGTTTTTTAATAAGCTCCACCGGAGATTCAGATGCAAAGAGCCAAAGGTTGAGGACGAGGATGTTAGAAATTTGATTCATATGGATTTGAAAGCTATGCAAGATTATGTCAGCATTGAGTTGAGAGGAGGTCTGTGAACTAGGTGTAATTGTTCTCAGCGAATCTTGGAAGTGACCAGAAATCAATAGAAGGAGGGGAAGAGTGTGGTGGAACCAGATGTGATGAGCTTGGAAAAGGAGAGGTTTTACACAAGTATGAAACAGTAATCAAAGTCTTCTACCAATTAGAGTCTACATAGAATTTTAGAATCAGCGTGCAGTTGGCAGTGATTTGTATGGAAGGAAAGCTTGGGCATCACAGCTTGCTTGGTAGATCTGAATCATGAAAGGTAGGCATAGTCTGCTTCACCTAGATGCACAACCAGCCTTGCACTTGGGAGACAAAGACCCTAGCTCCATTTCTGCATTTCAGAGAGACCTTGGGCAAGTATCTTGGGCAAATCTCTCTAAGATGGGCTTGCCTCTGGAGAAAAAGTAGTGGATAAAGCCTAGAGCATTTCTCTGAGAGTTTTGGGGCCTAGTAGTGTACATAGCAACAAATAAGAGCAATAGAATCAACAACAATTATATGCAAATTGTTCCCATCCTACCTGCTGAGAAAGAAAAGTTACTTTCTCCTGAAAGCAGATGGTGGGGGAAATAGCAGGTATTTGATAATGCTTTCGAAATATTTGAGGTTTTGTGGTATTGCTTCATTGTGGTTTTGAGGTAAAGATTACCAGGAGCTTTCACTCAGTCTGAGATTTTTCCCTAGGCAGGTGAGACCCCTCCGAAACTTACAAGCCCTACTTAAATAATGGAAGAGAGATATATACAGGTCAGTATTTTATTAATATCATCGTCATCATCATTATTTACAATCTTGGGAAGAGCCTGGGTTCTAATGTTAGAGAAGCCTGGCTTTACTGTTTGGCTCTTCATGCTTCGCGCTGTGCCCCATGAGTTAAGGTGGGTGACTCATCTGGGTTTCAATCCTCTCCTCTGTAAAATAAGGAGAACAATAGTTTCTTTAAACCATTGTGGGGATTAATGAGACAATGTGTGTAAATGCACGTGACACATAATAGGTGGCTCAGTAAACGTTGACTCCCTTCCCAGCTCTTCTTGAGATGCCCTTCCCAATCTCACTGTAGCACGTGAAATTCTTTTTTTTAATTGAGTATAACTAAATAATGTTTACTAGTTGTTATCCCCTGTCAATGGGATAATTTTAGTCTGTAGCTTATAAATGCATTTGTTACTTGCCTGCAGTAGAAAATATTTGAAAAGGGGAACAATTGTTAGCTAGACTGTTGATTTTTGGAATAAAATGTGAGAAAACAATAACCACTCAAGCTGCATTTTTCCGCATGTGCTAAATATCTAAATGGTGACTGTAAAGGAGGAATATGCCTTGTGGTTTGCAATGTGATTTTGGCATATGATTCTGGTAATCTAATTTTTAAGAACTACATGTAAATTTCAAGTCAGAAAGGTGTACCATTTCTAATTGTAATGAAAAACAAACAAATAGAGCTAAAATGCTTTAGTGACGGTTAAAGATAAATTTACAGCCAATTTATATGGCCAAGGGGGCTTCTGTTTGCAAAGCCATCCCCTTAAGAGCTGAGGTTGAACAAGTGAGTGGCATGAGTTATAAATGAATTGAAAATTGCCTTCTGTTCCAGCCCAATGCAATGGTCCATGTTTTGTAATGAGCCCTAGTTGGCAAGGTAACTCATGTCACCAGGAGGAGCTCTCTACAGACTGCTCCATTTGTCAGTGCTGTCTGAAGGACACAACAGGCTGGGGAAGCTGGCACTCCACAGAATTTTTATGGTGCTGCATGCTTGCAGTGGTCTCCCTCATCAGACTGTAATTCAATAATAAATACAAAAAAACCCCTATGTTTAAGTAATTCTAGGGTTGTGACACAACCTGACCAAAGCTAGGAGAGTTAATGCTGACATTGGGGTATTAACTTACCCAGGGAGCAGGTTGGGTGAGGGGAAGAAAAGGATGGATGCTGGGGGAGAGTCTCTATTCATGATGGAGTGTTCATCTGCATGGCTATTTATTGGGAATGCTTTGGTCTGTGCCGTGTGGCTCAACGTAGTGATTTTTCAACTTGTTGTCTCTTTATTTTCCATGCCTTCACCCTCCTCCTAAGAGAGACCAAAACACATAAAAGGTGACCAGAATCGTTACATGAATTTTGTTGCAATAAACAGGAACCAGACTTATGGAATGGGTTCTGCCGTTTGCCCTCAGAATGGTGAATGATTAAAAGAAAATCACTGGGGCCAGCCCCGTGGCCGAGTGGTTAAGTTCACAGGCTCCGCTTCAGCAGCCCAGGGTTTCATCAGTTCGGATCCTGGGCACGGACATGGCACTGCTCATTAGGCCACATTGAAGTGGTGTCCCGCATAGCACAACTAGAAGGACCTACAACTAAAATATACAACTATGTACTGGGGAGATTTGGGGAGAAAAAGCAGAAAAAAAAAAAAGATTGGCAACAGTTGTTGGCTTAGGTGCCAATCTTTAAAAAAAAACAAAAAAGAAAATCACTAAGACAAAGATCAGTTGGGGAATGGAATGATTCTTTAAACATTTTTTTCACAAGGAAAACTACTTTATTGTCTTCTGTTATAAAAGTAACGTGCTCATTCTAAAAACTTCAAACAGTAAAGAAAGGTATAAAGAAGACTGTAAAACTGTAAAAATCACCTATTATAATCCCTTATGTCACACGTGAGAGAGAACATCTGATAACATTTTGATATATTTCCTTCTGTCTCTCTCTGTAACCTTTAAACAGTAGTTTGTTTATTTTCATTAAGACAAATTTCTAGGAATGTAATTCACACTTTAAGAGCCTGTGATTCCTATAGAAAAATGGTCCTTCACGAGACAGTGCTGACTTACACTGCAGCACCAGTGTGTGAAAGTACGGAAGGAAGCCAGTGGTCTCCATTTATTGCATAACGACCATGTGCCAGACACTGCTCTAAACCTTTTAAATGCGTTAACTCATCTAATCTTCACAATCACCCTGTTATATGGGTGTTATTAGCATCTCTATTTTACATTTAGGGAAAGTGACGTTTAGAAAGGTTACAGGGCTAGTCGTGAGGTTGAACCAGAATGTTGAATTAGGCCTTAGTATAGGACAAAGGAATAGCTTCTCTCTCTCTCTCTCTCTCTCTCCCCACCTCCCTCCCTCTCTCAGTTCCTCTCTCTCTCTCTCTTTTTTTTTTTTAACAGCGGGGCCTAGAGAGAAACAACCAATGAAGAAGAAGTAAGGAACCTAGTGGGTAAGCAAAGAGTCAGAGGAGTCCCCAAAAGCTGTGAATCTTCAAATTTAGAAGTTCTAGGCAAAAATGTCCTTGCATTTTGTTTGTTACTAAATAAACAGTTTATTTGTTACTAAACTTCCTCTCCAATGCTAGGCTTCATGAGCTGAAATTGAACCAAGGAGGAGAATAAAAATAAAGACAGATACACACACACACACACACACTCCTGGAAAGAGTAACCTCTTTTTGGCTCTGAATCTCACTTTCTCTTTTCTCCCCCTAAGACCAGAATACCAGGAGGAATGTCAATCTTCATCACATGAGTCACTCCCACAATTTTCTAGCATTAAACTGGAGTGGGTATATAAATGTTCATCACTGCAGTGCTGGATTGAGAATTGAAGGTCTCTCATTATATTCTGCCAGCACTTTTTATGAAGAAGTGGAACACGTGAACAACTTTCCATGTGACCTTAGGCTAGTCACTTTCTCTTTCTGGGCCTCAGTTTCTTCCTCTCTAAGAGAGGGCTATAGGACTAAATCTGAAGGCCTTTTGAGTTCTAAGGCCTGTATTTCTACTTTTAAGCAATTTCTAACTGCTCTGACTTTGGGTTTTTCTCATGGACTTCTCCTATTTTTAATTTTTCATGACCTCTCAGGGCTGCTTAACCTATAACTTGTTTAGTGTTGCTAGAAATTTTTCTGTGGAAGACTTTGGATGATAAAACGGTGAGACATTTCATAGTTTATCAAATGGGAACAATTAAACCCCTATGGTCTTAAAGAGAGCTATCATAGTATTTTTGAATTTTCAACATCACAAATGACCTTCAGTAAGATTGTTCATCTCTCACTTTTACAAGAGTGATCGGGGAGCAAAGATATTAAGTTACTTTTTCCCCAGTCACATATAATTAGTAGCAGGGACAGGATAGAACCAAGATCTCTTAACCCTTTGTTACAGTTTTCTTTCTTTTTTTTTTTTTGAGGAAGATTAGCCCTGAGCTAACTGCTGCCAATCCTCCTCTTTTTGCTGAGGAAGACCGGCCCTGAGCTAACATCCATGCCTATCTTCCTCTACTTTATATGTGGGACACCTACCACAGCATGGCTTGCCAAGTGGTGCCATGTCTGCACCTGGGATCCAAATCGGCAAACCCTGGGCCGCTGAAGCAGAAGGTGTGCACTTAACCGCTGCGCCACCAAGCTGGCCCCCTAGAGTTTTCCAAAGTCTATTCCACTTGACACAAGTATCTCAATATGTTCTGGGTAGGGGTGGGAACATGAGAAGGAGAATTCTGTGGTTAAGTAATTTTGGGAAATGCAGTTCTGTCTAGGGAAGCCATATGCACATTGAAGAATGAGAAGTCCTACAGTATAGAATTGTTATAAGCTTTATTTTTTCTAAGTTTCTTGAATACATTGAATAACAATGATGAGGTGACACCAATAATAGAAGCTTCCGTTTATTGAATCCTCCCTGTGTGTGCCAGGCACTGTTCTAAGTGATAATATATACTGACATGCTTAATCCTCATGAAAACCCTATGAAAGTTTTCATCATCCTCCTTTTTTTGGAGGGGAAAAATCAAAGCACTGAAAGATAAGGTAATTTGCGCAAGGTCACACGGCTCATATGGGACAGAGCTGAGACTTCAACTGAAGCAGTTTGTTTCCGGAGCCTGAGCTCTTAAATCAGTATGCCCAGCTTACCACAGAAACATTTTTGCATGCAAAACCTATTAACATCCTGTGGAACCAGTGTTCCTTAAGAGCATATGTCTTAGTCTGTTCAGGAAGACGTCCATTTGCTATAACAAAATACCACAGACTGGGTAGCTTATAAACAACAGAAATTTATTGCTCAAAGTTCTGGAGGCTGGAAAGTTCAAGATAAATGTATTGGCATGGTAGCATTTTGGCGTTTCATAGCTGGTACCTTCTTGCTGTGTTCTCACATGACAGAAGGGGCAAGGGATCTCTGTAGAGCCTGTTTTATAAAGGCACTAATTCCATTAATGAGGGCTGCACCCTCATGACCTGATCATTTCCCAAAGGCCCACCTTCTACCATAATATTGAGCAGTAGGATTTCAATATATGAATTTTGGAGGGACACAAACATTCAGACCATAGCAACATATGTTTGGAAATACTGCTCTGGAATTATTTCTGGTATACACGGTGAAATGGGGTTAGATAAAATATCAGAGAGCTCTTGAATAGCAGAGCTGGAATGGAAATTAGAGATCAGCTCACTTGGCAGAGGAGGATTCTGGGGCCAGGTGGGAGAGTCTCTGGCACCAGGTGTGTGTCAGCTGGAACTAGGAACCAGGGATCCTGATCCCTGATTCGATGGTGGTTATTTACTAGGAATCTTTGGACAACAGAATAAAGGATGTCTTAGACTTCTTTACTGAAGGATTTGTGGGCCACATGTATTATCTCTTCTCCTCCCTGAGCTTATAGAAGGTGACAACAAGACATAAGAGGTACAGAGGAGCATTTGGGTACCTAGGAGGGAAAGGCAGCCATTTGTGCAAGGCGATGTGAGGGCCTGACTCCTAGTGTCTCCAGCAGAGAGTGGGCACTAAGCACATTTTTGTTGAATAAAGGAACACACCACTAATATTGTTACAGCATTTTATGGCTTTCAGACCACTTTCATAGCCATTTTTAGTGGTATGATAGGAGAGACAGATCAAAGATGGCTAGACAGTGGATCATAGCACTGGAGAAGGGGGAAATGTAGCAGTAAAAACAAAGAAAAGAATGACTGATAGTTATGGAGCTTAAGAGAAGAGTCCTGGAGTTGTTAGAATAAAATCGGTGATTTGGGGCCTGGCCATGGTAATCAGCTTGCTTAATCTTCATTTTATTTTAATTTATTTAAAGGATACCTCCAAACTCCTGCAAAGAGAAAAGAAAAAAAAACTCCGAAGGGATTTTCTTAAGTATCAGGAATCTTTTAAATTGGTTCCCACCCATCAATGAAGGAAATTTGCTGTAATAAATACCCAAGAGGGGCAAGATTGTAAAGTAACTGTGACTAAACCAGTCTCATATTATTTCTCCTGAGCAAATTCATTAAAATTTTGAGAGCTCATTGCCTCATTAAATGTTGGGGCTGTTAAGACCTCGATTCTTAATTCAGAGTGATTGGAAGTCATATTTTACATTTCACATTGTCCAGCTGGGGAACTAAGCCACGATGGGAGTGGCCACTGAGGAGTTCTGTTGTTCCAGCTGTTATGGCCACGTGTAGGCTTTTTGAGTGGCTCAGGCTATGGACTGCCATTGTTTTCAGAGGTAGATTTGCTTTTTATTGTTCACAATTCAGGTTGGGAGTGAACTAAATGATCTGTTCCCTCCATAAGGCCCATTGAGAGGCTGAGGTTCTGCTTTTCTGTCTCTGAACTCCATCTTCAGGAGGGCAGGGTCCATGTCAGTCCTCTTCAGCATCATATCCCCAGTGTATAGCACAGGGGCTAGAACGCAATATGTGCTCAGTAAATAATTGTTGAATAAGTAAATGTTCTGTAGTGAACGTTAAATGGGTTGTAGGCAGAAATTGTGTACCTGTTTGTAGTCTACTCAAAGTAGACAGTCAATGTTTGTTGACGGTGTTTGTCATGATAATTGGGTCTAATCTGCAAAACCTAAACTATAGAAACTAATTAGCTGCTGTTTAGGTTCTATGATTGCTGTTTGGGTAGGAGGCACAGTTGGATAGTAGAAATGATAGTTTCTTTAGCCAGACTCTCTTAGCGATAACACATATTACATCAATGGATGTCTGTTGAACTGGAGTACAGGGAAAGTGATATCCGACATTTGAATTTTCAAAACAGCAGGTATTAATCACCCTCCTCCTCCACCATCATACAGATGAGGAAATTCAGGTTCAGTGACTTACCATGAACACCTGAACACACTACTGGTTAGTGCTGTAACTCTAAGGTAAATCTGCTGTTTCCCAGTTCAGTGTTCTTGTCACCACCCCTCACTGTTACCACTAATCAACAATGGGAGGATTTGCCTTGGAGCTGCAGCTCATCTTCAGTACTCGAAAATATCTCAGAGAGTCTGTAAAATTCATGATGGGCCATCAGCCGCTGGCTAACTTGTATGCATGCCAGGGTCAACTGTGTTTGAGAAAGTTCGACCAGGTATGAATTTATTAACTTTGTTTCGAACTGAAAAATATTAGAGGACTAATAGGAATATTACCTGGTGTTTACTGCCCACCTCTCATGTAACAGGCAGCATAAAGGATATTGGAAAATGTAGAGAGACATTCCATGCTTTTCAGTGGTTTGAAATTTTATACCAGAGATAACATGAAAGTGCTTGACACCTTCAGAGAACAACACACTCTAATATAGAAATGTTGGGAGTGTGGCACAGAGTTTAAGTGGTGCTGAAGTTCAGAGGAGGGAGGGATCATTAAATAAACCTGTGATGACAAGATAGTGGCTTTTGAGAGCAGACTGCAGGATTCTCTCTCTGCTTCAGCTCCTGCCTTTCCCATTCACACCCTTTTCAACAAGTTTGGTGGTGGTGGTTAATTAGATAAGCAGGGCTCCTATCTCTACCTCTAACTCATTTTGTTGATTTCCTACCCGGTGACTCCTGAGGGAGGAAGATGGGTGATGGGGTTCATAATGCGATAAATGTTTGGATGCCTACATCTTGGAGACAGAGATTTTTGTACATGATATTATGGAAATAGGCAAGCTTACTTTGAGAACAGTTTTAGAAAAAGAGCAAGGTGTGTTTTGATATGCGTGAAGGGGTTTATGCTGTCCTTGATATCAAAATTTTATGTTTTCATAAATATGTGTCTATTTGTAAGTACTGTTTCCATGAGGGAATAGGTAGATGGAAGTGTTGACTGTGCTAAAGATTTCCCCAGCGATAGGAATTCATGCATATTTTTCCTTATAGCTCTAAACAGAAAAAGGATACTTGAAATAAGTTGCTTTCACTTGAGTTAAAAAAGAGTAGTTTCTCTGTAATTGTGTTCCCTTTCCTCTTTTCTTTCTTTGAGTTATTTCGCATCTCCTATATGAGGACTTTCTGGCTCTGCTGTAAGGCCATTTCTTTATGGACGTCCAGATGTTGCTGGATGAGGAATAGCTCAGGGACTCGATGGAAACATGGCCTTTATTTTCCCACTACCCTTTCTTCCAAATGTGTCGAGTGGTTTATCGGAGGGGATTTGGGAGTGAGGTTCCCTGCTTTGGATTTGAAAGTTTGATCATTCCGGCGTGGAGCATGGTGGGCAGAGGGGAAAATCTGCTCCTTCCCCAGACTGGCTTACGTCAGGGCTGCATAGCACATATTCTGAGCTGATGTAATTGGATAAAAATAAGGTTATTTTGACCCCAGAACTAGATTTAGGAGCAAGTCAATTCTGAGGAAAGAGCCAGTTTCAGCAGCCTCATTGCTGAGCAGAGCTGAGAAGAAACCGTTTGTTTTCATAGAGGAAAAAAAAATTCTTTGAAGGAAGAACCCCGCCCCCGCGTTTTTCTTCTTTTAACGTCATAGCACCATTTTCCTTGCCAGTAAATTTTAATTCCTCAAAATCTGAAGCTATTATGGTATATGTCTTTTTTCTTTCACAATGTACACATCTTAGCAGTAAAAAGTGATGTATTGGGTTATTAGAAAAGGGAGTGACTGTGACTTTTTTGGGCCTCACCTTGAGGACCTGTTCTGTTATTTGGATCTCTCCAGAAGTGAAAATTCTGTTTTTGTGAACCACTAGGTGATGGGGTATGTATAAGTTTGTCTACTATAAAATTACTCTGGTTATCCTGGGACCTCAAACACACTGCAGCTCTTGCTGCTGGGACTTAGCAGTCTGTGCGAATAATTTGTGTGAACAAATTGCTCATGTCCTATGGAAACTTCTAGAGCTTTGTCTTTCCTAACAAAAAGAGGATGTCATCTTCAGAATCCTCACTGACTTAAGAGCGCAAGTAGCATTGAAACAGATGACAATCTGAAGTTCCTACAGTGGTTTCAAAATCCAGGCAGATATTCCCATCAAAAAGACTAATGAAGAAGTCTGCCTTATATGAGAACCATGACAGGGAAGGCATTTGACTGAATTCCTACTTTTCTCTGTACTGCTGACCTCAGCCTGAGATCTCACTTCCATAAGAACAAGACTGGTTCTTGTAGCATTTGCAGAGAGCACACTAGGCTGGGAATCAGGACACCTGGTTTCTAATTCCATCCCTGAAATTAACTGGCTGAATAACCTTGAGAAACTTTTCTTACTTTTTTGTGTTTTATTTTCCTTTTAAAATAAGGGTAACAATACTTTGCCCTAGCTATTTCACAGGGAAGTTGTAAGAATTGTGACAAGGAAATGGGTGTCCTAGACCCATTTGAAAGATGTAAACAAAAATGATATTCAAACTAAAGGTATTGTGGGGAAATTATTATTGTTTAATATTTTTCTTTTTTCTTTTTTTTTTCCTGAGGAAGATTAGCCCTGAGCTAACATCTGCCAGTCCTCCTCTTTTTGCTGAGGATGACTGGCCCTGAGCTAACATCCATGCACATCTTCCTCTACTTTATATGTGGGACGCCTACCACAGCATGGCTTGCCACGTCGTGCCATGTCTGCACTGGGAATCCGAACGAGCAAACCCTGGGCCAGTGAAGTGGAATGTGCGCATTTAACTGCTATGCCACTGGGCCAGCCCGTGTTTAATATTTTTATAGTTCTTTAAGAACAATCTCTTTGGTGCCTTTGTCCTGAGAAAAGAGACAATTGTCGTGAGGCACTGCCATAGATATTATGGGGAGTAAAAAGTAGTGAATAATACAAACAGAGGAGGGCCTAGAGAGACACTGGAACTTTCTCGAAGGGCTGAGCAGCTGAAAGAAATGGGGATATTCATGTGCTGTCCCAAAGAGTAGAGAAGGCTACTGGGGCCTCATCTACACATTGTGCAGTGATGGGAAGGAAAGTACTCCCACGCTTCCAGTAAAAAAGTTGCTATCAGAACCCAGGAATTGTAACTCCTTCCCTTGTCCTAGGCAGAAAGAGGCAGCAAGGGGAAGATATCTTTTTTTTTTTTTTTATTTTTTTTTTAAAGATTTTATTTTTTCCTTTTTCTCCCCAAAGCCCCCCGGTACATAGTTGTGTATTCTTTGTTGTGGGTTCTTCTAGTTGTGGCATGTGGGACGCTGCCTCAGCGTGGTCTGATGAGCAGTGCCATGTCCGCGCCCAGGATTCGAACCAACGAAACACTGGGCCGCCCGCAGTGGAGCGCGCGAACTTAACCACTCGGCCACGGGGCCAGAAGGGGAAGATATCTTAACAAAGGTGGTCAATGTTTAGGGTAAAGCCAGGAATGAAAAACCTTGGGGGCAGAGGGTGGTTCTTCCCATTTCTTCTCTCCTCTACAGATATTTAAAATCTCTTATTTCTCTATAAATACCAAATCCTGCTATCTAAGTTGCAATTATCTCCTCAATCTCCAAAGTAATATTTGCTACAAAAGAATTACAGTATGTCCAGATGAGTTTGTATTTCTCTATGATTTGATACAAGGCAATTTAACCTATATGATAAAGGATAGCTGACTTGTGAGAGCTCAGCGTCCTTTTATTTCCCTCTATGCCACTGAAAGAAGGCTTAGAATGACAAGGGCAGTGTTTTCCAAAGTGTATTCTGTGCAATACTAATATCTGTAAGTGTTTTATTTTATTTCTTTCGGAAAAGGGGTTACATGGTCAAATAAATTGGAAAGTGCTTCATAGTGTAGTTCAGTTGAGGAAATTTGCCACACGTTAAGATAGTAAAAACTTTGAGAAATCTAATGGTAAAGGAATTTGTTTAATTTTGCTTAAACCAGCATTTCATAAACTTACTTCCTTTTGGAAACCCTCTTTCATATAATACTAATCAGCATTTTTCTTGTTCAATAGAAGGCCTTTAAGAGGCAGATTCATTCTCTAATACAACCATAAATTAGGTTGCTACACTAGATAGCAAAGCCTCAGGTTATAGAATTCAGTATTGCTGGTTAGCCTTCTCCAAAATTGGAATCATTGCACTAAGACAAAGACACAATCAGGCCAGTGATGTTTTCTGTCCAAATAAACTATTAAAATACTAAAAGAATTTGACAACCTCTCCATTATGAGATAGCCAAACAATGAAAGCAGTCGACTCTTATTGTGTGCTTACTACGAGCCAGCCACTGTGCTAGGTGCTTTCTCTTGTTACTTCTAAGCCTAACCAAACCCTGCAAGATAGGGTGAGTAATTCCCCATTTTGGAGCCCTGGGAACTGAGGGATAGAGGTTAAGTAAATCACCCAAGGTCACAGACCTAGTGAGAGGCAGATCTGGGATTGTGAATTCAAGTTTAACTCCAGAGTCCATGATTTGGGTTTTAAAATATTTAAAGTCAGATTTTGACTCCTAAGCAGAAAATGGCATTTGAAAAATTTCAAAATTCAGTATCTGAATAATGTATCAGCCAAGACTTGACTACGTTCAAGAGTCTATGTTTCGGTTAAGAGGGCCTCTGCCTATATCGCCAGAGTCAGTGTGAATATTATTACAGGCATACTTCAGAGATATTGCAGGTTTGGTTCCAGACCATCACAATAAAGTGAGTCACATGAATTTTTTGGTTTCCCAGGGCATATAAAAGTTATGTTTACACTATACTGTACTCTATTAAGAGCGCAATAGCATTATGTCTAAAAAATGTGCATAACTTATTTAAAAATACTGTATTGCTAAAAATTGCTAACCATCATCTGAGCCTTCAGCTAGTTGTAATCTTGTTGCTGGTGGAGGGTGTTGCCTGCTGACTGATCAGAGTGGTGATTAGTGAAGTTGGGGGTAGCTGTGGCAATTTGCTAAAATAAGACAGCAATGAAGTTTGCTGCATCAATTGACTTCCTTTCATGAATGATTTCTCTGTAGTATGAGGAGCTGTTCGATAGCATTTTACCCACAGTAGAACTTCTTTCAAAATTGGAGTCAGTCCTCTCAAACTGTGCTGCTGCTTTACCAAAAAGTTTATGTGATGTTCTAAATTCTTTGTTGTCATTTCAGCAGTCTTGACAGTGTCTTCACGAGGAGTAGACTCCATCTCAAGAAACCACTTTGTTTGCTTATCCATAGGAAACATCTCATCTGTTAAACTTTTATCATGAGATTATAGCAATTCAGTCCCATCTTCAGGCTCCACTTCTATTTCTAGGTCTCTTACTGTTTCCACCACATCTGCACTTACTTCCTCCACTGAAGTCTTGAACCAGGGCTTAAAGTCATCCGTGAGGGTTGTGATTAACTTCTTCCAAACTCCTGTTAATGTTGATATTTTGACCTCTTGCCATGAATTACAACTGTTCTTAATGGCATCTAGAATGGTGAATCCTTTCCAGAAGGTTTTCAATTTACTTTGCCCAGATCCATCAGAGGAATCACTACCTTTGGCATCTATAACCTTACAAAATATATTTCTTAAATAATAACACTTGACAGTCAAAATTACTCCTTGATCCATGGCTGCAGAATAATGTTGTATTAGCAGGCACGCAGACAGCGTTAATCTTGCTGTCCATCTCCATCAGAGCTCTTAGTTGACCAGGTGCATTGTCAATGAGCAGTAATATTTTGAAAGGAATCTTTTTTCTGAGCAGTAATCTCAACAATGGGCTTAAAATATTCAGTAAACCACGTTGTAAACAGATGTGCTGTCATCCAGACTTTGTTGTTCCATTTATAGACCATACGTGGAGTAGATTTAGCATAATTCTTAAGGGCTTTAGGATTTTTGGAATAATATATGAGCATTGGCTTCAACTTAAAGCCACCAGCTGCATGAGCCCCTAACAAGAGAGTCAGCCTGTCCTTTGAAGCTTTGAAGCCAGGCATTGACTTCTTCTCTCTAGCTGTGAAGGTCCTAGGTGGCATCTTCTTCCAATAGAAGGCTGTTTTGTCTACAATGAAAATCTGTTGTTGAGTATAGCCACTTTCATTAATGATCTGAGCTAGATCTTCTGGGTAACTTGCTGCAGCTTCTACGTCAGCACCTGCTGCTTCACCCTGCACTTTTATGTTATGGAGACAGCTTCTTTCCTTAAACCTCATGAAGCAACCTCTGTGAGCTTCAAACTTTTCTTCTGCAGCTTCCTCACCTCTTAGCCTTCACAGGATTGATAAGAGTTAGGGCCTTGCTCTGGATTAGGCTTTGGCTCAAGGTAATGTTGTGGCTCGTTTGGTTTTCTATCCAGAACACTAAAACTTTCTCTATATCAGCAATAAGTCTGCTTTGCTTTCTTACCATTCATTTATTCAGTCGAGTAGCACTTTTAATTTCCTTGAAGAATTTTCCTTTGCATTTGCAACTTGGCTGACTGGCACAAAAGGCCTAGCTTTCAGCCTATCTGGGCTTTCGACGTGCCTTCCTCACTAAGCTTAATCATTTCTAGCTTTTGATTTAAAGTGAGAGATGTGCGACTCATCTTTTCACTTGAAAACTTAGAGGCCATTGTAGGTTATTAATTCACCTAATTTAAATATTGTCACGTCTCAGGCAATAGGGAGGCCTGACGAGAGGGAGAGAGATGGGGGAAGGCTGGTCAGCAGAGCTGTCAGAAAACATACACATTTATCAATTAAATTTGCTGTCTTATATGGACGTGGTTTGTGGTGCCACAACACAATTACAATAGTAACATCAAAGATCCCTGATCACAGATCACCATAACATATATAATAATAATGAAAAAGTTTGAAATGTTGTAAGGATTACCAAAATGTGCAAATGGATACGAAGTGAGCAAACGGTGTTGGAAAAATGGCACTGATAGGCTTGCTTGATGCAGGGTTCACAAATCTTTAATTTTTTTTAAAAAAAAAACCCCACAACATTTGCAAAGTGCGATCAAGTGAAGCACAATGAAATGAGGTATGCCTGTATAGGTATCACTGACCCAGAGAACAGCTGGTCACAGTGCCCTGAGGATCACAAGCATAGCTATTTTAGATTTGCAAACTTCCTTTTGCCCTCTTACTAAATTTCAAGCCCATTTCTAGCTTTCTTCACTGCCATTGCTGGAGGTCATCTCTTTAAGCCGCTTGCTTGGGTGCTTATAAATATAATGCCCCGCAAATGAGTGCCCTTAATTGTTGGTGTCCCTCCTCAATCTCACTAGAACCCTATCCATGCCTTTGTCATTGCTCTAGAGAGGCAGCTGAAAGCTTACTTTCATGGGCGTAATGGAAATACCTCCATGCCTCTAGGCAAAGCTGGCTCCACTCAAGACAGATGACATCCACTTGCTTATAGCTTACTTTTATTACACATTTATTATATATCTGGCGTGTGCCAAGTGTTTTACATGGATTAACTCATTTAATCCTCACAACAACCTTATTAAATAAGTATTACTGTTATCTTCATTTTAAAGATAAGAGAACTGAAGTTCAGAGAGATTAAGTTACATGCTCAAGATTACACAGCTAGTAAACTGGGTCTCAAACCCAGATCTGGCTGATTCCAGAGCATGTACTATGATTCACTATATTGTACTAGTCTTGCTACATCTGAGTTAGTCCTTCCCCAACCAGAATCTTGCTTTTCTTTTGAGTATATTCATACCCTCCTCCTAGCTCTGACACTCAGGTCAATTACTATCTAGTTGAGTAGTTCTCAGACTTGCCTTAGTGTACATCAGAATCACCTAGAAGCCTTGTGAAAACAACAATTTCTAGGCCCTGTCCCCTGAGCTTCCAGTTTAGGAGGTGGGGTAGGGGTATGTGTAGGAGGGTGTAGGGACGCTGAGAATTTGCATTCCTGGCAAATTCCCAAGTGCTGGTCCAAAGACCACACTTAGAAGCACTGATGTACTGTACTCACTGCTGTGACCAACTCTTTTTTATAAGCTAGTTTTCTCTTCAGCAAGACTGCTTTTCACTGTTTATTAAAAGATAACCAAATGTTTCTATTTGATCTATTTAAAACTTCATCTAAACATGCACATCTCCAACTTATTTTTTTTCAAAGAAGTTGCACAGTACTATGCCTTGAGC
Source organism: Equus asinus (assembly GCF_041296235.1). Classification (NCBI taxonomy): domain Eukaryota; kingdom Metazoa; phylum Chordata; class Mammalia; order Perissodactyla; family Equidae; genus Equus; species Equus asinus. The sequence goes on from NC_091820.1 coordinate 98,389,505, forward strand.
ATATTTTTGAGCAGAAGTAGTTTGGCACACAGGTGTGATTTCAGGGTATTTACTTCCAAGTAATTCCCTCAGTGGCTTGCAGTCCACCACTAGCATCATCCCTTAAATAGTTTATGTAACATTTAACTTAATTAAGGAAACAGTAAGTAGAAGCATATTTACTACAAGAATACTTAATGGCAGGCAATATAGTTTTGGGGATTAAGTGCATGGACTTTGTAATTAGACAGACCTGGGTTTGACTCTCAAGTTTGCCACTTAACTAGTTGGGTAACTAGTGATGCAACTACTCTCAACTCTGTTCATTACCTGTACAATGGAGGATGATGATGGGATAGACTTCAGGATGCTACAAAAAAGATTACGTATAGATAGCACACTCTACCATACCAGGCATAAAACAAAGTCAATAAATACTGCTTAGTTTATATTGCGGGTTACTAACCTCTAATCTTCAGAAATGTGGTGCATCAAACAGTTATTGCAAGGGATCCAATGACACTGTCACACTAGCATCTGAAGGTGGAATTAGTGAGAAATAGCACTTATATATGTATGATTATTTTCCAACCTATGTAGATGCTGATTTAATTAGTAAAATATAAATTCATTTATAGATACTACTGAATTTGTTTAAAAAGTTGTGAAGCACTGGTTTACGTGAATAATCTGTTAATCCACTATTCCCTAGCAAGGAGCAGTCCTCTGAAAGAGGGGAGCCCAGGTCAGTTTTGATAAGCAGAGGAGACAGAGGAAGTTACAGAGCTTGGATTATTGCTTAAGGAGGACATGATCTGGAAGGCTGCTGTAGTGGGACAATTTCAGAAACTAAGGGCCTGTGTGAGGATAGTAGTTATGGAGGAGGAGGGGCAACAACAGCTTTTGCCAAAATGCCCAGAGAATCCACTCACCAGCTTATCTGTTCTTAGGTAACTGTGCATCTCAAGTGAACAGCCATCCACACCAATGGTACATCCAGCCTTCCAAAAGGACTATGGGAATTCATTAGGATAGCAGCATCTCCCTGTGGAACTTGTATGCCTGGTACAGGAAAATGCAGTGTTTCTTTATTCTGATTACATTATCCAGTCAAATCCCTCCAGAATGACCAGCAAATGAAATAGGAAAGGATTGCAATTCCTTAGGAAATAGGAAAGAATTGGTGGCAGGAGTGAAATTTAGAGTCGTTTTGATAAAATAATTATCTTCAGGGATTTGGGCTCTGATTGCTACTTAGACTGTGTGAAAATATTGCTGAATAAGGTGCTGAGCAAATTCAAGTTGTCATTAAGAGGACCGTGGTTGGTATCATTAAATTATATCCGTTATTCAGATAAATGTTCCACGCCCTCTTAATAGTCTGGCGTCCTCATCGACTTCAGCGTTCAGTTGGGTGTTTTGTTTTGTTTTTGTTTTTATGTAAGAGGAGGAGGGCAGGTGGTGCTCATAACATCTTTCTGGAACTTCATAGATGCCATAAATATTTGTAAATCAGGATAGAGTTATATGCATTTTCCTAGTCTAGAAGTGCAAGCTTACGTTTGCCTTTTATTATTTGACACAGTTGGGTCATGATAATGGTATGTGATTTGCTAGCAGTTCAGGGTTGACTCAGAGGGAAAAGGAACAATTCTGTTCTATGCTTTTATTTCTAGGAATAGCTGAATTCAGTTTCATGTAAGTGGTACTCAAAACACAGCTATTCAACCCTTTCTTTATAGTTTCCTCTTCCACATTTTCATTTCTGCCCACTCATGTATAGGCCATTTAAAATTTATCTTTATAATCATGAAAAAAAGTGTCTTCAAATTTTCTTCCCAGTACACTTTACAACAAATATTTACTATCAAACGGTTTCCCCTGCAACCTAGAATACTCTATTACTTTGCACTCCTACCTACCCCTCCACCGTCCCTTAATGAAGGCCCAGAAAATGCAAACTCATATTAACGTCAGCCTAAGGAAACAGCATCGGAAAAATAAATTGACTTCCAAAGAAAAGTTATCATATCATGTATTATAAAGCTGGATAGAACTGATTTGTAAATTATCTGGTTTTTTGTAGTTAATGTTTCTATTGTTAATATAATTAATACATTTTATATGACTATAATCTACCACCTAACATAATTATTTTCATTTTTGTGCATGCCTACATAATTTTATACGATCTGAAGAGAAACCAGAGTATGCCTACATAATTTTAAATCATTTCAGCCATTGTATGCACATAGTTTTGTATTTTGCTTTTTCAGTTAACACATCAATATTTTTCCATATTTGTCCACAGTACTCATGATTCTAATTTCTAATGGCTGTTTGGTAGTCCATCTTGTTGATCTAGCATAATTTACTTAGCTGTTCCCCTCATCTATTGTGTTTTGATTCTCTCTTGTATTATTTATTCGTTTTTTATTAGAGTGGCTAAGTGAAGTTTTGACTTTACAGCCACTGTCCTCTAGAATATCAATCCTTAGGCGTTTCTGCTTGACTGCTCCACTTCTCTCATTTCTACCTGGGTTCCTTTGAACTCTGTCAGGGAAAGGATATGTCACCAAGTGAAAGATATTCACATACAGTATAAGTTTACAAGGGGACACTTACAGTGCAGCAAGCTCTCTGTTTGGTGTTGCACATTATCTCATTTAAGCCTCTCAATATATTTGTAAGAAGGTCTCGAATTACTTACAAACACCTGGGATGAACGAGGATGATGGGTGGGTAGGGAGGGTTGCCTGCTGGTGGGGAGGAAGAAAGGAGAGGATAATGGAAGTGATGCATTTATTAAACACATAACAATTTGTCTGTGCAGGAAGATAAGTGTGTTAGGATATCTTCCTTTCCTTCTCCCACCCTAAGTTTGGCATTTGGTCTGCACCAACTCCTCTGCCTGAACTATAAAGCGCCACCCTGGGCACAACATATTAACTTCCAAAAATTTCTTACTTACGGAGATAAGGCCACCTTTATACCCATACTTATTTGTGCTCAGGTTGGCAATGAGTCATCTTGCAAAAATGTAGAAAAAGCAGTGAGATGGGAGACACCTTTTATTAAGATCTTCTCTGCTAGGCCTTGTTTGAATAAGTGCCAGCTCTCACTACTTATGGCTCTCAATTGTGCACAATGGAGGCTAAGATTTGTCTGGGTAAGTACATATTTTTCCCACTCTTGAAGTCAACATTTGAAGTGTTTCTAAGTGGGAGAAATTCCCTCTGCTCATCCTAATTTTTAATTTGGTTCAAACCCTGTTCCCCATTTGTAAGAAATATCATTTTCACCCTGCCTTCTTTAGGATGATGATAAAGAATAGTATCATAGTTTATTTGCTTTTGGCAGTTTCACTAGAATGCCTGATCCTTTTTTTTTCGAGGAAGTTTAGCCCTGAGCTAACTACTGCCAATCCTCCTCTTTTTGCTGAGGAAGACTGGCCCTGAGCTAACATCTGTGCCTGTATTCCTCTACTTTTTATATATGGGACGCCTACCACAGCATGGCTGGTCACGCAGTGCCATGTCCGCACCCAGGATCCGAACCGGCGAACCCCGGGCCACTGAAGCGGGATGTGCGAACTTAACTGCTGTGCCACTGGGCTGGCCCTGCCTGATATTTTTTTGAAAAGTGTGGGGACCCAGACTGATTGTTTCAGCCTTGTTGTGATCAACAGTTTTCGTGAATGACTACCCAGGCCTAACTTTGAGATCCTTGTGAATTTGATCAGTAAAAACAGAAAAGGGTATTGAAATAGGCAAAGGGCTGCTACCATCTGGGCAGCTGATACCTTAGTATACCACAGTATTCTTCATTAGTGGGCACGTAGAAGGAGGTCAAGGAATCTTTTTGATGGTCATGACATGAACAATCAAGAGGAGAAAGTGAACAAACTTTATTTCACAGGAGGTTCTGGTGATGAGTAGTGAATTTAGGATATGTTCAAGATTATTCTGCTTTTCTCCCTTTATATCAACAAGTCAAAAAGTATTCATTTAGCAGCCACTCTATTTAAGACCATGTGCAAAGCTCTGTGGGAGATAGGGTGATCTATTAAACTGGTCCTTCTTCCTTCAAGCTTCAATTCTAGTTGAGGTGACAAGACATGAAAAATTAGGTAATGCAGGAGATAAATAGTTCAAGGCGATAATAGAAGAGGTGTCATGAGACAAAACATTATTATTTGACAAATGAATGGTGCAGACAAGTGTTCTAGGAGTTGCAAGAAGATAGAGCTGAGAGGCATGCTGATAGAGTGCCATTTCTCCTAATGTTCTCTCTGCCTGAAATGTCCGTTCCATACATCCCTCCCTGCTTATAAATCTCCTATTGATCTTTTGAGATACTGTTCAGTCATAGTCTCCTCGATGCAATCTTCATCAACACACCCAAACAGAGTGAATTGCATTATCTTCTATGAGCTTGTCAAAACTTAAGCTCACTGAGTCTATCAAAACATCTATTATATAGATAGATTTTTTTTTCTTCTCCCAAAGCCCCCCAGTACTTAGTTGTGTATTCTAGTTGTAGGTCCTTCTGGTTCTGCTATGTGGGATGCCGCCTCAGCATGGCCTAATGAGCGGTGCTAGGTCTGCGTCCAGGATCTGAACCAGTGAAACCCTGAGCTGCCCAAGTGGAGTGTGTGAACTTAACCAGTCGGCCACGGGACCAGCCCCAAAACACATATTATATTGCTGTAATTATTTATTTACACATTGGACTCTTCCACTAGATGGAAACTCTCAAGGGTAGGGGCAATTTGATATGAATTTATCTTTCTGTCCCAAGAACCTACCTTAGAGATGGATATATAGTCAGTGTTCAATACATTTGTGGAAATAAAGTAAAATGAATGTAATGGAAAGAGCACTGGAGTTTGAATTAAAACAGTGTCTGGTTGGTAAGTGTTTTTCTGAAATGTATGTCATTTCACCTCTATGGACTAAATAGAATGCTATCTAAAGTTCTTTGTAACATTGAAAATTGTGCAGTCTTTGACTGGGAGTGGTTCTTAAAGATTCCCATGACTGCTGTTGATAATAATATAATAATTAATAATAACATAATAGCTAACGTTTACTGCACACCTGCTATGTGTTGAGAGTAGAAAATGAATTATCCCCTTTAACCCTCAAAATAACCTTATTTGGTAAATGCTATTATTATACTCATTTTCCAGATGAAGAAACTGAGACTCCAAGAGGTTGAGTAATGTTCTCAAAGTCAGACAGCTAGAAGGTGTTGAAATGGGGACTCTAGTTCAAATCTTTTTGAACCTAGAGCCTTATGCTCTTAACAGGCACACTAGTCATTCTCAACCCTGAGTGCACATTAGAATCACTAGAAATTTTTCAAAAAAAAAAAAAAATAGTGATCGCCAGGCCCAACTTTCCTGGGATTCTGGTTCAATTGGTCTGAGGAGGGTACTGAATATTAGCAGGTTTTAAAAGTTGCCCCAAGTGATTCTACTATACCTCGAAGTTTGGGAACCACCACAATATATTATTCAGCCTATGAGACTGCGCTTGGCTCTTGTGAAATGGTAGGGTTTAGATGGGCAAGAGACAGGAGGATATTCTGGATAGGAATTTTTTTCAGCATTAAGGTAATGCACAATTATCTGAATGTGTCTTTTATTTCTCTGAAGCAAGAATCCTTTGTTGTATCAAAGCTACTTAGAGCCAAGTGCATAGATCAAACTTCATCTCTGCTGCAAGAGCATTTGGAAACGGTTTCAATACAATTTCCCAGTTTCAGAAGGAGAGGGCCTCTGGACTGGCTTGTACCGGGTCTCTTGCCACCACTCTTCTGCCAAATAGCAATGAAACAAACTATATTTCCTTGTATAGGGACAGTGGGTACTCTTTGCCCATACACTGAACTGCAAAACTGTCAATTTCTAAGCGATGGTTTTAATTTGGAATTTGTGAACCAGATTATTTGATTGAGAGAGCTGGAATGCATAGAATTTTGGAAAAGACATGGAATGGGCTCCCTTACTTTACGGTACAACACTTGTCACCCTGCTGGCTTTACAGCACTCTCGAAAACATTCCTCTCTGGCCACTACACTAAAACAAGCCACTTATTTTGGATTTTGGCAGTTACTGCTGATGATGTTGGAGATGGCTTCCTAAGGACAGTTTCCCCAAGGGGATAGAGAACTGGAAAGAAAGTGGTAGTAAGCCAGCTGCTGAATAACTTCTGAATGTTCTGGAAGATTCATTGAAGTAGAATTGTCAGGAAAGTGGCACCTTGATGAGGAAAATTTCAGAGTGCTCATATTGTTTGCCTTTTATAAGCATGCCTCTAAAACTCTGCTGGCAATACACTTCCTGCAGACGACTTAATCTTTTGGCTAAATGAACTACTGGCTTAAAAATACAATTATCCAGGGCTGACCCCATGGCCAAGTGGTTGAGTTTGCACGCTCCGCTGCAGGCGGCCCAGTGTTTCGTTGGTTCGAGTCCTGGGCGCGGACGTGGCGCTGCTCATCAAGCCACGCTGGGGCAGCGTCCCACATGCCACAACGAAGAATATGCAACTATGTACCGGGAGACTTTGGGGAGAAAAAGGAAAAAATAAAATCTTTAAAAAAAAAATACAATTATCCAGCTGGGAAGGGTGATTTGGGGGTTTTCTGGAAATGGGCTCCAGAGGAGGACTGTGCGTCTTAGTAAGTTGGCGAGTAGCATCTTGGCAAGGTTGCCTCTAAATGTCTTTAGTTGCAGAGGTTTATGGTGCCAAAAATGGAAGAAGAACACCTTGGGTCAAACCCACATCCATAGAACTCAATTCATTCCCTTTCGGTCTTAACTCCTTGCTCACATCAAAATAGACTGTGGCAAATGGTGTCCGGATTTGGTAACTCTTTGCACCTTGCTAGAGTCTACTCTGAAACAGTTGTTCCTAGTTTCTCTGCACCCATAGCATTATTGACTGGGAAAGAGGGCAGGCTCTGAGAAAAAATGGTTTGGTTCTGAGAGGCAGAACATTTATACTCTTATCAACTGATGGTAAAACCTGTCCTGTGCAATGAAGGATGAGACAGTCTGTATGGTGCTAAGATACTAGATATTAGGGGGTCATGATAATTATGAGAGGCAAAATATCCACAGAGATTGGGGGTTCTGGAATCAAGTATACATAGAGTTTGAATCCTGGCTCTACCACTTGCTAATTTGCATGATCCACATTAGCTTCCTGAGCCACATCCTCACCTGACTGTGTTGGGAGAGTTTAATGAGATGATGCATATGATGTATTTAGTAGGTAGCGGATACTCAATAAATATTGGCTATTATTATTAGACAATCATTTCTTATCACTTGCATCACTACCACATGTTTTTGCTACTTTCATCCAAGTTACTCAGTGTAATCTCGGACTCCGTGGTTGCCCATGACCCCCTCCCTCCTGCCCCGTGCAGTGTTCTACCTCTCCTGGAGAGTGTGTCCCATGATCCAGACCTTCTCTCTACCCTAAAAGCTTACCTACTTCTGATTCAGTCCCTTTGAATGATATTCCCTATTACTTTGCAACTGACTCTACTATTTACCAATGAGGCGACCTCTGTGAGGTTTATTTCTTCAACTGTAAAATAAAAATGATATTACCTTCTTCATATGGTTGTTGAGAGGATTAACTGAGATAATCCGTGGTCTATGGTAGTACTGTGTAAATATTGGCTGCTCTTATTTCTGTGTATTTGTCAAAACAAGATAGTGATGACACTGGCAGAAAAATGCCAGCAAACACAGGTTGAGATGATATTTCTTTCATGGCAAAGGATCCGGAAACACAGAAGGATGGTTACATATAGCAGTAGGTGGGGCATCATGTTCCCAGATGAATGCATGGCTCTCAGCTTCCTGCAGTTTCCCCTGGGGATGTGTAGTTGTGAGCAGCACCACGTGCACGAAGTGAAGATTTCGCCTGTCTCTAAAAGATCTTTTTTGCTGTCCTTACTTTGCTTTTTTTGTTTGTTTTCTTTTAGTCCTCTCCTGGTCCCACCCAACTGTTCTGCAGACTCTGGCTACAAATCTACCTACTCACCCACCAGGGGCAAATAAATGATCACAACTCCTTCACATTCCTAAATATTTATGGGGATACTAGGTCAGGGGAAGGTCACCGTCCTGGAAACATTAGTTAGCAGGACAGGGCTCAGGCCTACTGAGGTCTGTTCCTGCAGGGCTGTGGTGATGCTTTGCAATAGGGTTTATCTTTATTCTGAGGTGGTAAGACCTTGACTTCAAATTAGAAAAAAACATCTCTAGATGGAACAGTTTTTTCCTGAGAAAATGTTCATTATAAACCAATGCAAACTTATAAAAATTCAATTAGTACAGCAGTGTATAAGAAAAATGAAAATCTCTGTTCCTTCATCCATACACCTACCCTGCCAATCTCGAGCCGATAGACAACCACTGTTAATTCTTTTTGAGTAAATCTTTCTCTATCCATATAAATGAACACATATGTCCCAAAATAGGATCCTGTTATAAGTGTTGATCTGCTTCCCCTCTCACATGACAGCATGTCTTAGCATTCTTTCTATGCCAAAAACTCAAACTCTTTATTCTTTTTTAGCAGTTGCATAATATAGATAGACTTTTGGGTTTCTTCCATTTTTTCTTTTTATGAACAAAACAAGTTTTAGATGACAATGGCATATATAAGTTAATTAATTTCACAGTTATTTAGTGGGAGAGACAAGATTTGGACCCAGGTTGGTGGACTCCAGAACCCATGGTATTAACTGCTAGGCATTACCTTTCTTTCTTAAAACTTAACTACTTTCCTCTAGGTTCCTAATGTAGGCAGCAGGTGTGGGGTACCAATAACATATCAGAGTTGGAAGGGACCTTTGAGACAGGTTATTTATTCCAACTTCTGACTTTACAAATAAATCATTACATGGTTACTCTTTAGGAAAAATCACTCCTGAAACTTAGTTTTGATGATATAAAACTCCATTAATATATTCGCATTTGCAGTGGTAGAAGTTCTGGGTTGCTTAAGCAATTATTTATCCTGCATCCTTTATATTTGATACCACCATTTTTTCGTATGATGATCACAACCCTCTGAAGCAGGTAGGGTAAACTATTATTATACCCATTTCACAAATGGGGGCACTTAGGCCTAGGGAAATGAAAAAGCTTAAATTTATACAGTAAATTGCTGAACGCAACCTGAATGGCAGGTGAAGTATTTTTGACTTTCCCCTAAAGGCAGTGAGGAGTTATTGAAGGCTTTTGAGTAGGGGAGAAGTTGTGGGCGTTAGGTGAATGAGGGTAAGTAGATGGTGATATGATAACTGTAAAGCTTCAGGAATAGCAGTGACAAGAGTCAAGATAGAAAGCCAGATCAGCCATTCAGGTATGAATAGATACATAACATGGAAAATCTTGATTGTCATCAGACTGGAAAGGAGGGGATGGATGAAATAAATATCAGGAAGACAATATTGCTAGAGATTTATGAATGGCTGGAGAAGGGGAACTAGAGGAAGAAAAGAGATAAGAACGATTCAAACATATTGGCCAGATTTTTTTGATAGTGTAACCATTTACAAATATGAAAATCAATATTGGGGTGATATCTCATTGTGGTTTTGATTTGCAGTTACCTAATAATTCGTGATGTTGAACATCTTTTCATGTGCCTGTTGGCCATCCATATATCTTCTTTGGAAAAATGTTCAGATCCTCTGCCCATTTTTTGATCTCATTGTTTTTTTGTTGTTGAGATATATGAGTACTTTATATAGTTTGGAAATTAATCCCTTATTGGATATATGATTTGCAAATATTTTCTCCTGGTTGGTAGGTTGTCTTTTCGTTTTGTTGATGGTTTCCTTTGTCATGCAAAAGCTATTTAGTTTGATGTAGTCCCATTTATTTTTTCTTTTGTTTCTCTTTCCTGAGGAGACATGGTATTCAAAAAGATACTGCTAAGACTGACGTCAAAGAGCATACTACCTATGTTTTCTTTTAGGAGTTTTCTGGTTTCAGGTCTTATAGTCAAGTCTTTAATCCATTTTGAGTTAATTTTGGTATATGGTATAAGATAAGGGTTTACTTTCTTTTAATGATGAGCAGGATACAGTCTATATAGAAGCCAAAATATAATGATGTAAACCTGAAATTGACATAATTTTTATAAACTAATGTGACCCCAGTAAAAGAAGATCAATGTCGGGGTGAAGAGCGGTTTGGATTAGAACTTGTTGCATGCTAGCAGTTAGTGTCCAAGCAGAAATATGCAGCAATTTCTAGAAAATGTAGGACTGGGCCTTGGGTGAGAGCAGTTCTGGAGGTTCTGTCTCACTAGTCTTCTATCTTCACAGAGCTGTTCACACACTCAGTATAAAATTTGAGTTGTAAGTCTGTAAAGTGACCTTCAATATTGTCACTCTAAGTCCCTTATTTTACAGATGAGACCAACAGGTGAAGTATCTTGCCTAGGGCCCCATAGTTCCACAGTGGTGATGACAAATCAGATTTCCTGAGCCTCAGTTCCGTGCTCTTTCTTGAACATTGGAGGTTGCAAACTTGACCTCTGATAGTTGTGTTTCACCAGTATAGTAGATTGTATTACTGTTCACAAATACTTTCTGCCTCTGTCTGGGAGAGGGTTATACTCCCCTTTCCCACTGAAGTCAACTTTGGTTGCATGACTTGCTTTGGCCAATGAAATGTGAGCAGAGGTCATGTGCAATATTTCTGAGAAGAACTTTAAGGCATGATTTAAGTGCATAGTTTAAGTGCATGATTTGCCAGTTTTTCTTTTTCTTTTGCGATGAGGTCATCAATATTCTAGATAGAAGCAGCTTTGTAAACCTGAATCTTAGACTGAACATGATGTGGAGCAGAGACACAGATGACCTGCGATGGGACTGTAATGCAAGTAGGGAACAAAATCTTTTTTAGCCTAAGATTCTGGGGCCATGTGTAAATGTAGCATAACCTAGACTATCCTGATACAGCCTACATCATTTAAAAAAATTGAGTCAGTGGCTAACATTTAAAAATTTGGAGAGTTAACAGAAAAGTCCAGACTTCAGGTTTCTGATGAAAAATTGGAAGAGCTAGTAAATTTGGCCTACTTTTATACATGGCATGCATTGACTGGGGCTAAATAGAAGCCACCCCCTTAGAAACATAAGCTAACTGTATAATTTACCCCTGGTAGCCGGTACTCCCTAATTGTATCTTACACCCACTGATCTTTTCTCTTCATTTTTTTACATTACCTCCTGACCCTTGTAAGCATTTGAATTTGCCATTCTGGCTTTATATCAAATTTTCCCACTCCTCAAGGAGAAAATGCTGGAGACAAAAAGAACAGAGGACTGAAGACAGAACTTTAGGTAATACCCACCTGCAAGGGTGAGAAAAAGAATAAGTGAGGAGACAGTAACTGATTAGAAAAGTAAGAAGGAAACCAGAATTGGATAGTTACCAAAACAAACATAAAATAAGGAAGAGAAGAGTCAGGAAGAAGGGGCTGGTCATCCTCAGGGAAGACTACACAGTTCAAAGATAAAGAGTGCAAAAAGCAGGTCATATGTGACCTTTGAGAGAATAATTGCAGTGTTTTGGTGATCGTGGAAGCTAGAAGCTGAGAGATTAAGGAGCAAAGAGCTGCTGAGAAAATGGAGGTGTTGAGATAAAATTTTTTTACAAGTTTGGCATTGAATGGAAGGATAAAAATAATTGGTTTCTAAAATAGCAGCACAATCAAGCCAATGTATTTTTTCCTCCTCTTTTTTTTTGCGGGGGGGGGGGGTGGTGAGGGTCAATATATGTTACCAAGGCATTGGCAAAAGAGCTAGTAAAGAGGAACCAGGTGACTGAGGGAGCAAAGTCTGGGAGGTGGCTGGGAGGCATGGATGGAGAATACAGGTGAAACAGTTAATTTTGGGAATAAGGGATAATAGACTTTCATCTAGGTCTGTTAATGTGGAATATGGGGCCTTAATGAATCATCACTAGTGACGCAGAAGAGAGCAGTGTCTGGGCCTCATGGTGGGGGTGGGATAAGGGAAGAAAGATGACCTTGTGTAGGTGATCATAGAAGGTCTGCTCTCTCTGGTTACAGTCTTGAATGAGGAGCAGACAGGCAGTGAAAGATCTGATAACTGAGAGACTGAATGCCATTTGTGGCAGGAACCCGAGCCACGTGCCCAGATACAATCTTGATTCCTTTCTGGCCCCTTTTCTGTCAGTTCTGCAATTGCGCTAATAAGAAATGTCTCTTATCCCCCATAGGCTAATGAGTTTGGTAAGGAAAAATGCAGAGTTTACTATGATGGCAGGAAGGGCAATGCAAATGCCCACTGAGAAACTTGAAATGCACCTAAGGACTTGGAGCTTCATTTCAAGAGGCAAACATACTGCTCATCAAACAACACCCTCTGAAGAAAGAGCCCAGAATGATAAAGTACACTAAATTCAGTAGTTTTCAGTCTAAGACCCCCCGGAGACCCTCTTGGTAGTTTGCATACTGAGCTCTTAATACTATTAGTGTTTACAATATGACAGTATGTATATTTCTGTCAATGACATAAGATAGGGATTTACTTATGCTATATTAGCATCTCATTATCATACTTCGGTGTGGACAAAAAATAGCAACTGACCTATAGACCTTCCTTGTCATGAAGAAAAAAGACAGCCACTGTGCATCACGATGTTCATGGAGACTGTGCTGTCATTCCCACTACAACCGCAATGAGAATATTGCCAAGGACTTTCAAATGGGGTCCTAGTGGAGAATGCAGGCAAATAAGACAACATATTTTTTTAACTGCCTTAACAAAAGTAGCAGCATTTATGCCACTATATCCGGTAAACTCTCTTTTGTGAAGGCATGCAGGTGGGGAGGGTACTTGGGATGGAATCTGATAGGTGGTGGTTCATAGGATCATTGCCTTTGGAAGAGACTGGAGGATAGAAACAAAATTATAGTCATTGCCTAACCTTTATGGGGTTTTAGTTATTTTTCCATTCCTTTAGCCAGTTCATTTTTCTGAGTGTCGAATGGGGCCATGATGTAGAGAGGAGACTGGAAGTGTGGTGGTGGGAAATGTTCTGCCTCAGGAGGGAATGTGCAAGGGGACAGAAGGGACTGATTCTTGCACTGTAGAGTAAAGAACAAAGAGAAAATGATCAGTTCTCAACTCTGTTTAACTTACCTTTATCGTTGTTTTTTTCCATTACTAGACTGTGCTAGGCCCAAAAATGAAGAATTAGTGCAGTGGGCAAGACTCATACTCTGTTCAGCTTATTCTTCTAACTATGACAGTGAAACCTAAGGACGTGCTATTATAGAACTGGGTTACCTCTCCTGACATCAATTGTTTTCCTTAATTACATGAAAGTCATAAATGACATACAAGTTCATGCTTTATTTTTTTTTTGAAGATTGGCACCTGCGCTGACATCTGTCGCCAATCTTTTTTTTTCTTCTTCTCCCCAAGGCCCCCTGGCACATTGTTGTGTATTCTAGTTGTGAGTGCCTCTGGTTGTGCTATGTGGGACAGCGCCGCAGCATGGCCTGATGAGTGGTGTCATGTCTGCGCCCAGTATCCTAACCAGTGAAACATTGGACTGCTGAAGTGGAGCACGTGGACTTAACCACTTAGCCACGGGGCTGGCCCCCACATACATGTTCATACTTTTATACCTGGCCTCAGATAAGAGATTGGAAAATCCTCTCTGAGGAAGTGGCATTTGTACAGGAACCTAAAGGATGAGTAGGAGCTAGTCAGTGGTGGTGGAGTGAAGAGAAGACAGAAGAAATAGTATACTCAACTGCCCTTAGATGGGAAGAAGCAGGGAACGCCTGGGGATTTGAAAGAAGGTCAGTAGTAGAGCATGGTGAGTAAGTGGGAGAATGGTATAAGATAAGACTGAACAAATAGGCAAGGACTAGAAGCCTAAGACTATCCTTTGTGGGACTCAGTGTCCTGTTGAATGTTTGTTGACAGCAAGTTCATGGTATTGTTGGAGATGCTATCCTAGGAAATATCCATATTCTCAGGCTTATGTTGTACTCCACAGTCACTCATTTGAGCGTTTATTGAACAAGCGTATATTGAATGCCTACTATATGCCATATATTTTGGGTCACTGGGATGTATACTCCCAGATCTTTGTAAATTACAGGCTGCCACCACAGTGTGGCCATTTTTTCAATTCTGTCATCATGATAGAGTTGGATTCAGCTTCTTTTCATTATTGTTATCTTAGGTATAACATTACTGGTTTGCAAAACAGGGCCCAATGTCAGTGACTTCTACTGCCAGCAGTCTGGAAAACATTTTCCAAGGGTGTCGTTAAGCTCCTGGTAGACAAGAGCAAGAGAAGGAAAGGAGACTACACCTCTGTCTTCATGCCAATGAAGCAGAATTTGGGGAGATAGGCTTAGTTCTCACAACTGTCTTCTCCTCAGCTCCATGAGCTTTGACCATGAGCCTGTAATTGTCATTTTAAAGGTTGGTGGATTCCAGTTCCTTCTTCCTCTCTCTTTCTAGCCTTGCTTTATTTAGACCCTGTTTCCTCCCCACCCCACTGCTTCTTTCCATTTTTTTTCCTTATCTTTTATTCAGTTATCCTAGCTGTCTCTCTGAGCGTGGGTACCAGGGATAAGGACTTGGTTCTTAATAGCAGGGAAAGCAGAGCTGCACTCACAGTGGCTAATCCTGACCCGGGAATGAGCCTTTGCAGGCATCTTCGTCCATATTCAGAAATAGTACTTATGAGAAAGGAATTAAGTCAATGGCCAAAAAAATGGCTTTTTCATCTGAATGCCTGTTTAAGAAGCCTTCTTCACCTACTCTGGCCTTCATTGATCTCACCTTTTTCTGAACTGTATAGTACATTGAATAAGAATCATAGGATTTATCTCTTGGTCACATATTATATTGGATTAGTTTCTAATTCTTGCACACATGTTGATTTTGTTTCCCTATCAGGATTTCAAACTCCCTCAGGGAAGGGACTATGACCCTACTTTCACCCTTAGAATTGAGCAAAATGGTTGGCATACAGTTTAGCCATTCAGTGGATACTTGATTGAATTAATATGACCTGCCACCTTATTGTACAAAGAGACTTAACATAAAGGAAGACCTTTGGATTCCTATCTGTCTTTCTTTGATTGGTAGAGGGTAATAGAATTTTGACAATAATTCTTCCATCATCACCCTCCCTTAGTTGTCTTTCTATTTGTAAACCAGTATGGAGGCATGGATCTAGATGAAACATTCACCTCTTCATGTCAAATCCTGCCCCTTTGTGTGACAATCTCCATTATATAAGGAAGCCTTTGCCTTGTCTCTACATCAGGGAAAGTGAGAGCCAATTAATGTTCTTAATGAGTGACTACATCCCTTCTTTGATCTTATACCCTCTGAAGCAGCCCAGGAGGAAGAGAGGACAATAATATGGGAGGACAATGATATGAGAACGTTGGAATGTGGTATAAATGGAAGGGACAGATGTCACTTGAGGCAGCAAATTAATTCCATCAGATCTTTGGATTATTGAGACTAAATGACAAGAGCTGAGGGAGGAGCAGTGAGTGAAGATAAAGACATCCCTTGGTCTTGGTAGCCTGTGTTTGAGAAACCAACATGAGAGATTGAGTTGCTGCTGTTCTTGGTCAAAAATTTGCATAAGACCAGTAGTGGAGAAAGAGCTTAGAAACCAAAGAAATGAGAAAGGGGGATGTAGTACTTTCCTGTTGATGCTGTAACAAATTACAACAAACTTAGTGGCTTAAAACAACACACATTTATTATATTACAGTTCTGGAAGTCAGAAGTCCAAAATGAATCTCACTTTGAGACTGAGACAAAACAAGCTGTGAACAGGGCTGCATTCCTTTCTTTTTTATTTCTTTTTTATTTTTATCATTTTGAGGAAGATTATCCCTGAGCTAACTGCTGTTAGTCCTCCTCTTTTGTGCTGAGGAAGCCTGGCCCTGAGCTAACATCCATGCCCATCTTCCTCTACTTTATATGTGGGACGCCTAACACAGCATGGCGTGCCAAGCGGTGCAGTGTCTGCATCCGGGATCTGAACCGGTGAACCCCGCGCTGCCGAGAAGTGGAACGTATGAACTTAACTGCTGTGCCACCAGGCCGGCCCCCTGCATTCCTTTCTTGAGGCACTAGGGCAGAATTTGTTTCTTTGCCTTTTCCAGCTTCTAGAGATTATCTGCCTTCCTTGGCTGATGGTTCCCTTCCATCTTCAAAGAACTAACTAACCATATGTGGAGAAACTTGGGTGAAAAGTGTGCAGATGATATGAGACGTGGGCCAGGAAACACTAAATGAGAGCCAGTGCTCTTCTAAAGATGTAAAAAATATTATGTAAATTTTACCAGAGACAAATACCTTAAGACCCTAATCATGCTATTTAAAAATAATTTTGTTATGATTTCTAATGCATATGAATACGTACTGTTTTGCACATGTGGTGTGTTTGTTTTAGAGGAAAAGTTAGTAGTGCTGAGTTCTATGACTTGACATGTAGTATCAGATAAAGTCCATGTAAACAATTTCGTGAATGTTCTTACATTTAGCCCTCTAATACTAAAGCTAATTGCTTAATGTCTCCTTCATCCTCTACTTCATATCCTTCTGCTTTGTTCTGGGCCCCTTCCCTGTCTCCCTGCTTTCCCATTTTTCCTCATTGTTTTTGGTTCCTACCCTTTTCCCTTTGCCCCTCTATTAACATCATATGGGCTTTTGACTAGGAATTGATTAAACAAATAGATCGAGCCCAGCATATATACATTTTGGTGCCAGAAATTCTGTTTAGGAAAACCCCTTAAATATTTAGTCCCATGCTAGGTAGATTTTATGTTTAAAGATGATATTTAAAAGATCCCTTGGCCAACCCCCTAGACCCCTCTATGTTTGTAAACCCTCAGTGCTTTGACATGTGGCCTGCTTAGAAAAAATAGCCTTTTTTGAAGATACTATATAGCTTGTCTTCTCTCTAACTTACTTTGGTCAGAGCCATGGGTTTGATTTTCATGTGGACTATAGTGTAATTCTAGTTCATGACTACAGTCTGTGCTCTTTATTATGGAGGTTATTTTACAGAAGTAGTTCAGATGAACCTAGAAAAAAGCAACTAGATATATACCAGCTTTCCATTTCTGTTATTGAAGAAAGAATTCCTGAGTTTTGCCCTACCGATAGTGCGTCAGCACTCTCATCTTTGTACATAAAGGAAGGCGCATAGCCAGCCCTTCAGACAAAGAATGCTTTCGTTAGTCATCTCAGTCCTCAACTAGTCCTCCCTTCCCAGAATGGCCTCATATCTCTCAAAATGGCTTACAAAGAAACATGGCTTTAAAACTGAGAATAACTGCTAATGACCTTACGACCCTAGGGCAAAGTCTTCTTTGCACAATAAGAGCTTAGTTGTGATTTGATAGTATGAGGTGTAGTGGTGAGGAAATATGAGATGGCCACAGTGTAGCAAACTCAACCAGTCAGCAGTATAGCCTGGTGGTTAAATTTTTGTTCTCTGGAATCATGGAGAGTTAGTTTGGGTTCTAATTCCAACACTCACTAACTTTATGATCTTAAACAAGGTACTTAGCCTTTCTAAGCTTAACTTTCCACATATGTAGTAGTGTATATCTTAGAAGGTTCACTGAATCACGAGATTTTTGTTTAAGGCTATTTTTCCTAAGCAAGTGGGTAGCTGCCCATCTGAAAAACCTAAGTCCAGGGACACACTATAAAGCAAACTGAAATAAGGCAGCCTTGTCTAGTGGCTAAGGGGATAGGTTTCACAGCCTGATGCCTTAGATTCAAATCCAAGCTTTACCATTTAATATAAGTGTGGCTTCAGGCACATTATTTCACCTTCTTGCTTCAGTCTTTTCATTTATAAAATGGGAATAATAATAGTACCTACCTCAAAGGCTTGGTATGAGGATTAAATGAATTAATTTAACTAAAACACTTAGCATAGTGCCTGGCGCATACAGGTGTTCCAGAAGGGCTATCTCCTCTTATTATTATTGAAATGAATGTTGCTGACTACTCCTAATAAATAAATAAATAAATAAATAAATAAATAAATAAATAAAGATGGTAGATGGAGAGATTGAGATAAAGAGAGGGATCAAGGATGACTCCTAGGTTTCTAGCTTAAGCAACTGGTTCTGTGGTGGAAACATTTATTGAGATGGAGAAAACGGGGGTAGAAATAGATTTAGCGTGTCAGGGGAATGGCAAAGTTTGTTTTTTTATGTGTTAAGTGTGAAATGTCTGTGGAATATCAATATAAAGGCTTCAAGATGGGCAGTTTTTCTATGAGCTTGGGGTTCATCGAATTATGGACCAGGGATATACATTAGGGAGTAGTCAATATACTGATTTTAAGATCATGATACTGGATGAGGCAACAAAGAGAGAGAATTTAGAAAGAGAAGGAAAGGACCCCAGGATTAATCTCTGGGTCATAGATGATGAGGAACCAGTGAAGGAGATTAAGAAGTATGGCAAAAAGAAAAGAAGGAAACCTACCTTTCATGGTAGTTGAGACAGAAGAATTTCAAGGAGTGGTCCATTGTGAAATGAGGACAGAGAAATATCTATTGAATATGACCCTTTTGAGAAGTTTGATTATGAAGAGGCATAGATAAATGGGATGGTAGCTGGAAGTGTCATCAAGGAAGGACCTCTTCTTTAAAATATGTAAAAGTCTAGTGCGTGTTTGCATGCCAATAGAGATGATCCATTAGAGAAGGAGAAATCAAGGAAGAGACAAGAGGAGGGGGTAGAATCCAGAGTGCAAATAGAGGGGTTGGCCTTTGACAGGAGCAGGGGCATTTCCTTTATTTCTATGAGACAAAGTGCATAGTACAATGCCTGACATGCAGTAAGAGCTCAATAAGTTGTGGTTATTGTGATTATTGTTGTTGTTAATTCGAGAGCCATGCTGACTTGCACATGGAAAAGCCATTTTGAGCATGCTCAGAGCCGAGGGCCTTAGTGGAATGAAGCCCTTGGTGAGGAGTTGACATTTACAGTGTACTATTCTAAACAAAGGCAAAAAAATGTGGTTCCAAGATATAAAAGCATTTGGTTATGTTGGCCCACCTAACCTAGCCAAATGTTTTATATCGGGTGGGTGGGAGGCATCTTTGATTGTAACATGGGAGGAAAGACAAGATGCTTATTTTATATCAAGTCTACTTCAAAGAAGAGTCTCTGAGAAATGGACAGATTTAGCTCCCTTGAGATTCATTGATCAGCATATCCAGGGATAAGTAGCCCACACTCTCCCAGCGCATATTCTCTATAACATATATGCTGAAGGAGAGAATGAAGCATGGCCATTCTTTATTTATACCTCAGCAAAACGTGCTTCTATATGATGACACTAAGCAGTAAGCGCTTTGTGATTTGCGTTGTTTGTATGATGTCATTGCCTGTGCTCTCAATACAATGAGGTGAAGGCTTTTAGCTGTTACTCCTTATTGAGGGCTGATTTTTCCCAGCATCTTGAAATGCTGTTTGCTTATTCATCTTTGAGTATATGTGCAAACTTTGTGATTTTTGAAAAATGTTTCAAAATGTCCTAGAAATGTGTGTGTTTTTAAAAATTTTTTCCCCAAGTGGTCTTTATGCAACCAATAGAAGTCTAAATATTTGCTCAGTTTTCACACTGACTGCGTTATTTAGATAAAGAAGAGTTTGGTATTAGATATGAAAGATGGAATGTGCTTTAAAACTTTCAGCTGATCATTTGAGATCAGTATTAGAGAGAGAGAGAGAGAGAGAGAGGGAGAAGAGATACCTATTAGGCTCTTTCTACAACTGTCTCTTGTCCTGGTTAAAGTTTATAAGAAGCTACCTGGCAGGGAAATGGGCTCTACTGGTTTTGAACTTGCCTTATTATAGGTACTATGTCTGTTCTCCTGGTTACTGAGCTTGGCCCTTTGGTTTCTGTGAGTTTCCAGCTTTCTGACTATTTGCCTTAGTCTCCAAGATTTAGGCCTTTCTGGTTCTCATATCTTTTCTCGGTCTGGCCTGTCACACTTTGTCTGTGTGTTTTCATACTTGTGTATGATTGCCTGATTTACTTCACCAACTTGTCTGAAATGCTGAATCAGGTATGCCTTCTGACTCTTGAGTCCTGGGTCGATCCTTGTGCTAGGGCACCAGCTTTTTACCCTTGCCACCACATTGTATGTGACTCCCAGCACGAGCATTGAGAGCTGTATAAATCAGAGGTCTGACCCAGTACAGCATTTCTGATTTTCATAGCAGTCGTGGTGGAATAGAGAAGATACTGTGCTTGATGTTTGAATTTCTGGGTTTAAATTCTGGCACTACCAGAAACTCACTAAATGTCTACAGGCAAATATCTTAGCTTCTCTGAATTTCAGTTTCCTCCTTTGTAAAACAGAAGTAATTTTTACCTCACCCATTTTTATGAGGATTAAATAAGAAATAAGATATATGTAAAAGTACCTAATATGATAACACTTACATGTTGGTTAAATCCGATATTCTCATAGACATTTCTCTTTTTAATTAATTAGTCTGTTTCTTTTTACAGACAAGTACTTAATTTATTTTCAGAGCAACAATAGCCCATAAGTAAAAAGAGTATCAGTGACAAAAGTTTCCTGGTCAAAAATCAGAAAGAAATTACCATACAAACTCATTTTAACAGGGTCCCAAGTTTCCCAATTAATTTGTCCACAAGTCTTATGTATTCTGATTATCAATTGCATTATGTCTTTTCTGAAAAACAATTAACATGACAGCTTGTAAATTTCATGCAGCGAAACTGAATATCTAGAACTGAGCAAAAACATGGCAGTGATTATGAAAATGAATATTTGTTTGTGTATTTGGTGGTGAAGCTTTTTGTTATCCAAGAAATAATTTGATTCGACTTTATGTCCATCTGTAACATGTGATTTGCTTCTTCTGTTTAATATGCCATTCATCAGAACAGCATCATAACATGACATTTTAATGTAAAGATTTTTGGATAAGACTTGGGGGAAGTCATGCTCTTGAAATGCAACTCCGTGTGATTAAAATGACCTGCCATCACATGGTCTGACCATAAAGAAGATGGGAAAATGAGTCAGCTCTTTTAGAGGACTTAGTACCTGGGCAGGTATTTTATATACAGCATTCTGTTCAATGCTCAGAACAACCCTGTGAGGCAAATATCATTATTCCTGATTTATAGATGTGAAAACTGAAGCTCAGAGAAGTTAAATAACCTGTCTGTGGTCATGCCGCTAGTTCAGAGTGAAGCTGAGATTCAAACTCAGGTCTTCCTTGCTCCACTTCCCTGTGTTCTTTTCACTACCTGATTCTTCTGATCCTGTCTTCTGATACCAGAGTGACAGAGGTGACCTCTATATTTAGAGGCTATTCAACAGTATATCCAACTCCTGGCAGTGAATGGATACAGCTGAGTATGAAATGATAGGGTAATGAGGGGACACACAATGGGCAAAGGCTGAGTAGGTCATATTCAGAGGTGTATTGTATTCAGATAATTCATGAACACAGCACATTAGACCTGTGGGTAGGTAGAACTTTTAACTATTACCACCTGCCCTCTTCAAAAAAGATGAAGAGAAAAAGAGAAGTTCAGTGTTGAGGAAATATATCACTATTGTATGTGGAATGGTATCTGTTAATCATTTTAGTGTCATGTCATCTCTATCACTATCTTACTAGGGGACAGCAGCAGTGTTTTTGCTCAAGGTGTATGCATGTGCTATTGTCTTCACTGGGAAATAAATCAGTGATGCTATAGTCTTATGCCCCTAAAAGAATTGTATAGGTTTTTAATGCTGTTATCATGCATCCTATAGATAACTCTCCCCAGGAATATCCAGCCATTGGTTTCATCCTTGTTGTTAACATGTACAACATCCATAATGTCACAGTGTAGAGTCAGGTAGAGTTCTAAGCAGCCCTTCCATTTATTATTTAGGTGCCCATCTTCAGTTGACTTAATCTCTCTGAGTCTCAATCCCTTCTATCAAATAAGTCTAAGATTACCTTATAGATGTGTAATAAAGAGGAAATGTGGAAAAATATATGTACACATTCTCTTACATTTTGTTACAATGTCGCATGGAGATGCATGGAAGCCAAGATCATTGCTGATAATGACCACAGCACTCTTGGAGTAACTTGAGTTCCATCAGCTCTGCACTGCTCCTGGCAGCTATTATTGTGTGTGTATGTACGTGTTTTGTCTCCATATCTAGACTGCTTTTCTCTTGAGGACAGAGAGAGGGTCTAATCACGTTTTTGTGTCTCTAGGGCCTTATATAGGCATGTATTACATGATGCTTGCTCATAACGATCACAAAATTTTTGCCTACAACAACCTTCAGCTCACCTTGTTTTTGTCTCACATCCCATTCCCTAAACTACCAAAGCTTATGTTGAGATGCAGCAGTACTTCAACTTCTTTTGGTCTTCTCACTTCTTTATTTGCATAGCTACTTGGCAATGACTATCCTAGGAAAGTTATATAGCACTTTGAACTGATTTTGAAGGTAATTATTAAAATTTTTAACTGTGTTTTTTCTTAGGTATTCTGTCTACGATTAATGAAAGCTATAGGTGAGAGTGTCTTTTTCATTATGCCATGTGGTTTGACTAATAGCGTTTTTCTGCAAGGGCAGTTTATTGAAAATATTTTTTCAAAGATGGAAATTCCTATTTAAATAGCTAAATTGAAAGATTCTTAGTAAACACAGTATTTTAAAACTAGCTAGCTAACAATTATTGAATGCTAATTATGTGTAAGATTCTATTCTAATGCCTCACAATAACATCATTATGATCCCCATTTTATAGATACAGAAACTAAGGGACAGAGAGGTTAAGTAACTTACCCAAGGTCACACAGCTAACTTGGACAGGGTTTCATATGTAGGTACTCCAACTCCAGAATCTGCTTTCAGTTTCAAAATTATACTGCTTCTTACTATATCTTGGTGCTATGTTTTTAAATGAAATCAACTCAATTATCACTGATTCTAAAATATTATGCGTTTATTCTGGTCCTTGATCTCATTCACAGACCTTGATTAGGATTTTTCCTTTGTAATTCACTCTGCTGCTCTTAGCTAGGAATCCAAAGATTTTCTTTTTGTTCTTTACCAACTTTGCATCAAAATACATTGCAGGGATCATGAAAGTTCTCATCCCAAGAAAACAAATTCTGTAACTGTGTATGGTGACGGATGTGCTAGACTCATTGTGGTGATCATTTTATAATATATCCAAATATCAAGTCATTATGTTGCACACCTGAAACTACTAGGATGTTATGTCAGTTGTACCTCAAGAATAATAATAAAAAAATCCACTGCAGGTACCTTTCTTCATGTACCATCGAATTAAATTATCCCTCTTTGACTTTTTCTGTATTTTAAAAAGGCTTTACTTTATCCACATTTCCTGATCTCTTCTTAGTATTTTGCTTATGTGTGACTGAAGCTCACACAAGTTTTAGTCTCATGTAAACATGGTGCTGTCATGCAATTAGATATGCAGTCTACAGAAAGCAATTTTTCATTTTTTTCTTCAGGAGTATCTCTCTTGCCCAGTCTGTCTGTATAGGAATCCATCTGCTGTATTTGGTGTCATTTGAAATTTTTATATCATGCACTAGCAAGTGGACCTCATCTTTTATAGCCTTAGCTACATACTGCTTTAGAAATGCACTTGTCATACTAATTTAAAAACCAACAGCTATGTATTCCTTCCAGACAAAAGGTGTTTTGAGGATGAATGTAAAAGTCTTTTCAACATAGTATTTGAGTGTTTCCTTTGGTTTCTAGAAACTAAAACATTAAGCATGTCTATCCAACTCTATTTGCGTTGTATTTATCATTATGAAGTTTTCAAAAAATATTATTTAAAGGTAGCTACTGTCTGATATTTCAAACCCCAATTGTTCATTGCGGAATATTTCATTTTGTCTACTTTCACATTGGTTTTTCTCTTAAACTTGAGGCTCTGTTCTTCTTGGTATGTCTTTCTGAGCAAGAAGATTAAAAAAAAATGGAAGCGTTTTCTGAGGAGGTGGCAGTTTCTTTTGAGAATTTGATGTATAGGATGCAGAGCTTTCTTCCCTCTACTTTATGGAGATTTTCATGAAGCAAATTGCTTCTTTCATAGGAGTAGGTTAGAGCTCCTGTTCCTTACGTGTTCTCACTATAGTGCAGCCGCAAACTGGAACATCTCAGTTTGGAACAAATTCTTATGGAACAATTTCTTCTTGAAGCTCACTAAAAAAAAGTAGTTTTCCCCTTTCCTTTAAACACATAGAAGCAATTCATTTTCACCCCAGTCTGATTTCTCTTTTGCTAATTTGCCTCTGCTGTGGATTTCATTGCTTTAAAGGTGCATCTCTTTACATACATGGGCTCAACATCACTTGAAAAAGTTGATTTTGCCCCCCTGGACAGTTTCATCTTGCTCCATTTGTACTCTTCTGAATCTCATAGAAATCTTACATTTAGGGGCTGTTAATCTATGAAATGAGAAATATAAGGATGGTAATTTGTATATAAAATATGTATTATATATTCTTTATGAGTACCAGGTTACTCCTGCACATTGTTTTCTTTCATTTCAGTATATCATTTGTTGTCACCTGACTTCTTCCACTTACTTGCATTTTAATATACAACATAAATATTGTTCATTTTTCAATGGTGAAAGAAATTTTGGTGGGGGAGACCAGGAGAAATCTTTTCATGTTTAACTTATAACCATTTTATGAAATTGTTTATTAAATCTGAATTTGGTGTAAAATCATTTGGTTCTTTTAAAAAAAATTCAGTTTTCTGAGTCATCCACTAAGAGCCAGACTGGCTTGGTTAATTAGAAACAGCTGGGGTACCTATGATGCCACGAGAAGCATCTGTTGTAGGAAAAAGAGGCCTATAGGGGAGGTTTGCCCGAGGAGAAACTTGAGCACAGGCTAGTTGTGCCAAAATTTAGCACGAATTAGTGGAGGACAATTCAGGAAAGTTAGCTGGAGCATAGAGACTTCTCTTGAGAAAAATGATTGTAAGTTGGCTTTGTAAACACTGGAGCTTGGCTTAGCTAGTGAGGATAAGCTGATACGGGCCGGGGGCCAAATCAGTGTAAAAGTGAGAAGAAATCTATGAACTTAAGAATCAACGCTGCCTGCTTTCTTCGAAAATGCTTTCCTCTTTGTTCTGTGCTCTCTTTAATATTACACGAGTTTATTGTTTTTTTCTTGGTTGGTCGGTTGATTTTGGTGATCTATTTGGTGTTCTTTATTAATAATCTGCAAACCTTTTATTTGAACTTCTGAGTCTGCTTTGCTGTTCCGAAAAAAGGAACCACTAATCTTGTGGTGACAGCAACTCAAGTAAAGGCATTATCTCTGGAATGAAATAGTTCATTTAGGATATATCTAGCTGCTCCCTAATGCCAAGCCTGACTCTTAAGTAGTTATAGACATGTTCGCTTAGAAGCATTCTGCTACTGTCCTGGTGCAAAAAATTTTCCATCTATTTTTTTCTGCTTATTTGTCATGCCACCCCTTCTTGTTATTGACTATATTGCTGAAAACCTCTTCTATAAACTCTTCCTGATTTGACCGACTAAGAGACAGTGGAACTCCCATGGTTACTGAGTCCCTTCCCTATTCTATTCAGATTCTTTGCCTTCCTTGGTCATTTATCTTGGGGATTTATTTTTTTTTTGAAGACTGGCACCTGAGCTAACATCTGTTGCCAATCTTCCTTTTTTCTTCTTCTCCCCAAAGCCTCTGAGTACCCAGTACATAGTTGTAGGTCCTTCTGGGTCTGCTATGTGGGACGCTGTCTCAGCATGGCTTAATAAGCGGTGCTAGGTCTGCACTCAGGATCTGAACTGGTGACACCCTGGGCCGCCGAAATGGAGCCCATGAACTTAACCACTTGGCCATGGGGCCATCCCCTGGGATTGTTTTAATATTCTATTATCTAGCTTGTCCTTTGGCTTCTTGTCTACATTGTTACTGGCTTTCTAAAGTTTTTAAATGTTAGTAGGGCCTGTGGTTTTGTTTGGTTATCTCTTAACTATTTACAGTGATGAATCATCTATAATAACAAATAATTGAAAACTAGCTTCTGTTAGATTTTGAAGGATGTATTATCATACATAGTAAGATGAAAGTCACTTTGCATTCCCTGAACACCCACCATGGAGCGTCAGAGAAAGATGGCCCCAAAGCTGTGTGGGGGAGATAAGAGGAAATAAGTTATAAATATTTTACATACAAACCAATGGTTCACTTGTAGTTGTTATTCCCATTCATACCTTCTGATATAAGCAAACACTTTAGAGTTGATGAATAAAAATATAAAGAATGCAAACATTTGGCAGAATTTCATGTTGATCAGTAACAGTTTTGCTCTTGGATCTGTAACACACAGGGTAATGCAACCCAGACTCTGCTTGCTCACCATGACTGTATTCTTGGGCTTAGTCAGACTTGAAATCAAGCCTAAAGTGGTGAGAAGGAGTTTCTGCTACCACCCCACCCACCCCTAACTAAGCCTCTGCTTTTGGTGTTTCTTCTTCCTTCTTTTGAAACATGTATCCTCTGGTTCTTATCTTTTTAAAACATGAAAGATGGGACTGTCTTCAGTCTCTTTCTGACAGGGTCCTCGTGTTTGCTCCTAAAAATGGGAAATTAGGTAGAAAATCAATCCCTGTAAATGCTTATGTGTACTTCTTTAAAAATAAAAAAGGCATATTGTTAGATTGATCAGAGATCACGTTAGCCTAATGACTCCCTCATTCTATAAATATGCTTTTCTAAAAGCCTAAAAATCACCTTCTAATAAATCTGTTGTTTTCATTATTGGAGCATTTAGCTATAGTGTGACTTGGGGTTTTGATTGAATACTCACTCAAAAACCTGTGTGTTAACCGCTAAATCTGAGACCCAGAGAGGTAAGGGTAAGTGATTTTCTTAAAGCTATTCAGGTGTTTCATGAAACAGGTATGTTTGAGGATTATGATTCTCCTTGTAAAAGATATTTCCAGATTAAACAGATTCCATAAACTAATCTTATAGGCAGAAAAGGAAGTTTAACCTTGGTGTTTAAGTCTCTGTGATTTGGGTCCACCCTATATGGCCAAATTTATCTCTCCCTTATATGTCCCATATAGGTCATATTAGTTACTTTCTAGTTGTATGGTGTGTTTTTGAAATGTCACTTCATTTAGATTTGAAATTTTTGACGATGTCTTCTGTTTTTTTTAATATCCCCAGTTCCTCAGCACTTTGTACAAGGATTGGCATACTCTATACTCAAAAAATTAAATTAAAAAAATCCAATATCTCCCACTTGGGAAGGTAGAAATTTATGCTACTAGTACTGGCACCACTGATACAAAGGCATTATTAAAACTGAAGCTTTTCTTCTCTCCCTCACCTGTCCATCTTGAAACCTTAGGTGATATGCTAACAGTGCATTAGAAACAGTCCTTCTGTGAGTGAAGTTTTAGCCACAGTTTCAAAACAAAAGAACTTGCCTCAAGTTCCACTGGCTTCAATCTCATTTTCCACAGCCAGACATAACATTGTAGTAGCAGTCATGCTTGGCCTCCTCGTGGTAGTGATTAAATCAAATGTTTGTTCCTATTTTTCAAGCATTGGCTGACGGGGCCGGCTCTGTGGCCGAGTGGTTAAGTTCGCGCGCTCCGCTGTGGCGGCCCAGGGTTCGGACCCTGGGCGCAGACATGGCACCCCTCGTCAGGCCACGTTAAGGCGGCGTCCCATATCCCACAACTAGAAGGACCTGCAACTAGTATGTACAACTGTGTACGGGGAGAGGTTTGAGGAGATAAAGCAGGAGAAAAAAAAAGAGGTCAGCTGAAAGAGGCTAATGGGATGATCTATTCTGTTTGATGGTGTTTATTATACACATCAAGAAACAACCACAGTCACCTCAGGGCTATGTTTAAACATGAATAATGCATCTTACTTATATTCTGGTTGGTAATTCATTATTATTATTATTATTATTATTATTATATACAGGTGAAAGAAAAGAACATATGAGTTGTAGCTCTTTCTGATTTTGGTCTCTCTGAGGGAATGTGTGGGATGTAATAACTCCATATAAAGTTTACCATGGCCATTTTCTCTGCCCAGTTTGTTTAAACTCTCATCTGGCCTTGACCATGTATGCCTGAACAACATTTCCAAATACCTATTATTCCTTCTGTAAGTATTATTGCAACTTTAACTTGTGATGATCTAGCATTTAGGAGATCTCTATCTGTGCTCAAGTATGAATATATTTTTTAATGATAATATCAAGTGGTTGGTAACTGTCTATGAGCCTTCTGATTCCTTCTTCCATCCTTTGTTTTCTGGGAATTAAAACCAACGTGTTAACATTTTCTATTCTTCCTTTAAACATTAAGAATAGAATAATTTTTACCCAGATAAATGTTCACTGTGCCTAGCAACTCCTTAGGATAATCAATTAGGCTACGTTGTTCCAAAGTCAGTACCATGGATCACTAGTTCTGAAGGATGTTGGTTAATAGGTGCTATATGAAAAAAGTGGAAGTATCTGTGATTAAATAAGTTTGGGGAAAACTTATATTTTAACGTATGCTTTTTCAGAGTCTTTAATGTGCTAATGTTCCTTGTGAATTTCCAGGAAAGGGATATATTAGGCAGTATTTGGAACTTATTTCATAGAACTAGTGACTGGTGTTCCACAAAACACATTTTGGGAAAGGCTACATTGGATCAAATTCTGTACTAGGTATGTGGAGATATGAGTTCTGGTTCCTCTGCCACAGAGTAGTTCTGTGACCTTGGAGAAGTTGCCTTTATGTCTCGTGTGTTTCGTGATTTGTAAAAAATTATGAAGTTGAAGTAGATCACAGTCGGGTGTGGATCATTTATCAGAATCAACTCTGAGGCTTTCCCAACCTTCTAACCAAGATTTAACACACTCCTATGACCTCTTTGAAGTTCAAAGCTACCATTACCTTGGAAGCATAGAGTGTTCCTTACCTTTGTTGAGATGGAGAGCAGAGGTTGAGAACCACGGGACTGGATCCTCTTTGAGTTCACTCCTGTCTCATACATC
The DNA here is from genome assembly GCF_041296235.1 of Equus asinus. NCBI lineage: Eukaryota > Metazoa > Chordata > Mammalia > Perissodactyla > Equidae > Equus > Equus asinus. The sequence goes on from NC_091820.1 coordinate 98,418,677, forward strand.
CCATGCATATTACTGATAGCCAGTCACCCCAAAGTTCTGTGTGGCTGTCTGAAAGGACAATAATGTTTTTTTGTTGATGTTATGTTCTCTGATAACAGAGTTTGTCAAAGATTTTCTGCTGCTTAGAAGAAGTTATAAACATTGACAATTTATTATCTATTTTAGAAATACTTGTGTCTTAGTATCTAAGTAGTGTTTCCTAGAATCTAAGCCTGAGATTAGGATTCTTGTGTGAATGTTTATTGAGGGAGTGAGCTCAAGGAAAACCTGTAAGGGAGTAAGGGAAGCAGGATAGAGCAGGATAAGAAGCTAACTAATGGTGTGGCTTCAGGAAAAGTATAGCCTGATCCCACTGGGGCCTTTGGAATGTGAATTACATCACAGAGTTTGTCCTGCCCAGATGCAAGGAGAATGGACTTTTGCACCCCTTGTCTGCCAGTCATTGGCTACAGGTTTCTTTTGGCATGAGGGGCATAACCCCGCTGGAATATGTGCATGATGTGGCTTCTATCAGCTTCTGAGAAGGGTGCAACTATATGCCATTAGCAGCCAGCCCTCACAGAAGCTGGGGGATGGGTGCACCAGTCCAGTAAAGGGGATCTAGTCAAGGCACCAACAGCATCTGCTACAATTTACTTGTGGGTAATTAAAATCCCTTTTTGTTTCACATCCACATGTATGCACTTAACAGACACATTCCAAAGAAAAGGCAGTTGTCAAATGTAATTCAAGTCAGGTATTTATTGAGTGCCTACTATAGTCAAGCTGCACAATGCTAGACAGTGTGGAGAATATTAAGAAAAGTTGATCATTATTCTGGATCTTGAAAAGCTTACAGGTTTGTTGGTGTGATGGATACTACATTCATAGTATAGTCATGTGCCACATAATGACATTTTGATCAACGACCAACCACATATATGACGGTGGTCCCATAAGATTAGTACCATAGAGCCTAGGTTGCACATACCATCTAGGTTTGTGTAAGTACACTCTATGATGTTCACACAACGATGAAGTCACCTAACAACATGTTTCTCAAAATGTATCCCTGTTGTTAAGTGATACATGAATATAGTTATAAAATATCAAAAATAGGGATACGACCATGTGTCACATGAATGGTACCAATTGGTATCAGAGGCAGCATCCTTACGTGATCAGAGTAGAGTGACTTTGAGTAAGGATTCAAAGTGCTGGGGCATTTCTTAGTATCAGTAGGGACAATGGGTCATTATAGTGGGCAGGTGTAAGTAAAAGCATCATTAAGGAAAGTGGGACTTGAGCTGAGCCCACCAGGACTGGTGGAAAAGAATGTAGCTATTATCTGGTAGAAGAGGGGTTTACAGGGTGAACAACCTGAGTCAACTTTCTGGGGTATTATACACTATATGTGTTGTGAGGGAGCATTGAAGAGCATGGCTTAGCAGGACCAGATTTGTGTTGCAGGGTAGTGGAAAGAGCATAGCGGCACCGGAGGCAGTGGATCATGAAAGAAGTAGAGAACCAGGCAGAAGAATCTGAATTCATTTGTTAGGCAATGGCGAGCTACTGAAAGTCTTTGAGCATGACAATGATCTAATTAAATGGTATTTTAGGAAGGGTCATGTGGGCAACATGAAGAAGTTATTGGAGCTGCTTTTAATCTATGCACAATTTTTGAAATGGATAGACTTTGGTATATCAGGAACTAGTTTATTTAAATCTTTCATGTGAGTGACTTGTATTTGGAATACAGTTACCTAACTCAGATCTTCTGCTTGATTACACTCAGGTTTTCAGAAACAGCTGTGTAGGTCATGGGGCACCCCTAATTTTCTTTTAAAAGGTATCATTAAGAGATGAGAAAGAAAAGACTCATTCAAAACTTTCATTTGCCTTTCAAACCCAAGCCTAGTGATAATTATTCATAATCATTCCTAAGTGTGAAATGTGACATTGTTGCATGAGTCACCATCTAGGTTTTAACCACACATGCATAAAAAAAGCACCACGTAATTCCACGCAGGCTATTTTGGAAAGCATTCAGAGAAATTGTCTGCCTTTTTCTGTTGACTTCCTGTGTGTAAATATGGAATCCTAACAGCCTAAGGACACTCTCCAGTAGGAGTACATTCAGTAAACAGCATGTGTCGAGCACCCACTGTATGCAGAAAAACTGGAGCGGGGGCTGGTTACCAAAGAAAGAAAGTGTTTTTGCCTTTGGGAATGCTGTGGTGTAAAGCAAGCAACAGAATGTTTGAAAAATGTATGAGGACGTTTGTAAAGCAATATCTAAAAGGGAATAAATAAGATATGAACTGAGAGTCAATGCCAAAGAGCTAGAAGTCACAAAATAGGGTCTAGGAATGATGGAATCACAAGACTATAATTTTCTGACCAGGGCCATTTTCCCCTCACATTGGCGTGGCTTCACAAGAGAAGGGAACACTGTTTTCCTTCCCGGCCAGCACTTTCAGTTGCTGAAGAAATATCAAATTTAAAAATATTCATTCTATTAATGTGGTTCCTCAGTGGTAAATCATCACATCTTTCTAGAAGAGCCGAAATCTTTTGTGAATGAAGTATGTTCTATGGGAGGCTTTTATAAATGAATCTAGAATCACAGTGTGAGCTTCCGTTCCTCATGCTAGCATGTCTGTTCACTCTGGGCTAACCAAGGGATTGACCTCTACCCTGGACTGTAAGCAAATCCCCATCTTCTTAACATCTTCATAACAAATGGAGGTTCTTAGACTGAGGTCCAGACATGAGTCCAGTAAACGAGACAGGAGCTGGGATTCCAGAATGGATGGGATGGCAGAGCTTGGGACTACTGAGTCAGACTAATCTTAGCTGGAGTTGGCAAACTGCATACTCGAATGGGTTAGGGAGCAAGAATATGTAATCCAAGGGGAAGGAATGGGGTGAGGGAATGGCAATCTGGACCAGAGTAGGCTAGAAACCAAGGCTGATACGTGGGGAGAAAATTATGATTCAAAATGGGGAAAGCTAAAAGGTCAGTATAGCAGAGGTTAAGCCAAAGCTAATGGTGACAGCCCAGATTTCTCCTAGCAGAGTGTCTCACAGGTTTAAAGAGCTGTATCCTTGAGCACATGGTTAACCACATAGGTTTCAAAATCAGATAGCCTGAGTACAGTTCTCAGCTCTGCCGTCTACCAGCTATGGTATGCTGAGTAAGTTCCTTAACTGTGCTAAGGCTTAGTTGTTCAAAATGAGGACAACTATAGTATTTTACCATGTAGATAGATGTGTGGTATGAGTTAAATGGGACAGCATATGTTAAATATCTGACCCAATACCTGGCATATAGTGAACACTCAATATAAGGTAGCTAAAGTTACTCTTACTATTGCTGCTGCTTACCTTCGTCCACCGCAGGGTCGTTAACACAGTTTAGAGCAGCAAAACCATGGCATATAGTATTCCAAGAAGATTGACCCAAATGATTTGCGCAGTCTTTTATCTTATAGGAATGTCTCTAGACTTAAGATCATAAAATATTTGAGACAGAAAATTTCAGTTACCTGCTATTCAAATATTTATTATCTCAAAGCCCAAAGCTTTCTAAGTGCTGAAACTCAGCTGTGTATTGGATATGTCAACAAGACAACACTCACGTTCACAACAGGGCAAGAAATCAGGGCAAACTCGGCAGAAGCTCACATGAAAAATGGATGACAGAAATTAGTCTCTAACCAAAAGGGAAAGACTTAATAAAGAATTATTCCTATGACCTTGAAAGGCCATGAATGATTAAAATGCCTTTAAAGGTCTATATTCATTGTTGTGAATTCTTGCATTTTAAGAGAGTATGCACACTTGATCTTGGAATAATTTCTTATACTTCTTTTACTACCCCCACTCCATGCTTAGTACCAGCGTCTTAGACGTAATGGTAGGGGGCACTCATATACTGATTGATTCAGGTCATAGAAATTGGGAGCTTTTTTTGGTCTTTGCAGAACTTATCTTCAAAGCTACATTAATATATGCATTTTGTAGTTTATCAGGAATATAAGATTTTAATAGCTTTGATTTGCAGATAGCTAAAATTTATAGAGGAAACAATTTCTACAATACTACATAAAGACTTATAATCTCTGGTTTGATTTATTCTAATCAGGAAGTGACATTTCAGTCTAAATCTGCTTTTAACTAATCCAGTGGCTTCAAAACAATTCTGTCAGTTTTTCACCTTTGCCCTCAAACTTTGCTTTTCTCTACTTGACTGAAATTGGCTGTTTACACGACAGGCTGAGAAAATTCCCGAAAAGCCATATTACTTTCCAAACTTCTCCTTGTGACAAGCCACTATTGTGCACTATTCCTCAGAACTTAAAAAAAAATACTGGTTATCTTACAGGCAACTGAGCAAACACTTATTTGGCCCCAATCTAACTCCTAAGTACTTGACAAGTCAGTTTATTGTAGAGTAGTTGAAAAGGTCATGGGTCTCCCTAGTGGTAAGAAAAAGTCAGACAGGTTGGGGCATATAGGTTTGGGTTTTAAGATGTTAGACCTGCAGTGGCAGGGTGTTGAGAAATGACAGTATCCTTTCTGTGTGTCAATTTCTTTGTCCTTTCTTGATGTTCTGAGGGCTGGAGGATGAAGCATTGTAAAGATGTACCAGATCACAGCAGATTAGTAATTCTCAAACATTTTTCAGTTTACAGATGCAACAAATCTATCTCCTAGAATACACTTACTATCCCAAATTTGGCCCTCCACAAAGAAAATTCCCACTCCAGCATTAATGGAAAGACTAGAACCACTTTTATGAGATTCCAGTAAAGTGAAACCTGTTCCTTTATTAAGTGTTGCTATTACATTTTCTTGCTGGAAACTAATATTGTGTGCCCCTATTATAAAAATTAAAATTTGGGGCCGGCCTGGTGGTGCAGTGGTTAAGTGCACATGTTCCACTTTGGTGGCCCCGGGTTCGCTGGTTTGGATCCTAGGTACGAACATGGAACCACTTGGCAAGCTATGCTGTGGTAGGCGTCCCACATATAAAGTAGAGGAAGGTGGGCACAGATGTTAGCTCAGGGCCAGTCTTCCTCAGCAAAAAGAGGAGGATTGACAGCAGATGTTAGCTCAGAGCTAATCTTCCTCAAAAAAAAAAAAATTAAAATTAGGGGCCAGCATGGATTGTCTATGGAGGACTCTTGTAGTCTACCAACAGTCGTCAGGCCACAAGTTGAGAACTGAGAACAAGCGGAGATTGAATGGTTTACAGAACACTATTGCCTGGGTAGTCCTCCCACTATTCAGATTAGTTGGGGCTGCCATATGGAATGTCACTGCTTTCTTCCCCCTGAATCCATGTTTTTGTTCTTATAATACTTGCTGCCAGTAGCAGTCATACAGTCATACATACTCAACAAATCTTCATTCTTTTAGCTAATTTTTAGAATCCTGCAATTTTAGGGGAAAATTGGGGGCACTATATTTAGGATACTCATACCTTTATATTGCAGGAGGCAATATTCTCACAAATTTTAAGTCTCCCAGTCCCCATAGTCTTCCCTCATTCAGGTCCTAAGGCTGAAAGAAGAATATAGACTTTAAAAGAGTTATTAATAATGATAATAAAGGCGTGTTTTGGTTCCATGATAAAAAGATAAATCAAAATGTTCCTTGATTTAACTGCTAAATACTACAGTGTCCACGGTTTGGGATTCCTTTGTTCCTGGAGGGGAGAGACTATACTTACTTGCTACCCCTAATGTCTAACAGAGTTTGAACACGGTAGATGCTCAGAGGAAATTTTAAAATGATTGTAACTCATGTTAGTTAAGCATTTTTTTATGTAGCTACATCACAGGCTTTACAGGACTTTCAGCAATCAGAGTGGGACTTCACCTCAATTGGAGACCTCCTCTTGGCATGAACTTCACTGATTTACTAACACAAATCCAATTGTTAATTTTCTTAGTGAACCATAAGTCATGGCAAAGTTAAATACAAACAAACTGGTGCACAAATTTGTTTCTAAACAAGCCCAACTTCTGTATTTCATTAAAACTGGTAATCAAAAGAGAATAAAAATGAAGTGCATTTACCTAAAGCTGTTAGGAGCCCTTTCCTCTTCCGAAGTATTCATAGATCAGCAGAAAAGTAAACTAAGAAAATTTAAACCACCCTCCATGTCACCTTCGTTCATCTGTTTAGTCTCAGTTTAGTGTGAAGCACGTGTCTGGTCTAAAATAAAAGACAATTGCCTTTGAAAACGACCAATTTATAAGAAAATGCTTAAAACAGAATAATATGAATGAAGTGGTATTACGTGGAGACCAAAGCAAAAGCCAAGTTTTCCCCCAAAGGATCTGAAAATATCTTCAAGAGCCAATGACCTTTCATTTAGCCTTTGAATAGGAATAGTCATTCTTTAGCTAGACAGCTGGCTGGAAATAAATAAAAATGGGATTGCAAGGAAGACCAGAGATTAATCTCTTTCTCACATTGCTGAGACTCTGAAACTGTAATATAGTACTAAATTTATACAGATAATGGCTTGATTGACCTACCCTATTCAGCTCTTCTCCCATTGAGGTTTTGTTCAAATGGCTTTTAAATTTATTTCTAATGAGGCTACTAGGGTGCATGTTATATTGCTAATATGTTTTTCCCTCCACCTTGAATGCTGTGTTAACCTTAAAGAGTTCCTTGTTTCTAGCCGTTCTACTGAAATATCCATGGGTGCCTCTACTTGTGGGTATTTATTTATGTATGAATCTTCTGGGTGTGCGAAGGCCAAGAGTAAAGGGAGACGATAAAGTAAAGGCTTTTAGTTTGCTGAAAGAGACATGAAACAACCTGAAAGTGACACAAAGACACCTCTAAGCAAGTGCTAAATTATGTGCTAAAGCAAGGTCAGAGCAGGGCAGCGAGGTATAGTGGAAAGAGCACAGGCTTTGGAATCACACAGACCTGGGTTCAAACTCCAGCCCTGCCGCGTAATGTCTCTGAGCCTCAGTCTCCTCAGCTGCAAAAAGTGCTTGCATAATGAGACTTGCCTAACAGGACTGATGTGTAGATCAAATGAGCAACATGTTAGAGTGCCTAGCGCATCCCCTGGATCCCAATTAATGGTAGATGCTGTAATTATCACAGACTGGTATAGGGAGTTGGCCATGGAGCTGTAATTTGGGGAAAAAATAAGTTATTGGATCTGGATAGAAAGGGAATTTATTCTAACTGGTATAAAGGTAGCCACTTTCTCTATAATGAACATAATGGACCTCAGAAAATCATAGCCTATCACCTGCCTGCTCGACACAACATATGTAATATAGTTTAATGACTGTAACTTCAGGCATCAGCCTGAAGCTACTTGGAGATAATATTGCTTTGCGTTGCACTTTCAGTGAAGTGGACAGGCAGAATAGAGTTCTATTTTACAGTCTGACCTCTTGGTCATTACTTAAAGCCACAGAGCCATTTTTAATCTTTGCATTTTCCTCTTTGCAAGTAGTTTCTAAGACAGACAGCATGTCATGTGCTAACTAAATTTCAGATTTTAAAAAGACATTTAGCTCTATAACTCCAGATGATAAAAAACCCATTTAATGGAGAATGTTCTTTTGCTGTCTGCTTGATCAATAAATTAAATAGATTAATTAAGTCAGGCTGTCAAGACCAAGGACTGCCACTAACGATAGCCGATGGAGCTGACCCATTTATCAGAGACAGAGGCTGGAGAAAGGCAGTCTTTGTCCTGTAATTCTGTGATGAATATAAAGAAATAGCTCATGGTGAGAAAACTCTATCTATCCCCTGGCTGTATCTCAAGGTAAAGTGAATGTGCTGGGAAAAAGCCCACCATTGTTATTTTCCCTTGCAGTTGATTTGTGGGTTTGTTTCCTATGTTTCCCTGTATTTCTTTGTATCTAACTTTGTCCTTTACATGCCATAGAATGTTCCTTCTGAATTTCAAGCATAATCAATCAACATCTATTCCCCTTGCTCATCTAAATGGGAACTCTGTGTGGCATATGACACACCAAAGAGGTATAAAACATCATCTTTGCCTTCATGGAGCATCTATAAGAATGATAAATGACTGGAAAATTTAAAAACCTGTATATCTCAGTGAGGGACCAGAGTGGCCAAGTGGGAGGAAGATAGTTAAATTAGAATCCAGGATTAGAATGAAGTGAGACTACTACCACTATAGTCAAGCACTTAAGACCCCCAGGTGGTCCTCCAGGATGCCCTGCTCTTTATGCTCTAGCTATCTCACTCCCTCCTTTTCTTCCCTCTCCTTGGACTTTGGCCTTGGTGTTACGATCTCAGACTGGCAAAATCTGACCTTGACTTCTGCCTACTATTTTCTGCCTTTACATCCAGGGCCTTACTCTTAATTGTATTTCCTGGATTTCTAAAACACCTAGAATGCTTTAGGAAGAAATGCTAATACCCTCTCCCTTGACAAAATGCTAATACAGGTCAGATTAGTGGTTTATCTTGTTCAGCATTCTACTGACAAAGCTTCTAAAATTGCTTTATGGAAAATGATTTTGGTTGTCCTTTATAGTATTCAGTGTCATAAGGCTAAGAGTGACCCCTAAACAAGTATACTTTTTCTTTAATAACCTAATTATTTATATGCTTATTAACAAATGTTTACTGAGTACCCACTGTGTGCCAGGCACATGTGAATACTGGGGACATAAAGTATCAATAAAATACTGTTGTAAATAATGCTACAATGAATAGAGGGGTGCATATATCTTTCCAAACTAGTGTTTTCATGTTCTTTGGATAGATACCCAGAAGTGGAATAGCTGGATCATATGGAAGTTCTATTCTTAATTTTTTGAGGAATTTCCATACTGTTTTCCATAGTGGCTGCACCAATTTACATTCCCATCAACAGTGTACGAGGGTTCCCTTTTCTCTACATCTCACCAACACTTGTTAGTTCTTGTCTTTTTGATACTAGCCATTCTAATGAGTGTGAGATGATATCTCATTGTGGTTTTGATTTACATTTCCTTAATAATTAGTGATTAGCCAAGATGTGCAAACAACCTAAGTGCCCATTGATGGATGAATGGATAAAGAAGATGTGGTATATATACACAATGGAATACTACTCAGCCATAAAAAAGACGAAATCTTGCCATTTGCAACGGCATGTCTGTCCCTCAAGGGTATTATGCTAGGTGAAATAAGTCAAATGGAGAAAGACAAATGCTGTATGAGTTCACTCATATGTGAAATACAAAACAACAAAACAAAACAAAAATAAACTCATAAAAGCAGATAATAGATTGGTGGTTACCAGAGGGGTTGGTGGTGAGGGGAGGGCAAAATGAGTAAAGGAGGTCAATTTTGTGGTGATGGATGGAAACTAGACTTTTGGTGGTGAGCACACTGTGGTATATACACATGTTGAATTGTAATGTTGTATACCTGAAACCTATATTATGTTGTAAACCAGTGTTACCTCAATTAAAAAAATGCATATATATGTGTATATATGTATTATATGTACATACGTATATGTATATGTATATGTAAAAAAAAATCAGTGCCCTCAAAGATCTTCCTGTATAGTAGAAGAGACAGACATACTAAAAACTAAAATATAACATACTGTGGTAGGTTCTGTCAAATATATGTACAAGGAAAATGGTGGCCAGGGAAAAGATGGAGTTTGAACTGGGTCTAAAGGATAAATAGGAATTTGGTAGACAGACAAAGGGAGGGAGGGCATTCCAGGCATAGAACAGCTGTCATAAATGCTCTGCTTCATGAAACAACAAGGAGCAGTTTGAAAGTAGTTTGATGAGGCTGAAATTTAGTGTCAGAAAGAGAAGTGAAAGATGTTACTGAAAAGGCTGACATAGACTTAAACATGGAGACCCTTTTGTGTCATATTGAAACCCTGTACTTTATCTTGAGGCATGTCAGTGAACTGCGGTTTGTGAGCTGCTTGCGTTAAATAAGTCGTTGGTTACTGTTATGAGCTGAATCATGTTCCCCCAAATTCATACGTTGAAGTTCTAGTCCCTAGTACCTCAGACTGTGACTGTACCTGGAGTCAGGGCCCTTAAGGAAGTAATTAAGGTAGAATGAGGCCATTAAGGTGAAGCCCTAATCCAATATGCCAATATGACTGGTGTCCTTATAAGAAGACAGGTGAGGACACAGGAAGAGGGCTGCCATCTAAAAGCCGAGGAGAGAGGCCCTTAGACGAAACCAATCCTGCCAATACCTTAATCTCTAACTTCTAGCCTCCAGGGCTGTGAGAAAATAAATTTCTGTTGTTCAGGCTACCCAGTCTGTCTTACTTTGTTATGACAGTCCTGGAAAACTAAGACAATTACTAATAATAAAGTTGTAAACTTTATAAATAGTTTACTTTTTTTTAAAGATTTTTTTAAATTTTTTTCCTTTTTCTCCCCAAAGCCTCCTGGTACATAGTTGGATATTCTTAGTTGTGGGTCCTTCTAGTTGTGGCATGTGGGATGCCACCTCAGTGTGGCTCAATGAGTGGTGCCATGTCCACGCCCAGGGTTCGAACCAATGAAACACTGGGCCACCTACAGCGACGCATGTGAACTTAACCACTCGGCCACGGGGCCAGCCCCTAAATAGTTTACTTTTTAAAATAAATAACTGCATTCAACTTTATTCCTAAAACAATAACATGATTTTCATTTACTTGCAATATAACATGCCTTCTTGAGTATAAGAGAAATCAGTGAAGCCATCTTAATATTTTGAGCAAGGTAGTAACAAGGTCACGTGTGTCAGGAAGATTCTTCTAGTAGCAGTGTGGAGGGAGGGTTGGACGACACTATGACTAGAAACAGGAAGACCAGTTAGGAAAGTGTTGGAGGTCTTTATGGAGCCTAGTAAATCACATAACATACTTCTTCCCTGCTTGAGTTCTAAAGCAATTGAGAAATAAAACACAAAGTTGGGTGATGGAGGTGGAAATAACACCTATAATACCATAAAAGCTACACAACTGGAGGATGTAGCTGAGCGTGAGAACCAAATAGGCTTATTAATTCTCTGTGTCCCAGGCTAGAACTTGGAACAGCCCAGTCAAAGGAAATTTGAACCTGTGAAACAGAGTCTACTGACTCAAATTGCTGCCACCCACTGGTCTAGGTAGAGAGGAAGGAGAATTAGACCAAATCTCCTAGTCCACCCAGTTGAGAAATGTGGAGCATTTAATCAGCCACGAATTTATGTAAATACTTTCTTTTGGGACAGGATAGGAAAGGGGATAGTCATTGAGGTTTATTACAGTATCCTAAGGATAACAAATTCCGTTATGTTATTTTTGCTACATAAGATAGGAATTTTCAAATGAGACACTTAACTAGGAATTTGCAACTTTCAATGTCTTTTTCATGTCTCTCCACCTCAAAAGCTTCCAGTGACAGATTATAAAGTTGAATCTTGGGAGTAAATTAAGAACCCGGGTAAATGCAGTGAATCTTAAACCACAGTGGCCCTGTGCTCTGTGAAATTTTTTCAATGTCCCAAACAACTCATCTGTGGTCAAAAGTTCATGGAACAGCTGTTAATTCCCAAATACCCATCTAAATTATAAAGAATAATTTTCCTATGCTATCTGGCCCAGCTAATCAGGAACTGATTTCCAGAACTAAGATGTATCTTCTACCCCCACATTTATGATTATAATGGTATAAGCTTAAATATAATCTTAGGGACATCTTGGTCCCTCATAGTTGAACTCCTCAGCTGAGGAAGAGTACAGTTCATATTTCGAGTTGAATAACTCGTTCAATTCTAACTCTGAAACTTGAAATTATTATTTTTTGCCCCTTTTCTCACCCTTTTCTCACCAGCAAGACTTGTCTTATATGGAAGCCATCTTTCTTGAATAGTATATGACTTTCTTTAGCTTCTGGGCTCCTAAAGGCTTTGGAGAAGCTTGATGTGGAACTGTCGTTAATAACTCTTGTCATAATGCAACCAATGTAAACCAAGCAGCCAATTACCTTCCTTGAATTCTGGGTGTTGCCCTGCTAACTGGCATACACGTAGCCTCTAGGCTGTGTTATAAAGAGCCTCTTTTGGACTCCCACATTGTGCTTTTCCTTTCTTTTCAACTTTATAGATTGATCAATTAACTTCAGAGACTAAGCAGAATGAAAGAGAGTCCCTCAGGCTAAAGATAGTTCTCTTTTAGAAACAATTATTAGACTTCACATTCTTTGCTCCTGAGCTCTGAAAACTTCTAGGAGACTCACCATGTTTCTGGAACACATCTTAAGACAGCAATGCAGGAGCAAAGTGGCAGAGAAAGTGCTTTAAGTTGGGAAAAGTTGCAAAGCCAGAACATTCAAAGTGGCATATTTGAGCACTTATTGAGAGTACTTCTGGAATGTTCACTGAGTTGGATTCAGAATCTGTACTGGCAGGTAACCATCCATCTACAGTGACCACACAATCAGTCTATTAGTTATTATGGTGCTTTTCCATGTGCCACATAGTGGCTGTTTAATAAATCATGTTGAATTAATTAATTAATGAAGAAATGAGTATTTGAATGCTAGTTATGCAAATATAAAGTTACTTCTGACCTGTGATTCAGACAATGAATAAAATAGTGAAATCCGTGGGAACAGTGTTTTACAAGTTGCAGGTCACAACTCATTAGTGGGTTGTAGAATCAATTTAGTAGCTTACAACCAGCATTCTAAAGAAATAGAATGGAAGGAAATAAGAAATATTGAAGTACATTGCACATGGTAAGGATAATGCTTTCTGTGTTAAATTTTTGTTTTAGTTATATATGTGTGTGTAATTGTATGGCTCGTGTGAATGATGAGTAAATGTATTTATTAATGTGACTCACAGTCAAAATATTTTGAGGTCAGCAAACTATGGCCCACAAGCCAAATTTGCCCTACCACCTCTGTCTTAGTCTGCTCAGGCTGCCATAATAGAATACCATAGATCGGGCAGCCTATTAACAACAGAAACTTCTTTCTCACTATTCTGGTGGTGAGGAAGTCCAAGATGAAGGCTCTGGCAGATTCAGTGTCTAGTGAGAGCACCTTTCCTGGTTCATAGATGGTGGTCTTTTTCCTGTGTCCTCACATGGCAGAATGGGGGAGGGAGTTCTCTGGGGTCTCTTTTATAATGGCACTAATCCCATTCATGAAGGTTCTACTCTCATGACCTAATCACCTCCCAAAGGTCCTACCTCCACACACCATCACAATGGAGGAATCTGTTTCAACATATGAATTTTTTGGGGAAACAAACATTCAGTCTACAGCAGCCTCTCTTTTTAAATAAAGTTTTATTGGAACATAGCTGTGCTAATTCATTCATGTATTACCTATGGCTTCTTTTGTACTACATTGGCAGAGCTAAGAGGTTGTGACAAAGACCTTATGACCCACAACACTTTAAATATTTACTCTTTGGCCCTTTGCAGAAAAAGTTTGCCCATCCTTGTATTAGAACATACTAGAGACCTTTAGGCAAAGAGAACCTGGTTTTTGAGGTTTAGACAAAAATGCAAGCTAATATAATTAATCTATACCTAGGTGGGAGGTTATTTATCTTGTTTCTTTGGACTCAGAGCAAATGTTACTAGGATTTGAATGCCTGTAAGTGTATTTCAATTGAGCTAATGGCAGATAATTTTAAAATTTAGGCCAAAAATGAGTGTATGTTTACTGAACATGGTCATGTTCTTGAATAGTGGGTTGAGGTTATCTGGTATAGCGTGTAGTAAAGGTTCCTCATCCTATGTAAACTTTGCAAACCCTACTCAAGAAGATTCTAGAACCCAATGATAAGACCAACTTATAATCTTTAAATATCCTTTCACAATTGTATAGCTATGCAACCAAAAACCCAAATAAAAATGCCATGTAGAGTTGGGGAACTAAAAGCTGTACCACCAGAAGATAGACATGAGGCTAGCTATGTGCAAGGGGTAAAGCAGAACAAATAGTATCTATTTGCCTCTTCTTTTCCCCCAAATCTTGGCTAAGTTACTCACCAGCAAGAAAGATTGCTTCTTATACTCATTTTCATTTGTGTAAACCTTGTGCCATATATGCAAGAACTGTGGTGGATGCTGGCAATTGTAACAATCAGCTGGAGCACTGGGTATGTGGATTTACCGGTGAAAGGATGAGCCTAGGGAGGTTAATAATGCCGATGTCTTGCGTTGAGAGGGGCCCTATGAACCAAGCTAAGGTGAACTTGGCTTTTATTCTATAGGAAATGGGGAGCTGTGGGAGGCTTTTAATCAGGGAAGGGAGATAATGAAATTGTGTTTTAGATGCACTCTTTCCCATATGACCCACAGATTGGAGCGGGTAGAGACGGGAGGAAGGGAAACCTGTTAGGAAGTCATTTTAGTAATCTGGTTGAGAATTATTAAAGGCCCACAATGAATGCAGTGAGTATGCAGACCAAGTCATGGGCATAGATTTAAAACATATTTAGGAGGTAGAACCACAAAATTTGAGGAGAGGAACGTTAAAAGAGTAATCTGAAATTAAGCTGGGACCTCTAATGGAGGGCCGTTTATGTCACATTAGAAAATTCAGACTTTATTCTTAAAGGTACTAGGGAGCCACTGATGGAAAATCACTCTGCTGCAGTATAAAAAATGAATTGAAAATAGTCAAATCCCGAGGTAGGGACACCCATTAGAAGGCTATTTCTAGTAGACCTGGTTAGAGTGTTTTTGAGTGAGACTATGAGTATATTCATCACATTAAGTTCCTCCAATCTCATCCTGGACACAAATGGAATAATCTAGTTGTAAGAGTATATAATTTAGCTACATTGTGAAACTGAGAAGATATCCTAGACATACCAGTAGTGGGGTATTGGACTGCTCTTTCCTGCAAAGCTCTGAAATTCTATATGTATGTGCACGTGTATTTTGAGACCAACTCTTCCGCTCTGGTAGGTTATCCTTTAGGGGTAATTTCTTCCTTTAGGGTATTAAATTACCTGTGTCTGCTCTAAAGAGAACTGGGGCGAACAATGGACCCATTCCGTCCTTTTCATTTTGCTTGAAATCTAGTACCAAAGATATTTGCAACAACAGTAATTGGCTCCAGGAAAGAACTTGATGACTTGTCCCTAATGGGACATCTGACATTGTGACATCATCTTGTATATAAAATTGTTATTTATTTGATCCCCAAAGAAACATAAGTGCTGCATCTATGGCAGTAGAAATTTGCATAACCTACGATCTTCTGTGGAGCTATACCCTTCCAATTAATCTTTGCAAGAAGAAGGGATTACAGTCACCTGTAAATTACACTGCTAATTAATTTTTACACACAAAAACTTTTTGTACCAAATACACAAGTGAGCCTTGCACAGCTCAGAGTACTACATATATCCATTGCTTTAAAAATTCTGCAATCAAATCATCATCCTATTCTTTCTCACACAGGAAAGCAAACTCACTGCGTTCAGACGTTCAGACATACGTCTTTACCCTTCTGTATTGACTTTGATGTCTGAGGCGCCTTGAAGGATCTTTTCTGTCTTTCTGAACACGTTTAACATCAAATAGTCATTCTTTTGATATCAAATATCTTACCTTGTGTAGCACTATTGGCCTCGAGGAAAATATTAACTTTTCTTGGACCCCTGTATAGTTTTCTGGCCAGTTATTAAAGTTCTTTTAATGCAACTTGTTTATTTGTTTGCAGGCAAAGCATCTTGTGTCTCTTTAGTGTCATTCACTCAAGGCTCTGAGAAACTACTGTAAATACATTTTAGTAACAGCCTCTTCCTTTTTAAATAATTTTTGCCCCAAATTCATATGCCACTTCCTGGTTCTCTACAGCATTCTTTTTTTTTTTTGTCTTCCCTACTTTTGGGAGCGTTCTAGCCATACTATATCATTGAATTAGTGACGAGTTTCATCCAGAAGGAGCTAGAGCCAACCTTTATCAATGGAGCTATAGGAATGCCAATCAGATGCAGACATTCATAGACAAAAAGGAAGCAGGTTGTATTTGTGAGGTTTAGTTCCCAGCCTTTCAATATCATTTATTCTTTAAGATCTTTTCCATTCCTACTGCCCTGTGGAACATCTCTGGTAATTGTTGGAAAAACATTTATTTCACTAGATGTAGTGTGCCTACTATTTTTCATTTAGCTCTTTTTGGATGAGATTATTCTTTTTTATATGCATCCCATGGAGACCCCATGGGAACACATACCCCTGGGATGTTGTGTCTTTTCCACTATCACTACAATAAGATATTGCCCTTACAGCCGTTTTATAGTCACTTCTCTGAACAAAGCTACAGATCAAATGAGCCAGCAGCCAGCAGTCAGTTCTATGAATAAGAACAGTGACTATTTATTGAGCGCTTACAATGTGCCAGGTACTGCGTTAAGCACTTTATATGCATTATCTCATTTTATTCTGACAACAACTCCATGAGGGGAGTACTAAGAAAGCTTACTTTATTTAAAAATATAATAAAATTGTGATGACTCATGATTGTGAAGAGATATGGTGGTGGGGTCACTATGTGGTTCTGGAATATATTCTTATATTTAACTATGGATAACAATAGTGACTAACATGTATTGAGTGCTTATTATGACCAGGTGGTGTATTAAGCATCTTATCTGGATTATTACAAAGGAGATAATATAAATTTACAGATGTGGTAACTGAGAATCAGAGCACTTAAGTAACTGGCTCAAAGCCGCATCATAAATTGGGCAACTGGGATTCAATCTAATTCTGTGCTGTTAACTCCTACCTCCCTTTAGTTACCGTCCTACACACGTCCCCACCATATCCTAAATTCGTTGGAACTTTTTCTTATACTTTGGGGAAAATCATCAGGGTGGCATTATTTTTCTCTCTCTGTGTTTTTTCTCAGAGAATCAAGGATGCCTTGTTTTATTGGCTCTACTATAACTATTCTATCCTGTCCTCCTAAGAGAGAAAATTGTCTTCAAGGAAACTTAAGTCTTTTTTATTTTGTTTTTTGTTATTTCTAAACTGTCAGTTGTGAGTATGGAAGCCATTTGTATGCCTCACGGACCTCTTCCTGTCTCTCTATATAAATGACACGAGGTCCTGAGTTCTTTGTGAAAATATTCTAACTGTGAAATTACCCCAATTGTGTAACCAGCCCCTTTGTGAACTTTCTCCTGAGACTCTGGACAGCATTTTCAGATACTCCAAAAAGACATATGGGCAAAATGTCAAACTAAATAACTACTCATATAAGTTCTTAAATGCTCAAAATGGAAACATATGATTTTAAAAATTTTCAGAGTATGTAAAAAGCCCCTGGTAAAGTGTGTCCCTATTCATATAAATCTCACCACAATCAAGCTAATTAATTAAAAAGTCAGTTTGTCTAGAAATATTTTATACTCAAGTTGTCTACTAAACAAATTTTTTCTAATGATGAAGTTGTATTTACAACTGTTTTAAAATGTAGAAAGAAAACTGCGGATAGCCTCTTACATTTGTCCAAATGACGTATTTTTCTGCTATCACATTATAATGCAAGTCTGGGGCACAAAAGTAGAAATATAGAACCAAGTACTGCCATTTAGTCTCTTTTGTCCTTAATGTCTTCATCTATACAAAAAGAGATTGTCTTGTTGACCTTTAAGATCCCTTTCCAATTCTGACATCATTTTTTATCCTTACCATGGGTGATTTGGCTCTAAATAATATTTTCCATTACTTTAAAATCCTAAGTGATTATAGTCCTTCTGTTTTTTTTTTCTGAAAAATTTTTATACCTTTTACTAGTATAATGTTCCTAATTCTAAGCTCCCCTGTGTAAAAGGGACAGGAAAGCCTTGGATGGGTTCCAAATAGGACACACAAAGGTGATTAGAATGCAAACTGAGACATCTTAGATGTTAACAAAATATTGGTGTTGATGATTCCTTCTCTTCTAGTTAATCCTCGTCATACAGCAGAACTTCATGACTCTTAGGGCAATCACCATCTGGAAGAAATATTTTTGTACACTTTAATTAAATTATTTTAACTATTTTGTGGAGGTTCAATTTATTATCTCAATTAAATTGCAGTTAAATTATAAGTTCCTTGAGGGCAGAGATCATTGTTTTGTCTTATTTTGTATTATCCACAGTGCCTAGCATCAAAAAGAACCCATGCTAGGCATTCAGACCATTGTTAAATTGTGTCTGTTGTTGAGAGACTCTGTATAATTTAGTGTTGTCTATAAATTTTGGCCAAGATGTTACACCGACCAGAAAGGAAATAATCTACCAATATAAACAAACAAAGTGCTGGATAAAAGATATTTTTTAGACATATATAGCCAAACTTTGAAAGCACAAAAGAGGTATCTCTAGATGTTGGAAATGAAGAAGAAACCACAGCTAGAGTGGTGAGTGATAATTGAAGCTGCACAGAATGTGACGGACCTGGACTCGAAACAACCTTACCTTAGGGCCTGGGAATCTAATGCTTTCTTTACAGGTTGGGAGCATGAGTAATTTCAAGTTTTCTGGGACCTGAAACTTACAATTTAGAAAGCTCTCCTTAAATATTATCTTACTTTTCAATTTTACCAAAGTCCATGATCATTTCTGGGGCCGTTCCTTAAACCACGGAAGGAGCCTATGCAAGTGAGGCCCTGAAACCTAGGCTTCATTAGCTGTGTGGTGAATCTGCCTCTGGCCTATTATCAAGATCACAAGCTCTTTAAAAGCTGAGGAGTGAGAATTAGGTTTCCTACATGTTTCCCAGAGCCAGAAAAGCAATGTATCATTTGTGGATAGTCCCCAGAAAAATCTCTGCTGGCTGGCCTAGAGTCTTACAGTTAATTCTCTAATTACTCTAACCTTTAGGTGACATGAGAGAGACTAGAACCTTATCCCTGAGTTGAAGAGACCTAGGGCTAATAAATGGATGCAAAAACTGGTTTGGAAATGGTGAATTTTTCAGTACTCAGGCAGGAGCATCTAGGAAACCGTGACAGAGGAGGCCATCACAACCCATGGTCTATTCGTGTCTTCTGCAGAAAATATGCTCACATCTCCATGGAAGTTGAGCTCAAAAATAAAAATTATAAAACATATAAGAAACTTCAACACCAAGAAGGAGAACATCACAGAGCCAAGAGATAGGTAAATTCCCATTCAAACAACTAGAGATGGTAGAGCAATATGGGACTCCAAAGTAAGAAATTTTAAAATGTATATGTTTGTATAAATGCTCATATGCATAAATACATGGTTTTTAGTAGTCTCATTACCTTCCAGCATATGTACTGTTTTGCCTCATAGAAGTTATCTTAGTTTCACTGAAGTTATGCTGCAGTAATAGAGGAAGGTGTTAGACCATTTGATTGTTCTTAAAAGTTCTCAGAAGCAGCACACATCACTTCCACTCATGTTGCGTTGCTCAGAGCAAGTCATACGTCCAGGCCAGAAGACAATAGGGTAAAGGTGTATAATCTTCCTGTAGGGAGGGGCAGTGAATATTTTGAACAAAGGATATAAAACTTGGTTTGAGAAATATAGAAGTTTTGATATTAGGAAATGAGTTTTCCTCATATGTATAAGATGGTTTGAAAATCATTATTTTAAGTATCTTTCCCCTATAATTTTAGATACTTTTAAAAACTCTTTATTAATATGATGATATCACTACTCTCAAATTAGCTGGTTCCAAATATACAGATTTCACTCATTCCTTCAATTCCACTTCTAAGTCAAAGTTCTTTCCCAACCATTATTTTGTCCATGTGCAGATCTCTAAAGTATGTTTTGAAATTTTTTAACTCTTTCTTTGAAACATAGGATGTGCACAGGATTATGAGCAGCATAAATATAGTGGAACAAGTTTTTCTTTCCTCACCAGGGTAATCTAATTTTCACTAACCTTGCCATGAATGCCAGAGCAGGATAGTTCCAATGGCAATGCTTATCCTCTAGCCACAAATCAAGTCCACTTCTTGGACCAGTTATTGATGCTGCCAGGATAGAGGAAAGTGAATAAAAGAAGAAGTCATGTTAATTTCAAGCTCCATTTAGAAACACACTAGAAAAATCAATTTCTGGTAAATAGAAATCGGCAAAATTGGCAGGAAGAAATTTTATATTCAAACTTAGAAGGGACTGGAATATAAATCTCCCTGACCAGATAGTAATCAAATAAAATGATGACAATACTAGAAAGGCACTTGAAAAGGCTCTTTCCTAATGCTTTAGTGCACTGAGGAAGGCCCACCTCTCAGATTGATTGGATCAAGATTATCAGTTTAAATTTTGGAATTAAAGTTTTGATTAAAGTTTGTCATTAACTTTCTCTAGCCTCACTGGTTTTAAAGAACGGATATGTGGAGATACAAGCTCCTGGAAGCAGTGATTGACCAGTAACTTTAGTGCTAAAGGGATTTAGGATATATGGATTCTAATTGGGTGTACTTAGGCGGGGCTCTATTCTTCAGGCTTAAAGTTCATCTTCTAGGGTAAATTTAATCTCACAGTCTTTAATTCTTCAGTGTTACATCTGAGAAGTGGGACCCTGTTCTGAGATCTCTTTAGCCTATTATAAAGTAAGAGGTTTTCCAACTTGGTGCTGCTGAAGTTGAGAATTTCTTCTCTCATCTCAGTTCACACCTGTTCCCATCACTAACCTGAAGTGCATTTTCCTCCATGAAGCCTACCCCGACAAATCCAGCTCCACTTATTTTGCATTTTCCAAACTTCTGGTGGATTTTATAGCTTGAAAGACACTGTGGCCCTATGCTCTTCAGTATTGTTCCTTAAATTGACTCATGCCCATTAGTTTATTGAGCACCTACTTTGTGAGATACTGTGCTAAACATCGAGGACACAAAAAAGTAGATAAACCACGGCCCCTGCCTTAGGGGGCTCACAGTCTACTAGGGGAAAGATAGACAAGTAACTGGGTAGTTAAAACACAATGTGAAAAGCACCAAGAGGTAAGCATGAGGTGCCATGGGAACATTTAATTGTATGTTTTTTCCTACCCAACCAGGTAGTAAGTTCCTCTAGGACAAGATCTGAATCTTCCACTTTTCTCCCATTCTCCATAGTGCCTGGCTTATAATACCCTTGGTCTGGAATCTTGTCCTCCAGATATCTGCATTCTTTGCAGCCTTTGCTCAAAGATCCAGTTCTCAGAGATACTTGAGCTAACTATATTGTTCACAATTGCATCACCCTTCCCTTGCACATATACAGTCACATTCTAGAAGTACATAGCTTCTTTTCCTGCTTTATTTTTCTACTTGGCACGTATCATCCTGTGACATACTATATCATTGACTTATTTAATTTTGTTTATTGTCTATCTTGCTTGCTAGAATGTAAGCTCTATGAAGACATAGATCATATCTGTCTCATTCACTGTTTTATCTCTAGAGAGGCCTATAACAGTGCAGGGCACATCTTCATAACTCAGATGTTTGTTGAATTAATGGGTAGGTGCTAACAGCAATAGTGAGTACTTGAAAAATACTAGTTTTTTTTTTTTTTCCGAGGAAGATTAGCCCCGAGCTAACATCTGCCAATCCTCCTCTTTTTTCTGAGGAAGACTGGCCCTGAGCTAACATCTGTGCCCATCTTCCTCTACTTTATATGTGGGACACCTACCACAGCATGGCGTGCCAAGTGGTGCCATGTCTGTACCCGGGATCCAAACCGGCGAACCTGGGGCCGCCAAAGCAGAACGTGTGTACTTAACCGCTGCGCCACTGGGCCGGGCCCTAGTTTTTTTTTTTAATTGGCTGAATGATTTATATTTTGAATCATACTAGACTACTACTACCTCTACTTTTGATTTGGCTTGATATTGAAGGGCGTGTTCTGCCGTTCTTTGACTTTCAGGAGTTGGTGCTCTTCTGGCCACATCATAGCCCCAACAACCTTGCAGCAACAAAGTCATACCCGGCTGCCTTAACTAAGCTAGCTTACCCTCTGAAGGCATTCAGCTTTGAGAATCCCTGACATAGCTCATGAAAACTGTCTTTTAAAAATTTTGTTTAATAGGTATAATTTGTTCATGATCATGATAATTTCATATTATACATTTGTTTTTATTTGAGATCTTCCACAAGCTAGGGAAATTTCATATTTAAGAAGTCAGAGATTTTTTTTTTCTTGTTCCACTTAAAATCAAAATGTTTCTTATTCTTCATGTCAGTTATTAAATCTTATTTTAAAACTATTTGGTACTGTGTGATATGACGTATATGTAGACTCTAAAAAGGACAAACTCAGAGAAACAGAGTAGAGTGGTGGTTATCAAGCCCTGGGGGTAGGGGAAATGGGGAGATATTGGTCAAAGGGTGCAAACTCCCAGTTATAAGATTAACAAGTTCTGAGGCTCTCATGTACAGCCTGGTGATTATAGCTAATAATACTGTACTGAATGTTGCTGAGAGAGTAGATCTTAAATGTTCTCACCACAAAAAAGACATAGTAATTATGTGATGAGATAAAAGTGTTAGCTAATGGTATGGTGGTAATCATTTTGCAATTTATAAATGTATCAAATCAACACAGTTGTACACCTTAAATTTACACAATACTGTGTGTCAATTATATCTCAATAAAGCTGGAAAAAATATTTGGCTAGTTACAAGGCAAAGGTTGGGCGAAGCTTGAAAAATGGCAGCAGTTTCTGTTTGAAGGATCTTGATTATTTTTCCTAAGTGAGAAAAAAAAAACTGGTTCACACACACACACACACAACCAAATCACTGTCATAGTTTCCTATTTCCTTTCCAGCATCTAACTTCAGGTAAAGTTTCTGGCCAAGATATTTGAGTGTCTTTTTGCAAAAGATTTAAAATCAGCATTGTTGAAAAATTTACACATGTAGCTAGTTAAGAGAACTCAGAATCAACTTGGGAATGATGCCCGAGTCGGATTTGCAATGCAAACATCAAACATGTGCAACAGAGCTATCAACAACTTTAATCAATCGAGCTGTCTATGTACACAGGGCATTTTTTCTTCAGATATGCTCAAAGGCAAAGGAGATGAAGTAAGTACAGTCTGTGAACAAACAATATTGTTTACTGAAAGAGATAGCAAACAAACTTACAGACAGAGAAGTTATGGACATGTACAAGACATGGAGAAAATGAAGTAAGGCTCCAGAGTAATTTGGGAAATAT
This sequence comes from Equus asinus, assembly GCF_041296235.1. Classification (NCBI taxonomy): domain Eukaryota; kingdom Metazoa; phylum Chordata; class Mammalia; order Perissodactyla; family Equidae; genus Equus; species Equus asinus. Next base: position 98,441,833 of record NC_091820.1, read on the forward strand.
TTAGTAAAAATCTATGCCTTCACACTGCAGCGTATTACCAGCTAGTGTTGAGGGTGACTTAGAGGAAACTTTGTGGACTAAGACTGTTTTGGCTTTTATTCCAGAGGTATCTCTCTGACAAGTGGCTTTCCACTGCCCTTACTGCTTTTTCAGTATGTCTTTGTGTGCATGTTCAGGCTGCAAAGACTAAAGTGCGGTACTTTCCTCTGGACCATGATACCACTTAGCACAGTCCCTGGGACCTTGGGTCACTCAGAAGTGAAATTCAGTGCATTCTTTGCCAGGTTGTAATGACCCTCCTTTTGAGCTGGCTTTCCACTAATGCTTTACTCTCTCTCAATATGAAATGGTTTTCTCAATGGTTTTCTGAATTTCTTGTATGTGGGTAAAATTATAATAATAACCCATGATTTGTCAAGCACTCTGTATCCTGTAGGCACTGTGCTCTGTGCTTTATATATTGCCATTTTAATCGTCACAATGACCCGATGAGGCAGTGTTCTTACTACACACATTTAAAAGATAAAGAAAGTGAGGCACAATGAAGTTAAATAACTTGCTCAACCTCACTTATGCTCTTTTCCACCATGCTATCAGTTTTACTGTGATTTTCCCGGAGATAGTTTCCGTAGGGTGTGGAATCCTCTTCGGATCTTGGTTCTAAACATACTATTATGTACATGTAGACAGTTAGTCTTCTGAGTATGCTAAGTAATTTTAGGGGCTCTTGAGAGGCCTCTTTGCTTCCCCAAATATCTTTCCTACTGGATTGCTGACGTCTAAAATCTTAAAATTTACAAACACTTTGTTTTGGATTGAAGCTTCTTGTTCTCTATTTAAAGGGCAGATATTTCTGCAAGTCTAATTACAACAAATATTACTGGGCATTAAGATAAATGTATTTTATTGGCTCTCTTTTTAAATGAGCAAATTTTGATGGGAATAAGTTCAGAGAATGTGTGGGGTTTAGATATCTGTAGTAAGAAAAAGGCAGTACCAAGGGAAATATGACAGAGGATGATATTAAGGGTACCAAAGGATCAGCTGCCTCCTGATTTCCAATTGAGGCAGCCCAGTAGTTAATAAATCCATTTTAATTATATGGTGTATGTTAGGAACTATTCACAAAGCTATGTAAAACATTATGTCATGTATAAAGAATAGAATTATATTTAATTCATATTTCTGTTTGATTTTAGATTGCTTATTTTGATTGTTATATTCAATGTAAATGATTGTGTAGCATTCCATTGCTAGTTGAAATTTAGAGATGGGCTTTGTCCTCAGGGCATGTAGCTCCAAACTATTGAAAATTCTTTTTAATTCTATCTTTTCCCTTTCTGCTTTATAATACAAAATTTAAAAAAAAAAACACTATATTAATCTATAAAAGAGACCAAGCAGCATTAGTGGGGAAAAAAAAAGGATGAACAAAATCAAGCCTTGCCTCATGCAATTTATGGCTCTTTTGCATGTGTACTTTCTTGCAATATTCATGAGAAAGTCAAGTATCACATTTGTGTCAATTGGCAACTTGTTCAACACACAGCAGTTTGAATTTACATTGTAGTATGTTGATTCTTCTTTTTTTAATTGAAGAATGATTGACATACAATATCCTATTTTTCAGGTGTATATCATAGTGATTTGATATTTATATGCATTATAAAATGATCACGATAAGTCTAGTAACCACCTGACACCATTCAAAGTTATTATAATATTATTGACTATATTCCTTACGCTGTACATTACATCCCCATGACTTATTTATTTTATAACTGGGAGTTTGTACCTCTTAATCCTCTACATCTATTTCACTGGCCCTCTACTCCTTCCCCATCTGATAACCACCAGTTTCTTTCCTGTGTCTATGAGTCTGTTTTTGTTTTGTTTGTTCATTTTGTTTTTTAGATTCCTCATATAAATGAAATCATATGGTAGTTTTCTTTGTCTGACTTATTTCACTTAGCATAATACCCTGTAGGTCTATCCATGTTGTCACAAATGGCAGGATTTCATTCTTTTTTATGGCTGAGTAATATTCCATTGTGTGTGTGCTCACATCTGTACATACATATGTATATGTGTATATATATATATGTACATATACCTATACCACATCTTCTTTATCCATTCACCTATCAATGGACACTTAAGTTGTTTACAAGTCTTGGCTATTGTAAATAATGCTGCAATGAACATAGGGGTGCACATATCTCTTTGAATTAGTGTTTACACATTCTTGGGATGAATACCCAAAAGTGGAATTGCTGGATCATATGGTAGTTCTATTTTTAATTTCTTGAGGGACCTCCATACTCTTTTCCACAGTGGCTGTACCAATTTACATTCCCACCAGTAGTGCACGAGGGTTCTCTTTTGTTCACATCCTCACCAACTATTATTTGTCTTTATGATAATAGCCATTCTGTCCCAGGTGAGGTTGTGTCTCATTGTAGTTTTGATTTTCATTTCGCTGATGATTAATGATGTTGAGTACCTTTTGATGTGCCTGTTGGCCATCTGTATGTCTTCTTTGGAAAAATGTCTCTTCAACTCCTCTGCCCATTTTTAATCGAGATTTTTAATTTTTTTTTTGAGGAAGATTAGCCCTGAGCTAACATCTGCTGCCAATCCGCCTCTTTTTCCTGAGGAAGACTGGCCCTGAGCTAACATCCATGCCCATCTTCCTCCACTTTATATGTGGGACACCTACCACAACATGGCTTGCCAAGGGGTGCCGTGTCCACACCCGGGATCCGAACCGGTGAAACCCAGGCTGCTGAAGCAGAACATGCGCACTTAACTGCTGTGCCACTGGGCTGGCCCCTCGAGTAGTTTGTTTTTTGATATTAAGTTGTGTAAGCTCTTTATATATTTTGGGTATTAATTCCTTTTCTGATTTATGACTTACAAGTATCTTCTCCCATTCAGTAGGTTGCCCTTTCATTTCATGGATGGTTTCCTTCACTGTGTAAATGCTTTTTAGTTTGACGTAATCCCATTTATTTCTGCTTTTGTTTCCCTTGCCTGAGGAGACTACTCCAAAAACATATTGGGAAGACTGATGTTAAAGAGCTGACTTCCTGTGTTTTCTTTTAGGAATTTTATGTTCCAGGTCTTACATTCAAGTCTTTAATCCATTTTGAATTTATTTTTGTATATGGTGTAAGATGGTGGTCCAGTTTCATTCTTTTGCATGTAGCTGTCTAGTTTTCCCAAAACCATTTATTGAAGAAACTGTTTCACCCATTTAGGTTCTTGCCTCCTTTGTCATAGATTAATTGACCATATGTACATGGGATTCTTTCTGGGCTCTCTATTCTGTTCCACTGACCTATGTGTCAGTTTTTGTATCGGTACCATACTGTTTTGATTACTATATCTTTGTTGTATACTTTGAAATCAGGGAGTGTGAAACCGCCAGCTTTGTTCTACTTTCTCAAGACTGCTTTGGCTTTTTGGGGTCTTTTGTGGTTCCATACAGATTTTAAGATTCTTTGTTGTAGTTCTGTGAAAAATGCCATTATTTTGAAGAGGTTTGCATTGAATCTGTAGATAACTTTGGGTAGTCTGGACATTTTAATAATGTTAATTTTTCCAATCCATGAATACAGTATATTTTTCCATTTATTTGTGTTGTCTTCAATTTCATCAATGTCTTATAGTTTTCCGAGTACAGGTCTTTCACCTCCTTGGTTAAATTATTTCTCTTTCTGATATCTCATTATTAGTGTATAGAAACCCAACGAATTTCTGTGTATAAATTTTATATCCTCCAACTTTAATGAATTTGTTTATTAGTTCTAAGAGTTTTTTGCTGGAGTGTTTAGGGTTTTCTATGTGTACTGTAATGTTATATGTAAATAGTTACAGTTTTACGTCTTCCTTTCCAGTTTGGGTGCCTTTTATTTCTTTTTTTTATGTTGAGGAAAATTCACCCTGAGCTAACATCTGTGCCAGTCTTCCTCTATTTCATATGTGGCATGCCTCTATGGCATGGCTGACGAGTGGAGTAGGTCTGTACCTGGGATCCGAACCTGCAAACCCAGGCCATTGAAGTGGAAATCGTGGAACTTTAACCACCATCTGTTGAGATGATTGTATGATTTTATCCTTTGTTTTGTTAATGTTGTGTATCATGTTGATTGATCACAATTTTCTTTGCATCCCTGGGATAAATCCCACTTTATGGTGGTGAATGATCTTTCTAATGTATTGTTGAATTCATTTTGCTACTATTTTGTTGAGGATTTTTCCATTTCTTTCATCATCACTGACCTGTGGTTTTCTTTCTTGGTGATGTCTTTGTCTGGTTTTGGTGTCAGGGTAATGCTGGCCTTGAAAATGAGTTTGGAAGTATTCCTTTTGCTTCAATTTTTTGTAATAATTTAAGATGGATAGGTATTAATTCTTCTTCAAATGTTTGGTTGGTAGAATTCACCTCTGAAGCCATCTCATTCTGGACTTTTACTTTTGGGGAATTTTTAAATTACTGATTCAATTTAATAGCTTGTAATCAATCTATTCAGATTATATTTCTTCATGATTCAGTCTTGGAAGGTTGTGTATTTGTAGGAATTTATTTCTTCTAGGTTTTCCAATTTATTGGTGAATAATTATAGTAATTTTCTCATGATCCTTTGTATTTCTGTGGTGTCAGTTGTAACTTCTCTTTCATTTCTGATTTTATTTATTTGGGACCTCTCTCTTTTATTCTTGATAAGTTTGACTAGAGGTTTATCAATTTTGTTTATCTTTTCAAAGAACCATGTTTTAGTTTAATAAAGATTTTCTTTTTTTTTTTTTTAGTTTCTATTTCATTTATTTCTGCTCTAGTCTTTATTATTTTCTTCGTTCTACTATCTTTGGACTTTGTTCCTCTTTTTCTAGTTCCTTTAGGTGTAAAGTTAGATTGAGATTTTTCCTGTTTCTTGAGGTAGGCCTGTATCACTATAAACTTCCTTCTTTTTGCTGTGTTTCATATATTTTTGAAAAGGTGTGTTTCCATTTTCACTTGTCTCAAGGTAATTTTTTTGTTTCCTCTTTGATTTCTTCATTGACCCCTTGGTTGGTTAGTAGCATGTTATTTAGTCTCCACATCTTTGTGTTTTTTCCAGTTTTCTTCTTGTAATTAATTTCTAGTTTCATACTGTTGTGGTCAGAAAAGATACTTGATAAAAATTTCAATATCTTACATTTATTGAGACTTGTTTTGTGGACTGACATGTGATCTATCCTAGAGAATGTTCTATGTGTCCTTGAAAAGAGTGTGTATTCTGCAGTTTTTGGATGGAATGTTTTGCACATATTTATTAAATGTATCTGGTCTAATGTGTTGTTTATGGCCAATGTTGCCTTACTGATTTTTTTGTCTGGATGATCTATCCATTAATGTAAGTGGGAGATTAAAGTCCCCTGCTTTATGTTTTTGATGTCATATTTTGCATCTTTTCTATTTTTTGTATCCCTTAACTACTTAATGTAGTTATAGTTGATTTAATAACCTTTGAATTTCAACCTTCATACTAGCTTTTTAAGCAGCTGATCCATTGCCTTTACTAAATATATGCCTTTATCAGTGAGATTTTTCTTTCATATATTTTCTTATTTCTAGTTATAGTCTTTTTTTTACACTTAAAGAAGACCCTTTAACATTTCATGAAAGGCTGGTTTGATGGTGATGAACTTCTTTAGTTTTTGCTTGTCTGGGAACCTCTTTATCTCTCCTTCAATTCTGAATGATAACTTTGCTGGGTGGAATATTATTGGTTGTAAGTTTTTTACTTTCAGCACTTTAAATATATCCTGCTACTCCCTTCTGGTCTGCAAAGTTTCTGCTGAAAAATTAACTGACAGTCTTATAGAATTTCCTTTGTATGTGATTGGTTGTTTTTCTCTTTCTGCCTTTAAGAGTCTCTCTTTAACTTTTGGCATTTTAATTATAATGTGTCTTAGTGTTGATCTCTTTGGGTTCATCTTCTTTGGGACTCTATACTTCCTGGACCTGGATGTCTGTTTCCTTTCCCAGGTTAGGGATGTTTTCAGCCATTATTTCTTCAAATACCTTTTCTGTCCCTTTTTCTCCTCTTGGGACCCCTGTGATGTTAATGTTAGTATGCTTGATGCTTGATATTGTCCCAGAGGTCCCTTAAACTATCTCCATTTTTTAAAATTCTGGGTTTTTTTTTCTGCTGATCTGATTAGTTGATGTCCACTATTTTGTCTTTCAGGTTGCTGATCCCTTCTTCTGTATCATCTAATCTACTGTTGATTTCCACTAGTGTATTTTTCATTTCAGTTATTATATTCTTCAGTTCTAATTGGTTCTTGCTTATATTTTCTAACTCTTTGTTGAAGTTCTCACTGTGTTCTTCCATTCTTCAACTGAGGTCAGTGAGCATCTTTATGATCATTACTTTGAAGTCTTTATTGGGTAAATTACTTATCTCTGTTTCATTAGGGTTTTTTTTTCCCCTGGGATTTTATCTTTTTCTTTCATTTGGATCATATTCCTCTATCTCTTCATTTTGTTTGACTTTCAGTGTTTGAGTCTATGAATTAGGTGAAACAGCTACCTCTCCTGGTCTGGAGGGAGTGGCCTTGTGTAGGAGCATCCCCCGTGTAGACTGTATGTGCCAGCTGTCTTCAGCATGCCAGCTGGAGCTGCCCCAGTGGGATGCCTGGAGCTGGAGAGGGTGCAGGCCCAAGGGGTTCTATGGCATGCCATGTTATGGCCACCTTGGAGATGTTCGGCTGGAGCTGAGGTGGGCACAGGCAGGGGGGCCTGAAATGTGCCACCCTGGTGCCACCTTGGGAGGACATCTGGAGCTGGTATGGGCAGGAGCCCAGGATGTGCTGGGGTGGCTTTGGCAGGTTGACTCAGGTGCCTGGACTGTGCTCCTGGCCATGCTGTCAAGGTGGAGGGGGAACACAAAAAATAGTGCTTTCCAGCACCTCTGACCCCAGAGTTCCACAAGTTCTCCACATGTTTGGCAAAAGCTTTATAGTTAGGTAAATGAATTTCCTTCATGTATAGTCTAGGTGCCCTTTAAAACAGTTTTTCTGCTGTGTCACAGGGTGGGCAAGACTGAGCACAGGCCCCTCAGTGATATCCCTCCCTACTGTAGGTCACTGTGTCAGGGGTGGGGTTCCTGTTGATACCATGTCTCCATCTCTCCTGCCTGTCTCTATGTGGTCCCTCTATTGTTTGTTGTGCAGAAGCTGCTCATTTAGCCCTCAGTTCTTCAGGAGGAATTACTTTTTATATAGGTGTAGATTTGGTGTGTCCATGGGAGGAAGTGAGTTCAGGTTCTTCCTATGCTGCCATCTTGGACTGTCCTCAGTACTTTGATTCTTTATTGAGTTATTTGGGACCTCTCTTTGTTGAGTGAACTTTCCATTTCCTTTGGAGTAGGATATAGGTTAAATTCTTGCCTAAAGTTAATTTCTTCAAGATACATTAAGCTCCTCAAATCTGGTGCAAATTATGGCACTACTTCTTGTTGTCATGATATGTTGTATTTTGTTAATGTAGCCATTTGACTTCATTCTCTAAGCAGGTATGAGTTTAGCCCTCATGAGTTTTATGACAGTATCTTATATTTTCTGGGTCACAGTCATATGATTTGTTTGGGTCCTTTTTGGTGAGGTGGGGAGAAAGTACAGAATTATATTGAGAAATACTCAGAATTACAAAAGAGCTTATTCAAGACAGACTAAGTTGAGACTGAATTACCTAAGGAAAGGTTTCCAAGTAGCAGAGAAGGATGGTGCAGTTGGCAATCAGTTAGAGTAAGTGAAAATACAGTAGTAAGTGTGTACTGTAAGCTGAGGTTTGGTAATCAAACTATAGCACCTTTCATTTTTACCTGCTGAGTCTGTGAAATCTCTTTTACAATATTTTCCTTTCCCTTGACTACTCTTTACTTCTCCTTTTTAAGTAATTGTGGTCAGCCACAAGTATGCCCGTTATCTTCTCTGATGATTAGGATTGAGTTTCTCCTCAAAGAATAACTAGAACAAATTATAAAGGAAAACCTTAGAACTGGGGATATATTTCCTTATCCAAGTAAGCCGGTCAGATTCTCTTATGGCAGGCTCTTGAGTGAAACTTCTATAGGACATCCCTGCCAGATATTGGCATGCTTCTTAACCCCCCAAGATGTTAGTAAGAGTTAGGGCTTCTTAAGAGAAAAAGTATAGTCCCATTGAGCATATAGCCTCTGGAGTGTTCTGCCATACCATAGACCTTCCAGGAATCAGATAACATTCGTTGTTCCACTCACTTTTTATACTGACTTAGAATGCATTTTCTTGTAGAAGCCCTGGACAAGTAAGACTGTTTCGTACATCTGTTATTTTCCAGGAGGATGGCTCTCCCCTCAGATTTCTACTTGTTCATGTCCATCATCCAAGTTCACCACTTAAAGCCCTTTCCTAAGGAAGGAGACAGAACTTCATGACACATTTTACAAAGAAGAAACAACTAATTAGTACATCACAAAAATCAAAATTTGCTGTAGTTTGGATAAGTCTATGTGATTCTTATTATGTAAACTATTAGAAATAACGCATTTTTATGGAAGTATAGTATCTAAAAATTTAAAAATTCTGTCACTAAACTATAGCTTCCCCCCCCCAAATCAAATACCCAATAAAACAAGTGATCCTTCAAAGTGCCTTCAACTTCTGGGTCCCGTGATGGATTTTGTAGGTTATTCATGATTTATATTTCACAATAATCAGTGACATAGACTGATTTTGAGTCTTAAATGTTTCGATAATGACCTCGTTTTACTTAATGGTTATTAATGTGTAGTGTAGTTTAATAGCACTCTATCCTTTTAAAAGCAGCTTGAAACTCAGACTTCACACAAAGTCATTCTAGTCTCTTGAACTTTATTCTATGTAAAGTGAGATTTTAGTGGGAATGAAGGGTTACATTCACATTTTAAGATAACATTTTATTAATTAAGAGTAAAAATGTTCATTTTGTAGCTATTTTCCCCCCTTCAGAGAATGTTTTAAACAGGTGAGAAATGAGATTTATCTATCTTTATGATTGTGTTCTTTGCCAATGAACATGGGAGTCTTCATTTCTCTTCTTAGAAATGTTGCTGGATTTAATTCAGTAAAAAGAAGTAGTCATTTCTCATATTTATCTGTAAATTGCATTGAATGTTGTTGTAGTCACATTAGAAAGTAATGATTTATATGCTTTCTAATTATTTATCTGCTTATATAAGCACAGTTCCATTTTAGAAGTGTTATTGAATTAATGCAGTAATACATGGAACAAATAGAAATAATTTACATAGATTAAGCTCTGCTTTTTAGTAATCTGATCTTCTTTTGCATGTCCTGCTCTGTAATATAGGGATATGCAGGTACCTAGCTGGTAATGTATTATAAGATTTAAATAGTCTCTAGGAAGAGTGTATAGAAAATGCTTATCTACTGAAAAGTGGCTGTTTTCCTGAATATATACTCTAAGAGACTAAAAGCATGTAGTTAAAGTATCTATCCTATTGCAGAACTAAAGAAAAAATACAACCTGAGGGGGTATCGATTGCTCTCTGTTTCCCCACACATGGATATTGGAATGAGAAGGTGGATGGTAGTTGTATGCTCAGGAAAGCCTGTAATATAGACAAGGGAAGGAGGTGAGAATTCTTTTGATGACTTTCCCCTGTTAAGCTTAGAGAAACCGAGAAATAAGTAGCCTTAAAAAAAGGGGGGTATACAATAAAAGTTTATGTTTTGAAAAATGGCAGTGTTATGAAAGCTTAATAAAAGCTTAATACTAAAGGAAAAACATTCTACCAGGTATGAAATCCTATTTTATATTCAGGTATATATGCTTCTCTTTATGGAATACTTTCTTAAAAAATGAATATCCCATTTTGTAATAGACAAAATATTATGATTTACAAGATTAAATATGCTTACAGAAATGTGCCAATATAATGCACAAATGTTGAGGAAATACAGAAGAATAATAAAAAGATGAGGCCTGGTGTCAGATATATATATATATTTAAAGCATTTTGAGAAAAATTTGAAGAATGGAAGAGACATAAGTTGGTGTGAGGAGTATAAGAAAAACAAACTCATGAGGTGATTTTTTTCTTCTAAATAAGTACCTATTTTCAATGATCACTCAAGAAAAATGGAAGGTGTTTGGTTATTTATTGCTGAATCCCCAAACCCATTGCTTAAGCAGTGATTTATTATCCCTTATGGTTCTATAGTTTGACTAGTCTTAGCTGATCATTTGTCACTTGGAATCCCATGCAGTTACTGTCAGATCGCCGGGGATGGAATCATCTGAAGACTGAAGGTCAGGATGGCTTCTTCACACATGTATCTAGAGCCTAGGTTGGGAGAGCAGGAAAGCTGAGGGCAAGCTAGGCGTTACTCTTTTCGTGTGGCCTGCCCACATGGTTGTGTGGGCCTCATCACAGCATGATGCTGATCTCAGGGTAATTGGGCCTTTTATGCCACAGTTGTTTCCCTCAGCCAAGTGTTCCAAGAGATAGGAAATGAAAGAGGCCAATCTTAGAATCGCTGGGGTCAGAATCTGGCACAGTCACTTCCTCATATTCTATTGGTCAAAATACTTCCAGAGTCTGCCAAAATTCAAGGAGAGAGGGCATGGACCCCACCTCTCATTGGGAGAAGTGTCAAAGAATTTTTAGCCATCATCGATCTACTACAAAAGTTATGCATGATAGATTAGCAGAATGCTTCTTAAGTTTTCTTTGTTGAAATTGCAGGGACAAGAAATCAAAACCTATAGGGAATCCAGCAGATCTTCTGCATAGGCAAAGTCAATAGTAAGTGCCTCAAAAGCAAGTCCAAGTATCATAGTGCCTGTGACCGTGACGTTAGAATCACTTCGCCCACGGAAAGTATGATGGACATCACTTTTATAAGTCTTATTCTATGTGTATGCACTAGGAGTCCTAGCTATTTAAAGAAAAATCTCTTGTAAAGTGAAGAAAATTTTAAAGACATTAAACACACAGAAGTTGCAATGATAAATGTTACTTTATTCCCTCTCTCTTGTTCCATTAGTGTTTTTTAAAGGAATATTGAGTTCCTCTTAAGACTTAACTGGGCTAGTCTTAAACCTTGAATATGAGCTTCAGTTCTTGGCCTGAGGATCTAAAAGTGATTGGTTGTGACTAGGAGAGAGGTTACCAAAGGAAATCCTGCAGGATACAGGAGGCCCTAATTTTCAATAAGTGTTCTACTTGGTTTCCATGGAAACTAGTTTGGGTGGTGAATCTCACTCAGTGTGTGCTTGTGTGCCTCCATGCACAGATCTTTCGGAAAGGATAAAATGATAGTGGGATGGCGTTAATAAAAGTTGTAAAGGTCAGTACAGGTCTGGTGGAGCAAAAAGGATTCCTTGGGGTCACTGGTATTGGTTTTATGCTATGAGGACTACTCTGAGCCACATACCCCTCATGTAGCATTCCTAATGAAAGACAAGTAAGTGTAGGTATGCTAGCATTCACAGTTGCAAGTGAAACCCAGCTAAACTGAATTTTAAAATGGCATAAAAGGCATAAGTTTTCTAATCCTTATTTCAAGTAAGAATCAGGAAAACAAAATTCTTGGCTGACCGTCTACTGTATTGCCTTTCATGTTTTTTTGGCAGAAGCTTTGGCCTTTTGTCCCGAATTAATTTGAAAATTTGATTTAAATTATTGTGCTTCACTACCTCACCCCTTTGTAAATTGCCAAAAGGAAAAAAAAGAGGATCATTTTAGAAGTTCTTCATGCTTGCATGATTAGAAGTATGAATAGGGGAGGGCGTAACGTATCTATATCAAGTTACTAAAATGACCTTAATGGCATAATAGAAAAATTACCTCAGGCATCACCTTTTGTTTGTAGAGTCAGTGCCAAAACCAAATGCTTTTAATCACACTCTAGATTTTCCCTCTATTATTTTTGCTAAAGTCTTGTAATCTGTTGTTGCCTTGGTTCTATGGCAACAGCAGGGAAGGGACCAAACAGAAAATAAACAAAGGGGATTAGAGTCTGAGATAGATCTTTAAGTGGTCATTCTCAACTTAATGTCAGAAAAACAAATTTATCTTTTGTAACCCAGTTTTCAGCGAAAGGGTTTATTTGGGAGATTTTTCCTAGAGAGTTTAAAGCGTGTAACTGCTAGAGCACTTGATGGTTAATCAGATAAAGTAAATATGTCAAGGAATTAGAAAGAGAATAGATAGCAAATCTGTGTTGTTGGTTTTTTTTAACTGGTTAACCCTATCTTGAAAAATCTGACTCATAGCTTCTCCTTTGATAAATGCAAATAAAAATTTGACTGCTTGGCCTAAAATGGCAAATTTGTGAGAAAACAATTGCATTCCTAGAAATGCAGATATACTTGATGAACTAATGACTCTAAGTGGTATCCTTTCAAAAAAGAAAGCTGAATAGATCCCCACTGTAAGAACCTTCCATTGTTTCTTCCTATTTACCTATTGTTAGATGTACCCATTTCATCAGAGTTGGAATGAGGTGTCATACTAATACTAATATCTATACTAATAGATGTAACCCAAATCAAAAATTAATTGTAAGAGAGTTGACCTACTTGCCTACAAATCTACAAAGATAATTCAGTGTATATGAGTCAAATCACCCAATTTTATTCTTTTAGAGTAATTCTAAAAGGATATACTTTCTCTCTATTCAAAAGTAACGTCCTACTCAAAATACTGTCTTACTCATGATCATAAGAAATCAATCTGGCTACCTCCAAAGGAGAATTCTTCTTTTGGATCAAAAGAGTGACAATAACATCGTGATTTGCCCAGAACAGTCCTAGTTTATGCCTCTTATCCTAGCATAATTATTAATAGTGTCCCCATTCACTCTCACAAGTGTCCCAGTTTGAATGATCAATTACATGGTCGCCCTATTTATACACTAATCCCAAAGCATAAAGGCATTGATTAAGCACCTAGCTGTTCATGCTGCTTTGTGATACATTAATTATACTAAGAAATAGCAGAGACAGAACCTTTGCCCTCTGGGAACTTCATGTCTAAGGGACACGGTACTACTGTGAACACACATATAAGCGATCAAGTGCATTAAAAACAGTAACTCAAATACCAAAGTGTGTACGTCATACTCTGCAGAAACACATTTATTTTGGGGCCAGGAGGAGGAGGAGAGCTCTGGTTGAGAGAATGTAGGAGTTCCATATAGGAATGAAGTGGTAAAGACAGGCTCTCAACTTTTTCTTAGTTTATCTGGAATGGCCATCTGAAAAGGGCTATTTGCATTTTTTTTTTTTTTTGGTATATCAAACTATGAGTTTCCTTCCATGAGTAAAAGGGAAAGTTAATTTGATCTTCATTAGACTGGCTTTGTCCACCCACTGTACCCCTGGAAACTGTCCACAAATCAGGACTGAGCTGGGCTATGCTAAGGATATAATCAACAACCATTTTTCCAAATTGCTTTTTAGCGCTTTCCCACAGTATATCTGAGGTAAAAAGGCAGAATCAGAATAACAAACATTATCCCAAAGGACTATGTTAGCAACACGATATTGCTTTGAACACATTTTTTTAAAAAGACCTTTGACTAGCCTGATACCTTCTGACATTGACTGAAGAGTGAATCTTGAAATAGCCATATATTCTTTAGGCTAAGAAAACCTCTAGACTACCAGTGAATTGTAGAGTGATATGGAAAACAGCACTGGGCTGAAAGGGTACTGTTCTGAAGTCGTGTACATAATTTACCTGGCCCTGGCTCTAGAACTAGGGGGGAAGAAAGAAGTGATGGCTCTACTTCCCTGACCAGAGCGAGAGAGAGAACTTCAGGTAACAATGGCCCATGAGACTTTGAATGTATGAACACAAGAAAAAGGTTATCATTGAAATTAGATTTTGGGAGCATTCCTCAAACCCTATGAAAAGGTCTTATCTGTAAGCCAGAAATCCTCTGAGGAAGCTCTCCATCTTCACCCCTAAGCTACACTCATATAGAGGGGAGTCAAAACCTCCGCCTTAACTTGGAAGGTTATCAATAGCCTCTGGTTTTCAAGTCATAGGATCAGGACATATTTGAAGTTGATTGAAGGTACTTTATCCTTCTGTTTCTCTTCCTCTTTAGTAAATCAAGTTATTTATCTGTGATGCAATGTTGCATGGATACAACTTGGATATAGTAAATCTTTTTTTTTGCTGAAACCTGCCAGATACTAGGGTGTTTGGTTTATATTGAATTTTTCAGGGTAAATGAGGGTCCTGGGCTAAACCCAAGACCTATTAATTAGGCATAACTGTAATTCCCCCAAAACACTATAACTGGTCATACTTCTGGGATTTTACGTTATTTTCTCTGTTTGTAATTTCTTCTTCTTGTCTGCCTGGAGAACCCGTACTCATCTTTTAAGACTAACTCAGAGGTCACTTCCTGTTTGAAGACAGTATTGACTTCCTCCCAACTCCCCTCACCTTTATCTCCTAGGTAGATGTGATCTCTCTTTCCTTTGCTTTTATAGCTATCACACGAGAAGGTAAGCTTCTTGAAGGAAAAGAGCTAGCAGAGGCTGACATAGTAGGCAGTCCAAAACTATGTGGGTATGGTTAATGAATTAAATACCAAAAGAGGAAGGTCCGCAAAGACTAAACCATGTGTTTATGAGGAAGCCACTGGGCCCCTTGAGGACATGGACATCCTGTAAAATTTTTGCTCTAAAAATGCCTGGCCTGTCCAACATCAAGCCTGCACTGCTACCGCCTTGTCTAGGCAGAAAAGTTACCACTTTGCTTAACTCTTAGCAAATTAGATATGTAGTCAGAACTCCTACTCCCAGCAGATTTTGCATAATGACACTATATAATGAAATTTTAAAATCGACTTTTTTTCCCCGTGAAGGCTCTTAATGGTCAGACAGCCACAAATATATTTTAGGATTCTTTGTTTTAATCTCTGAGTGGAACATTTTCTTTTGTTCTCTTTTATTTTTCCCTGCAGGCAGTCCATTGATGATAATTGTAGGAAATACATTTAAGAAAATGATACTCTTATTAGCACTGTAGTCAAAGTATCATGTTCTTATTCTGCTGTTGATTTCTTTTTTGGTGAGTTGTTTTTGTGTGATAAAAGATTAATAATAAGAATATACTTGTTTATTACAAATATTTTGTGTTTTTTCTCTCCAGCGGGAGTCTCAGTATAAATGCCGAGCAGTCTGAATTAAATAGCTTAAGTAGTAGTATTGCTATTCCAATTGCTTGTCATTACACAGGAGGTTATGGTTACAGCTAACTACACGGCGCTACCTGAGCCATTTTACATTTGCAATCAGCCTATTAAAGATGAACTGTGAAAATTGGAGAGGGCTTTTTATGATAATTGGAAGATGTTTTCCTTGAAGTATGTAAGGCCCTTGAGAGAGCTTGAATTACTTGTCTGTAATTTTGTTATAAGCTTTAATGCTATTTATTTAACTTGAAGTTTATTACTCCTGAATATATTTTCCTATATCTTTCTATTGAGTGACATACATACTATAGTCTCAATAACATTATTATTTTGAATATCATTATAAATTTTATTTTGCTTGTTGTTGTCAACTTCAAAGAATTATCTTTCCTTAGGGCATGAATCATAGAAAAATGAAACTAACTCTGCATTTTAAATTAAGAGTATGAATGGAAATACAAAAGAAAGTCTCTCTTTGATTCTACCTGGCTCTTTCTGAGTAAAACTGACCCAACACTCAGATACTGACTATGAACCTGTAGGTAATGTATCCAACATTTTATGCCATACATACTTATGTCTTCTTGTAGCTTTCTTTCTTCCCCTAACACTCTTTCTCTGGGTTGGCTGGCCTCCCTGCTCTCTGAATACCTCATGTTCATTCCTTCTTTTAAGTCCTTGTGTCGGGCATTTCTTTGCCCAGAATGTCCTTCCTTATCCTTAAATCCTATCCAAATCCCCTCAGCCCTCCCCTTGACAAGATGGTTCAGCTTATGTTTTCCTGCGTCTGTGAATATTTACATAACTACTGCAGCCCAAATTGATCTCTTATCATCTGCTGGCTCCTAGCATTTATTTTATAGACCTCTGATTTGGTCTACCATATATAATGGTAACTTGTTCCTCTAGAGATCAGAGATATGGGAAAGCCCACCTGAAAGAATGATCATAAAGCTAATGCTTTAAAGTGTGAATTTTACTAAGAGGCTTAATACATAATTTAATTCCAAGTTTTGGTGAACTTGATTATCTGGTTTCTAAGTCCTCAAGTGAAAATACACGATCAACCAAACCTCATTTTCCTCACGTGTTAGATAGAAATTATAGCTGTATTTATTTCATCACATCTGAGATCCCATTCATTGTAAGATGCACCACTAAGAAAGAAAAGTTGCTGTCCATAAAACTATGTCATAAGGGTTTGCTATCACTTAGAATTCATATTTTATGCTTATTGAAAGAACATTTTTATCATTATTTAAACATATGGTTTTGGTTATCATATCAACATATGTACTTGGCATATGGGATGAAATAAAGTAATGCCCTTTGCAACAATTTTTTGATCTCGGGAGACTTCTCCTCATGGTCATGCTTTTGGAGCACAGAGCAGTGATGCCAGTCAGACCTGAGATCAAACCCTTCCCTGCCAGTGGCTGGCTTCCTTGTCTTGAGCACATTGCTTCAGATTTTGGAGCCTTACTTTCCTTATCTAGAAAATAGGGACAGTAATTCCTACTTCTCATGTCATTATTTGAAGCAAACGTGATAATACAGGTGATGGGCAAATAGTTCTTTGTCATGCGTGACTCTATACGTTTAGCCTCCCAGGACTTGGCTCCCTTTTTTTTTTAATTTAGTTTTCTTTAAAATATCTAATATGATTGGTGTGATTACATATTTAGACATAATGGCTTGGAGTCTGAAAATTCATTATCGTTGAGTTTTGGTGCTTTGTAAAATTAATTAATAGTCTATTTTAGATTATTGCATATGGTTTAAAATTTATATACATTTACTGAAAATAAGATGTTAGCTATCTAATACGTTTATTTTTAGTTATGGGACTCAATCACATGTCAAGAAAACCTCAAGTACACCAGAAACATCTCTATAGGGCAGAAGTCGTGCTTATTATCTCTTCGGTATCCCACACTGAATATTACTCAGAATTCCCTGCTCTATTAATGTCTGGTGGCCTCCCAAACTAGCTCTATTATTGCCACAACTGTAAAATATTGGAGATGATTGTTTTCCTTAAAAGCAAAACCAAATTAAAAGCTTGTATTATATGGCAAATAAGGAAATCTGGGTATTTTATGCTGCAATGCTTCTTTTTTAGTAAGTGGTCTCAAAAAGATTTTATGAAGAGCAGCAAGAAATTAGATACAATTGTATGGTAGATGTTATTCTAAGGTGGCACAGTCTTTTAAAGTCACCATCATTAGGTTTAACTTTAGGTGTAATGGTTGAACTGGATTTTTCTCTTTAGATTTCTCACCTGACAATAGCTGCAAACCAGTCCAGAATTATTGGGCAAAATAACAGATTGGTTTCTGTGTCTGTCTATATTTCTCTCTTTTCTATCTCTCTGTCTGCCTTCATCCTGAACTTTCTTATATATTTATTGGGTGACTGGAAATATAAAAATAAATAAAGTATGGTCTCTTCCCTGGGGGAGCTCCATGCCCCTACTTTGCAGATGAAAAAACCAAGGCCCAGAGAGGTTAAGTGATTTGCCCAAAGTCGCACAGTTAGTCGGTAACAGAGCTGGGGCTTGAGCCCATTTCAGTTTTCTGCCAATTAAATTTCATAAATATTAATCAGGCATCTAACTGTAATGGACTCTGCCAAACCCTACCTTGTCTGTGTTTCTTTCTTCCTAGAAATAAATGTCAACCAGAAATGGAGGGTCGTCAGTCATATACCTTGACTTCCGTTGCAAGGATGTTTGTATAAACGCTGTTCACATGGAATGAGATCAGAATATCATACTAAATTTTCAGCCACCAAAACGTAACAAATAGTATTATTTATTTTACATCAAGATAAATACTGCCCTTTGCTTGGAGGCAGGCTTGGTAATACAGATACCCTGCTTTCAGAGACCCAGGTGTCAAAAATTCAAGCCTACCAAAGAGATGAATAATGAGAATATTGTTCCTGTTACAGAAAGATTCTTTAACCTACAAATGGATTCACTGCAGGATTCCTTTAAAGAGGTTCTCCCTCCCTAATTTTCAGTATATGTTTGTTGATCATTGACTACTCATCAGAAAAAACTGAGGAACAGAGAGACAGCAGAAGTGTTAGGAATTGCTGCCAGGTGATGATCATTGAAATGAAGATCAAACACCTCAAACATAAAGTAAGTTGGTGGGAAACATAGCATTTGATTTATGTAAAATTGAATTCAGACACTAATTTTCAAAAGTATGTGCACAGCATAGAGAAGCACACTGGAATTACATAATAAAACATTCTAGAGCAGAGATTCTTAGCATACGTAGATTCTTTAGTGGGAGAACTTTTGTGAATGGGTGTAACAGACAACTATTGCTGCAATAATGCTGCATCAAAACCACCCCAAAACTCACTGGCTTAAAACAACAATCGTTTATTCTTATTTATACATTTTTAAGTCAGCTGGAGGTTCGCTCACCTAGGCTGGGCTCAGCTGGCCTGAGCGCCAAGCTGCAGGTTGAGCCCAGGTCTACCCTACATGTGTCTCATCTTTCTTGGACCAAAAGGCTACCTGGGGCATTTTCTTATGGTAATGACAGAAGTACAAGAGGGATGGCTCTTTAAGACTAAAGTTGGAACTGGCATTCTGTCACTTACATTGGCCAAAGCAAATCACATGGCCAAGGCCAACATCAGTGAGGCACGGAAATACTCTCTGCATCTAGTGGGAGTAGCTACAAAGTCCTATGGCAAAGCATGTGAATATAGGGAAGGAGAAGGATTAGGAGAGCCCACTTGATTTGGTAGTACTCTGGTAACACTCCTGTGCCTGAAACTTAGCTAACACTTTCTCTCAGAGTGATATGTTACTGAATTCCTTATGGAAGTAACATAGCTGGAGTGGGGACATTGAAACAAGAAAGGCCTAGTTTCTTTGTCTTTTTTTTAAAGATTGGCACCTGATGGGGCCAGCCCAGTGGCGCAGAGGTTAAGTTCGCATCTTCCGCTTCAGCAGCCCAGGGGTCGCCAGTTCGGATCCCAGGTGCGGACATGGCACCACTTATCAAGCCATGCTGTCGTAGGCGTCCCACATATAAAGCAGAGGAAGATGAGCACAGATGTTAGCTCAGGGCCAGTCTTCCTCAGCAAAAAGAGGAGGATTGGCAGCAGATGTTAGCTCAGGGCTAATCTTCCTCAACAACAACAAAAAAAAAGATTGGCACCTGAGCTAACATCTGTTGCCAATCTTCTTTTTTTTGCCTCCTTCTTCTCCCCAAAGTCCTCGAGTACATAGTTGTATATTCTAGTTGTGAGTGCTTCTGGTTGTGCTATGTGGGACACCGCCTCAGCATGGCCTGATGAGTGGTGCCATGTCCACGCCCAGGATCCAAACTGGCAAAACCCTGGGCCAGCGAAGCTGAGTGCACAAATTTAACCATTTGGCCACGGGGCGGACCCAGGACTAGTTTCAAATTCCAGTGCTGCCATTCACTATCTGTATGATCTCAGGCAAGTAAATAAACCTCTATGCACCTTAGATGCTTTACCTGTAAAATGGGAGTAACAGTTCCCAGGCTACAAGGTCACTGTGAGGATTAAATGTGACAATGTGTGTATAGTACTTGTCACATGTTAGGCACTCAACAAGTGCAAATCCCTCTCATTTTCGTTATTGCCTATGTTGCACTGATACTTTTATCTTTGGTCTATGCTATAAATTCGCATCTCCCTCTCCTGTGAGCTATTAATGAAGAAATGTCTGAATCGTATTCCTTCTTATTCTTTGTCTTAAGAGCAGCTATTAGCGGTTTCCTTCTATCATCAGTTTGTGGACCCAGGGTCAAGCTACATTTATATTTGCCATTTCCATGAGTTCTCTTCAGCCTTTCTTTCCTAGTGTGAATGTTATGGAAGTAAAGCAGCTTCTTATTTTCTGGGAGGGAATTGCCAAGGCCAGCAGGACATTGAACTTTGTCTTTCTAGGCACCTCTGGCCTTTGACATAACAGAGACCAAGGAGGTGAAAAATAATCCTTAGTAAGTGAAGTGCTTTTTGACACAATAGATTAAGCAATAATGGAAAAAGTTCTGAGATGTTGTTTTTCACAAATTACCACTGTTAACCTGCAATCTGCGTCAACTGGGACAATTTTTTTGTTCTTTGAACTCTGACACAGATTGGGTGAGCCTTCATAGGGAGTGAGAAAAAACATTTCTCTAGGTTAGTAGGAATTGGTCTATTTTGAATCCTGTTTCAGCCAGTAAAAATACTGTTAACTTTGAAAATTCTATCCGTATCTAAAAAAAAAAATACTCCAATATCTAAGTACTTAATTACCTTTTAAAAATTCTCTCAGCTTTAAGTCTAACTGATTTTATATTTAGCACTGAAAGTTCCAGAATGGCAGCTGTGTGATTAATGCATAATAACTTTTAGCATATGTTCTATCTTCCTATATACATGAATAGATTCTAGAAATATTACTGATACTATAGATAACAGTCAGTTCCCAGCTTGGCCAATATAAATAAAAATAAGGTCAGGTTAGAAATCTTAAATATTTTTTAAATTATTTTTCATTTTTCCTTCTTCTCCCAAAAGACCCACAGTACATAGTTGTAGATTTTAGTTGTGGGTCCTTCTAGTTGCGGCATGTGGGACGCCACCTCAGCATGGCCTGATGAGCTGTGCCATGTCCGCGCCTAGGATCTGAACCAGGGAAACCCTGGGGCACCGAAGCAGAGTATGCGAACTTAACCACTAGGCCACAGGGCTGGCCCCAGAAATCTTAAGTATTTTAAATCTGAAATGCTTTTTTATTTCACTTGTTAATTTCTAATGAAAAAGGCAATAAACAATTAAAAATTAAAGGTAGAAACCAGATTATAAATTGTGGTAAATGCTCTGGAGGAAATAAGCTGATGATAAAGTACATACACTACCCAAAAGAACCAAAAAGGCTACTCTTTAAAAGAGCATCTTCACTGCAATTTTAAATTGATGTACAGTAGTTTAGTTAAATATTATCCAATGGGAAATTAAGTACTGCTCAGCAAGTTCATTGTCCTATTAGAGCTGTAGCTTCTTTGGCTGGGGAGGGAGCAGTAAAGGTTGATGGTATTTAATACAATACCCCAAGTCTTTTTATTCCATTAGGGATTTCCTACTAACGTGAATCTTTAGAGGGGAGAAAGTGAGCTATTTTAAGAGCTCTTATTTTGAGAAGCCTAACCAATTGTGGTGAGAAAAAAACATTTTCATGAAATGTAGTCAGCTCAGTAAGGAGTGCACTGAGTTGTCACCTTTGTTTATGTTAGTTGGATGTTATTCCCTCTTCTCTCCCCAACAATTCTGGTTCTACCCAAGGTGAGTTATTGAAAAAAAAAGAACTTTCTAAGATAAATCTCCATTAGTCTTTCAATGGAAATGAACTCTAGAAACAGCTAGAAATGTAAGCACCATCGTAAAATCTAAGAACTAACTCTCTCAGGAGGTGGTTGAACTGGCTTGTAACGAAAGGAAAATAATGAGTGCCCTCTAGGATTCCTGGACCCTTTAAAGTCAGTTATATGATCCCTATTTTACAGCTAATGACCATGAAACACAGAAGGGATAAGTGGTGTTCCATTCTAAGTCATGCAACCAGTGAATGTCAAAGCCAGGACTAACACTCAGAGCATTCTGCCTTTAAACTTTGATCTATAATTTGGATTGTTGACTCCAAGGAGAGGAAGATTGTTGGGTG
Source organism: Equus asinus (assembly GCF_041296235.1). Taxonomy (NCBI): domain Eukaryota; kingdom Metazoa; phylum Chordata; class Mammalia; order Perissodactyla; family Equidae; genus Equus; species Equus asinus. The sequence continues at coordinate 98,463,794 of NC_091820.1, forward strand.
AGAAAGTTTCTCAAAATTGCCTGTATATTTTTGCCTTCTATTTGCAAATGTTCTTCTCTTCATATTTGTATATTATCCCATCTCCAACTAATGGCCGTTGTTGACAGTCACTGGTAAATTGTTCCTCTCTTGACAGTTCTGCTCTAAGTTGAAAACTACTTCTATGAATGTATTTTAAATACTTGAATTTTCTTTTTGTATGTTGTCAGTATAGCAAACTTGCATTTTTTGAAACTGATAAAGTGATGTCTCGGGGTTTTTGTTTCTCTTTTGTCCCAATGTTTTTTTTTTTTTTAATTTTGTAACTCTTCCTACTCTCACAGCATGCCAACCCACAGACTCAACTTCACCTATAATTTATGAGCCCTCTACACAAACATACACACGCGCGCAGGATGGGAAAGACTGGGAGGTGTGCTATTAAACTGATATATTTTTAGATCTTCTCTAAATCATTTTCCTTATAGATTTTGACTTCTAAGGCAGAATCATGAGGTTTATTGACCTAGGAAAGGGGAAAAAGGAAGGCACATGCAAGTAATATTAGGAAGGAAAATGGCAATATAATCATAGATAAAGATTTGAAAAAATCAAAATGGAATATTATGGAGCAACTTTATGCCAATAAAATTGGAAACATAAATGAAATGTACATATTAAGAGAAGATACGATTTATCAAAATTGTCTCAAGAAAAATTAGAAACCCTTCATAATCCAATGTGCTTAAACATATTAAATTGGTAATAAAAATTAACCCCCCCTTTCCAAAAAAGACTCCAGGTCCAGGTGATTAGATGATTTTACTGGCAAATTACATTAATTTCTGGAAATGAAAAAAAAAAAGAAAGCTGCTAAACTTACTTTATGAGACTAATGTAACCATGATCATAAAACCAGGAAATCACAGAATCAAAGAAGAAAAGTGTAGTTTAAACTCATTTATGAACATAGCTGAAATGTCTGAAACAAGAACCATTAGACAGTTATCACTCAGGTCCAAACCTCAAGAGTCATCTTTAGTTCCTCTTTTCCCCGTCATATCCTTGGCGAGTCCTGTTGACTCTGCCTGTTAAACGTATCCCAAATCAGTTTTATTTCCTCTGTCTCCACTATCACCACGTAGGCGAAGCCACCTCTCAATGCAGTGACCTCCTTATTCATCTTTCCACTATTTTCCTTACCACAATACATGGTCCTTTGAAAGCATAGATCATGTCATTCCTGGATCAGAACTTTCTAGTGGCTTTCCATGCTGCATACAATAAAATCCAAACGTCTCACCATGATCTACAAGGCCCTGCGTGCTTTGGCCTCCATCTACCTCTTCAATCCCATCTCCTACTTCAATCCATCCTCCTGGATCACTCCACTGTAGACATACTGACCTTCTTTCTATTATTTGAAAAGATTAAGCTTGTTTCCAGCTCAAAGATTTTACACTTTATGTTCCCTCTTCCTGGAATACTCTTCCTCCAGCTGTTTGCACAGCAATCTCCATCTCATCATTCAGGCCTCTGTTCAAATATCACCACTTCAGAGAAGCCTTCCCAAGTCTTGCCATTTCTTCACTCGCCCTCCCTCCTATCCTCTCTCTGTATCCCCTTAACCTTCTCCTCATATCACTGATCAGTATCTAAAATTATCATTTTCAAATCTTTTAGAAGTTCATTGTCTTTCTCCCTCAATAGAATGTAAGCTCCAGGAGGGATGGATTTTTTTGTTCTCTGCTGTATTTCTAACACCTAGAAGTGGACCTGGCAGACATTCAGTATATATTGAATGGATAAATCTAGTCCAGCTTTCTTCATTTCACAAATGAGAAAACTGAAGCCCAGGGAGGTATTATGACTTGTTCAAGGTCCCTTGTCCATCTGAGAATGGAACTCTTTCTCTTGACTGATAGTCCAGTGCACTTTCTACTATACCACATGTCTCTATCTGCCTCTAGCCTCACAATTCTAGTTTCAAAAGACAATCCTGTCTTCCCCCTGATGGACTAGTATAAGTATTAATTTGTGAAAATGTTTATGAGGCATGCTGCAGGCAAATCAGTATGATAATGAGACTTAGATATGTATACTGTATGACTTTGTGGCTTTACAGTAGTGGCTATGTTTCATTTCATGAATTCCTTGCTTTCAGAGGCAGGGAAGATACTTATGTTCTCTATGTGTGTCTATTAGCAAATATGGTAAAGCATGTTAGGACCAAGCATGCTGGACTGATGACATTAATTTATCACAAATAAGTCATGAGTCCATGGGCTCAGATTAAAGTGTCGTTATTCACCGTCATGCAAAATAATTTTACAATTAACAAAAACGAGAAAAGTTCACAGAGTAAGAGTGAGCATGCATACGTGTGTGTGGTACAATTTCATTAGTTCATAATGCAAGTATCATGTGACTGTGCCTGTGTCGGTGGAGATACAAAAGAAGTGGAGTGGAGGTCTTATAATATATACTCTTTGAAAGAACTAGAAAATAATTCTGGCATATTATTTAAGCAGTGAGGGAGACTGTATCTATCAGGGCCGGTGAGATTGAGAATAAGAGAAAAATCACTATGAGGTAGAGTTCATCTGAACAAGCAATCCAGATACTAAATGATACAATACTGTGTGTGGCCTTTATTTCTGCTTTTTGTGGCAAGGCTCAAAGTGTATTGATATATCATTAAAAATAGTTTATTTTGTTTGCATTCAAACTGAAAGCCATCGACCACAGGAGACAGAGTTTTCTAAGGTTTTAAAGTAATTCTTGGAAGATAATAAGGTCTGGTAGTTGCCTTTGATTTTCAAGGCAGAAGCACACTGTTCAAGTGCCCTTTGTCTTCCTTCAGAAGCAGGAGTAGGGCTGTTGTCCGCCACTGTGGAATATTTCACAAGTTCTCATCAAAGTTTTCAAACTATCGGTTTCTTCGTGGCTTATCCCTTCAGGCCCCTGAACAAACTGGAAGGGACATGTTCTGTTTTGTTTGCTCTGGGAAGCCTACATTTCTGGATTGTCTGTTTCCTGTCAACTGCCACTAGAGAGAGACTGATTAACTGCCTTTGATTTGTGGATAGAATTTCAAGCAACATTAAGGGATTCTCACAAAAACTGCTGAGCCCTTCTAGGCATAATCCTACAAATCCCAACTTTGAGTATTGCCCATCAAAGCTAATGTCCACTCTGTCTGATGAGGGCAGTTCAGCCAATGGAGCAGTCTGTGATGGTGGCTAGAAAGGTTATTCAGAACTTTGCAAATGTCATCGATGTCTTCAGAACCTTTATATCAGCTGCAAAGCAGAGTCTTCCATTTGCAACATGCAAAACACTGTGTTTCTTCTTTAAAAATGTATTAGGGAAGAAATTATGTACTAGAATGTTAGGTTTGTTATAATAAGAGCTATAGGGAATTTAAAAATAGATTTTGGCTACTGGGAGTAGAAATTTGGTTCAGAGTGATAAATTTTTTGCATTTACTTATTTCAGAGCAGTGTGTGCAGGTAAATGAAAAATACTATTGAATCTTTTTAAATGAGACATAAAGACCAGAGCAGTGTTTCTCAAAATAGGGACTGCCTGCAAGAGAGTCACCTGGGGAGCTTGTTATAAATTCAGATCCCTGGGCCCCACACCAGTCCTGCTGAAGCAGACTTTCTGAAGTTAGGGCCTGCAGGTATTCATTAAAAACAAACATGCATACAAAACTGATCAGGTGTTTCTGATATGCTCTAAAGTTTGGAAACACTGGAGGTTGAAGTTGAAGCATAATTACTTAGGAGCAAGGTTAGAAAGGGATCAGCAGAAGAATAGTGTGTGTAGGGAGTGCTAGTCAAATTTCTGATAGCTTTCTACCCGTTTGCATCCCAATGTTGTTCATAAAAATGAAGATGCTAAATATCCAATAAATGTGGACTAGATACACGTGGCATATCCATGCAATACTATACAACCATTTAAAATGATTTTATAAAATTATATGTAAATGCATGGAAAGATATTCTACATTAATTGAGAAAAGCAATTGTTTAACATTATGTATGTTGCAATTGCTTTCAAAAATACTGTACAGTTATAGGCAAGGAAAACATCTAAATGGACATATAAAAAGAATTAATGAGAGTGACGTACGCAACATGGCAGTGTGAGCAGTTTTCTCTGTCTCTCCCCCTTCGAACTACAACTAATTGGACATTCGTCACTCAACAAAGGATATCCACACAGCATCTCAGGATGCCTGATAGACCCATGCTGCTATATATCGGAAGGTGGATGGACTTCCCCCCAGGAGGAGGTGGAGATAGGTGAAAACTCTCTGACCACCAGACAGCCTATTACCTGCAAGTGATTTTCTACCAGCTGTCATACTCATAGCATTGCCACGGCACCAAGGATGGGCCTGTGTGCACATCGGTGGTGCAGTGGTGGAAACAGGTGACTACAGCTCTACCTAAGCCCCCTGCGATTGCTCCTTAGCCCAGTGGGGAAATCCACGGTCCAACAGCAGCCACAGGGAAAGCCTCTACTCGGCATTAGTGGAGAGGCCCTGCCCAGCAGTCAGAACGCTGGGAGGCCCTGCGGCAAAAGGAGCCCAGCCCCAGTAGCAACCCACCAGCCACCTCTAACACACAAAATCCTGCTATGGTCCCGAGGGGGCAAGGGAGACCCAGAGAGACTGTGTGAGTGGGCGGTGGAAGGTTGGAACTTCAGCGAGACTGCTCCGCAGTCCAGTGGGAAAATCCACAGTCCCACAGCAACCACAGGGAAAGCCTCTGTGCAGCATTAGTGGAGAGGCCCCACCCTGAAATCACAAGGCTGGAAGGCTCTGGGGCAGAAGTAGCACAGCTGGGTGAGCTAACAACAGCCTTCAGTAGGTACCCATAGCTCTGATGCATCCCATAGTGGACAAGTAAGGTCTTGTGGGCCCTGATGGTTGCAGAGCTGCAAGTCTAGGTGAACCTGCTCCCGGCTACTGTGAAAGCCCATGACACCACTGCAGACCCAAGGAGGGAGCATGTCTAGGCAGTCTGTGACAGTAGGCACCAGCAACTCGAGGCCCCCTTGCAATTGTCCCCACAGCAGACAAGATACCCCACAGGGCCACTGTGATCACAAGGAGGGGCCCAGGTCTGGTCAGCAACAGCTGACAGGGATCCTGGTCAGTGCAGATTGCACAGCTGATGCCTCCCCTTCCAGTAGAAGCAAGTGGAAGCAGTAACTAAACTCGACACTATACGGAGGTACAAATCCATGCCATCAAGCAGTATGAAAAAATATATTAAATCTCCAGAACAGAAGGAAAATAACAAGTACCCAGAAAACAATCCCAAAGACACTGAAATCTATAACCTAAATGACAATGCATTCAAAATAGCCATCATTAAAAAACTCAATGAGTTAAAAGAGAATACAGATAGACAACTCAACGAGTTCAGGAGCTATGTCACAAAAGAGCTTGATACTATAAAGAAGAACCAATCAGAAATGTTGGAGATGAAGAACACAATGGAGGAAATTAAGAAAAACCTGGACTCTCTGAACAGTAGGGTTGATAATATGGAAGACAGAATTAGCAATTTGGAAGATACGAATATAGAAATGCTGCAGATAGGGGAGGAGAGACAACTAAGACTGAAAAGAAATGAAGAAACTCTCTGAGAAATATCCGACTCAATTAGGAAATGCAAGATAAGGATTATAGGTATCCAAGAGGGAGAAGAGAAGGAGAAGGGGGCAGAAAGCCTATTCAAAGAAATAGTGGCTGAGAACTTCCCAAACCTGGGGAGAGAGATGGACTCCATGTGACAGACGCTAATAGAACTCCAAACTTTATCAATGTAAAAAGACCAACCCAAAGCATATAGTAGTGAAGCTTTCAAAAGTCAATGACAAAGAGAAAATACTAAGGGCAGCCAGGCAGAAGAAAATAACCTACAAAGGAACCCCCATAAGGCTGTCAACAGATTTCTCAGCAGATACCTTACAGGCTAGAAGAGAGTGGAATGATATATTCAAAACTGTGAAGGACAAAAACATGCAGCCAAGAATACTCAATCCAGTGAAAATATCCTTCAAATATGATGGAGAAATAAAAACTTTCCCAGATAAACAAAAGTTAAGGGAGTTCATTGCCACAAGACCTCCCCTACAAGAAATACTCAGGAAGACCCTCATACCTGAAAAAACCAAGAAAGGAAAGGTGTTACAAAAACCAGAACAAAGGAGATAAATAGAAAGACAAAATCAGAAAGTTGCAGCTCTCGATCAGAATAGGTTAGCAAAGGCTAAGTATAACATTAAAGATAAAAGAAAGAGAAACACCAAGAATAAACATACTCTTGTCATTTTAACCACAGACTCACAAGACAAGAAGGAAGGAAAAAAAATCTGACAATAACAACCTAGAAGGGGAAGGGGAAAGAGATGGAACGGCTTAATCTAAGGAAATAAGAGGCTATCGGAAAATGGACTATCTCATCTATGAGATGTTTCATACAAACCACATGGTAACCACAAAACAAATAACAAGAATAAAGACACAAGTTACAAAGAAAAAGAAAGCCAATGTAGAAAACTACCTACCTGAATTGGTAGTCCAAATATCATGGGACAAGGAACAAAGGAAATGGAGGAAAACTGGAAAACAAGTGATAAAATGGCAGCGGGAGGCCCCCACATTTCAATAATCACTCTAAATGTAAATGGATTGAACTCTCCAATCAAAAGACACAGAGTGGCAGGATGGATCAAAGAACAAGACCCAACAATATGCTGCCTCCAGGAAACACACCTAAGCCCCAAAGACAAACACAGACTCAGAGTGAAGGGATGGAAGATGATGCTCCAAGGTAATAATGAACATAAGAAAGCAGGTGTTGCCATACATATATCAGACAAAGAAGACTTCAAAGCAAAACAGTTAAAGAGAGACAAAGAGGGGCAGTATATAATGATAAAAGGGACACTCCACCAAGAAGACATAACACTTATAAATATATATGCACCCAACACAGGAACACCAAAGTATGTAAAGCAACTATTAACAAAACTAAAAGGAGATATCAACAACAATACACTAATAGTGGGGGACCTCAATACCCCACTAACACCAATGGATAGACCATCCAGACAGAAAGTCAACAAGGAAATTATGGAATTTAATGAAAAACTAGAGCAGACGGACTTAATAGATATATATAGAATACTCCATCCAAAAACATCAGGTTACACATTCTTCTCAAGTTTGCATGGAACATTCTCAAGGATACACCATATCTTGGGAAACAAAGCAAGCCTCAAAAAATTCAAGAGGGTTGAAATAACATTAAGCAACTTTTCCGACCGTAATGCTATGAAAATAGAAATCAACTGTAAGAATAAAGCTGGGAAAGGGGCACAAAAATGGAGATTAAACAACATGCTACTGAACAACCAATGGATCACTGAAGAAATTAAGAAATCAAATATTATCTAGAGATAAATGAAAATGAAAACACGCCATACAAACTCATTTGAGATGCAGCAAAAGTGGTCCTAAGAGGGAAATTCATTGCAATACAGGCTCACCTCAATAAACAAGAAAAATCTCAGATAAGCAATCTCAAACGACACCTAACAGAATTAGAAAAAGAAGAACAAACAAGGCCCAAAGTCAGTAGAAGGAGGGAAATAATAAAAATTAGAGCAGAAATAAATGAAATTGAAACAAAAAGACAGTAGAAAGGATCAATGAAACAAAGAGTTGGTTCTTTGAGAAAATAAACAAAACTGACAAACCCTTAGCCAGGCTCACTAAGAAAAAAATAGAGAAGACTCAAATAAGTAAAATTAGAAATGAGAGAGGAGAAATCACATCAGATACCACAGAAATACAAAAGATAATAAGAGAATACTGTGAACAACTATATGCCAACAAATTGGACAACCTAGAAGAAATGGATAAATTGTTAGACTCTTACAACCTCCCAAAACTGAAGCAGGAAGAAATAGAGAATCTGAATAGACAAATCACAAGTAAAGAAATTGAAACAGTAATCAAAAACCTCCCCAAAAATAAAAGTCCAGGACCAGACAGCTTCTGTGAAGAATTCTACCAAACGTTCAAAGAAGATGTAATACCTATACTTCTCAAACTATTCCGGAAAATTGAGGACGATGGAGCACTCCCTATCGCATTCTATGAAGCCAGCATCACCCTGATCCCAAAACCAGACAAGGACAACACAAAGAAGGAAAACTACAGGCCAATATCACTGATGAAAATAGACGCAAAAATCCTTGACAAAATTGTGGCAAACCGAATACAGCAATACATTAGAAAGATTATACACCATGATCAAGTGGGATTTATACCAGGGACACAGGGATGGTTCCACATCTGCAAGTCAGTCAACATGATATACTACATTAACAAAATGAGAAACAAAAACCACATGATCCTCTCAGTAGATGCAGAGAAAGCATTTGACAAGATCCAACATCCACTTATGATAAAAACTGTCGATAAAATGGGTATAGAAGGAAAGTACCTCAACATAGTAAAGGCCATATATGACAAACTCACAGCCAGCATCATACTTAATGGGCAAAAACTGAAAGCCATCCCTCTGAGAACAGGAAGAAGACAAGGGTTTCCATTCTCACCACTCTTATTCAACATAGTACTAGAGGTTTTGACCAGAGCAATTTGGCAGGAAAAAAGAAATAAAAGGAATCCAAATATGCAATGAAGATATGAAACTCTTGCTGTTCGCAGATTTCATTATCTTATATATAGAAAACCCCAAAGAATCCATTGGAAATCTATTAGAAATAATCAACAACTGCAGTTCCAGGGTATAAAATCAACCTACATAAATCAGTAGCATTTCTATACGCTGACAATGAACTAACAGAAAAAGAACTCAAGAACACAATCCCATTCACAATTGCAACAAAAAGAATAAAATACCTTGGGGTAAATTTAACTGAGGAAGTGAAAGACCTATGCAATGAAAACTACAAGAATTTCCTGAAAGAAATTGATGATGACATAAAGAGATGGAAAGACATTCCATGCACATGGATTGGAAGAATAAACATAGTTAAAATGTCCATACTACCTAAAGCAATCTACAGATTCAATGCTATCCCAATCAGAATCCCAATGATATTCTTTACAGAAATAGAACAAAGATTCCTAAAATTCATATGGGGCAACAAAAGACCCCGAATTGCTAAAGCAATCCTGAGAAAAAAGAAGAAAGCTGGAGGTATCACAATCCCTGACTTCATAATATACTACAAAGCTGCAGTAATCAAAACAGCATGGTACTGGTACAAAAACAGGTACACAGATCAATGGAACAGAATTGAAAGCCCAGAAATAAAACCACCCATCTATGGACAGCTGATCTTCGACAAAGGAGCTGAGGGCCTACAATGGAGAAAAGAAAGTCTCTTCAACAAACGGTGCTGGGATAACTGGACAGCCACATGTAAAAGAATGAAAATTGACCATTCTTTTTCACCATTCACAAAAATAAACTCAAAATGGATCAAAGACCTAAAGATTAGACCTGAAACCATAAGTCTTCTAGAAGAAAATATAGGCAGTACACTCTTTGACATCAGTATCAAAAGGATCTTTTCAGACACCATGTCTTCTCAAACAAGGGAAACAATAGAAAGAATAAACAAATGGGACTTCGTCAGACTGAAAAGCTTCTTCAAGACAAGGGAAAACAGGATTGAAACAAAAAACACAATCCGCTAATTGGGAAAAATTATTTACAAGTTATATATCCAACAAAGGGTTAATCTCCTTGATATATAAAGAACTCACACAGCTCAACAACAAAAAATCAAACAACCCGTTCAAAAAATGGGCAGGGGACAAGAACAGACATTTCTCCAAAGAAGATATACGGATGCCCAATAGACACATGAAAAGATGCTCATCATCACTAATCATCAGGGAAATGCAAATCAAACCTACACTAAGATATCACCTTATACCTGTTAGAATGGCAAACATAGCCAAAACAAAATGTGACAAATGTTGGAGAGGTTGTGGAGAAAAAGGAACACTCACACTCTGCTGGCGGGAATGCAAACTGGTGCAGCCACTATGGAAAACAGTATGGAGATTTCTCAAAAAGTTAAAAATAGAAATACCATATGACCCAGCCATCCCACTACTGGGTATCTATGCAAAGAACTTGAAATCAGCAATTCCTGAAGTCCCATGCACCCCTATGTTCCTTGCAGCATTATTTACAATAGCCAAGCTGTGGAAGCAATCTAAGTGCCCATCAACTGATGATTGGATTAAGAAGATATGGTATATATAGATATATACAATGGAATACTACCCAGCCATAAAAAAGGATAAAATCGTCCCATTCACAACAACATGGATGGACCTTGAGGGTATTATGTCAAGTGAAATAAGCCAGATAGAGAAAGACGAACTCTGTATGACTCCACTCATAGGTGGAAGTTAAACATGTAGACAAAGAGAACTGATTGGTGGTTACCAGGGGAAACGGGGGTTGGGGGTGGGCACAAAGGGTGAAGTGGAACACTTACAACAAGACTGACAATAATGTACAACTGAAATTGCGCAGGGTTGTAAACTATTCTAATCGTAATAAAAGTAAATAAAAGAAAAGAAAAAAAATTAATGAGGGGCCAGCCCAGTGGCCAAGTTGTCATGTTTGTGTGCTCAACTTTGGCGGCCCAGGGTTTTGCTGGTCCAGATCCTGGGTGTGGGCATGGTGGCGCTCATCAGGCCATGCTGAGGTGGTGTCCCACATAGCACAACCAGAGGCACTCACAACTAGAATATACAACTATGTACTCTGGGGCTTTGTGAAGGGAAAAAAAAAAGAGAAAAAATGATTGGCAATAGATATTAGATCAGGTGCCAATCTTAAGAAAAAGCAAAAAGAATTAGTGGTGTGAGATAATAGGCAATTTTTATAGTCTTGTTTTTGCTTATGTGTATTTTCTCACTTTTTGATAATGAAAATTTACTACAGAAGTAATACCAAAATTTTTATAACAAGAAGAAAGTATCCACTTCTTATGGCATAATATAATTTTTAACATCTTAGTTGCAGGAACCTCTTCAGATCCATACTATCTAGTACTTTAGCACCTCAGATATTGCTGTTATTCAAATAAAAATGGTTATTTGATATATAGTAACATAACTACAGAATATAAATCTATTGATGAAGTTGTATATAAATTGAATTTTGTGCATTGAATGCTATTTTTAGTACAATGGAGGAAAATATTATTTTTGCTTTGGCCTACCTTACTTTCATTCAAAAGTAGAACTTTCTGCCATTGTGTATGCCTATTTTAAATATTTTTATTGCAGCCCAAAATAAATTAAAATACCAAGTTTTAAACAATTTTTAAAAGAGAGAGATTGAGATCCAGCCTCTACAGCTGCAGTGTCCAGTGTGGTCGTTACTGTCCGCATGGGACTATTGGGTACATGATACATGACTAGTGTGATTTCACATGTGCTCAAAGTGTAAAATACACAACTCCTTTTAAAGACTTAGTAGGAAAAAGGAATGTAAAATATCTCAATAATATTGATGTTCCTTACATGATGAAATGATAATATTTTTCATATGTAGGTTAAATAAAATATATTATTAAAATTAACTTTACCAGTTTCTTTTTACTTTTTAATATGGTTACTAGAAAAATTTAAATTACACAAGTGGCTTGCATGACTTGTCTATTAGACAGTACTGCTCAAGTGTAGACCTCAGGTTTTTGAAGGAAACCTTATGGATGACCTAGTTTGCCTGCAAGCCAGATGGTGCTACTGAGCCTGGGACCAGATTTGGTTTACACTAGGGCTTCTCAAAGTGTGGTCCCTGGACTACCAGCATCAGCATGACCTGACAACTTGTTACAGGTGCAAATTATTGAGTTCCATGCCAGAACTACTGAGTCAAAAACTTGCGGGGCAGAGCCCAGCAATATGTGTTTTAACAAGTCCCCCTTGTTAATTCTGAGGCAAACCCCCTGTGTGATTCTGATGCAAACTTGTTTCAGAAGTGCTGATTTGATAATTCTGTGGTGAATCTTGTTGTAAATTCAAGAATACTTGCCTCCATTAGTTTTGAAAAATCTGGATTTCTGTCTTTTGTTGTTTGCTTAAGTAATGGCCTAGTTGCCTCAAGGTAAGGATTAAAATGGTGATGATTATTATTGATGACAAGAACCCTTATATGTTATAGCCATTTGCTTTTTAGATTTAGAAAGGAAAATATGACCCTCAACCCTAAAATATATGAACAATATCTATTCACAATTTCCTCAAGGGTTTAAATGTGTATTAACTAAAAATAGCATCTATATGTTTATTATTTCTACTGAATGTAGACAAAGGGCAAGGCCCAGTGAGAAAAGGATGGGAAGAAGAGGGATTAGTTCCATTCATTCATTCATTCATTCAACAAATATTTGTTGAGCACCAATAGGAATAAAGACCTCCTGATTCTAGTCTGCGATCCCCTTTCCCTGCCTCTACATGGGCAATCCAACTAGAGAATTAGTGGGATCCAGAGAATAAGTTCTAATCGATGGAATTACTTAATCTGTAGAATTAGTTACTGCATGCAAGTGGAGTCCAAGAAGGATGCGGAAACAGCATTCCTCACAGCTGAGAGGCAATGATCTCAAATTTCTCATAATGCATGTGTGGATGTATTACGAAAGAAATAATAATGATAATAATGACACCTTTTTTTGATGCAGCGGTTTTTCTAACTGTTTACAAAAATCATGATCATCCACAATGAGTATATTTTTCTTGTGAACCATGATGTGGCTTTTAAAAGCAAATGGAATATTTTTAGATGTCATACTCTGCCAACAAATGAACCTTACAGCATCTACTAAATATATTGTAGTGGATGTTTAGAAGCCTTTAGGTTACACTGCAATGTTGAAATAACAATATTCAGTCCTGAGCATTTGGCAGAAAGTAGATCTCTTTCAGAACTCATCTAAAAGCAGCTACATGTAAAAATACTGTTTCCCAGTTGTTGTGCTAGGTTCTAAGGTAAGGAGAAAAATAAAAGGCAGACTTTATCCTCTAGGAACTCACATTTTCCTGCTACTTGTCAACCCTGGTTGTACCTAAGATCACATATGGAGCTTTTGAAAATGTATCAAAGCTCACTTCCCTCCCAATTAAGTAAAAATCATTAGGAGTGAGGATCGATTACAATCAGAGTTAACTACTGGTAGAGCTGTTAAGACAGGCATTTCCCTACAAACAGAGCTAAACTAAAAGTATAAATAAAGTGTTATGAGAATGCAACTAAATTTTTCATGGAGAAGTTGTCAATGTTTAGAGAAGATTTCGCCAATAAAGTAAATCAGACAGGAGTCAATCGGGTTTCATTTATTGAACCTATAAAAGGCCCTGCTTTTTCTCAGACCCTGTTTTCTCACCTGCTTTCTAGGACCAACAGTAGTTAGTACTTTTTTTTGAGTTTCTGCGTGGATTTCTTCTTCTGTTGAGCCCTTTCCTTCCCAGTACATACATTTGATATTTTTGGAGCATTATTTTCTGAGGAATGTTTTGTGAACCAGACAGAAAGACCCATTTTGTTTGTGTGTATTGTAGAGAGAATTACTGGCATTCCAAGTTGTTAGTTTCTTTTGTTTTGCTGAACTCCTGTACAGTCCACTGATTTCTCTTTAGATTGCTTTGAAATTGACACATATCCTCTTGGTAATTAAATTCATTTTTCACACATAAGCTTTAAATTATTTCTCAAATTTATTACTTCTTCCTGTTTTGTCCAAATGGGTCAGTGTGGTAGATGGACTACTTGGTTTCACCACCACTGACCCCATAACAGTGTAGTCAATGAGACCCTTCCTCTTGGTTTTCAGAGGTGAAGTCTCATTACTCTTCACACAGTTCCCCCTATCTGGAATACCTGGCTAAAGATTAAGAGAGGGGATGGGGGGTCCGGAACAGTTTCTTACTAGGCTTTCCAACAATCTTCTTTTCAGCTACACCCTCAGCCCTGTCTTTAGAGGTACCTGATGTCTTCAATATCTGTGTGTTTTAGGAATTGCGTGAAAATAGGCTTCCTTTTTGGTTTTCTGACATGATTTAAGTTTTCACTTTCTTCAGTATGCTAAGTTAATTATTACTCATTTATTTGTTTTCCTGCTTCCAAAAATTTGTTGACATTTCTTCTTTGCTATTATCTTCTTTCCTGTTCGTGCAGGTTTATTTATTTAATGTCAATTTAGTTGGGTTTTGGAGAGGAGATAAGGAAAAAGTGTGTTCAATTTATTGTCTTTACTGGAAAGTAGCTATTTGCCTTTAATAAGTATGTTTCAATTTCATATCAGGGAGCCAAGTTTATCTTACACTAATGGCCAAAGCAGAAGTCGTGCTTTAAATTACTGTATAAGCTACACGCGTATAAAGATAATCTGTGAAGGTGTTCATAGTTTCTCTGTTGGTCATAATGCACACTCTGGTCTAAGACTGTCACCTTGAACTCAAAATTGGCAAGTTTGTGCAAATGTTCAGTTTGGAGCAAGCTATATAAAGGTTTGGGAGTGGTTAATGAATCCAAAGAATGATTTATTTGCTATAACAAGATTTTTATGCTTTTCAATTCCCTTTCTCGTATCCTATGATAAGTTCCCGAGAAGGTAAATCAAGATGTTTATGCCATCTTCAAGAAGCAGACTAATAAATGAGAGGTTCAGTAGTGGACAGAATAGTAGAGATCATACCAGTGTGACTAAGCACTTAGAATCTTTGATCTATGGTTCTCAGTGGAATTCTAAAGAAAGTAAGTGGCACTTTGGGGGTTTGTCTTTTATGATCTTTTGACTTTTTCCTAACTCAATTAGTGAAACAGGGTTGGGGGAGGGAAATACAGAATTGTAGGGGATTTCCCTAATGTCATTTTGTGCATGCTTGATATTTAAAGTTTCTTTTAAGTCAACTACTTTGAAGCTGCTTAACTTGAATGCCCTATCACTTAAAGGGGACTGCAAGAGAAGATGCCACCTTATCAGTGAAGATTATCAAGAACTTGAAGATCATGAAAAGGAAGAGCTAGGAGAAGAACAAATTTTGGTCTGTGACCTTTTATTATTAAGAATTACATAATTTTTGAAGCTCCAGAATAGAATCAGAGCAGCTAGGAAACGAGTGAAGAAGAAAACAGAGTCTTTTTAGAAAGGAAGACCCAAAGGCTGAGAGAGGGGAAATGATTAATACATAGAATCATGAAGGAGGTAGAGTAGAAGAATATAGGTTTTTTCTCCAAGTCTGTTGATCCCATTCCCAGTCCTAAATACATCCTCTCAAATCTCAAAAGAATACATTTACAACAAATGACAAATCAAATATGATACTATATTTAGGAAGGAGCTGGCTATAAATCATCCAGAAGAATCAATGCAATAACCAAATGTAAATCCATTCATTTAACAAGTTGTTATTGAATCTCTACTCTAGCTAGGCATTAAGTTAGGGCAGGTTGGCAATATAAAAATGAATTATATTTCTTGACCTCATGGAATGGATAAATGAGGAAGGCATGTAAACAACAGAGTGCAATACAGTGTGATAGGTGCTAGGATACTGTTTAAAAAATAGCCATAGTGGTGGCACAAATGGTGTCAAATGGGTCATGAAGTCTTAATAGCAGAGTAGAAGCTTTGAGCTGGATAATAAAATATGAATGGAATGTTTTCAGGCAGAAAAACTAAGGAAAGGATTTAATGGGAAAGGAACGATATTATAAACACATGAAAGTATAAAATAGCACACCAACGTCAGAGCACTACTCGTATTTCTCATTGGCTGGTCCATGGGGTTGGAGGCAACAAGTGGTATATTAGTTTTCTATTTCTGCTTAACGAAAATGACACGAAGTGAGCAGCTTAAAACAACACAAATTTATTGTATCAGAGTTTCCGTAGGGCAGAAGTCTAGGCATAACCTAACTGGGTTCTTTGCTCAGAGTCCCACAAAGCTATAATCAAGTTGTTGACCAGATGCATTCCCATCTGGATCTTAGGGGGCTTTTCCAAGCTCAGATTTTCGACAGAATTAATTTCCTTGTGGTTTTGGAATTCATGGTATTTTGATTCTTCAGAGCCAGCAACAAGGAGTCTCAGCTGCTTCCAGCTTCCAGTTTCTCACTTTAGGAAAGACCTAAGTCCTCTTTTTTTTTTTTTTTTGAGGAAGATTAGCCCTGAGCTAACATCTGCTGCCAATCCTCCTCTATTTGCTGAGGAAGGCTGGCCCCGAGCTAACATCCGTGCCCATCCTCCTCCACCCTATATGTAGGACACCTGCCACAGCATGGCTTGACAAGTGGTGCCATGTCTGCACCCGGGATCCAAACCAGCAAACCCTGGGCCGCCAAAGTGGAACATGCACGCTTAACCACTGTGCCACTGGGCCAGCCCCTAGGTCTTCTTTTAAAGGACTCTTCTGATTAGGTCAGGCCCATCCAGAGCACTGTCTTTTGATTAACTCAAAGTCAACTGATTAGGGAACTTAATTATATCTGCAAAATTTCTTCACCTTTGCCGTATAATGCAACGTAGTCATGGGAGTGATATCTCTCACCTTTGCTATATTTTATTTGTGAGAAGCAGGTCACAGGTCCCAACCACAGTTAATGGGAAGGGATTACAGGGAGATTTCACAAGTGCGTAACTCATTGGAAGTCATTGTAGGCTGTGTCCGTCACAAGTGGGAAGACCAGACAGTAGAGTCTATATATATATAATGCTAAAGAGTTTGAATTTTAATATTTAACCAGTGGGGAAAACTTATTGAGTGTTTGAACTAAGGAAGTAACATTGTCCCTGCATACAAGGAGTTTATGAGTTGACAAACACCTGAAGGGGAATCCGCCTGCAGAATTTCTACCTTACTTCTTTCTTGGATCATGACTTTTCGAGTCCCTGCCACCTTGGCAGCCCCAAACTCCAACTTCTGTCTCCCTATTACAGTGAGACTGCTGCAAGCCCCAAACAGATGCTTCCTCTCTGACTCTCTTCTCTATGTTTTCCGTAGGTGAATGCCCCAGGGATAAAAGCAGAGATGGATGTGGAGCTTACCTCAATGCAATTCCCTTCTATTCAGAATCTTGGCCCCTTTGGGTTGTGGTTTCCTTAGTTGATATCTGATGCCTTCAAAACATATATTTTAAAAATTTTATACAACTTTTATAGTTGTTATCAGTCTGATGTCAGCTATTCCGTCAAGGCTAGAAGCAGGAAACAGTCTTGGACTTTTTAAAGTTTGCCAAGTTGGCAAACCAGTTGTTTTAAACCAATGTCTTAGCTTGGTCTCTTATCTTGACTTATGTTCTCAGGATGATGACCTTTTGCTTTAGTAGACCCATCCTTGTTTTCAGGGAGGAATATTGATTGGCCCCTCAGCTCTGAAAAACCTAGTAGGCCATTATTATATACTTCCTAGAGGAGGGAGCATGATTTCAATGGCATAAAACACAAAACAAACTATTTACATTGTTCTGAATTGTCTACAGGAGAGAATCATATATAAACTCTTACAATGCCAGACCAAAACCCATAATGTCATAGAATAGGAGGATGCAGCAAAATGAGAGTGCAAGCCTTTCATCAGCAGTAGGTAGCTTAGAACAAATTCACTCCAACTACTGGGGTGGCCATACCCTTCTAACAGAGTTGCCTAGTGGCATTCTCTTTGTACATTAAAACTAACAGATTACTAAGAAGAAACAAACCAAAGTCCAGATGTTAAGAATTTTGACGGAACCTTGGAAGGGACAAAAGCAGCAATATAAGTAGCTTCCTGTGTAATTGTTGACCCACTCTTGGGTCTCATTGAGAGCTTTCAAAAACAATTTGTAGCTAGACTTTTAGCATACCATTTATTTCAAAGCTTGTAATATTTTTTTGTTTGCCACATTGTATAATCATTTTTCAAGGCTTGCCTAGTCCTCAAAAATTCTTCTTGGGTTTTATCCTTGAATACTCTGCCATGCAACAACATAACTGATATTTTCTCTATGTTAATATGCCTGTGTTCATGAGAGTTTATAAATAAAATGGATTTTTCAAAGACTAAATACCACCAGTTCACTTCATGAAGCTTTATTCAGAATGTAGATTTGAATGAAGCAAAATTAATCATTCCTGCTATCAAGATTTGCAGCATGTAACTGAAAAAATACACAAAATCACATTTTGCTGGTTCACCTCCTTGGATTTATACTTTTCCTTTTTATATGCTATGATTACATATGCTTACTTAATAAACTGAATTTTTTTCTCTCAAATAATAGAATTATTTATTTAGTTAGATTAACTGAACATAACTATGCAACACTTTGGGGTTTAAGAAGTTACTTTGCCCATAAAACGAAAATAAATTGAACACAACTTAAACTTATTTGCTAACGTCCCTCCTTCCCTGCCCTTCCTGTTTTCTTTTTCTCTTTTTTTTCTTTCTTACCCTGTACTAATTTCAAGGGTTTGTACAGAAAACATGGCTAGATTGACCGAAAATCTATTGCCAAATGCATTGTCAGTTGAACCCTATTTGGGAATTTGTCTTATGTAGAACATTGTTGCAAATTGACACAGTCATCACCTGCTTGCTGAAGGCAACCAATTGAAGCACATTCAGAGCCAAGTACTGAAATAATAAGTGAACTTGGCCCTATATATGAAGAACACATGAATAGACTGGATCCATCTAGTCTGGAGAAAAGACTGAAGGGGAGATAGGAACACAATAGCTATCTTTAAATATTTTAAGAGTTGTCATGTTGAAGAGGGATTAAACTCATTATAGAAGGTCACAAAAAATGGAAATAGGATGAACCATAAGAAGCTACAAAGAAGAAATATTTCAGCTAAGTATAAGGACGAACTTTCTAATAGTCACTGAAAAAAATAGCAATATATATTCGATTTATGAGAAAAGGATTCCTTAAATCTCAAAGTGTTGCTTAGTTTTTCTCAGTTAAGTTAGCTAAAGAAATAAAACCTTTATGCAAGAAACAATTATTTGAGAACTAATTTTTGAAAGCTCATTAAGTGACGTCTTTAAAGTACGGAGAGAAAATAGCAGTTAAGCTGAAATTCTTTACTCAGTGAAAACATTCTCCAAAAATGAAGGGAAAATACATTTCACTTAAAATTTATTTTTAAAAGGAGGTGAAATAAACACATTTTCAGACAAACGA
Organism: Equus asinus; assembly: GCF_041296235.1. Classification (NCBI taxonomy): domain Eukaryota; kingdom Metazoa; phylum Chordata; class Mammalia; order Perissodactyla; family Equidae; genus Equus; species Equus asinus. The sequence goes on from NC_091820.1 coordinate 98,483,035, forward strand.
AACATGTAAGAATTTGGCACCCACAGACCTACACTGAAAGAAATGTGAATTGGAGTTCTTTAGGCAGTAGGAAAATAATCCCAGATGGAAGTATGAGAAAGCAGAAGGAATGAAGAGCACAAGAAAGGATAAATATATGAGGAAAAATAAAGAGTTATTGTAAAGGAATATTAATTGTTTAAAGTAATAATAATGTCTTGTGAAGTTTAAAATATATGTAGAACAAAATGCATAACAACAATAGCATAAATGACACGAGGAAAATAAGGGTTAAAATATTTTAAGACCTTTGAAGTATCTGGGAAGTGTTAATTTATAGTAGACTGTAATAGGTCAAGAGGGCATGCTGTAATTTCTAGAGTCATCACTGAAAAATACTACAAAGTTAAAAGAATGAATAACAGGTTAACAGTTGGAGGAAACAGAATACTAAATAATGACAATAAAAATACTCATTTACTCCAATAAAGGAAGGGAGGAAGATAGGAATAAAAAACAGGACAAGTAGATAGTTGATTTAAAACAAAATATATCATAATTGTATTAAATGTAAGTGGACTAACTACTCCAGATAAATGATAAAGATTATCAAGCTGCATTTAGAAAAGGCAAAACTGTGTACTGTTTACTAGAGACACAACTTAAATAGAAGAACATAGAAAGATTGAAAGTAAAGGTCTAGAAAAGTTATACCATGTAAATACTAGCCAAAAGAAAGCTGGTATACTTATACTAATATCAGACCAAGTCAACTCCAAGGCAAGATATATTACTACTGAAGATAAAGGGATATTTCATAATGATAAAAAAGAGGTTAACCCAGCAGGAAGAACAGAGAAACTATCTTAAATTTTAATTAGCCTAATAGCCTCAACAAATATAAAGCAAATTTTGGCAGAAGTAAAACCAGAACCATAGTTTAAAACCTTGAGATATTTTTCTCAGAAGTGATGAAAGAAACAGAGAAAAAAATCACCAAATATATAGAACATCTGAGTGAGAAAATGCCTGCTTGAAGTAATTGACACATATAGTAAACTACAACCAACAACTGCTAAATGCACTCCCTTTTTATCAAAGGCACGTTAATATTTACCAAAATAGATCTTATACTAAGACATAGGGAAATCGGAATGAATTTCTAAGGACTTCAGTCATAAACGTGTTCTTTAACACAGTGGAATGAAACTAGAAAATCTCTGTTTGTTTGAAAATTAAGTAAAACATTTAAAATGAAACATAAAAAATCTTACATTTTAAAACTTCAAAATATGCCTAAAGCAGTACTTGGGAGGAAATTTATAAGCTTAAAGGTGTGTCTATTAGGAAAGAAGAAAGAATAAAATATATACCCTCATTATACATTTCAGGATGCTCAAAGAAGAGTAAAAATAAGGACATTTATAAAGGATAAGAACTGAAGTAAATAAAACAGAAAATAATCGTAAAATACAGAAAACCAATAAAGCTACAAGTTTGATTATCTGAAAAGATTAATAAAATTGATAAACCTCTACCAAGGCTAATGAAGAAAAAAAGGGAAATTGCCAATCAACTGATATGCCTTATAGATAATTAAAAACATCATTAAAATATTAGGAGGAATTTTATGCCCCAGATTTTGAAAATTTAGATGAAATGTACAAATTTCCTTGAAAAACACAACCTGATAAAACTGCAAAAGAAGAAATTTTAAAAATGTATTTTTGTATACTTATTTTAATACAAAAGCCAGAATTTAAAACCTTACTTAAAAACAAAACAAAACAGGACCAGATGGTAAGTGCTGAATTCTTCTAAGCATTTAAGAAACAAAGAATATCACTCTTATACAAACAAAGAACTGAAAATGAAGAAACATTTCCCTATTTCTTTTATGCTGTTAGCATAACCTTGACATGAAAACCTGACAAGAATATTAGAAGAGAATAATACAAGCCTTTCTATCATAAACATAAACAAAAATCCCTACACAAAATAATAGCAAATTGATGCTAGCAATACATGTGTAAAGGATACTACGTCACAAACAATTTGGATTTGTTCCAGGGATGTAAGGTCAACTTAACATTCAAAAACCAGTCAATGTAATTCACTATTATAATAGAATAAAGAAAGAAAAAAAACCCTAAATGATTTCAATAGATGCAGAAAAAATTCAATACAGATTCATGAGAATTCTTAGCAAATTAAGCATTGAAGAGATTCTCCTTAATCTAAAAAAGGACGATTGCAATAAACTATAGTACATATTGTTAATAGTGAAATATGGAATATTTCACCTGTGACTGGGAGTGAGATAAGGATGTCTGCTTTTTCTTTCCCTATTGTACTCTTAAATTTCTGGTTACAGTTAACATTTAAATTTTACTTAACATTATCCTGCAAGTCTTGGTCAGTAAAATAAGGCAAGGAAAATAAAAAAATATAAAAGTTGGAAAGGAATAAATGACATTGTTATTATTTGTGGGGAAATGATTGTATACATACTGTTTTTTATATCTATAGATAAAATATTAAAATTAAAAGTAAGTTTAGCATGGTTGCTGATTATAAGGTGAAGTTACACAATGCAATTGTATTTTAATATACTAGCAACAAATAATTAGAAAATAAAATTTTAAGAAGCAGTAACATTTACGGTAGCATCAAAAACCATCACAAACTTATAAAGGAAACTTTAAAAAAAGACCTCTTCATGGACAACTACAAAGCATTATTGAAAGTAATTACAGTTATAAATAGAGGGACATATCATTTTCATCATTTGGAAGTCTCAATATTGCAAATATATGTGTTCTTCAAAAGTTGATCTATAGACAAAAAAAGAAAATCACAATAAAAATCCCAGAAGGATTTTGTGGCTAACTTATAAAATGAATACATATGTGAAAAGGGCCAAGAATAGATAAGAGAATCTTGAAGAAGAAGGAAATGTTGGGAGACTTTGCACTATAAAACAGGAATATTTATTATAACAGTATAGTGACTAAAACAGTGAGGTATTGGTGTAAGGATAGACAAAGAGACCAAGTGAACAGAATAGAGAGTCCAGAAACACATCCAAACATATAAGGCCACCTAATTTATGACAAAGGTGACACTGAATGCAGAGGTAGGAGTGATGCTCTTTTCAGTAAATGTATCTGGGCCAATTGGATATCCATGTTGGAAACAAATGTGTCTTGATCTTTACCTCAAATCATGTGCAAAAATCAATTCCAAATGAATTTTAAATTTAAATTTAATGGCAAAACAATAAAGGTCTAGACGATAATAAATTATAGGTGAATATCTTCATGCCCTTGGGTTAGGCAAAGACTACTTTAACAGGACACAGAAAACACTAATCACAAGGGAATATATTGCAAATTGCACTTCATTAAAATTTAAAACATATTTATCAAAAGACATGATTAAGTGAGTAAAAAGGCAAGCCACTGAATGGGAGAAGATATTTGCAACATACATATACATCTGACAAAGGATTTTCAGCATTGTATGTGAAGAATATGTAAGGAACCCACTCATATCAATAAGAAAAAGAGAGAAAGCTCAATTTTGAAAAATAGATCAAGAGCCAGCCCTGATGGCCTAGCAGTTAAAGTTTGGTGCTCCCTGCTTCGGCAGCCCAGGTTCCTGGGCACGGAACCACACCACTTGTTTGTAAGTAGCCATGCTGTGGTGGCATCCCACGTAGAAGAACCAGAAGCACTTACAACTAGGATAAACAACTATGTACTGGGGCTTTGGGGAGAAAAAAAAAGAAGATTGGCAACGATGTTAGGTCAAAGAGAATCTTTCTCAGCAAAAAAAAGGTCAAAAATTTTAGCAAACACTTTACAAAAGAAGATTTTAGATAGCCGCTAAGCATATGAAAAGGTGTTCAATGTTATTAGTTATTTAGGCAATGCGAATTGAAACTACAATATACCAGTACACACACACCAGAATACATAAAATTTAAAGGACTGATAACACCAAGTATTGGCACAAATGTTGAACAGTTTGAACTCTCATATACTGTCAGTGGAAGTGGAAATTGGCATAACCACTTTAGAAAAACAGGCAAAATTTTTGAATGCTAGTCATACACGTATCTCATGACCCCAGCAGTATTACTCCTAGCCAAGAGAAATAAGCCCATAACCTGCATGAAAAGTCAGAGTGTAAATGTCAATAGCATCTTTATTCCTAATAGCCAAAACTTGGTTCACAAATAATAAATAAATTGTAGTATATTCATCCAATAGAATACTACACAACAGTGAAAACGAGTAAACTACTTACACACAACAGCATCGATGAATCTCAAAGGCATAAAATATAGAGCAAAAGAACTAAGATACAACAGAGTACATCTTGTATGATTATATTTGTATGAAGTCCACAACAGATAAAATTAACCGTGGTAGTAGAAGTCAAGATATTGGTTACCTTGTCGGGGTACTGATTGGAAGGAGGTACAATGGAACCTTTTGAGATGCTGGTAACATTCTGTATCTTCTTTTGCGTGATAGTTAGTCATCAATATCTGTATCTATCTACCTCTCTGTCTATCTGTCTGTACACTTAATATTTGTGTACTTTTCTGAATATGTACTCTATTTTAACCAAAAAGTTTATCAAAAAACCCCACCAAGACTCAAACAATGGAAGGAAGAGAGAGAAATGCTCACAAAGCAAGGTAGAGACAGGAAAGAAATGCAAATGTTTGTCTGGATATGCGTATTCACATTGCTAGAATAAATGCTTTTTTAATGAATAATAGAATCCCGCAGACTGTTACTGATAGAAAGAGAATAAAAAACTGCCTTTGTGTTAACTGGGAATTTGGTGACTTTATCTATGAACAGAATCAGGCTTCACATTTCAGAGTGATATAATTGAAAACACTTCATCTCCATAATGTGCAAAACCAATGCCCTTCTGTGTTATTTGTACCCTTCAACGTATGCTTATCATCTTTGCTTCTTTTTAAAGGAACTTTCTGTGTTTTAAGATGGGGATATGAGTACCTCTTTTCCCCATCTAGGCTTACATCATCTTATTTCTCTATTCTAATCTTTCTCTTTCCCCAGTAATCTTTCAGCTTTGTATTGATAGACCAGATTCTATCATCTGACGTCCTGAACCCTGAGAGTGATGTAAATCCTCTCTAAATCACATGTAAGGGTTTCTTCACTCTTTGTGTCAAACACTCTGGAATTGTCAGCAAGAGTGCAAAAGTCTGTGGTGCATTTGAAGTAAGTCATTGAAAATAAAAATGTGTCAACTGTGTTATTTAATCTAGAATATTGAAATGTCAGTAATAGAGAATGAGATTGATGACTTTTTTATTTTTACATTTGGAGTCTAAAATGCTCTTTGTTAATATTATTACATAGGAGAGAACCAAGATACCTGATGAAGCTAAACAACAAACTGTCTCAGATAAAAATAAGTAGCTGGTTCCTAGTTTATGGAAAGAAGGAGAAGGAGAAAAAGAGAACTATGAAAAACTCTAGGCCTCTCACATTCTTCAAATGTCAGGAAAAACTACTGATTTCTCATTAGATTTCTCACAGTGTAATATTCAAGAGGAGCAAACTAACTCATTGCCTAAAAGAAGATCCTTCAGGTCAATGTGATCCAGGATGAAAATGAAACTAGGAACTCCTCCATTTGATTATTGCCAACAGATTTGTGGGTTTGTTGTAATCTTGGGGGGTCTCCCAAATTGGCTCTGGGTTTTAAAGTGAGGTCTTTGCCAAGCCGAGTCACTAACAGGAGTGGAGTAATTTCACCAAGTGGACTAGGCAAATGCAGTCCCCTCTCCACCAGTCCCCAGACCTACAGTAAATTATCTCATTGCCCTCAGAGGAAATACCTAATTACCCTCTGGAGCAGTCTAACCCTATTTGTAAGGTAAGACTTTAAACAGCAGGATTTGCAAAAGAGTGTGCCCAGTTGAGCTGACCCAGCAGCTAAAAATTCCTTGAAAGGAAAACTGGCTTAAAATTTTGCCTAGAAACAATTAATGGATACCTGGATATTAAGAGTTTCTGACTCGAGGCTGGCCAGGTGGCGCAGAGGTTAAGTTTGCACATTCCACTTCTTGGTGGCCTGGGGTTCGCCAGTTCTGATCCCGGGTGCGGACATGGCACTGCTTGGCAAAAGCCATGCTGTGGTAGGCGTCCCAAGTATAAAGTAGAGGAAGATGGGCATGGATGTTAGCTCAGGGCCAGTTTTCCTCAGCAAAACGAGGGGGATTGGCAGTAGTTAGCTCAGGACTAATCTTCCTCAAAAAAAAAAAAAAGTTTCTGACTGAATTCTATACAAGATGAAGTGGCTTCTCAATTCAGAAGGGTAAGAAAGACCTATGGCTCTTTAGAAAGTCTCTTTTATGATCTATGTTGATTTCCAGTGCAATGACTTCTAATTTTACTCTACCAGATATACTCGTTATTGCCTTAGGTAATAATACCAGAGGAGATCATTTTGGGACTCCAAAAGAAAGTTTGTGTAACAATTGTCAAAAGTCCAGTAATTAGGAAATTAGCAAGTTAAGTGTTAACTACAGGATTTTCCACTGTGCAATGCTGTGTCTCTCTAATATTTTGAGATTGTATAACATATGCTAATCTCTGTCAACACTATCTTTTATTTCTGTCTGACCACCTTGGCAGAACACAGCCTGTTCTTAATCAGGCCAGGGTTCTAGATTTGGTTTCCTTTGATAGTAATTTTGGCTCTGTTCTGTGACCACAGAGCACATCCCAGCCACACGTGAAAGTCATAAGGGGAACTGAAAAACTGTGTGTCTGTTCTACGTAACCTCAATAATGATTAAACACATACCGTAATCATGGCATGTTGCCTGAAAAATACAAAAGAAAAAGGAAGGGTGTTGCAAAACCACATTCTGCTTATGATGGACTAATAGGATTATATTAACATGTAATATTTAGTGCATTCATTTAACATTTGAAGAGTTGCAGGGCAAAGGAGGTTTGCATAGATCCCATGCCTTACCATTTAACTTCCACAACCTATGCTCATCATTTCTGTTGGCAACACTAACTCAGATACTACTATTCAAAATACACGAAAGAGAACTTATTTGTTTATAACTTAGGGATAATGAGAGTGAAGATTCTGACCAATAATTCTCAATATTCAGGAAGATAAATGGACTAAAATTAACAGAAGCAAAATCTCAGTTGAGTATCATGTTGTGTTAGAAAGCCCATTGGACCAAGGTCTGGAAAGCTGGATCCTATTCCTGATAATTAACTTTTTATTCATTTTCAAACTTATTTTTAAGTCTATGGTGCCCTTCAAACAAAATAGCCTATGGAGCTCTTCTGTAGCCCCTCAGCCACCTTCACTAAACTTTAGGGATTCAATGATCACGATTTGAAAAGGACCAGACTACTGGAAAGGAACTAAGTGGAAAATGGATAGACTGTGATACTTTCATAAGAGGATAAAACTTTAACCAGTTAAAATGAATTAACTAGATCTCCATATATCAAACATGAATAAATTTCAAGCATAATGTTTAATTAAAATGTAAGTTACAAAAGGGCAAATACGTAGGATGCTACAATAGACAACTCTTATGCCACACTTGAGATCCTTTCTGCCTCAGAAGTCTCTGGGGGCTCTTTGACACTTTTTCTGCCCCTACCAATCTTGTAGGGACTAGTTCTGTTTTGGGCTCACACCAACTTTACAAGCGTGTAAGCTTGATTCACCTCTGTGTTGTGTGACTCATATCTCCCACCTTGAGGCCTCCCTTGCCACTAAAGCATGAGATGCAGCACCCTTGTCTACACAACTCAGAAGTGTGAGGAAAGTCTTGCTCTGTGGGGAAACTCTGACCAATGGACACTGTTGCTGGCAGATAATTTCTTCTCTTCCCGCTTACCTAGATTTACTCTTCTGAGTCACAGTAGTTGATACAGTCTCTCAGTAAATGGTAACTAGAAATCAAGCAATTGGTTGTCCTTGATACCAAGCATTGGCCAGCTCAGCGTCTCACTCTCCTAGCTCTCTTTTTCTCCCTGCCTCAGTCTCCTTTTTCCTTACTTCTGCTTCCCTGGGATTGCACTACCAAATAGTAGTAGTGGCACATAACATTTTGCCTTAGGCTATGCTTTCTAGGGATATCAGACTAAGACAGAGACCATTTACTTACATAAAATATTTTAAAGATTTACACTTATCGGGGCCAGCCCCGTGGCCGAGTGTTTAAGTTCGCACACTCTGCAGCAGGCGGCCCACTGTTTCGTCGGTTTGAATCCTGGGCGCGGACATGGCACTGCTCATCAAGCCACGCTGAGGCGGCGTCCCACATGCCACAACTAGAAGGACCCACAACTAAGAACATACAACTATGTACGGGGGGCTTTGGGGAGAAAAAGGAAAAAAAATAAAATCTTTAAAAAAAATTTACACTTATCACTAATAAAATTATAAAACATGGATGATGCAGCTACACGACAATGTCAGAATAGTGGGTACTCTGGGGGACAAGTGATAGGACAAGGATTTAGCTTTATTGGTAATGTCCTATTTATATACAGAGAGAGAGAAAAATCTGGAGTAAATATGGCAAAATGTTTATATATGTAAAATCTGAGTGGTAGACACATTATCCCTTCCTTTCTTTTATATTTTGCTTTTTTAAAAGAGATCATTCAACTCTACACTCTCTAAGATCCATTCTAAATCTAACTTTATTTTACCTGAAAAAGGAAGAATTCTTTCAATTGATATATAATGTACAATGCCATAAAACTCATCCTTTTAATGTGTGTAATTTAGTGGTTTTTAGTATATTCACAGTGTTGTATAACCATCACCACTTTCTAATTCTAGAATAGTTTCATTACCTCAAAAGTAAACCTATGAGCGGTCATTCTCTATACACAGTCCCCACCTCCCCCACCCCTGCCCCTGGCCACCACTAATCTACTCTTTCTCTGTGAATTTGCCTGTTCTGGACATTTCAAATAAGTGGAATCTTATTATATGTGGGTTTTTCTGTGTGGCTTCTTTCACTTAGCGTGATATTTTCAAGACTCACTCATGTTGTAGCATGTGTCAGTACATCATTTATTTAAGGCTGAATAATATTCGTTTGTATGGATATATCACATTTTGTATATTCATTTATGAGTTGATGGGCATTTGGATTGTTTCCACTTTTTAGCCATCATAAACAATGCTGCTCTGAGCATTCTTGTGTAAGTTTTTGTATGGACTTATGTTTTCATTTCTCTTGAGTATGTACCTAGGAGTAGAGGTAACTCTAGGTTTAACCATATGAGGAAATGCCAAGCTGTTTTCCAAAGTGACTGTACTGTTTTACATTCCCATCGGTGATATGTGTCCTAATTTCTCCACATCCTCACTAACACAATAATAGTCTTTTTGATTATAGCCAACCTAGTGGGTTTGAAGTGGTGCCTCATTGTGGCTTTTCTTTGCATTTCCCTGATGAATAATGATAAGCATCTTTCTATGTGCTTATTGGAGAAGAGTCTATTCAGATCCTTGGCACATTTTAAAATTGGTTCATCTTTTCATTGCTGAGTTGTAAGACTCCTTTATATATTCTGGATGTGTTTCTCTTATCAGATAATTTGTAAATGTTTTTTTCCAATTCTGTGGGTTGTCTTTTTCAATTTTCTGTTAGTATTCTTTGAAGCATAAAAGATTTTAATTTTGATGATGTCCAATTTATTTTTCCTTTGGTTGTTTATGCTTTTTGGTGTCATGTCTAAGAAACCATTGCCTAATCTAAGATCATGAAGATTTACCCTTGTATTTTCCTTTTAAAGTTTTATAGTTTTAGCTCTTGCACTGAAGTCTTTGATCCATTTTCAGTTAACCTTTTTGTGTATAGTGTGAGGTAGTGGTCCAGATTCATTCTTTTGCATGTGGACATTGAGTTGTCCGAGCCCCACTTGTTGAAAAGACAATTCTTTTCCCATTAAGTGATACTGACATCCTTATTTAAAAGAAAAACTGACCTTGCCAGCAACTCCCAGTGATATGTCTATATTTTTCTGACTATAGTATTCGTTATCATTACTGCACTCTTAGTCTTCTCTATCCCCTTGTATTGTTTAACTTTAGAGTTTTGAGGACAGGGATGATGATTTATGAACATTTATATTCCCTAAAGCACATTGCCCAATATTTTGTATGCAAAATAGGTCCTAGATTTGTTGAATAAATGTTGAATGGATGAAGAGAGTTTAAATAACTTCTGAACCCATTATCCTAAATTCACAATTCAAAGTGTGACTGAATTTTTCCCACCATTCTTTCCCAACAAGAATATGAATTTTGAAGATATTTAAGGAAATATAGAGTAAAATTTGGAGTTTACTTTAAATATGAACCCATTCCCTTCTAGTCTCCAAATTTTTCCTCTCCATAAAGTCAAGAATACTTCCTTTTTATCTTGAGTGCCCTGCCATGGAAACATTTTTTTCTTCTGTATTCTATACACTACAACGTGATTTAATCAACCAGCGTGTGACTGGCATGTTATTTTCTATTACCGTCTTAAGAAACATGACAAATGACATTGTCACCACTCAAGGGAGTGTTTGGTTACTTACAAGCACCAGAGCCAGTTCTCTAGTATTTGATGAAAGCAGATGGTGGCATTCCAACCACAAGGTGTATCTCCAGTTACAAGTGTGGACAGGAGCAAAGTCAAACTCAATATTCAGGTCAACATTTGATTAGATTCATTATAGATGTTAGCCCAGCTTGTCCCAGTTCCTTGAGGATTTGCCAACAAGTGTCTTGTCAATCCTTTATTCTCTTCCTTAGTCTGCATACAGAGTGTGTTGGAACATAGTGCTTAGCAACTCAAAGTTCATCTGGCCCAGGAGACTTGAAGAAACCTTTTAGATTTAGTCATGCTGAGGGAGCCATGTTGTTTCTCTATCAGGTTGGGGACGTGCCACACTTACAGAAATTAGTTATTCTAACGAATTGGTTTTCTCCCTCCTTTTCTGTGCCAGAATGAGCTCCAGGGGATAAGCAAAGTTGATGTTGCTTGAAGAGATTTGAAGGCTTCCCAACTCCCAGAACTCCAGTAGCCATGGAAATAAGCCCCAGCCAAAAATGTACTTGGACTGGATGGAAATTGGGAACCATTTGAGGAAAGGGAACTTACATATGTGCTGTGTGATGTTATTTTGTAGAATTGGAAAGGCTTGTGTTGAGTTGATTTAAAGAATAATAGAGAAAACATTTGGCTTCTTAATGTGAGTTGGTGAGGTAGGTGGGAGTGAAGGTGGTGAGGGGAATGGGTTGGCTTTGCTATAGCTGGGCAGGATTGATGGCAGCAATACAGATTGAATATATTGCTGGTAAAGGATTTTTGAAAATAAAGTAAACTGGTCTTAGATTCATTCACGTTTCATTTGCTTAAGGAAACAGTATCCTTTCTCATTGGGGTGTCAAGAAAGAAAGAGATGATTTACTCTTCTTACCATTTTACTAGGAGAAAAGGTATGCCACGCTCCGGAGTTGGCTTATATGCAAAATCAAGGTTATCAAAAATTAGTACATCTTGTTCCTCTGGCCCCTTAGGCAGATAAGGAGTTTCAGACTGTTATGAATGGATTTAGCAAATGAGGCATTGGCATTATTCATGGAATTCATGTCACTTTTTCTTTTTAGCTATGACAACATAAGCCCCATCAAAAACTCCTTATTAAGCCTTTCATTTGTTCATGAGCCAACTTCTCGGCCCAAGGACTCCGTCTTACATTAAGCACTATGCTCAAGAGAAGTCTCTTAACCACACTGCAGGGGGCCACTTTCTTTGCCACCTGTTCCCATCTATGTTCTATGCCATCAATGGCTCAGGTGGGCCCTCTCTAGCAATACTGGCCCCAAGAGTTTGTCTTGCCAATGTCAGCGTGCATTCTCAGGTCCAGAATTCTAGCATCATACCTCAAGTGTCACTTGTGCAGCCCAGGTTTTCTTATTGCAGTGTTTATTTCTGCTACTGCTTCATCATTTTTTATTTATCTGACTCAACTCCAGGTAGTTTTTGCTCAATATCTGGCAGGTTGTTAACCAGCATGTGTGTTTGGGGAAGCAATTCATTCATCCAGTTTGACATCCACACCTGACGTCTTCATTAATACCCAGCACAAATTTCTCAGATTCCAGATCTGTTGGTATCTCTGTATTCCTTCTGCTTCTAGCTCTTTGCCACAAAGTATATTTCATGTAAATGTCACTTTTTTCAAATGTTTCACATGTTCTACAGTGGAACCATATGCCTTATAGAAATGATGCCTTTTCAAGTCTGTATCCAAACATAGCTTGTCAATGACCTCTCACAAATTCTAAGTCAGCTTGTAAGCTTTTGCACTTTTTCTGAAATGTTTTCTTTAGGGCTCGTAAACTTCTTCCTATGTTATTGAGTACATGTTGTACTCCTATGGGGGTTTTTTGACATTAACTACAACCACCTTACCACCTTTCTATTGCTCGTTCAATTAATCACATTCAGCTGAGCTGCTGCCTCAGGAGAATGTTCCTATCTATGTCTGTTTATTGAGTTTGGTGCTGTCTCTGTCACAAAAATTCTTTTACTTTGGACTTTCTTCAATCCTGTGACCATTTTCTAAGCTCTGAAAACATCAGTGATGTCCAGTTCTCAGAAAACCTACACTGAGGAAGAAATAGTGTTACTAATTTTAGAGAATTAGTTTAAGATTTATGGTCAGGTACTATGAGTCGCTTACTTGAAGATGAGCAGGGAAGCCACATTGACAGGTAAGTAGGTTGTGGCCTGGTCTGTAAATGCAGCTTGAGAGATGTTGCTTTTTCTTGTTTGTATAGTTGGTGCCATTCTTGCGCAGTTGTTAACATCTTTTGAGTGCTCACTATGTGTTAAGAAGTCTGCTAAGACCTTTATGTGAAGTATCTCATTTGATATTCACAGTAGCCCTTCAAAGTAGGGCCTATTATTATGTGTTTTACAGATGAGTAAACAGAGGCTCAGGAGGGTAAATGACTTGCTTAAGGACGTACAACCAGTAAGTGGTTGATCAGGTATTTGAACCTTGGTAATATAACTTCAGAGTCCACCTTTCTCTTAACCTTCACATTTTACAGCCTTCTTATATTGACACCTAATGTTTATTGTACACTTAGGGTGATCCAGGCACAATATGGTTAGCCACCATGTCTTCATTAGTTTGTTGAATAATTTCTTCAGCCCTTCAAGACAGGTGATGTCATTCTTTCTCTTTTACGGATGAAGAACCTGAGGCTTGCAGAAAATAAGTACAGTAGTCCTCCCTTATCCACTGTTTTGCTTTCCGCAGTTTCAGCTAACCATGGTCAACTGTGGCCTGGAAATATTAAATGAAAAATTCCAGAAGTAAACCATTCATAAATTTTAAATTTCATGCTTTCCCACTCCATCTGGCCCAGGACCTGAATCATCCCTTCCTCTAGTGTGTTCATGTTGTATACACTACCCAACCATTAGTTACTTAGTAGCCCTCTTGGATATCAGATCGACTGTCGCAGTATCACAATTCTGTGTTCAAGTAACCCTTATTTTACTTAATAATGGCCCCAAAGTGCAAGAGTAGTGATGCTGGCAATGTGGATATGCCAAAGAGAAGTTATTGTTGTTAATCTCTTACTGTGCCTAATTTATAAATTAAACTGTATCATAGAGATATATGTATAGGAAAAATAGTATATATAGGAAAAAACATAGTATTTAAAGGGTTTGGTGCTATCCATAGTTTCAGGCATCCAAGGGCGTCTTGGAATATATTCCCTGCTAATGAGGAAGGACTACTGTAATGTCTCCAAAGTGATACAGCTAGTAAGTAGCAGAGACAGGATTTGAACTCATAGCCGCAATCACTGTGCTATGCTGTGCCAATAAATGACTAAAAACCAACAAACAGAATAGCTGATCTATAGTTTCCTACAGCAGGAGGCAAAAATTGTAGCTTCAATCCTGCTGCTTGAGGACTTATTAAATGGAAGATGTTGGGATATATAATCAATATCAATAATTTATATGTAGTTAGTCTTGATATTAAAAATGATGAGATTTCCCAAGGAACATGGAAGCAATAACTTTATTCATTAAGAGTTTGGCTTAACAAAAAATTCCAGAACCATCTTGTTAGAGGTAGCACTAAGGAGAGGTGGAGTAGAATGGGACATGTACCTCTAGGAAAAGTGAACATATATAAATGTGTACTACAATGGAAGCAGCTACACAGCAAAAGAAAGTGTGAATCAAGGGATTGTGCTCTTATAATACCCCTCCCCTGCAAAAAAAAAAAAAAACCTGCCAGTGAACTGCTAGGATCTGTATGTAACTGCCTATTTTGCAGGAGAGTGGCACAGTGAAGAAACAGGATATTTGACTAGAGAAATATGAGAAGTTGCCCAAGAGAGGCAGGCCGGGATGGGTTTCCACAGTGGGAGGCATGAAAGCCCTGGGTAGCAGGGAAATGTGTGGCATTAATTGTGAGAAGTTCGCTGAAAAGGTAGGAAAATACTCAGGGACAGATTTTAGCCATTTCAGAACTGTGATCATGGCTAACCTGAATTTTAGGTATTATTTATTTCTACTTCTGAGAATCTTTAAATTATCTGAAAGAAATTAAAAGACTTCCTTTTTAATTCTAGACTCGAGGCTGGGAAATTTCTGCTTCCTAACATACTGATGTTAGCAGGAATTTAGAATTTGCTGCCAGGTTTCTCTTGGAATCTTCTTCCCTGGGCATAGCCCTAGAAATGCTAACTTTGAAAAATGGCATCTGGCTGGCAGCCCCGAACACAGCCACTCTTGAATTTCCACTGAAGTACATATGAAGACATAGAAAATGATGATAACTCACCACAATGTTGATAATTTGGACTGACAGTCAAATTACTGCCAGAACTAGAGAGAAATTTGTACTAGCTAAAAATCAGAAATGGATTGAAAAGTACAATCAGTGGAGCACTCGTGCTATGCTGCTAAAAATTTTGTAAGCCAGTGTATTGAGACTAGGTAGAAAAACTCTGCTTTGCTCCCACACAGTCTAAATACTGGTTCCAAAATGCAAACTCTATCCCGTGCAAAAAGGGGTAGTTGTCTTATTGCATGGAAGGTACTATTTTAGAGGGCTAGAAGGCTGACCTAATATTGCTTCTAAAATATTGCCATTCTTCCTATATATACTTGGGAACAAAAACTACCCGGAAAAAAATGAGAGAAGAAGGCAAATGATGGTTGTGGCTTTGAGAGTTTGAGTATAAACTAGTGGTGAATCACATCCTCAAGGGTCGGTTCCCTCAAACAAATTGCTGTAAATACAAGCAGAGAAAATAAGAATCTTAGTGGGAGTGTATTCCAGAGATTATAGTTTTTCATGTATTCCATCAGTTCAGACTATCAACAGGGCAAACATTTGGGTCAGGAGAGGCTCCAATCTTAGTTCAAAGGGAATACATTAGAAGAAATCAAGTTAGACATGAAGAGCAGACAGTTGAGAATAAGAGATATATAGATCAATCTATCATCCAATTGTATATGTGAGAAGGGTGTTTATTTATCACTTGGCTTAAGCACAGCTTAAGGAAAATTTTTATCTCATAACTATTGGCAAACATAGGGTCAAGATAGATTGCAACTCCTTTGAGGATAAGCAATAAAAGAAAAAATGATATGGAACATATGGATCAAATTGAAACAGGCTAAAGGCAAATTACTCTGCAGACTCAAAAAAAGAGCCCATTTTTGAAAATGAGTTTTTAAGGAAGTCAGAAAAAATATTAGAAAATATTTTGGTATTTTAACTAAAATGCAAGATCACATAGCTTCTATGAAGAAGCAAAGTGTAAAATGGCAGGTGTTCAGAACCTTTTGTAGGATCAAAGACTACTTTGAAAGTTTAATGAAAATTCTAAACCTTCTCTCCATATAAAACAAATGTAAAAATATACCTGCTTTTTTTTTTGCATTCAGTTTCTGGGGTTTTACATATCGTCTGAAGTCTGTTTATGAATCTCAGTTTAAGAACCTCTGCAACAATAAAAGAACAGATGAAAATAATAACAGAATAAGCCTGTTAAAAATGTGAGATAAGATAAAGAAAGATTACAAGTAATTGAAACTCAGCCACAGTTTTATATTATCCATGAAGGCTTGTAGGGGGCAGAATTGACAATGTTGACAATCAAATCAGTGAGAATGTCATACATACTTGAAAAGTATTCTCAGAAAGCAGTGAGAAAGACAAAGATGAGTTCCCTGAGAGAGAAGATGATAAACCTGAAAAATGGCTCTTCAGTCTAATACTTTTTAGTATTCTTAAGGAAGAAAAAAAACCTAAAACAATAATGAGACATATGTAAAGAAAAACAAAACTCTCCTGATTTGAAGAAAGATTTGAATGGGCCCATCAGTCTAGGAAAAATTTGTGAAAAGAGAGAAGAGTAGAGAGCCACTCTTTCTAAAGTTTTTTTTAAAATGATAAATAGTTTGGCATGTAAATACAGATAGCCAAGATGGACGGTAAATAAGAAATAAAAACAGAAAAAAATATATTGTAGTGCTTAAGACCTCGTGCAATGGAGCCAGGCCACTTCCACCTCTTAGCCGTATGGAGTTGGATGAGGTAATTTTTCTGAATCTGTTTTTCACATCTCTGAAACAGGACTATTCATAGTTACCTCACAGGACTATTGTGAAAATTAAGTGAGATAATTTATGTAAAATGCTCAGTATAACGTCTGGCATTTACTAGGCACTGCCTGTCTGTGACTAAGACTATTGCTGCTATCATCATCATCATCATCATCATCATCATCATGGGTGGTGCATTTCTAAATTATTTTTAGTTTCTTTATTGTTTTCTATATTTTCCAAATTTTCTACAATGCGCACGTATTCCTTTTGTAATCAGAAAAATATGTGATTTAAAAAATAACTATATACAAATTGATATATTGAGTGCAGGGCATAGAGGCATGACAGGGCCACAGAAAGTATAGTGATGTAAATTTTTAAAAATAATTTTCCCAATTTTTGGTAATAACCATGTATTAAATTTATAATAATAAAGTTTATTTTAAAACTCATTTTATTTAAAAGGTAGATGAGGTATATATGCTTACCATAGAAGGTTGGGAGCGTGCAGAAGAGTACAAGAGGTTGTGTTCAGTGTCCTGAATACCAAGAAAGGATTACTGTTGATTTTTGTGTGTATATTTTGTTTGTTTATTTCAGTCTATGCTTATTCCACTCTTGAGGTCATACCAAACATAGAGTTATAAATGCTGCTTTTTATAACCTAATATTTTATTTGGAGAATTTATCCATGCAGCTGAAATCTCCATAAACATAATTTTTAATAATTGCTCAAGTGATTCAGCTATTCTGTGATTGTGGTATATCTAGACTGTTCATGATTTTTTGTTATGTTTGATGCTCTAACAAACATACATGTGTGTGACTCTTATTCTAAATTTCTGATCATTTCCTTAAAATTGGTTCCTAGAAGCTGAGATACTAGGCCAAAAGGGGTACATATTTTTAAGACTCTTGTTGCTTTCTGGAAAGGTTGTAACAATTTACCCCTCTTCCAATCACTTTGTTAACTCTCTAATCTCATCATTCCCTCAGTAACATTATTTCATATTTTAGATCTGTTTTAATTTCATAAGCAAAACATCAGTTTTAGTTGTTTTAACTTCCATTTCTTTGCTTACACATTAACTTGAACACTTATTTTCATATGTTTATTGGCCGGTTGTAGTTCCTCCTCTATGAATTGTTCATGTATGCCTTCCGTCATTTTTTGTTTTGTAGTATTAGTCAATTCTCTGTAACTTATAATAACCCTTTATATTCTGAAGATATTTGTATATTAAAAAACAAAAAGAAATTCATGATAAAAGCTCTCAGTAAACTAAGAATAGAGGAGAACTTTCTCAATTTGATGAAGACTCTCAATAGAAAACCAACAGCTAACATCACACTAATGGTCAGAAACTCAAAAATTTCCCAACAAGATCAGATACAAGGCAAAGATGTCCCTTTTCTTTCTTTTTTTTATTTTTTTTTTGAGGAAGATTAGCCTTGAGCTAACTACTGCCAATCCTCCTCTTTTTGCTGAGGAAGACTGGCCCTGAGCTAACATCCGTGCCCATCTTCCTCTACTTTATACGTGGGACGCCTACCACAGCATGGTGTGCCAAGCGCTGCCACGTCTGCACCTGGGATCTGAACCAGTGAACCCTGGGCCACTGAGAAGCGGAACATGCAAACTTAACTGCTGTGCCACTGGGTGGGCCCCAAGATGTCCCTTTTCAACACTCCTTTCAACATTGCACTGGAAGTTCTAGCTAATTCAATAAGAAAACAAAAGGTATAAAGATTAGGAAGGAAGAAATAAAACTGTATTTGTTTACAGATGACATGATCATCTATGTAGAAAATGCAAAAGAATTAAAAAAATTCTGGAACTAATAAGCAGTTATAGCAAGGTTGCAGGATATAAGGTTAATATACAAAATTCAATTACTTTTCTATACACCAGCATGAAACAGTAGAATTTGAAATTTGAAACGCAATACCATTTACGTTATTACCCTAAAAATGAAATACTTAGATATAAATCTAACAAAATATGTACCAGATTTATGTGAGGAAAACTCTGATGAACAAAATCAAAGAATATGTAAATAAATGAAGAGATATTCCATGTTCGTGAATAGGAAGACTCAATATTTTCAAGATGTCTGTTCTTCCTAACGCAATCTTGAAGGAGGAGGACAAAGTTGGAGGACTGACACTACCTGACTTCAAGATTTAGTATAAAGCTACGGTAATCAAGAAAGTGTGGTATTGGTGAAAAGATAGACAAATAGATCAATGGAACAGAATAGAGAGCCCAGAAATGGACTCACATAAATATAGCCAACTGAACTTTAACAGTGGTGCAAAGACAATACAATGGAGCAAAGACAGTCTTTTCCACAAATAGTACTGGAACAACTGGATATCCACATGCCAAAGGAAAGAAAATTAATCTAGGCACAGACCTTATACCTTTCACAAAAATTAATTCAAAATGGATCACATCCCTAAATGTAAAATGCAAAACTATAAAACTCCTATAACATAACATAGGAGAAAACTTAAATGACCTTGTATGTGGCTCTGACTTTTTAGATACAACACCAAAGGCATGATCTGTGAAAGAAACAATTGATAAGCTGATCCTTAAAATTATAAACTTCGCCTCTGTGAAATACAATGTCAAGAGAATGATTAAACAAGCCACATACTAGGAGAAAATATTTGCATAAGACACATCTGATAAAGGTTTGTTTTCCTAAATATACAAAGAACACTTAAAACTCAATGATAAGAAAACAAACAACTGGTTTAAAAATATGCCAGAGACCTTAACAGACAACTCACCAGAGAAGATACACAGATAGCAATAAGCCTGTGAAAAGATGTTCCGCTTCATGTATTACCAGGGAAACATACATTAAAGCAACGAGATACTACTACACACTTATCAGAATGGACAAAATCCAGAACACTGAAAACACCAAATGCTGACGAGGATGTGGAGCAACAAGATTTCACCACTAAAATCTGCAACCAGATCTCTACCCTGAAATCTTCAACAAGATTTCAAGACTCATTCATTTCTGATGGGAATGCAAAATGTTACAACCATTTTGGAAGACTGGCGGTTTCTTACAAAACTAAACATACTCTTACCATATGATCCAGCAATTGTATTCCTTGGTATTTACCCAAAGGAGTAGAAAACTTATGTCCACATAAAATCCTACACACAGATGTTTATCCTAGCTTTGTTCATAATTCCAAAACTTGGAAACAACCAAGATGCCCTTCATTCAGTGAATGGATAAATAAACTGTGATATGTTTAGACATCAAAATATTATTCAGTGCTAAAAAGAAATGACCTATCAAGCCATGAAAAGATGGAGGAATATTAAATGCATATTACTAAGTGAAAGAAGCCAATCTGACAAGGCTACATATTTTATGATTCCAACTATATGACATTCTGGAAAGGGCAAAACTATAGAGAGAGTAAAATGATCAGTCATTGCCAGGGATTGGGGGAAGGGAGAGGGCTGAATAGGCAAAACACAGAGGATTTTTAGGGCAGTGACAATACTCTGTGTGATACTATAGTGATGGATACATGTCATTATACATTTGCCCATAGCCATAAAATGTACAACACCAAGAATGAACTCTAATGTAAACTATGCACTTTGAGTGATTATGATGTGTCAATGTAGGTTTATCAGTTATAACTGAGGTACCACTTTGGTGGAGGATGTTGATAATGAGGGAGGCTGTGCATGTTGTGGGAAGAGAAGGTATATGGGAAATCTCTGTACCTTCCCCTCAGTTCTGCTGTGAACCTGAAACTGCTCTAAAAATAAACAATAAAATAGAAAACCTTGTCATAAAATGTGTAAAAGTTTACAATATTTTTGACCAGTGTACCCAGAGAACATAATTTTTATGGCAAAAAGAAAATGGAAATTAAACTTCATAGAACGATGTATAAGTGTTCCTCTGGAGAGAATTTATGACTTCTAGCCAAGGCTTTTCTTCTAAGCATGTGAAAATTAACATAACATAACATATCATCTGTTTTAATCCATAAATATATTCTTCAGCAATCATTTTCACTTGAGGAGTGTGCCATACTTGCAGAGCCAAAATGTTTTTTTCGTTTGTTCTGTTCTCCTGTCTTAGTAGGCCCAGAATGGACTGGACAGTTTCCAAGGCTGAAATTAAATATGCTCTTACAGGATCTCAGTTCTTGGAAATTTTGTGAATGTGTATGTAACTATTGTGACAGGGCAAGAATGTAGTATAGTACGAGCGTAAAATTCTCAATTAGGATGTCCTTGGCTCTCTTTTCTCAAGTTTTTTCACCCTCCCTCTCTATATATTCAGAACTAAAACCTCTGGCATTACTCTTACCTGGGCAACGTATTTCTATTCTTCTGTGTTTGGGCTTCCTCAAACTCTATGGCTCCTACTATAAACAGAGCCCAAACTTGCCCATTGAGAATATATTCTACACTGAGCATAACTGATGGTGTGTTGCACATTTCTTGGTACTATGTTTTCTTTCCTTCCCTTTTCACAAGTGCCATTATTTCTTCCTCTCCTTCTCCCCACCTTTAACCATTTTATCATACCTTTCTTCCTCCATTTCATTCCTTGTTTGAATTTATTTCCCTTCTCCTATTCTAAAAGATAAAGACAAATACCAGTCAGAAGGGTCCATCCAAGAGAGGTTTTCAAACTATGTGTTACAGTCCATTTGTATATGTAAAATCAAGTTAGTGAGTTGTAACCAGCACTTAAGAAAAACCGTCAAAATCAGAGTATATCATATATAGTAAGGTGATTACTTTTTCATGACACTAAGGAGGGTACTGGGTCCCAGTTACAGTGTATTTTGTGCGCTGGGCCAAGGTAAAAAATGTTTGAGAAACACTGCTGTAAAGCACACTTCAGGATGTAAGACATAGATTTAGAGCCAGATGAAGTGGTCTATCAGATGGGTAGCAGCCCTGGGTGCCAATCGATGCATGCAAAAACATTTCACAGGTACCATAAGCAGATGGAGAAAAATGCATTTACTAGGACTTTTCGATAGGAGAGTAGTATATGTAAGTAAGGTAGATGAGTTTGTAGATAGGATTGTATGGCTTAGAGCAGCAGGCAGAGACTGGGCCCTTCCTTCATGTTCTTCCTTTATCTCCACAGAATTCAGCCTGACATTTCAATAGATATTGAACAAATATTTAAAGAAATTTGATTTGAAGAGACAAAATTATTAGGCTCCTGATTTTGCTCATATGTCTTGACCCAAGTTTGTGTAGACCTTAAACTGAGAGGAAAAAATGCTGTTGTATTTATGTATTTATTAGAATAGTAACAGGTTCTATAACAAGTAAAACTCAAAATTTCAGTGACTTAGCACAATAGATCTTTTTTTTTTTTGAGGAAGATTAGCCCTGAGCTAACTACTGCCAATCCTCTTTTTTTTTTTTTTTTTTTTGCTGAGGAAGACTGGCCCTGAGTTAACATCTATGCCCATCTTCCTCTGCTTTATATGTGGGACGCCTACCACAGCATGGCTTTTGCCAAGTGGTACCATGTCCGCACCTGGGATCCAAACCGGTGAACCCCGGGCCACCAAAGTGGAACGTGCAAACTTAACCACTGTGCCCAGGGCTGGCCCCTAGAAGATCACTTATTCATGAAATTCACATTGCCGGTGTGGACAACTCAGTGGGTAGCTTTCCTCCAAATGGTTGTTCAGGAACTCAGATTTCTTGCACGCTGTGGCTCTACCAGAGGGCTTTCAGAGTCTTCTGCATCCAGCCTGAAGATGGGGAAAGAGAGAGTGGAAAAGATACTACTTACCGAAAACTCCCAACTGGAAGTGATACCTATCAATTCTGTTCACAGTCCGTTGACAACAACTGGTTATGTGTCCACACCTGGATCTAAGTAGGGGCTGGGAAATGCAGTCCCTGACTAGGCAGCTGCCTCCCAACAGCACCACTACATGATGAAGAAGGGCATGCATTTTTGGTGAATAGTCACCATAAGTGATACAGTAAGCTACAGTACTCATCAAGGTGTCTCTGGAAATTGCCAGGACAGGTATTTGGAACACATTACTTCTCTCCTTACTGTCTCTATGCTCTTCTGCGGTGTGACAGCATTGTTTCAATCATTGGCGCTTATAGTTTTTTGAATAAAAATAGGCCATTTTATTTCTATCTTACTAAGGTAGTGATTTTGGCATCTTCACATTTAGCTGCTTATTACTTTTAGTTTAAATGAATGTAGTTAGCAAGCATGAAGTGTATAAGATAGTAAATCCTGACTTGTAGGCAGCCACCTCATTTATTCAGCTGCTGATTTCCATTTGGTTGACCAGACAAAGCACTTTGCATTCTATGATTTGTGATATTTGGATGCAATAGAATGGCTTTAAGTTTTGATTAAACAGAAAGCTTGAGAGGGTTTAAACGGTAAGCCAGTAATATTGAAAACATTATAATCTGGTTTAGGTAAACAATCATTTGAATGAATTGGATATAAACATATTTATTTTGAGCATAAAGCACTTGTTTAGAAATTGCTCTTATGATATGACTTTTATTTGGGCTTCTGAATATCAAAACAGTTCATAATTATAGATAACAATTGTTGACAAATGCCTTATTGCTTTATTAGAATTCTTGCCCAATATCTGTATGGTACTATGATTTGATTATCAGTTTACTTTTTCTTCTCTGATGATCAGAAAAAAATATTGAAATATGAAATCTTCTAATAGCAACTACAGTTTTCTTAAGAGATGTCTGTCAATGGTGTGACTATGGAAAGTTGCGTTGCCTGTATCTGAAATGCAGTGTGTAAATATCTTCAAAATGTTACAATAAATTTGTTGAATTACCCCGGGCAAAATGACTTTGCCTTTACTGAAATGATTCTAACACTAAACGTGTATAATGTATTACTCTCTCTTCTTTCTTTTTTGTTTCCTGCTGTAGTTTATTGAGCAGGTTAATTAAGTGCTAATAGTAAATTCGCTGGAGTATACAAAAATAAAGGAATAGCGTCCGCACTGTTGATTAAATGGCAAGGTACAAGGCTGACCGTGACGTTTAATTGGAAACATGGGAGCTGTTGGTTTCTTTGTGTAATCTGCCCATCTGAATGTTGGTGTTTTCTTCTAACAAATGACCAAGGAAAAGAGGAAAATGGTTCCATGGGAAAAATAGCATTTTCTCATTTCAAAAATAATTCATAAACAATCAATATCAACGCAGTCATTAGTTTACATCAGTGCTTTGCAATGTGTATTCCGTTGAAATATTAGTCCTGTGAAACACTCCACAAAAAGGGCTCTAGAAGCAAATAAATTAGGGAAACACTGAATTCTCTCTCACGGATAATCACAGTGCATGTTAGCATCTTAAGGGCTTTGAGAAATCCTTTAGTTAGGAAGCCTATTTGCCTTTTTTTTTAACCTAGAGATCTCTATTTTAAGCCACTATTTTTGTTAAGTGTTAACCTTACTCCCTGGATCTCTGCCCAACCCGTTTTGCTTATAAGAAAGAGGTGAAAAATAATGCTTGTAGTTCTGAAAGGGCAGAAATATTTTTGTTTTCAAAACCCGAAATAAGAATTGAAAACAGGGTTTCAAACAAAAACTTGTACACGAATTTCCATAACAGCACTATTCACAATAGCCAAAAGGTGGAAACATGCCAAATGTCCATCAATGGACGAATGAATAAAGAAATAAAGCATATCCATATAACGGAATGTTATTTGGCCATAAAAGGGAATGAAGTACTGATACATGCTAAAACATGGATGAACTTTGAAAACATGCTAAGCAAAAGAAGCCAGTCACATAAGACTATGTATTATAATATTGCATGCCTGATATAACATTATTAACCGATGTTATCTCAATAAAAAAGACTACATACAATATTTTTCATTTATATGAAATGTCCAGAGTAGGCAAATATATATGGAAGTAGATTAGTGAGTGGTTGCTTAGGGCTGGCGAGATTGGGGGAAGGAGGATGACGGCTAAAGGGTATAGAGTATCTCTTTGTGGTGTTGAAAATGTTGTAAAATTGACCATAGTGATGGTTGCACATATCGGTGAATATACTCAAAACCATTGACTTGCACACTTAAAATGAATGAATTATATGGTATGTGAATTATCTCTCAATAAGACTATTGAAAAAAAAGGGCCCAGCCCCTGTAGCCTAGAGGTTAATTTTGGCATGCTCCACTTTGGCGGCCTGGGTTCCATTTCCGGGTGTGGACCTACACTGCTCCTCTGTCAGTGTCCATGCTGAGGTGACAGCTCACATATTAAAAAAAAAAAAAGGAAGATTGGCAGTGGATGTTAGTTTAGGGCATATCTTCCTCAGCAGAAAAACCAAAAGACAACCCACAGAAATGGTAGTCATCATTTGGTAAATACTTAAATGTCCATAAGCTCCTCTTCTTAAATATAAAGGATGTTTTCTAAAAGGTGGGGGTTATCTTGAAAAATCTGCTTACCATTTTATGATTTTTTATTTAAATGATAAATAGGAATATTATACACCTCAAAACAGGTGTGTCATATGATAATAATATAGGCTACATATACATATTTTTTCATGTGTAGATATATACATATTTTCAAATAACCTAGCTTGGAATAATATGTAGAGATATTTAGAATTATATTATCTGCATACTTTCAAAAAGATCTGTTAGAAATGTAAAGTAATGTAAATATTTTATTATCCCTGATTTGGGGCAATTTAAAAAAATGAACAACCCAATAGATAACTTTTGGGAGAATTCAGGCCTCAAGATTTTACTGTGAATCTTAAAGAAAGGCAGACCAGTTTTGCATTTTAGAGTTTGTTTGTTCTGGTTCTGATCTCACCGACTCTTTAGCTCAGTCTTTTTGCTGGCTCCTCTTCTTTTCTGGGATTTCTTGACACTGGAGTGCCCCAAGACTCAGTCCTTGGACCCATTCTTTTCTCTCTCTGCACTGATTCTCTTGGTGATCTCATGAGTTTCATGGCTTTAAATATCTTTACACTGATAACTCTGTATTCTCCAGACCAGACTTCTTCCTTGAACTTCAGACTTGTATAGCCAACTTGCCTACTCATCATGTCCATTTGGATATCTAATGGATATCTCACATTTAGCATGTCCCCAACTAAGCTGATCTTCTTTATAAATCCTGGTCCATCCAGTCTTCACTTTTCAGTTAATGGCTAATCCATCTTTCCTGTTTCTCAGGTTAAAACCTTTGAGTCACCTTGATTGAATTCCTTCTCTCATACTTCAGTTATGCTGCCTTCCTTAGGGCCTTGCACTAGCTGTTCTCTCTACCTGGAATGTTCTTGCCCTGATATCCACGTGCTTGGGTTCCCTTCTTCCTTCAATTCTTAGTTCACATGTCATCTTCCTTCTTCAGTGAGGGCCACACCAACCACACCACTTAAAATTGCAAACACCCAGCACCATTGATCCCAAGCCTACTCTATTTTTTTCATAATACTTACCACCATATAACATACTGTAAAATTTTCTTACTTCTCATGTTAATGTTTCAATGTCCCCCCATGAGGGCAGAGGTTTTTGCCTTTTTGTTCTCTTTATGTATCCACAGAGCCAGAAACTATGGTTAGCACTCGATAAATATTTGTTCAATGAACGAATGATATTATGTCAGCATATAATCTCTATTATTTTTAATGACCCTAAAAATGGTTCATCATGTTTGGAAGTGACTAGTGTGGATTTTCCAAAACAAACATAACACTTCCTTTCATAGGATAAATGACGCATGTTATCTGACTCGACCAACATGTACAATTTATAACATTCACAAAGCAGCCATTCTTTAACCAAATGCTTTCTCCACCCACAGCCATCTCCAACTCAAATTAAATGTTAAATTGTAATCTCTATCAGTTACTGAAAATATTTCTAATTTTTATGCTGTCTTTATAGGAAAGTTGGCAAAGGCCTTAATTTCTGGATTTTCTCTTTCTTTTCTAAACATTTCTCTTATACAGCTTCAAAAGTAAAATCAAGGACATTTTGTATGAAAGTTTGTATTACGATAATATTTAATTATCACTCATATTTCACCCTGAGTGTGGTTTTTGTAAGTTTGCAAGGCTTTGTTCCCTTATCAGCATTAACTTGTCTCTAAAAGCAGGTGGTTTACAGCTTAGCAAAGAAAGCAAAATAATGTATGTGCACAATTAGCACAAATTAATCCTGCTATGAGAACTTTAATTTCAGGTTTTGGGATTTAAATGACTCTTATATTTAAGTTGTCAACCTCAGAGTCTTATTAGTCTAAATTTTACATTTAATTGATGAGGTCTGTGCTGCCTCCTTAGAACTGGCAAATATTGTCTATAGGTTATATGATATCCAGTGGGAAGCACTACTTTAGGATTCATTTTCCCAGGTCTTAGTTCCAGCTATTTCATCAACTTATTATGTGATCTCAGGCTAATTATTTAATCTCTCTGTGCCTCGGGGATTTTTAATCTAAGAATTCAGAGAAATATTCTTCTGCTGTACGTGTCTTACAGAAGGAGACATTAATGTGTGCTGGATAGAGCACAGATTTTGGTGTCATATAGACCTGTATTCAAATCCTGTCTCAATCACTAACTAGGTTTTTGGCTTTAGAAAAGTCAGTGTCACTGAGCTTTATTTCTGTCATCTACAAAATGGTGATAAGACCTGCTTCACAAGGTTGTGTGGATTAGGTAAATAATTTAAAAAGTGCTTAGCATAGTGGCCAGCATAAATCTCTGTTCTCTTCCTCATCTTGCTCCTCCAGCTGCTTCTGTCCTGACTGTAAAGTGAGGTTGTGAGAATTAATTTTATATTCTAATTTTTATTCTCATAATTTTGATTTCTATTTTATAAGTGACTGTCATATAGTAGGTGCTTAACAAATGTTAGTTCTCTTGGATGTGCTATAAGGTAATTAAGATTACTAAATAAGGAAGGATGAATATTATAATAGTGGGGAAAGAAAAATGAGGAAATAAAATTTTAAAGGAAAACATGAGAACTAATAAATATAATAATTATTCCTATTTAAAATAACAATGTCCCAATAATTTGAGAGTGCTAACCTTCCCAAATGTCTAAAATATCCAAAAACTAATGTCTCTGCTACGTGGGCAAGCCCATTGTCTAACTGAACCCTACCTTTTTGCAAAGATCTCATAAGATATGTAATATAGACTCATAACTAAGAAAAATGTCTGAATTACGAAATCCATCACTTTGCCCAACATGCCAAAGAATCAGATCATTATCTACTGCTAATTGGAATCAGATATACAATGTACAGGGCTCAAGGACCTCCTTGGAAATAAGAATCTTAGGGGAATGTGTGTCTTTCTACATAGGTACAAGTTAATTTCAACAAATTCATGTATGTCTTCTTTTCTAAACTCCCAAAGTGAAATGTATAGTGTATATGAATACTAAAGAGAAACATTTGTTAATGTCTTGAGGAGGAAAGACAATTAGCCAGTTCATTCATTATTGCAATGAATATTTGTTTGTAACATGTCTTGCCTTGATTTAATTCACTGTTATTCATATGTGAGTGGTAGTGTGCTCCAATCTGTATAGACTGTTTTTGACCTTCATACAATTTACTTTCTCTTTTTTCACCTTATTCTAGAATCAAACGGTAAATATTTGTTTTTTCTATTTTGGGATCATACAGAGTAGTTCTTTTTCTCTGGGCTTTTTAAAAGATGTATAAATATGGCTTAATAGTAAGGTGCATGCTGATTTTACTATTTTTAACTAAATTAAAATGCATGATATATAATTACACAGCATTTGCTATAATTCCAGATCTGGAGATCAGGAGATACCTATTTGTGAAAGTCAAATAACATGAAAAATGTAAAAAAAAAACCCTCATTACTAAAAAGAAATACATAGGTGATAAAATAACTAAACCAAATTGTTAGGTAATATAAGATCTAAAGTTTTGACATTCTAGTTTTTTTCTTTTTCTTTTATTATTTATTAATTTTTTTGGTGAGGAAGATTCGCCCTGAGATGACGTCTATTGCCACTCTTCCTCTTTTTGCTTGAGGAAGATTCACCCTGAGCTAACATCTGTGCCAACCTTCCTCTATTTTGTATGTGGGTCACTGACATAGCATGGCCGCTGACAAGTGGTATAGATCCGCGCCTGGGAACTGAACCTGGTCTGTTGAAGCGAAGTGTGCCAAACTTAACCACTAGGCCACAGGGCTGGTCCCACTTTTGATTCTTAAAATAGAAAAGCACAACTCACTTAAGATGAATAGAGAGCCATTTATATTCAACTGTCTGAGTTGAAGTTACCAAAAAGGAACGAAAGTAACACAGTTTTGCCTCCTACTGGAAAATTCTAAATAAAACCTAATTCATGAAAGTGACTTCAGATTTTTGATGTTCAGCTTAAGAGTTCAGTTCAACAAACATTTACCTTGAGTGCTCTACCATGGTGTTTAACAGCATGGGCTTTGCAATCAAATGACCTCGGTTTTGTTTCCTGTATCAATTTACTGTCTGACTTTGAGTGAGTTACTCAACTGCTAATTGCATTAGTTTGTAGTTTCTTCAAGTGTACAGTTGGGCTCTTCTATCTATTTTGCAAGGGTGTAGTGAGGATTCAACAGGAAAATATGTATGTGTGCCTGGCTATAGTAAGCACTTGGTAAATGGTAACTGCTAATACAAACTATGTGCCAGACTCTGTATGTTGGTTGTACAAAGATAAATAAGATACTATCCAGTGTTCAGCTTAGAGTAAACTATAAGCAGAGTATATATTGAAACATGACTGCAATGCAGCTGGCTTGACAAATAACACATGCCGATCAGCCACATTATTTAGTCATCTATATTGCACGTATTATAGGAAATACGTATTATACAAGCAATGCTGAATGAGCTCTCTGTGTGTAAATGTTGAAGAAAGTATGAGTCCTCAAACCTTCATATAAAATTCCTGGTGGGGCACAAGTTGGCTATGGTTTTACAGTACAAAGTGTGCTAGCTATAAAATGAATTTTGGGGAAACTCATTAGATCCTTAATAGTTTAGAATGAGATCAACATTTAAGCAAAGCAAAGTTTGCTTTGCTCTAAAGCGACTCATTTTAAAGTAAAATTGACATTTTGGAAAATAGGTATGTTTTTGCTCGCTTAGAAGCTTCACGTGAAAAACTTGTAGGAGGCCAAAGAGCATGCCTTAACCATCTACAGGGTTATTGGTCAATCTCTTAGATTGCTTTATAGTTAAAAGAGTGAGCCCTCCAGGATACAGTCAAATGTATAAGTCACAAGAACACAACATGATTTATTTTCATGCAAAGAGTGCATTTATTTTAACAAATGAGACATCAACATACAAAATAATGTTGTAATTATCTCATTGAGAGTTATGTATTAAATTGTCAGTAGGGAAGAACTTTCGGGATGTGCCATAGACCTTGACCATTCGTGAGTTAAAGGTAATGTATATAGTAGATTATGTGGTAGATGTA
This sequence comes from Equus asinus, assembly GCF_041296235.1. Taxonomy (NCBI): domain Eukaryota; kingdom Metazoa; phylum Chordata; class Mammalia; order Perissodactyla; family Equidae; genus Equus; species Equus asinus. The sequence goes on from NC_091820.1 coordinate 98,513,255, forward strand.
GATGAGTAAATGATAGGTGTTTTCCACCACATCTACTCCCCTCCTGCATTCATCAGCTGATGGAGCTACAGGAGTATCGTTAGAATGATGCGAAATCCTTCTTATGCCCAATGTACAAAATTCAGTTTTCCAATTAACTTAGCATTTTGTTCAGAAAGAGCTTTCTGTCAACTAGCAATCCATACTTGCCAAGTTCTGATCAGAGCTCACAATGTTGGCTGTCAAGTTTCAGGAAGGTTCTTCTGAATCAGAAGAAGCGATTCATTTACATCCAGTAATATTTAAATATGAACTATATTTTGATGTATCCTTTAGCAAGTTGTCATTCCAAGATAGTGTTTTAGGTGTGATTATAAGTAATGCAACTGCTCCTCTTGGGTGGCTTGTAAATGGATTCTGAAGGCGATTGCAAAAGAAGAGTTAAAAAGATGTCTTCAACAACTCCAATATTATAGGAATATGTGCTTACTTCCCACAGCGACTACCATGAAAGGTCACTTTAGTTATTTACTCTGTGTGTGGCTGAGAGGTTACAAAGATGAGGAAGTCTTGGCCCTGTTTTCAAGGATCTTATTGTCTAGTTGAGGAGATTAACAAGTCAACAGGCATTTATAGTACAATGTAATAAATGCTCTTATAGAGGAAAACACAGGTGCTGTGGGAGCCCAGAGGAAGAGGAGATAACCAAGTTGGAGAAGCCTTTGTGAACTGGTATAAAAGCATACACTAGAATAGATAAGTTCTGAGATATGCATTTCACATATTATAATATCTATGTTTATATATCATATTTTGTCATCCTCTTTAATGACAAAATCCTTAACAAAACATTCCAGAAAAAAAGTGAGTTACATAATTGTTTTATTTTCTCTATTCTAAGGAATTCATATATCCAGGCTCAGAAAGAAGGTTAGGGAACTTTATTTGGCCTCTCTGTCATGATATCCTGAAGCCAAGCCAAGTGGTTTAGTATAAGATGAACAACAAATCAAGAAAATAGGGTTAAGTTCCTAAATGGAACAGAGGTATTCATCACTATGAGAATAAATGTTTATTTTTCTCCCATAAACTGCAGCCATAGTATGTGTTCTAACATGTTTCTGATGTTGCTGTTGATGTGAATCATAGATGCAATCACCCCAATCGACAGCCAAGCATGCCAACCTGGACAGTAGCACATCTAATGTATGTTTTCTTAGCACAACTCATAATCTCATTTCCTTTTCCCTCTCTATATTTCTCTTCTTTGCACTTTCTGTAGAATGACTGTTGCTCTTGGACAGTGAGTTGAGCAAGAGTGAGGTGAATGGGAGTTAGGCTGTGTTCCAAACTGGCAAAATTAGGCTGTGGAAATCAAAAGGTGTCCAGGGGCAGTTACACTGAAGACAGTGTTATTGGGATATTCTTCTGCTCCATCCTGGGCCAAGAGGTCCAACTGAATTAATTCAGCTAGGAAACTATTTTAAAAATGCTGCGTGTATAAAATGGATTCAAAGAAAAAAAGTGTTACCTCTAAAGCACTCCATAGATAAGCATATGTTTCACAGAGCAGACACTGACTCTAGAGAAGAGGAAAACCACAGTGATTTTCGATCATTAATAGTAATAAGTCTTTAAAACATAAATCAACAGCATGGAGAAGTAATTTTTCCCTTCTTGCCATCATGCCCCACAAAACCATGGATGCTTTGAAATGTGGAATCAATTCAATTCAACATGTATTTCTTGAAGGCCTGCTCAGTGCTATGTGCTGGAAATATAGTGATACATAGGAGAAACACAGTTCTTGTCCTCTTGGAGTTTCCAGGTTGGCAGACAATACAGATATTGCACAAGTAGTTACAGGTATTATGACTGTTATGAAAGAAAAATCACCAAGGTTATGGGAGTATAAGAGAGGGCCTAATCTAGCCTTGGAACATGTAGACATCATCAGAGCCTCACCTACACTGTAGCTTGGAGTTGACAGAGGCAGAGGAGAGAATAGTCGGCCTCTATCATTTGCCTGTAATTCTCACCACAGCTGAAATATGCCTCAAAGTCATTTGGACACATTCTTGGGATTTTGGTGTGGGACAGTCTCTTCTTGGTTCACATGCTTTATATGCAGCTAGTTCCTCTCTAAGCTGGAGTACTTGTTACTCATCACATTCCCCCCAGATAATGGAGTCGTTTCAGCTTAGTGCTAAACTCTGCATGCTCTGTAACCCTTCTAAAAGGGCTAATGCTTACTCATCACTCACGAGCTCTTTTAGGCATCTTCTCTAAGAATTCTCTGACATCCTTGGGCCCAACACAATGCCTTTACCCTTCTTCAATTTGACTTCAGAAGCTTGTCTCGCAGCGGGAAATGTAAGGAGTTAAATTCAGTCTTAGCCACTTCTATAGTACATTCATTGAGAGTCTTCTGTGCCAAGCAATGCATTGTCAGTAGGAGTCAGTTTTCAATATTAGTGAAAAACTACCAGAGAGCAAGAAAGTAATTTTAAAAACAAGTGTATTTGGTGGGGGAACACTGTGAAATCCAGCAGTATTTGTTTTGGAACTTACTTAAAGTGATTCTGGGATGAAAGGAAGTATATACAAAAAGAGTTGGGGATCAGTACTTTTTTCTTTGCTCCACAAGCAGAAAGCATGGTAAATTGCCTTTCTGTAAGTCTGTCCTGTTGTGGGACAAGGAAAGGGCATAGAGGAGTGAGTACTGCGTTTCCTTCACACCCTTCTCTGGCTGACGTGGCAGATAAAAGCCGTCCCTGGAATATACTGATTGTGGAAGGAGATATGGGTTCTAATAGTCCTGAGACTCTACTGACCTACACTAACCCTAAGCAATCCACTTCCCTTCTCTGAGACTCAGTTTCACCATCTGTAAAAATGAGAAGGTTCAGCTGTGGCTTTCTTCATAGATATAGGCAGCCCATACAGACACCATTAGGAATTCTGGTGGCCAAGTGTTTGCCACTCACATACCACCCCCCACCCCTAGTCTCTTGTTTTCAGCAAGAGAAGCTCAGCTTTTCTCTGCTTTCATGTTTTCATCCCCACATATGATGTCATTTGACCAAGGAGGTCCATAACTTAAAAAAATATATATAAACCATTGTACCAGATAATCTTTAAGAAGTACAAATCTCTTGATTGCTTCAGGTATCCTTCTCTAAATGGCCCTCATGCTACTGGATGAGTCAGAAAGCCAGCTGATGTGGGAGGATGTGGCTTAGCCAGAAGGAGCTTAAAAATCCCTGAAGCTCTAAAGGGAAATCATTTCCTATTCTTGCATGTATGTTTGCTGCTGCTGAGTTAAGATATGAGAGCAGTGAAAGGTGGACTGTTACCTGGGGTGTAGCCAGAGGGGTTTCCCTTGAGTGAAGTGAGTGGAGCTAACAGTACAAGCCCCAGAAAGGTGTAAGTTAAAGAGTAGAGGCTTCAAAGGCATCAATTACCAGTGCCCTATAGTTAGTCAGTGAGCTATGAAAGAATTCAGGTCAGGAATTGCTTCTGAGTGCAAAGTCCCTGGGAGTACAGGAGGAACATGCTTCAGAAAGCTTTGCAGGAGAATTACCCTTTGTCTTTGGATGGGACCAAGTGGTCAGGGAGACCAGTTCTGAGGAACTATCTAGGCAGGATGACACCTAGGAGCCATAAGACTGAGAGAGGAGCTGGGATATGGAGGGAGGGAAGCAGATACTGCTTCTATGAACCCATCCCATCAAATCAGAATTTGTTCATTGCTGTGGACTGAATGTTTGTGTCCCCCCAAAATCCACATGTTGAAATCCCAAGCCCCAATATGATGGTATTAGGAGGTGGGACCTTGGGAGGTAATTGCTTCATGAGGGTGGAGCCCTCATGAGTGGAATTAGCACCCTAATAAAAGGGAACCTAGAGAGCTCTCTCATCCTCTTTCCACCCAGTGAGGATACAGTAAGAAGAGGCAGTCTACAACCTGGAAGGGGATTCTCACCAGAACCCAACTGTGCTGGCTCTCTGACTTCAAACTTCCAACCTCCAGAACTGTGATAAATAAACTGCTGTTGTTTACAAGCCACTAGGTCTATAGTACTTTGTTATAGCAGCCTGAACTAAGACAATCATCTGAAGAGAGCTTGAGGAGCTTCAAGATCCAAGGAAACATCTCAGTTGCTTTTATTTGAGATTTTTACAGTCTAAAACTTGACTTTATACTATTTTTATTAGTGTAATTATTTTATTTAGTTTCCTCTTGCTAAAGTTGCTTTTGAAAATGTCCTGCCTTAATTAGGCTCCAAAGGAAATGTATTTCTTTAGGAACATCCTTGGTAGGGCTGGCATCATGAACGTTGACTCATGCAGTTGCTGTGTTTACTGCTCTGCTGTTGCTTTCTTGAAATTCTTAATAACTTTTGAACAAGGGATCATGCATTTTGACTTTGTACCAGGTTCCACAAATTATGTAGCCAATTTTGGTCTTTGGTATCTATTTTAACCTAATTTTACTAAGTTATATGGTCCGTGGTTGGTGGGAGTTAGGAAAGTGGACAGAAAAGGAGCAATGTGATTTGTTCTAGGCCCCAGACCCCCAGAGTTTGTCATCGAGCCTGACCACCAGGTTGAACTGGCTAGAAATTGAGATGGCCCTGGTTCTTGAGAATGGAAGGCGAAGTGTGAAATTCCCTGAGGCCTAGGCATAGTCATTTCTGAGTTGCTGCTTAGGTAATTCATGTCTGTCACATAGGAATTCTTTTTAAGATGTCTCATGTGGGCTGTTTTGCAAACTTGGCTACAGAGGCAGGGCAGATAGAGTACTGGATTAGGAGGATTTATTGCTGCCACCAGATAAGAAGACCCTACTAACAGCTTCCTACCACTCTGGAATGCTGTATTCAGTACAGATTAATAAGTGAATGCTGGCACATGCCTCGGGCTCGCCCTTAGGAGAGGTGTTGAGGCATTATTGAGATTATTTATTGTTATTGTTTATAGCATTCTCATGAACCCCCCAGGATGAGGCCTAATATGGTGGTTAATATTGCAGAGCTGTAGGCATCAGAGAGAAGAAATATATCTCAGGCTTAGCAACCTGCAGGTAAACTCCAAGCTAACAAGCATGAGAGATTAAAAGCCAGTTTCCCGTGGATATAATGGCGCCAATAAAGTTGTTGGTCACTGACCCACCATCACTAGGATGCGTACTCTGAGGTGTTCTCCATGAGAAGCATTGAGTCTCTCTTCTTCTCATAGGATCTCCTTGGAATTGGCAGTAGAGATATGCTGGATGTATGGGGGCAGTCTGTAGCTGTAGGAAATTTTAAGACAAATTAGTTTGCTAGTCAATAACAAGGGCTTTGCTGGTACCTTTTCTGACCAGGTGAAGAATCATCTGTCTTCTCTTGGTCTATTAAAAAAAATTCCAAAAAAGCATGTACACCCTAACTGCTCTTGTGCTAGAGAAAGAGCTTTAAGAAGAGTCCATCAGACTAGTGAAGCTTATTTGTATTATCCTTTGTTATTGACAGCTTACATTGCCCCATCTGGAAATGGGCTGCCATGTGTTCTCATGTCTAAGCTAGTATTTACATTTCATACAAGCAGAGTTGGTATGTGGGCCTTCTACCAGCATGTATTCTTGGTGCTCAGGGACTTGCAGTGGTCCTTTGCAGTTTCTGAAATCAATCTTGCTCTCAAGTGGAGTCACCCATTTTGCTGCTACTCCCTTCTACAGTTACTTAGGGTTATTGATTTGCACTGAAAGAAATGAAAGTGGAAGCACCTTTGTTTTAATAGACTTTTTTTAAGGCTTCCAGGAAGGTTGGCCCCTTTGCAATATGATGTAGTCTTGTTTGACTTAGTGCCTCATTCTTGAGGTTTTTTCTGGCATTTCAGGGTACCACCTAGGGATCATGCCCCATAAGCATAGCTAATTACATGTATGGATGTAGCTGGTACCCACCCCACTCCTCTGCCTTAAGATTTCATTCTCTCTGGCCTGCTAGAATGTGGGAAAAAACCATATTATGCCTTTCCTTTGCTTCTACTGCTCTACTCAACAAGAATGCCTTCCTTTGTTGTTTCTGCCTATCCAAACCTATCCTTCATGATTCCCTTATGTGCCACCATCTCCATGACCTTCACTAAGTATTGCATCTCAAACTCATCATCCTGTCCTTGGGATTCAGATGGTACTTAAGCTCCGTATCATAATATTTGACACTTAGATATCCTGTAATTTGTTTATTTTTCTTGTTATTGTTTTAGATCTCGTTAGTCATATAACTCATACAGGGTATATACATATTTATTTATTCTTTATCCTGCAGAGCACCTGCACCACTTAATAAATACATGATTGATGATTAAGTCAGTAGAAGGGTTAGAGCCTTCATGGTTTCATTAAGAAGGCAAATATTATCTGAGAAGGGCAGCCATTTACACCTTCCTACAAACTAGCTTGTTAGGTTAACTTAGGATACAAGACTGGGATGGTCTTGGAGAAAAAGAGGAAAGAAAGAATACCTAAGGTGTTACTTAGAATAATAATAAAGAAAGATCATCCCTGTTTTAAGATGAGGAAACGGAAACATGGAAATGTTAACTGACATGCCCAGGATTACACATCTAGTAAGTGACAGAACCAAAATTTGAACCCCAATTCTCTGACTAAATGCTGTGCTCTCCCCACTGTGAAACATGATACCCTGGCAACCTTGGGTACCTGAGAGTCCTTCACTTTTTCTGTCTTCCTTAAAATCACAGCACTCAGGAGAGTATGTATGTGTATGTGGAAGGGGAATAGGGGAAAAAGTAGCTATCCGCTCACTTCTTTGAAATTTGAGTGCTGGCTAATTGCAACATGTGAATCAAAACTGTAACGTTAATCTCTCTCCATCTTCCCCCTCATTCTAACAACCCCCCCCATTTCACTCCTCTTCACATTCCACCTCCCCCCTCCTTCCCCCAAGTATCTAATTACAGTTTTGTAAGAAAAATTACAGACGACATACTGCTATATTCACACCTGGAATTCACATCAATTTTACTGAATCAAGCTCTGAGTGACATTTTGCATTGCATTCCCATAGCAACACCAGATAGCAGAATGGGAGAAAGAAAAAAACCCTGAAAGCTCAGCAGCAACAGCTAGTGGATCTTGTGCATTTACGACTTTGCTCTTCCCTGACAAGTTGCCTATTTTTCTAACTTTATTTTTGAAAAGGAGACACGGATTAGAATGATACCACTTCATATTTTGATTGCTTTGCATTTGAAAAATGCATAGAAGGATGTTGCTTTACAATAACAGAAAATACTGATTTTTGGATAACAGAGAAGGTGTGAAAAAGTTTATAAAAGCATCTTGAGAACTGTAGTCTCTGTGACTTAGTGTAGTAATAATCAGAGTAATATGGGGGACTTGACACATCCTTCTGCCTACAGTGGCCCTCTACGTACCAACCTGTAGTGCTCAGAAAAAAAAAAAGAATTGTATGTTTCAAAAATAAGAAAACAAACTGCCTGAGTAGAAAAAAATAAAAGAACAGTGAACTAACTAGGATTGAATAGGGGCCGGACTAAGGAGCTTTGATTTTATCCTAAAGACAATTGAGAACCATTGAAAGTGTAGCAGGAAGAGAGTAGACAAGGTGCCCAGGCTCTAATGGCTAATTTATGACTGAGCCAGAGCTAAAATCAAGGTTCGTGACTCCATGTGTGTATTGGGTTGCTTCTCTAAGTAGCAGCATTTGGGATAGAAATATAAAAGCACAGTGGTTAAGAGATTGGGCTCTGGACTTAGACTGCCTGTGTTCACATCTCAACTCCACCACCTTCTAACTGTGTGAACTTGGATCACAGTTGCCATATGTGTACAAAGGGAATATGAGTACTTATGTCATCAGATTGTTTTGAGGATTAAATGCGATAGTGTATAAAAATTTAGCACAATGTCTGACACAGAGTCAATGCTTAATAAATGGGAGTTGTCATTAAAAAGAAAAGGGAAGGGAAGGGAAAGAAAAAAGAAATAAAGAAAGAAAAAAAAGCAACCTGAGGTCAAATATTGCTGCCTTGGATTTTGATCAAATTTGGGGATTTGAGCTGACCTTCTGGATACTGAGCCTTTGCCTGAGTTTCAGTGTCTTATTGGACCAAAGATCTGAAGTTTCCTTTCAGCTTTGCTTGAGTTGCTAGATCTCTTTTCTCCATCCATCCTGTGAAATGATGTCTGTTTTGCTGCCAGCCATGTCCTGATGCTAGAGGGTGCTACTGTTATCACGATTTGGCTTCCCTTACCAACGGTAATAGTTTTTCAAGTCTCCTTTCAGTCTCAGCTCCATTGTCACCTCATCTGAGAATTCTTCCCTGACCAACTCATGTAAAGTAGCTCCCCTTATCACATCCTTTCAGGAATTCTCAATCCCATTATTTTGTTTTATTTTTCTGTAAAATGTATTATCAACTCAGATTATCTAATCTGTTTACTCATTTATTGTCTGATCTCCCCCACTGCAATGTAAGCTACTTAAGAGCAGAGGCCCTGTCTGCCTTATATTCAGCACTTTTTCTTAAGCTCCCAGCACAGTACCTGGCCCAGGGTAGATGCTTAGTAAATATTTGCTGGATGAATGAATGAATGAATTTGGCAGGTGATTATTGAATACCTATTATGTACTTAACACTTGACTACCTGTCGTGGAGTATAGATGCCGCTGGCCTCTGGAACTTACCAACAGAAATTCCAGACTTTGCAAGATTACTGTGTACTGTGTTTCTTGTTGTTTCCTGTCACTGTGGTTTTCACGGCAGCTTCAGTTCAGAAACTGTTTCAGGCTTCATGGGCCAAGATATTTCCAAGGCACTCTTCAGAGCTGCAGGGTGTGGTTTGACTCGCTTCGGGAATATTCCCAGCCACCTTGTTTCGTCCTGTTGGACCATTGAGTTCTAAAACCATTGGCATGATTAAGTCTGCCTCCTAGCGTAGGCCCAAAAAAATTTTAAGGAAAGAAAATCCACTTGGGAAGCTGACATTTTGCCAAGATTTTTGCCATGTGTGCCTAAAGATGAAGACCATTTATACAGCGAGGCTAAGTAGACTTCTTCATAGTGACTAAGGTATTGTAGTAATTATTTTAGGCTTATCAACTTCTTTTCTATAAGAAGAAATGGGAAGTCTTAAGAGGAAGCGCTGGAAAGAGGAAAAGTCATTTGCCCCAAGTGTGGAGGGAGGAAACTCTAAATCAGCAGTTGCTCCTAATGACAACCACCACCAAGGCCACTTAGTGCATGGCTTACTCTACACCAGGTCCCATGCTATATGCTTCACTTGCATTTACTCTAAGGAAGAGAAGGGCACTTTAGGGCTGAGGCTGAGAAAATTTCCTTTTTGCTATGTCATTAGGCTATTTCTTTTACGGGGATAAGACATGTCAACATCCTAGTTTAGGGATATTGGAAGATGCTGTTTTAAAGACCATAACTGTGTTTTTTTATTGCTTCTCTCCACAATCATGGGGTAACTCTACAATCTTCGTCTCTCAGCTTCATTATTCACCCACCTTCTCTGGGCCTCTGTGTCTCCTATTTGGACACTGAGGCTGGTGATATAAGCTCCCTCTACCAAATAGGAGAGTGGGAGGCCATCGCATTTACTCTATCTGGTAAAGAGTTCCTGCAAATGCCGGGCATTATTTTGGCCATAGTTAATGGTTACCATTACTTACCTGGATTTCTTCATCCTGGAGAGGTGCTAATAGTAACCAGTTCTTTTTTTTTTTTTTTTTTTTTTTCAAATGAATGAATTTTTTTTTTTTAAAGATTTTATTTTTTTCCTTTTTCTCCCCAAAGCCCCCCGGTACATAGTTGTATATTCTTCGTTGTGGGTCCTTCTAGTTGTGGCATGTGGGACGCTGCCTCAGCGTGGTTTGATGAGCAGTGCCATGTCCGCGCCCAGGATTCGAACTGACGAAACACTGGGCCGCCTGCAGCGGAGCGTGCGAACTTAACCACTCGGCCACGGGGCCAGCCCCCAATAGTAACCAGTTCTTATTACATGTGGCTGCCTACCAGAATCAAGGTACCCACAGCCCTTGGGCTCTCAGTGTATAGTTTGCTGAATCTGGTAGTATTTTGTTAATGGTAGCCATGTACTTCAGAAATGAGATCCAGATTTAACTGAGCTATAGATAGATAGAGTTTTTTAGGTTTTATTATGTGTATATTGGGCTTTCTTTTTGAAAAGTTATAAAAATGTATTGTCTTCATATTATTTAGATTAAGAAAAAAAAATTTGAATATCCTTGAGGCAGTAGTTAGCACTTGCATTTGCTCTTCCCACCACGAGATTTCACTATAAATCTAATTATTCCTATGTAATCTCACACAGTAATGTTATTTGCATAACAAGAAATCGTTTCCTTCAGGAATGCTGAGCATGTCCTGCACACATCAATATGGCTTTATGGAAAACATTCTGCCGTATAGGTGTTTCTCATGGACATTAATGGGGTCAATGCCTTCACCTGCCATCCTGAATTAGAAATCACCTCTGGATCTTGTTGTGCCCTTAGGGCTAGTAAATAGATTCCATGCCCCTGGACCCAAATAACATATCAGCAGTGTTCTTTACCTTCCTTGGGCCAGTCTCTATAAGTCCTGAAATAGATGACGATTTAAAGTTTGGAGTTTAAATTGGGTCAGAAAAGAAACAAAATGCCTTCTTTTTTGACTCCTCCATGCTTCCTCCACTTCCATTCTAATATTTTGACACCAAATTTCTCTCAATCCTGCTGTAAGAGGTTTATTTCTGTAAGATTAAAAGATAAACAAAGGGTATCTTTGCAAATAAAACATGAAGATAAGTATATTTCAAGTACAAAGGATTCATTTTCCACATATACTGTAACTTAATGATAGAATGTATAAGTGCATGTGTTTGTGTGGGTGTGTGTATAATTATGCAATCAGATATTACTCTTTATGGATCTAGGGTAGGTTCACAGGTACTTTTGATGATCTATGAAATCTGATGGTGTGTGCATATTACTCAAAATTCCCTCATCAATTCACGTTGGCAATTTGAAAATTACCCAATAACTGCTTTACAGAACTAATATCATCTATATGCATTCATTTCAACCAATTCCTAAACAAAGGCTTCAGAGAAGAAAAATCTCCTTTGGCTGTGCCTGAGAAATATATGTAATAGTTGAGTTGTCATTTTATATTGTTTTATTTGCATTTGTCATGGTACTACATTGTGCTAGGGATTAATTTCTTGTGTATCCAAAAAAGAAGAAAGAAATCTCTAATCATCTCTCTACCTAAATCAATGTCAAAGACAGGCAGGTATGATTCATGCATATTAGTTAGTTTGGACAATATGGCAGACTAGATTTCCTTAGAATCAAGTGGGTTCCTTTAAAGAAAAATACTTCATGTGTAGATCCTAACCTAAGGATTATGTTTGAATGATAGGTTATGGGACTCTGGCATGAGTATTTTTTAAAGCATCCCACATGAAACTAACATTCAGCAAAGATGGAGAACCATTGTTCTAGGTCAGGATTGACAAACATTTTCTGTAAAGGACCACATAGTAAATATTTTATATTTTGCAGGCCAGGCAATGTCTGTTGCAACTACTCAACTTTTCCATTATAGTGCGAAAGCAACCAGACAATGTAGTCATTCACCTCATAACAACATTTTCGTCACTAAAGACCACATATACAATAGCGGTCCCTTAAGATTAATACCATATGGCCCAGGTGTGTAGTAGGCTATACCATCTAGGTTTGTACAAGCACACTCTGAGATGTTCATACAATGATGAAGTGACCTAAGGATATATTTCTCAGAACCTGTCCCCGCCGTTAACTGGTGTATGACTTTACATAAATGAATGAGTGTGGCTGTGTTTGAATAAAACTTTATTCATAAAAACAAGAAGTGGAACCAGATTTGGCTGGAGGGCTGTAGTTGCTAACCGCTGCACTAGGTCAGCCGTTCTCCAATTTTAGTATGCATCAGATCACCTGGAGGGCAGGCTAAAATACTGACTGTTGAGCTTCTCCCCAAAAGTTTCTCATCCACTAGATGAGAGAAGGGAACAAGAATTTGTATTTCTAATAAGTTTCAAATGATACTGATGCTGCTGGTCTGGAAACCATACTTTGAAAAGCAATGATCTAGACCCTTTCTAGCTGTAGTCTGTTTTCTATACTGCTTCATGCTTAGTCTACTACAGCCCATTTTTAGACCTCCAGTTAAAGTTAGTGGAAGAGCAGAACAATTCCTTATATGATAAAATATGTTCATAAAACAATATGAAAACCAGCATCATGGTTAATTATGAAACTGTAAGAATATTCTCATTGAAGCTGGGAAGTAGTCAATATCAGTACTATTATTTGACTGAGTTCTACATGTACCAACTAATGCTATTAGATGAAAGAAAGATGTACAATATTTAAAAATTGGAAAAAAAGAGACAATGATCATCATTTGCAAATGATATGATTGTTGTATCTGGAAAATCCAAGAGTACTAACTGAAAATTGTTGGAATTACATAATACTTATCTATAGAAATATATAAAATATGTAATGGATTCCTTGTATAAAAGCAGCTAAAAGCTAGAATTAATATCTTCTGATCATTAAGAAGTTTATAGAACCAATACAAAGAACAATTTAAAAACTCTATTGAGGGACATGAATAGATGGAAAGAGATAACTTGTTCTTGGATAGGAAGAGAATATTGAAAAGATGGTAAAAGTTAATATGATTCCAACTAAAATACCAAGGGAACTTTGGACTAATCATAATGGTTCCAAAATACTGTATACAAAATATGAAAAGAAACGTGAGGATAGCTGGGAAAATTATGAAAAGTAGCAGTAATGAATAAACTTTATAATATATGTTATAAACTACAGTAATTAAGGTACAGGACTAGGAAGACATATCAAATAAATAGATTTTTTAACCCAGAAATAGACTCAAACACTAACATATAATTAAAGAGTCATATTAAAATAGAAAATTATATTGAAACTGACTATCCATTTAGGGAGAAGAAAGTAAATAAAGATAACTCCGTATCTCATTCTTTATACCAAAATTCTAGTAAAATCATAGATTTGAAAATAAGTGAAATTGTAAAAGTATTAAAAGTAAACACTAGACTTGAAAGGGGGAGGGGTCTTGAAATATAAAAGACCTAAGACACAAAATATGGGAACTCTAGTGGTAAATATTAGTAAATGTCACTATATACATTTTAAAATTCTGCACAGAAAAAATACAGTGATCAAAGGCAAAAGCTGGAACATATTTTGCAACACATATGACAGATAAAAGGTTAATCATTTGTATTCTTATAAATCACTACAAGATCACTCTTCAATACAAAAGTAAAGAGATAACAAGCAATTCAATTAAAGAGAAATGCTAATGGCTTAGAAACATAGGAAACAATCTTCAGTTTCACTCATGAGTAAATGCAGATTAACGTGAGTGGTAAATATTAAATTTTGGTAATATGCAGCATAGGCAAGTGAAAAGATAACATAGTTAGAAGCAAATCCATAGCTAGAAATGTGTCCTACAGACTGGTGGTTCTCAATCTGGGGTGACTTGCTCCTATGGGAGCATTTGGGAATGTCTGGAGATGGACAGAAGGCAAGGACATTATTAAACATCCTACAATGTATAGAAAAACACCCTATAACAAAGAATTATCTGACCAAAAGTGCTGAGGTTGAGAAATCCTGCAACAGGTATGCATGGGTGTACAGACATATATTCAAGGGTGTTCTTTGCAGCATTGTTTGTAAAAACAAAAGACTGGAAACAACCTGAATGTCCATTAACAGGAGTCTGATCAAATAAAATATGACATATCCACAGAGTGCTTTTATACAATCCGTAAAAAGAATAAGGTAGATATATGCTGATAGGAAAATATTTACAAGATATGCTAAGTAGAGAAAAAGTCAAGATACAGAACAGTGTATAAAATATATCCCAATTTGTGAAATAGAGAAGGGTATACATGAATCTCTCTATATATGTATATATATAATGCATGTATAAATATGTATGTATATATACACATATACATGTGAAAATCTGCAAGGATGCACAAGAAATTATTGAAAATAGTAAATGGTTACTCTTGGGTAGTGGGTCTAAGGTGAAAGATTCACTTTTTTTGTGTTTTCTTTGGTGCCATTTGAAATTTTACTTAAGTGTTATTTTCCAAATTTTTCAGGACTCAGGCTGATATTACTCCATCTTGCCTTCCCAAACCGTCTCTCCCATTTTCTCCTGAAACCAAACCTACCCTCTGGGGAAGCTGGACCAATGTAATTTTTTTTGCTCCGTGCCCTCTGCCTATGAAGTCCTCCTCCCAATTTCCAGTTTTTGCCTCTTAAAATCCCTCAAGGAAAGTCCCATTTCAAAAATCACTTTCTACACCTGGTCTTTTCTAGTCCGCTCAGTCACATGGGATTATGTTTTCATTTCACACACGTAACATTTTGTATATATTTTTTAAAGCATCCATACCCTCTGTTGTAGTGATTTATGAAATTTTCCGATTTTCTTCCTGCCTCCACCCCAAGAACCCACATTAGATTGTGAGTTTTTCAAAGGCAAAACCATGCCATATTCATCTTTGAACCCGTTACAGTGTGCAACATAGTGCCAATGAGGCATAATCATTGGTCAATAAATATTTGTTAGGTTGAATTGAATTGAATGACGGTTTACAATATATAGGAAATTTAAATAGGTAAACATGAAACCAAAAGCAAATAGAAGCAACAAGTTTCTTTAGTCTGTTAGCCTAAACTCTGTTGTTGTTTAGTAGCTATTGACCTTAGTAGTTAAGTATATATTGCATTTTCTAAACAGAAATCAACTCTGTATACTGTGATATACCTAGGTAATGTTTTTATGTTGTATTTCCTTTAATAAAATCTTTCAATTCTTAAAGCAGTTCCACTGAACTTGTAAGTGGTACTTTTAAGCATGAGTCATTTTTCCTATGTCCCACTAGGGAACGTACTATTTGTTTTCATTTTACACATGATGCATCAATTGTACAAGTGCATGGGACACTTGTTTTATCATCCCTAGCCTCTATGTTTCCTGATTTTTATATGCTTTTGCTGACAATCAGCATTTCAGATATTCAGGAGGCTGAAACATGTCCATCATCATCACACCCCCTTTTCTTCAGGAACAGCGTGATATATAGTAGAGAAACTCATTAAGTTGTTTCTTGAAGCATGCTTTATCATTTATTTTATATATCCCATGATAAGGTGAAATTATGATTGGAATTTTCTTATGAAATTAAGAGTTCCTGATCTTTTGAATCATTACGCATTCTCTGAAAAGCTTTGTATCAGATCTGGGCTTGGTTGGAGGCGTGACAGTATTGAGTCTTGCTATATCCTAGTCTTTCTGGGTAGCTTAACAGACCCTCCATACATGAGTATATTTCATAATTGTTTCCAAGTCAGAATTTGATATGTTTATTGCTATACTCAGATTTCTTTTCTAGAGGGGAAAAGTAATTTGCAGTATCTAATATCCTACGTATACAGCATTCTCTATTCCTGACACAATTCTAGCATCTAATACAAATGGGCCATGGTTTTTGTCCCCCTGTGAAGCACTATTTTCGCCATTGACCACCCACTTACCAATGGCTACTATACTTCAATACATACACCATTGCTTAAGTGTAATCCCATTCCTCAGTGCAACCTCATTCCAATGAGTGCAAAGTTAGTAAGCTCACTTTCTATTGACAGTATTCTAGCTAAACAGTAATTTTGCTTGTTTTCAAAGTTAAAGTGAAATCACATTAACAAGAGGAGATACAGAATTTTAGGAACCTCTGGTCTTTCTACAGGTATTTTCCTTGGCAAAGGGCCAGCTGAATTAGTCTTTTAGTAACCTACATTTTAGGGGCACAATAATAAAAGGTATACAAGCAAACATCTAGAAATAACTTTTAGCCCCTCAGATAGAGGAACCAGGTATTGCTGTTATTACCTTTATTATTTTAGACAGTTGTAATGTTTATTTGATTTCGACCTTGGATAAATTTAAGAAAGCAGGGGGGAGATAATTAGTTTATATTTTAAAAACATGAAGCCAATGGAAGAAAATCTGCCATGGCTAATTATAGTGTCCAGACTAAGAACTTTCAGTCTCTTCCAGAATAATTTATGAGCACAGAGTTAATCAGACATGTGGGATTTTCAAAACATTTAATTAGGAAAAAATATGAAAAGCACTTTTGAGAAAATATGGCCCACAACAGTTCCATTACCCTCCCTCTCAAACTTCCCTGCTGGCTGCTATGTTACTTACTGTTCCTATCTGCAACCTTGCTGGATGCCATGTGAGGGGGCTATAAAAGTAGAATAAGGCTCAATCATTCCCTTCAAGCTAAGTCTGGGGACAGTAATTAATATGGAATAAAAACCACTGCATTGGGTAGTACAGACAACTATGATAGGAGCATAGAATTTCAAATAGACTGGGGTAATCAGAACAGGTCATATGGTGTAAGTGGGCCTTGAAGGATGGAATATAACATTATTGTTTCAAAAGTATGAGTAGAAAATAATGTTAATCATGGGTTAGAAATTCCACCCTACCTTAAGGTCAAAGAAATATTCTCAGATTATAGAAAATATGTTGTAAAATAGTGCCTTAATACAGATACATTTGAAAGTGTGTTTATTGTTTTGTTATTGGACAGCAGCAGAGAGAAGAGATGAAAGTGATGTCTTACTATTTTTAACTTGCGGTTAAGGACTAAATGGTAAGAGAGTGACTAAAATTGACTGCAAGTAATAGAAATAAAAATAATGAAAAAGTATTAAAAGTGGTAGTTAAGGAAAAATTGATGAAAATTTGTCTTCATTGAAGCATATTGAAAATCATATTTGCCTACTTTTTCTTTCTTTGTGTTTACAGAAGATTGGATTAAATGACCTTTCAGCTTCAAAATCTGTAAATTTATTAAAGCATCCATGCTGATCTCCTTCTAGAATAGACTGTTTTCAGATACTAGTGATCAAATAGCAGAGTCCCTTATGTCAAAAGTGTTTCATTATAAACATTAAAATGACCTCATTGATGTTTCACAGCTAAGTTGAATGAGTGCAGGGCTGGCAGCCGCGAGATTATACATGCTGACGATGGGTAGGTGTTTTACTGCAACCTGTAACTGTCCTCGCAGACGTCAGCTTGTAATTACTGTCTCTCGTCAGAATGATCCTCCCTTCATGGATTTCCCAGAATTTAGCAGAGTGTCAGAATCGGGAAAGTGAAAGCGCTTTTGGCTTGGTGGTAAAAAGACAGGTAATATACAGCATGTTTTTTTTTCTTTAAAAAACATTTCTCAGCATAAATGAAGCTTTTAACGAATGTCTTTGGAGCTATCAAATATTTGTCTTTTCCTGAGATCCAGCTCTCCATCACATTTACAAACTACCTCAATGTGTGTACCTGTATTTCAATGTTGGCATTTTATCTTAGAAAGTCGTGATATGCAAAAGGAAATGAAGAGCTGGCAGTAGACTCCCTATGCCAGTCTTATGAAATCAAACCAATCCATTAATCTTCTGTTAGTCAATGTCACCCATTTGCCTTTGGCATCTTTGCTCACAATATTTTCCTCCCTTCTTGCTATTTGTCCTGTAGGGCTCTGTTCAAATCTCAAGCTTTTCCTGACTGCTTATCTCCATGTTCTTCTCCTTCTCTGAATGTATCTGTAGCACTGAGGGCTTGGTTACACACGATCTTACATTGGTCTCTAGATTCTTATTCTGATGTGCCTCACCAAAGTGCCTGCTCTCCCAGGACTTGGCACTTCTCTGAACCTATTTCTCTGTCTATCCACTGGGGGGCGATAATATAGCCATTTTAAAGGCTTATTTGGAGGATTAAATGAGATAAACCATGTTAATTCTATAGCACAGAGTCTGCTACACAGTATCCAATAAACTATAGCTATTATTCTGAACTCTATAATGGTTAGTAATTGATAGCTCGATTAAGCTTTGTTTCAAGTCCGCATTCTATGAGAATACAATTATTTGTCTGCTAGAAAGAGCTTCACGCCATGTCTACAGAAGCAAAACAACTAGTTAAAAATTGAAAATAGCATCAACTAGCTGCTTCCTCTACCTACCACTAATTACTAGTTTAGCTGGATTATCTGAGTGAAATAATTGGCTGTTTAGGTGCCTTGGCATCAGGATGCGCATAATATATTTCCGCAAAAATCATTGCTAAGAAAAATGAGGTGAAGAATAAAGTCATGCCTATGAGGCATTTAGGTAGACTTGCCACTCAACTCAGTAAAACAACCCTTTGACAGGCATTTAAAAAAATATGGTTTCATCAGTTGATTCTTTAACTTGATTAAATTTCCTAGGATTTTGTGTGTGGAAATGCTTCAATCTCTCTTGGTCCTGCCATGATTTCTTTTAAGTGCCATATATATGCCACTACTTATTCTCCTTATAGTTCCTCTGTGGGGAATTTTACAGTTGCAACAAAGCATTAAGAAATGGCATGAAATACATGTGCCGTGTCTGTCTGCCTCACAGGCACAATGTTAATATGATGCATTTTGCTTGGCAAAGCAGCACTACATGAATAGGGACCACATTACCCCTATTCCCCCCTATAGTGGTCTGCTCTGCATTCCTCTCTCTTCATATTTTGGTGGTAAAAAACACATTCCATTTTGAAATGGACTGAACTGACTCTCTAGACGATGAGCACACAATTGCCCCAGCCTGTGTGAAAAGATCTTACTCAGCAGTGAAGGTTATGGAGGAGAATGACCCTTTCAGCACAGGAAATAGTGCTCCAGGGACGTGAGTCAATGCAGCTTCTGAAAAGGCCAAGGGATAGCACAGGCTTGTTGAGAATGCGGCTCAAGGTGATATATGCTTCTGAGAAATACACAGGGTAGTGGCAGTAATTTATTTATTTGGAATTTATACCCTAATTTCTTTCAGAAGACTTTGAGGTAGTTTACAAATTGAGCGTAATGCAGAAAAATGAAACAATTGGGGATTAAAACAGAGTAGAGACCATAATAATGAGTACAGCTATGCTACTCCCAACAATGGAAATGTTACTTCTTACTTAATCAGTGAGGGGTTTTCTTGCTTTGTGGCCTATATCAAATTAGGCCCTAAATGAAATTTTTTGGGCACTCTATATTGTTGGCTAGATCACTGGTGGTCTCAGATTTTTGACTCCCTCCTTTCCTACTGCTCAGAAATGTTGCCCTCAGAGGTGGTGAACATTGTAGCTTCATCAGGGCCAGAGTGCCTGGGGACTGAGGTGGCCCCCACTGAATTACACAGAGCAGCCCTCAGCTGCTTTGTGACAGCAAATACAAATGGACCTGACTTTCGTGTGTGTTTCTCAGTGAATCATTCATTACCTGCATGATGTGTCTCTCCCAGGGCAATAGGCATGATCACACAACCCCCACAGTAAAGCGTGTCTGATAAATTTCGTAGACTGTTAGTGGAAAATTTCAGTGTTTTTCCTTCTAAAGTCTTCAGTTTATCTTGCCAACCAAAGGCATAGTACCAACACCTTTGTCAACATCCATGAGGCTCTAAGACCAAGCTCTGCTTTTAAAGGTTTGGGAAGGTGATTCATATATTTTGTCTTCAGTATCCCAGAATGAAGAGTTAAAGTTTCCACTTTTCTGGTTTTAATGGTTTTTCCCTGACCACTGGCCATCTGTTGTGGTGCACAGACATTTCCTACAGGGATACATGCCTTAGCAAATTTTTGTCATCACTGTTGTATCAACTCAGCATTTTCTTGTCATCTTTCAGTTCTTATAAGCTGCTTTGGAATTGACAGCTGTCACCAACATGCTTAGGTAGCAATTTAGAGGTTAGCTTAATTGACCAAGATTAAATTTTCTACTTGCTCACTAAACACCAAGAAATTGGGAGTGATTTATAGTTAGGAGTTAATGCCTGGTTATGCATAATTTTATAAATGAATTATGGGACATCATAGTTTCTATGAATCCTAATAGTAATTGTTCATACAAAACTGGATATAGTATTTTATTTCTATATGCATCGAATATTGGATTCATAGACAATCTACAGCTCATTTTATTATAGCTTTATTGATAGAAAGGTACCAGTATATAGGCTTTGCTATCTTTTGTTAGCGCCATGTCTAATCTCATTCTAGTTAAGCCTTGAGTATCTGAGAAGGTACTGTGACAATATTACTGCTTGAAATATTTTTGTTTTACTTTTTGTTGTGCTTTTATTGAAGCCTATTTTTTTAAATTTAAAAACATGCACTCCACACATACTAAAGTGCTTTTGATAATTTTTGTTTTGAAAACTGTGTCCACTAAATTCACTGATTAAGGAAGCTGCCTTTGTCCTCAGTTAGGTATGCGATTTCCCAGTGAGTATGGATGTGTACTTTCCTGATATACAAACACACAAACTACATGGTGATAAGGGAACTGCTGACACTATTTGTACTACACCTATGGTAATAAAGAGGCTTATTCAGAGCTGGCCACAAAGTGAGTTTTTATAAAGTGAGTTATGCTTCTTATATTTTATTATTTTATTGCTCTTCTTTACCCACCTGGCTGGAGAGGCAAGTGTCAACTATGGATAACTTGCCTTGGCCACAGTGATGCAGTGAGCAGTTGGTGGACAAACTGTATATACCCTTCTTCAGAAAATCCTGGTGACCTTCTGGAAATGTGGTGTATAAGAAATGTATAGTCAGCCCTCAGTATCTGTGGGTTCTGCATCGAAGGATTCAATCAACCACAGATCGAAATGCCTGCCATGGTTGTGTCTGCTGAATACGTATAGGCGTTTTTTCTTGTCATTATTCTGTCAAACATACAGTATAACAACGATTTGCATAGCATTTACATTGTATTAGGTATAATTAATCTAGATATGATTAAAAGTATAGGGAGGATGTGCATAGGTTATATGCAAATACTATGCCATTTTATATAAGGGACTTCAGCATGTGGGGATTTTGGTATCCGTGGGGGTCCTGGAACCAATCTCCCATGGATACCAAGGGAGGACTATAGTATTTAGTCTTTCATTTGCTTGTGATTACTTTCATCGCAGGCATACTGGGGTGCACATCTTGAGCCCTGGTGGCAAATAAGGCATTGGGTTTGGCCTTTCTTGATATACTTTGGGTATTCAATACTCTAACGTCATTATAATGTCCCATAGAATGGGCCATATTTCTTATAAATCTGCATTTTTAGTCCCAAAGAGGACTGGATGAGGGAGTGTGGATGGTCCAACCTAATATCATAACTGGGAGACCAACGCAGAATGCATAGTTTGCACCTGCTGCTGGGAATAAGCAGTATGTGAGAGTAAAAAAATCATATTATTGTCAGTGATAATTCTTATTAAACATTTTCTCAGGTTTCTGAGTCTCCTTCATGTGCATCCCTGGCAACTTTTACTCCCTTAAACTATATCTTCTCATAGGACAAGTATTATGCCTGTTATTTACTCTTGTACAATGTCTCTTACTGGCCAATATTTGGGATATTTTAAGTTTGGGGTAATGGACATATGACCATATTCTCTCATCGTAGAATTGTTTCCTGCATCAGCAAGCTATATTTCTGCTTGGCTGGAAACTCTGCCTAAATATCCTCTCTCTAGTTTGGGTTTCCGATGTAAACCCTAAAATCAGTTTTAACCTAGTCTATAACTATTTCCTGAATCATCTGAGACTAGTTATTTAAACTGATGTCATGGCACCATTTTACTCTTTGTTGTTTTTTCTTTGTCTCTTTCATTTTATTATTTATGCTATTAGAATTCACTGGCATACTTTGCTATTTTCTTGTGTCCTTTTGCCTTTAAAAGCGCTCTGAGCATTGCTTGAGTTTCCCTGTTCTGGTTCATGTTTCAGGTAGTAAATTCATCACTCCTTGTTTTCTGTGCAGAAGGTAGAAACAATATGGCTCTTGACCACTGTCTGTGCTGTCTTTCAGTCACAATTGCTTTCTGCACTAGCCCTTCAGATGTTGGTGCCAAGTCAAGGATGAACTTTACTGAATTCTGCCTCCTACATCACCCAAATCTATATTCTTGGTTGACAAACTAAGACCAATGCATTTCTCTTCAGTCATAACAGGAAATTTTGATTATTTCTCCATGTATGAGGACTTATTAGCAAACACTGTACACTTCTACAGTCATGTCTTTCCTTGTGGGGTTTAAAAGGCACAGGAAAGTGTTATGATTTTGCTTGGCTGATGAGAGATTTAGAAGCTTCTTCTTAAATTGTGTCATGCAAATAAAACTCTATAACATTTTATAAATTACTTACCCACCTCCCCACCATGAGATGGAGTGGGAGGGGTATGTTTTTAAGAATGGTAGCATTCTTTGCGATACATAATGAAGGACTCAAAATTACACTGAAACAATTCTGCATCCATACTTCTACTTTTTCTTTACAAAGCATCTGAAAGGAAAAGCATCAATAATGTGCTAATCTCCACAGAAAATCATGAGATTCAGTGGATCTTTCGAAAGAATATAAGGCAACTTGAGGATTATGAAAATATAACAGGTATTGAATACTCTTCAAAAGCATGAAAACATCAATGGCCCAAGAGAGAGAGAAGACCTTTCGAGCATATTGCAAATTATTATCCAATAAGGCAAATATATTATTTGATATTCTTTGGGGTCAGTAGTAGTTGAAAGACCTGTGTTACAAAATTATGTTTAAAGGTCAGCAGCTGTTCTATTCCAGATGCATCCTACTCTTGAAACTGTTTAAACACATCTTTTTTTTTTTTTTGCAATTGTGATTACCGTAGGGATACTGGCTTATCCCTACAGGATGTCTAGGGCCTATTAGAGTAGAAATACTTTAGTAGGAATATTTGGGTTTATTAACCCCACTGAAGCCTGGTGGGGGAAAAAAATGATATAGGACACCTGAATGCATGGGAATTGGCCTGAAATTCAGTTTACCGGTAGGGGATGTTAGGACAGAACTTTCCCCTATAGAGTTAAGGAAATATTGTTACTGGGGAGAAATGAAAAGCGAGACTGCTTGCTATTCATATGCTTTCATAACCCCTGCCCCTAAGACCTTGACCGTTTTATATCTCCAGACATTACTTTTGGCTCTATTCAATGTCTCACTGTTTTGTTTTTTACAAAATGTTAATATGTTAGTACATTTGAGTTATTAAGCAACCTGGGCAAAAGAAGAGTTCATGCTACTCTTGGCTGGGGAGCAGTGATCAAGGGACTAGACAAGTTACTTGAATTGGTCAAAGGGTGATTCAGAGGAGATGCTCATGTAGTGGCCAGAAGGACAGAGTGTTAGAATCAGGCCCCAATAGGCAATTGAAATGGTAACCAGAACATGAACAGAAGGCCAAAGAACCTTTCAAAAGATTTGATAGAATGCCAGAGGACTGCCTTCTAACAGGCAGGAGACCAGCAGGGCTGTCGAGAGGGTCACAGATAAAAATGAATTAGGCCAAGAGTGTTCATGCTGTGTTTGCATTCAAGGTTTACACGTCAAAGCTATGTCTATTAAGAACTCAAAAGATGAATGCATCAATTGGAATTGCAAGCATTTTTCCTTCCCTTTGTCACATTGTTAAAGCCAACATTGACCGAACATCCACTTTGAGCCAGGCACTGAGAGAGGCTCTAAGGAATATAGAAATTTACAAAATAGTATCACTGCCTACCACAAGCTTACGGTATAGTTGGGGAGACTACTGAGAAAATCCACAATTGTGAAAGCATTAAGAGCTACGATAATATTATTCAGTAGGAGCTAAGGGAGAGCAATGGAGCAATGTCAATTTGAGTTGTTCTTATGTGAGCAAAAACAAAAATGATCTTAAAAGAAAATGTCACTGGAGTTGAATCTTTAAAAGTAAGAAGAATTCCCACAACTAGAAGGACCCACAACTAAAATATACCACTATGTACTGGGGGGATTTGGGGAGAAAAAGCAGAAAAAAAATAAGGAGAATTGGCTAGGATGGGGGGAAGGCATTGAAATTAGCAAGAAAAGTATATGTCAAGGCAGTGAAAGAAGCAAATGTGGCTGCTTGGAGGAGCTGTAGGTAGGCCAGTTTGGCAAAAACTGGGAGTGGAAAAGAAGAGACAGCAGGAGATGATGCTAGAAAGATAAACAAGGGCCAGATCAGGGAGGGCCTTTGTAGGCCAAAGTAGAGTCTAGATGTTACCTTGGAAACAGCAGGAAACCACTAAAGGATACTAAGCAAGGAGTGACATAATCAGATTTGCATTTTAGAAAAAATTGAACTGGCAGCTGTGTGATAAGTACTATAATAGAGGTAAGTGGGGGAGTTAAGGAGTACGGGGGAGATACACAGAAGGGTGCACCTAACTCAGTTAATAACTGACAGCTTAAATAAGCCCATAAAACTGGCACAAGCATTTGTTGAATGCAGAGTTATTTAATTTGAGCTCTTTTTTCCTTCAGAAATTTGAATGCTTTTTAGTTTACATGAGGTTAGGACATTTGTCAGGATGTAATGGTTGAAGGGCATACGGATTTCCAACATATCCATAGATTACAGCTGCATAATATAGTTAGAGGGCTACCAAGATGCAGGGGACGATTTTCTTACCTTTTGCCGATGACATCCACTAAAACTTCAGCCTACAACATGGCCCTGTGGCTTTGTTAGAGGCAGAATCCTGACTTCTCATATCACCAACAATGTCATTAGGGAAGATCAGGAATTGGTTGTTTTTCTTTGGACCTTTTCCATTCAATACGAGTGTTTGAAATTCTGTTCTTTCCATTTAAAAAATGGAAAAGACCACACAATCCAAATAACCCTTCAATTTCCCTTTAAAATGAATTGAAGTTTATACCAACATCGGGGCCACCCCAAGCTGAAGCAAATATATTGTTCAATGATTTAGCTTGAAGAAGAACTGGAAAAACTTAATTTTAGATTTTCAGTTTCTCTTGGGTTAGAGTCCAAGCTATATCAGTGATTACAGTTTCCTTTGGAAGTGAAATCAAAGGTTATGGTTATCTGTTTAAAATTGTGGCCCTGGCATTTGCTGCAGTTATGAAATCAAACAGCTGGGCACCTTGACATCGCAAACTGAGCAGACTCACTTGAAAGGGGAGAAAAGTTTCCCTGATATTTGCACATTTGTTTTTTCATTGCCTGATGCTAGTCAACCAAAACTATATTCAGCAGCATTGTAGAGAGAGTCAGGAGATTGATTTTATTGAAATTGACAAGTAAAACATATACAAATTAATAATTGCCAAGTTATAAGTGTTTCTTATAGTTCAGGCATCTTTGTGCATGAGTCTGACATTAATTGTCTCTAATGATGTTGCTGAATTTCTCCTCCTATTAATATTTTGCAAGTTCAGCTGTTATTAGTGGCACCCCCTGTGAATGTCAACAATTTGTTTTCAAGGAACTGAAAACATATTAGGCTTATGTACATACACCAATATTATTGAACAAGGAAATTTGATGTTGCTGAAGACAAAGTTTGAAGAGTAAAGGTGAACAACTAATCAATATTCAGTTGTACACTATTATTTCAGGGGAATCATTTAACTTAAATTTTGTTTCCTGTTAAGCTCAGAGTTTGCTCTTTTGTGGTGACTTAATTGTATACTTTTTGGTGTCTGGTTGCCTTTGATTTTGATGTTATATTCACTGAAGCATTCAGGGAAGTGCAAATAGGACTTAAGTCCCGTCAATCTCTAAGTCAACGTTCATTGATACTTTGGGAAGTGCCTAGGCACTGTACTGACTAGTTTTAAAGAATCTCATTTATTCTTCACTCTGCAAACCTATAAGACAAGTGTATTTTACATATAGGGAATCCAAGGTCCAAGGTCATTATACAATATGCCCAAAGCCTCACGACTTTTAAGTAATGGAGCCAAGATGTGAACTTAGGCAGTCTGAGTCCAGAAACCTTACTCATAGCCACTCTGCTATACTGTCTTAATACAGCGATTCTTTCAGCCAGAGTCAGACTGTCAGCACCCAGAAGAGGGTTCATACCATTACCAATAGGTAGTTTTGCCTCAGAGTCAAAATTTTATATACATTAAGATTCTTTTTTTTTTTTTTTTTTTCCTTTTTCTCCCCAAAGCCCCCCGGTACATAATTGTGTATTCTTCGTTGTGGGTTCCTCTAGTTGTGGCATGTGGGACGCTGCCTCAGCGTGGTCTGACGAGCAGTGCCATGTCCGCGCCCAGGATTCGAACCGACGAAACACTGGGCCGCCTGCAGCGGAGCGCGCGAACTTAACCACTCGGCCACGGGGCCAGCCCAATACATTAAGATTCTTAATCACTTAACACCCTATGATCCATCTTCCACTCTTAGGTAATTACCCCCGAGGAATGAAAACACACAGTAACAGAAAGACTTTTTCGCTGATGTTCATAGCTATTTTCTTTATAATAGCCAAAAATTGGAAACAATACAAATTTCTCTCAATAAGTAGATGGATTGTGGTATAGTCATACAATAGAACATCACTCAACAGTTAAAAGAGATCAATTGCTAATATAGGCAACATGGATGAATTCCACAGACGTATGATGAGTGAAAGAAGCCAGGCACAGGAGAGTACATACTGTATAATTCCATTTATATAAAGTTCAAGCATAGACACAACTAAGCTGTAGGTGAAAAAAAATCAGAACAGTTGTTGCCTCTGGAGAGAGACTGACTAGAAAGAGTACAAAGGAACTTTCTGGGGTGATGAAAATACCATTTAACTTGAGTGGGATTTGGGACACACAGGTTTATGCATTTAGAAAAACTTATTGGACGGTACAATTAAGATCTGTACATTTCACTTCTTGGAAATTATACCCCAATAAAAATGTAAAACATGCAAACGAGCAAAATTTAACCCTCAAAATAACTTTCACGTAGTCCAAATGGGTAGAGCATATCCAACCCATTACCAGGCCAAGAATCCAGAATCAAGGGCCCCTACTCTGAGGAGACTGGAATGGGGCTTTGAAGATGCACACCTGAATTGCTGGAATATGCCTAGCCAGGTGGTTCTAAGAGTTTTGGCCAAAAGAACTTGAGAAAAGGGTATGAGAACCCAAGCCTATCTCCAAGGAAATGACTGTGATCTCCTTGAGGGAAAGCCCATGAATTTTCATTTCTGTAATGTCAGTGTTTAAAATACTAGGGCAAGGATAAAGTGAGCAGGACCCAGTCAGGTGGCTGGGATGTCAGATGACTTTCTTCTGGGCACCTGGTCTGGAGGGGGACAGCAAAAGTCTGGGTATTTCAGACTTCCGGAGCAGAAGAGGGCCACAGAGCTAGGCTGGAAGACCTCCAAAATGCTACTGAAAATTGTCATAAAGCATTTAAGCCTTGAGCGAAGTTCAATAGAAAAGCTTCTGTTTCCTCTCTCTAAAACACCCTGCCCCAGCTATTCCTTTTGTTTGCTTCTCCATTGTATTCACGTCTCTGCTCAAATGACACCTCCCTAGGGGAGGCCTTCCTTGACCACCTTATCTACAATAATCACCCCTGCCCTCATCATTACTCTCTGTCCTCTTGCCTTTACTCTTCTTGATAGCCCTTATATTATGCTACATAATTATTGCTTTATCTAGTTACTCGTTTGTCTCTGTCCACTAGAATAAAAGCTGTCTGAGTGCTGGGGCTTTATCTGTTTTGCTTGCTTCTGTATCCTCAGTGCCTAGAAAAGTGTCTAGCACGTAGCAGATAATCAATAAATGTTCGTTAAAAGTCACATATTAATAAGACCTATTGATCAAAAGAAAATAGTGCAGGTTTATCCCAGTGAGAACAAGGCCTACTTGTCACTACCTATGCCTAGAGTTAATATACTACACTCAGAAACCTTAGTCGGTTTCATAAAAAGTGCTTACTGTAATTAATAAATCAGCTAACAATCAAGAAAAAGGTAAGTAAAGCCCTCTCAGGCTGAATTAAGTTGCCTTGTAGTTGTAGTTTCTGCCACCTGGGCCATGGAGTTCAAATAGTCTCAAGAGCTAAGACACTTGCTCCAATTTATCTTTATGATAGAAGCAAAAAGTGCTACTTTTCTATGTTTTGACAGCTGTCAGAGCTACTCTCCTTTCACACTGAAAGAGATCAATCCTTCATGCGATAGAGGATTATCCTCTTTGCCACCCATAAGCTGGCTTTTATCCCTCTTATCTCTCTTCCTGAAAGGGTGTCACTATTTTACCATTTCTCTAGCCACCTGCGGAGTTCCAAACAAGGCACTGTTTTAAGTTAAGTAGAGACGTATCTCCCCAACTATTCACAAAAATGGCTATTTTAGTGACTTGAACCTTCTCAGATTTTTCTGAAATGAAATATCTGAATATCAGAATCTTAATTTAGGTTAATAAAGGAAGAGGAGGTTATACTACCAGAGCAATGCATAGTTTATGCTTCAAATTTTTTCTCCTATCGTAGAGTCATTCCACAAACATGAAAGTTCAATTTTCTTTCACATTGGAACTTAGATTCACTCAATAAGCAAGTATATATTGAGGTTCAGACTTACTAGCCTCAATTCCAGTGTGAGCCTGTTTAGTTTAATTCAATCAAGCAAACATTTAATGAACTTTTGCTCCATACTGGACACTGCACTAGATAAGGAGATAAAAAAAAGACCAACACAAACCCTGCCCTCGTGGAGCATATAGTCCATAGGTGTGGAACAAATAATGAAAGGCATGGTGAGTAATATAAAAGAGAATATACTGGGTAGATGGGTACAAACAGTGTGGAGAAAATAGTCTATACGATCAGGAAATGCTTCCCTGAGGAGGCAATATTTAAGCTGGAACTTGCAAGATAAGTGGAAATTAGTCATGGGCAGACTGAGAATGGTTACTATTTTTCTCTTTAAGTGACTTCTCTGATTCTAGCATACATGCTAGCATGTAGTCATGCCAAAGCCGGTTGACTTATTTCTTAAGTGGATAACAAAGAGTTGGATGTAGAGAGACTATCATGCCTGGAATGTATTCATTCAATCATTAAACAAACATTTATTGGGTGCCTACTGTGTGCCAGACACTGTTCTGGGCCCTAGGACTGCAATAGCTAATAAGGCAGACAATGTCTTTGTGATCAAGAAGCTTATATCTAGTGGGAGGAGAAGAACAACAAAATAATAAGTGAGGAAATATCAGTTATTGATAAATATTGAAAATTAAATAGATTGGCAGGTTTCCTTTTGATTAGATATGAGGTGACATTTAAGCTGAGACATGATGTATAAGAAGGAGCCAGTCAAGTGAGGATAGGGAAAGGCACATCCCAGGAAGATATAACATCAAGGGTAAAAGACCTCAGAAAGGAAAAAGGTGGCTGGAGAGACAGATAGACCGCTAGGGCTGGATCATAGTGGGCAAGGGGAGAGAGTGGATAGAGAGGAGGTAGACAGGAGTCGTTTCCTGTGTGGTTTTGTGAACCTTGAGGATTCTGGATTTTACTGTAAGTGTGAAAACAATCCCCTAGAACTTCACCATCACCCAATATGTTAGGCAATACTCACGTATGCCTATTGAGCACTTAAAATGTGACTAGTTCAAATTGAGATGTACTAAGAGTAAATTACACATTGGATTTCTAAGACTTAGTATGGAAAACACGATGTGAACTATCTCATTAATAATTTTATATGGACTACATGTTGAAATAATATTTTAGATATGTAGGGTTAAAGAAAATATATTATTAATATTAATTTCACCTGTTTGTACTTTTAAAAATGTAGCTGCTAGGAAATGTAAAGTTAGATATGTGGCTTGCGTTTGTGTCTCATATTATATTTCTATTGGGCAACGCTGCCCTAGAAGGTTTCAAGAAAAAAAGTTACATGATACTATTTCTGGCTTTTTGAAAATCACTGTGGCTGTTGTATGGAGAAAGGATTGGAAAAAGGCAATAATGGAAGCAGGACAATTAATTAAGGGATTCTTGCAATAATTAGAAAAAGATAATGATGGCCTGGTCTAGGGTGGTAGCAGTGGAGGTAGTAGGAAAGGGTAAGATTTATGACATTCCTGGTAGATAGAGTTGATTTTATTTTCTTATAGATTAGATTAAGATAGTGAGAGGGGGAAAGGATTCCAAAAAATGGATGCTTGGGATTTTAGCTTGCACAATTGCATATATGGTAGTACCATTTAATGAGGTAAGATAGAGAGGAGAGGCAGTTTCTGGCTGTGGTAGAAGTCAAGCATTCTGTGTTGGAGATATTAAGTTTGAGATGTGTTAGATATACAAGTTGATGGGTTAAGTAGGCAATTGAATATAAAACTGAATTGGGAGAGGTTGGAGCTGGAGATATAAATTTAGGATGCATAAACATGTATAAATATCATCCGTGAGAACAGATGTCATCACTCAGTGATAGTCTATAGAAAAAAGAAAAAGGTCAAGAACAGAGTCCTGGGGCATGACATCATAAAGAGGTTAAGCAAAAAAGGAGAATCCAGCAAAAGTGATAAAGAAAGAACATCTGGTGAGTTAGAAGGAAAAAAAAGAAATAGTAACAGAAGACAGCTATAGAAAGTATTCTATACTGGAAGGAAGGAGTGGTCAACTGCATTATGTGCTGTTAAGAAATCAAGTGAAGTGAAGACAGAGAAGTCATTATTCTATTTGGTAACATAGAGGTCATTGGTGACCTT
The DNA here is from genome assembly GCF_041296235.1 of Equus asinus. NCBI lineage: Eukaryota > Metazoa > Chordata > Mammalia > Perissodactyla > Equidae > Equus > Equus asinus. The sequence goes on from NC_091820.1 coordinate 98,544,032, forward strand.
GACTTAAGCAGCCTTGGTGATGGCAGAAACTACAATGGGGTCTGATGAGGGGAGAATATGAGTGAGGAATTGGAGACAGTGAATATGCCAACTCTTTCAAGATTTGCCCTCAGGGGGAGCAGAGAAATGGGACAGTAGCTGGAGAAGGATATGGTAATAAGGGGAAATTTTCTTGTGTGTTTGTTTTATTAAAATAGGTGATACTATAGTGTTTTAAATGTTGATGGGCATAATCCCATAAAGAGGGAAGGATTGCTAACACAGGGGAGAAAAGAGATAATTGCAGGCACGACGTCTTGAGAAAACTAGATGGAATTCTTTAAAAGAAATAGGGACAAATCATCTATTGTAGCAGTAGAAGGCTGACTGTGTGGCAGGATCATCTGCTGAGATTATGTGCACATGAGGTAGAAGAGTGTGGAGAGATGAGGAACAGCGAAATGAGCTGTTGCAGTGGGTTTGAAGAGAGTGGAAAATGTGTGAAGTATTTTTTTTCAAAGTGCAAAAGTAAACATACTAGGGAAGGTAGGAACATCTCTGGGCAATGTTCTGTGCCATTTGAAATTTGTGGCTATGCATTTAAAGTGAGACCAGTCAGGGGCCGCCCCCGTGGCTGAGTGGTTAAGTCTGCACACTCCATTTCAGCGGCCCAGGGTTTCACCGGTATGAATCCTGGGCGCAGACATGGCACTGCTCATCAGGCCGTGCTGAGGTGGCGTCCAACATGCCACAAATAGAAGGACCCACAACTAAAAAAAAAAAATACATAACTATGTACCGGGCGGCTTTGGGGAGAAAAAGGAAAAATAAAATCTTTAAAGTGAGACCAGTCTGCACAGTTGTATAATTTTCTCCAACAACATTCTGGAGCTGAAAGAAGGAACTAAAAGATGTTCCTAGTAAATTCTATAGCTAAGGTCATAGAGAGCTACTTGTTGCTTACTTTTTTAATGTGTATATTGCCTCATGTTCACTTAATCTGGCTTGAAAAATTTTCCTAAGCTTGCCTTAGTTCTAGCATACATTCTAGCCTATGATTGTGATAATGCCAAATGACATTTTCCCCCATGTACAAGGCAAACATTTAATTTCGTGCATGATGTTTCCAATTTCCTACTTAGTTTTCTGCCATTTAATCTTCCACTTCAACATTATTACCCCTCCCACTCATACCATTTCTTTTTCCTTTCCACACACTACGTGGGCCACATTTCTCTACTATCTCTCATTCCTTTGAGCATCTCTGTTCTTCTATGGCTCTTCCATCCTTCCTCAGTTCCTTCTTCCTCTTTTATTTCCTTCTCAAAACCTCTTACTTCTAGATTCACTTCCTACCACATCACATATTGGTGTATTTTATTGTGCTACCCCTTTCACATAGAATACATTCTCTCAGCAAAGTACTTATTAGTATTTCTTAAAAGTTCCTCTCTGAAGATTATTTTCTTGACCTAGCATAAGCTCCAGGAAAAGAACACCTATTATTACTATGGAATTACAATCAGAAATCAACTTTCCATTTATAAACTGTAGATTTTTTTGATCACTTGATGTTAGTAATTCAACTGAAAATAGAGTTATTTCGGAGACTTGGGAGAGTATAAAAATAAGTATAAGCTGGAGATCTTTCAAGAGTAGCAATGGGAGTTTGTGTCGTCTTTGCCCTCTGCGAAGATGATAGGTGTCAGTGTCCTTACCTGAGACTGTCTGCAAATCTAAAAACACTGTTCATACCATCATCAGTCTCCAGCCTTATTCTGGGTATAAATGTTCTTATTTTTTTAATGTTTAAAAATTGTATGATAATTCCTTCATTACCTGGCTCTTTTCTAAAGAAACACTCTCACCTAATCAATAACTACATCTACTTAAGTATAAAATAAAATTAACTTTGAATTAAGAAAGCTTTTAAAATGCTTTTAAGAAAGTCTAATCGCTGCTATTTTTAAAAACTCTAAGTATTAAAGGTTACATTAAAATGGCGCCTGTTGCTGACAACAATTACACTAGTCCCAGTGTGCTATACAAAGTCTAAAGAGCTACAGGTTGATTGTAATTAAATTATAGTTATTAGCCACAAAAATCTGTCAGTATGGAACTCCAGCTATAATGACAAGCCTGGTTCTCTGCCTCCCTGCCTTCAGCCTCCAGAGCTGGGACATTTTAATTCCCGGCATTGCTCCAGCATCTGAAGGTCAATCTAGCCCCTAATCAGAGGAAATATAAAGACCCATTGGAGCGTTTAGCCCAGCAGCAGGTCAGTCTTCATCTACTCTTAATTCTTCCTTGTGACCAAATCCTTGCCTGGGACCCATGTTTAAGTAACTAGGTTTTCACCTTTTGTCCTTCACCACTTGCTCTCCTTACCCTGTATCTGGCCATCTTTGATGCTGCTAACTAACCTGTAGCTCCCAAATTACCCTAAAAATTGGCCCTACCCACCTGTTGCCATGTCATTTGTTACCTAACATTGGGTCTTCCTGATGTCAATTGTCTATCTGATTAGATTTCCTAACATTGCCATCTGCTGTGATCTGCCCAGAATACCTGTACTACTCAGGTAAGTATATCTAGTCTCCAGGATTCGGGACATCCTCTCTCTCTCTGGTTTACTCCACAGACAGTCATTCTCTTTAGGCCCTTTGCAATAGTTGCTCAGTGTAGTCATTTGCAAAGGAACTGAGTTCTTTCACTTCATTCACTACAGATTAAGATGAGAAAGCTGGTCTTCAGGAGGCTCAACCTGTTTGATCATTAAGGTATGAGAGGCTTGTCTCCATCTGAGGCTTTCTAGACAAACCATTCTAACCAGAACAGCGAAGATGAAACTTGGTTAAAGCCTAAATCAAACAGACTGAAAAACAGTTAAATGACTGCTTCTGAAAAGGGAAAACCAAAACAAAGGCATTTGGAGAGTGTTGACTCTTAGTAGAATGAACTTCATGGGAATATTGGGCATCTTTTAAAGTTTAGAGACGATAGTTCTAAGTATGAGATCTTAATAGATAGATACACCAAGCGATGTGACAAGGACATGGTAAAGAGCTTTCTTATTACACAGTAGGTAAACTCAGGAGAGAGAAAGCAGAAGCATTTCATAGGCTTAGGTTTGCATACCAAAAGAATGAAAGATGATGTGAAAAGTGGGAGTACTCCTGAAGTGAATGGAAATCAGAATCTGGTTGGGTTGGTAATGGGGACCAAAGTGAAAGCAAAGGGGGTAAAAATAAAAGTGATGAGTTTCTGCAGAACGAATTTGGGAAGATTGCAGCAAGAGCTGTGTGAAATTGAATGAGTGCAAGCAGGAAACTGCACAGAATAGAAATGCAAAGCGTTAAAGGTCCTTCAATAGGGTCCTAAGGGTTCTGCCTGTCATCCACCAATAACAATAATAGGAGCTAAAGAGGCCTTCTGTGTCAGAACTGCTATATGCAAAAAGCATGGCAGGACAAAGGGAGGTCTATTCAAGGAATAAAACATCAGGTTTACAGGGATACAGGAAAATATCACAGAACAAGTTTGAGTGTAAAATAAAGATAAGCTTGACAAAAGAAGAGAATGAAAAGAAGAGTGAACGTACATCAGATGCCTCGAAAGCCCCTCCATTTCACAATTTTGGCTTTCTGAATGATAGACAGACACGAACTCCACCTAAATAACACCTTCTGTGATCTGGAAGTGCCTTACATATTTTGAAATTTCTCCTTGATTTGGGGAATCAAGTCTTGGAATCCTTTTTGAAGTCACCGGAACTAAATGTTTTAATTCTTGTAAAAGATAGTCCATGAACTCTCTGGGAAAGAAAATCTTAAACTTTATTTTCATAATGGTGGCATTTGTATTGTTTATTTATAATACTTTCCTGCTAGAGTGAAGAATGTTCAGTAGCTATTACCTCGACTCCTGTAACACACCCACACACACCAAAGTTGTTATGTATCAATACTATAGGGAAAGGAAAATTCTTCTGAAAAGATTCTATGAATTAAGGCCTTTTAAAACAGAGTATTCTTAAGGTGGAAGAATGAGTTAAAGGAAAATACGTTCTGTGATATTTTAAAAGACAATTTCAGATGACTTAGCTCTATAAACACCATCATAATATTATTTCATGTATCATGTTTTCTTGAGGTGGTATGTGATAGTTCTAAGATTTTTCATATCCCGCAGAGTTGCTGATTGGTAAAGAAATGAGGTTAAGACAATGGTATTACTCTGGATGAGAGGACGTGATCATTATGATTTCTAAATATTCTTTTTATTCACCATTGTGGTGGTATTTATATGTGATAGATTTGCTTTTATATCACTGTGGAATAGGAAAATTACCCAGGATATGCTTAAATTATATTCCTGCCCCTTCCGTCTCTCCCAAATATATAATGCACAGCTATTTTTAAATCACCATTCAGCATGTTATTTAATTTTCATTGTTCTACATTCCTATAAGCCTCCAATGAAAATAAGAGTAAAATCTGATGTGGCCTCTAAAATCAATGAGACATCAAAGAGTTGGCGATAATTTTGATAGAAGTTTAGAGTACTTAATAATCACCCAAAATACAGATGCTAAATTTACTCCTTGCTCCAGATGCTTCTTATAATAGCAAATGTTTAGGATCCTCCACTTACAGATTTGGTTTTATAGGTGAACACAGCAAAGTCCTAACTTTTAGTGCTTAGCAGTTTTCCACATCCTGTTTAGGTTCTCCTCTCTATCTCTCTGTCTCTCTGTCTCTCTCTCTCTGTCTCTGTCTCTCTCTATTTCTCTGACACACACATACACTAGAGATTTAAAGAAAGATAATTGCTTTTTTATCCTCTGTGTATCTTTCCATAACTTTCTCCTTCATATTTCAAGTTTTCTAGAGTAGGTTTTGATTACTGCTGTCAGTCTGTAACTGAGTCACTTGTTAAGGGTGGAGAAAGCCGTTCTTTATCGTATCTTCCATACGTGATTCTGCATCTCTCCTTTAGTCATTTGTCCATCCACACATGTTACTCATATTATTTTTCCCTCTATCTATGGATCCCCCATTCTCTTCCCTTCATCCTAATACACTGACATTGATACTTGCAGAAGTCATTTCTCCTCTCTTTTAAGAAGAGAAATAAGGCCGGCCTGGTGGTGCAGCAGTTAAGTTCGCATGTTCTGCTTTGGCGGCCTGGGGTTTACCAGTTCAGATCCCGGGTGTGGACATGGCATTGCTTGGCAAGCCATGCTGTGGTAGGTGTCCCATGTATAAAGTAGAGGAAGATGGGCACGGATGTTAGCTCAGGGCCAGTCTTCCTCAGCAAAAAAGAGGAGGATTGGCAGCAGCAGATGTTAGCTCAGGGCTGATCTTCCTCAAAAAAATAAATAAATAAAATAACAAAATAAATGTCTTCAGTTATAAAAAAACACATGAGAAATAATAATTGACATTAAAGTAGTTAATGTTTACTGAGTGCTTACTATGTGCCAGACACTATTCTAAAAGCCTTATAGGTATTAATTCATCTAATCCTCATTATAACCGTATGAGTAGGTACCATTATTATATTATTATTATTATCATTATCATACTCAATAGATGAGGAAATTGAGGCATGGCTAGACTATATAAATTTTTAGGTTTGCACAGTGTCAGAGACAGAATTCAAATTCCAAATGGTCTGCCTCTAGAGGCAATACTCTTCATCAGTATATTATATTGTGTTAAGATGAAGAAACCCAAGATGCTGAGCTGTCTCAAAGCTTCATTGTGTGAAACACTAGACTTTTCTTCAATTTTATTCCAAAATTTCAAGAAAGTTTTAGAAATGTGAGGTTAATGAAAATAGAAAAATCAGAATTCTTATTCCTGAGATTTCTTTCTCCTGGGCTTGAAGAATCACTAGACATGAGAGACTTTTAGAGCTCCAGATCATCTACGTATCACCAGAAAGAGCCGCCCATTCACTATTCCAGTTGGATATCTTGATATCTGTTTTAAGTATACACATCGCTCCTGTTGAGGTGGTTCTAATGCTCCAAGTCATCAGAAAAGGAAAGTGGCTTGGATTTCAAATGATGAATGACCAGGATAAACACCACATAGAGTGGGTAAAAATAAAGTGCTTGGGCAGGGAGAGGTTGAAGCTGGCAGCTACATCTGGAAGTCATAGTAAAAGAGGCTGATGTCACAAACATGGAAGAAACTTCTTATTTTTAAGAATTTTACAATGCAGTATGAAGACTTTTAAAAAATTCCCAAAATTGAGTCCTTACAAAGTATGGAAGCATTCAGTTAGGGAAATGAGAACAGGTCAGATCTGTGATAAAAATTGGTGTCTTGCTCTCAGAGTTCAGCAATATAATTTCAGTTTTATTAGAATCCTACCTATCCTTAACATTGAAAATTATGCTAAAGATGAAAATATTGAAGAGCATGTACCTTTGAAGGTTCAGGAATATAATTTGATTTTCATCAAATTATGCTTACATGTAATGTTAAAACTCATTGAAGGATGAAAATGTTGAGGAGGTCCTTAATCCTATTGCCACCCATTTTTAATGAGGATCTTGTGGTACACTGAGACCCAGGGTATGACTACAATTGTCTTAAAATGGTGTTCACCATGCTCCTCCTTTATATGTTGTGAAGTTTTATCTGCAGAATGTGAGATGATATTACCTAAATTCAATTCACACATTTGATTCAAGGTTAAAATGCCCCCTCCCCTCAATGAAGGGGAGGGGGAACGCTTTGCTCAATGTTAATGGAAAAATTTCACCTGTGAAATAGCTTCAGACTGTGAAATTAAATCCTCCATGTATGTTCTATGCTCATTCCCTCAGCCTTCCTCCCTCTACCCCAATCCATGCTCTCTTTGGATTCCCCAATAAAGTATTTAAACACCATGCTGCACAGAGGTTAAATCAAGAGATCTCAGCATCAAGGATCATTTCTGTGACCTTGCAGAAAACTACCCCTTTTAAGTATTGCGTCTCCAACTAGATTACAAGATTAATTAGGAGAGGGGCAGAGATTTACTTTCATGCAGCTTCCTATAATGCCTCATTATAGGAGATGCTTAATAAAGGTTTAATGATGTTGGTCTGAAACAGCAAGTGTATTTGACCAGTAACACTCCAGACTACTCAACAACTTGGTTGTCTGTGTCCATGTCTATGGTCCATGGGCCAAGAACAAGAGCATCACCTGGGAGCTCATGAGAAATGCAGACTCTCAGGCCTACCTCAGACTTTTTCAGTCACAATGTGCATTGGAACAAGATCTCCATGTGATTTGTATGCACATTAAAGTCTGTGAAGCACTGTTGCATTCAGGGCTGTACTTTACTGATCCTACCGTGAACAACTCTTTCTCTTTGGCTTATATTTCTTCTTGTGTGTCTCAGACAATTGTTTTCCTCTTTCTTCCTCTTCTGCTTACATTAAAGGCCCACTAATTCCACCTTTCTAGTTCACCATATAATTCCAAGTTTTGTAAGGTTTAGTCCTCCATATAATGCTTTGAACTCTTCATAAAGAATAGCATCTAATCATCTGTGCTTCCTCAGCTAGCTTTGTTAATATTATAGGTACTTAGAAAACAGAGGGGATAATTTTCAGCCTTCTCAGCCTTATGTCTCCTAGACCAACGTTACCTGTCATTTCTGTCAAGAATCATGGATTACAATATAATTCTTTTTAAGTAAGGAGCAGGGGTAGGGAGATAGTTTCCCCAGAGGGAGTGATTTCTGATTCTCATAGCTGTGGCATCTTACACTTTGTATGGATAAGAGGCAAAGCAACTCAAAGAAATTTATTCTGAGATTTCATACACATAAGGGATTTTTATCTTTACTAATGTGGATTTTTGCTGTTTTGTCTTTCTAAAAGCCATAGTGCTTCAAAATTTAATGAGATTATATGATGTATTATCATCATTTGCAAATGCAATTATCAGCTGTGATTAATTTTGCTCCTTCTGAGAAGCAGTATTGGGTGTTATTTTCCCCTCCTGGCTGGTATTTGTGTCACTCATACTTTATGAACTTTGACCAGAACTACTGCAGAAGGGAGGAGCAAGCAATGGGGTGTTTGGAATAAGGCTTTTTATGACTGACTTTATGTGAGCCTTTATGAGAGCCTGGGAGGAAACATCTCACAGAAATGTACATCATCTGGAGAGAAAAACAATTTAATTCTTCATTTACACATATATATTACTAATTTGTCGAAGAAAAAAATAATACTGGATGTTTCCTGCTGATTTAAAGGATATGTTTGATTAAATTAAAGCGACATGAGCTCCTTCAATGGGACTTTCTCAAGACGCTTATGTAGGCATTATGTTTCAAGGAAGATATAGATGATTAGCCCTAGAATTCTGACATCTATTGAATAAATCAAATGGTAAGTCTCAGGCAGTTCCTCTATGTATTCAAGCAATAAATGTTTACACCCACAAGATTCCAAATCAGTTGATCAATTATGAAGCAATCAAGCTCCCTTGGAACCCTGAGAACTACTGTCTCCAAGAATGAACCAAGACACATTTTGAGATTATGTCACTGTTGGGTCCCAGTTGTGTCATCCTACTACCACCATTATCTGTACCACCATATAGGCAGGATAACTGAAGCCTTTGTTTGTTCCTTTCTCAGGAGAAAAGGATGGATTTGTAAGGCTTGGAGTGCCTGGGTTAGAAACAGGACTAACAACTATTAAATTTCACTCTACCAGGGATTCTAAAAGCCTTACCTGGTCAATTGTAAAAAGAGAATTATTGCAATTACAGCCTTCTCCTGGGGGGGCTCTCTGCCAAGAAAAAAAATCTAGTTGGCAGCTGCCTTTCTTATTTTCCATCTGTGCTTCACTCTCATAACTGCCTTTCATTCCTGCCAGCAACTTGTATCCCCAAGTTTCTCATCAGTGAAAGGCTTGGCTAGATGCTGAAGCAGGTACAAAGATGGATGAGGGGGATACTGAAATTGAAAGAAGTGAAGTGACTTGTCTTCAGTTGCAAAAGATAATGGCAGAGCTGACTAATGAGAGATGCTCAGTTATTTGTTGAATTGAACAGTTCTTCAAACTTTGGGAAAAATTAAAAAGAACAGCTCCTCATCAGGAACAGTTTTGGAATGCTCATATATAGTCCTACAACTTCATTATATAGATGTGGAAACTGTGGCCCAGATAGTGTGATTTGTCCAGAACTAAACTAAACCTGGGTCATCTGACACAGGCCAGTACTGCTTTTCCAGCATAATGTCTGATTAGTATTCCATAGGCCAACTATATCTACTGCTCTTTGGCTCAGTCTAGGAGTATACCTACTGTTTGTGCTGAGGAAGGAAATTCTGTCCTAATTTAAATCTTAGTGACATAAAACAGGATTTAGGATTTAAATTGGATGGGAGTAGGGCCTGACAATCTGTCTCTTCTGATGCTAAGGTGTCTAGTCACAAAATCCACCAGTGCCAAAGGTAAAATTGATTCATACTAAGCATAGTGCCCTGCACACTATAGCTGTACTCCTCCTTCCTAAAGAAGATGGAATGTTCAATTACTACATAATCATGTTTTCCTTGAAATGTACTTTCTAATAAGGGTAATTGTGTTAGAGTCACAGTGGGAATGTGAGCGATGATATAGATATGCTCCAAAGATCGAGTGCTAAGTCAGAAATGATCCAGACACCTGGAACAAGTGAGAAGAGAAATACCAAGAAGAGAAAAGTCCATGGAAAGAAACTACACAGGCAAAGTAGAAAAAGTCAGAAGCTTTTTAGTCCCATAAACACTATACCTTGAACTGGACTTGGTGAGTCACTAGTGATAAACTGATTAATAAAGGCAATACTACTCTTTCAAAGTGACAATGGCACTTTCTAACAAAAGAGAAAAGCATCTTTTCCATTTCTACACACTGATTCCAGGATATTGTTTTTCAATGTATACAAATTATAGTGTTATTCCTTGTGTACTGAACTACCATGCCTTCTCAGAGAGTTCTCTCTAGATTTGGAGCTCATCTGCTCAGAGTCAGGCATATTTTCTCCTCTGGATCTTTTTTTCCCAACTCATAGTATGTATTTGTAAGATCGTGTGGATAGGAGTGTGCAGTCTATGGTCATAAAATAAAAGAATATTAAGTGCACTAAATAGAGCTTGGAAGTTTGGTCTTGGCTTAGAGAACACCATCCTTACCCAGGATATGTGGAATAGGTAACCCATATATGGCACAATTTCAGGTATCTGGAACGTTCAGGCATTTCCTCTCCTTCCCTCACTCACACCTCTCTCAACTAGCACGTAAAATTCAACTGTCTCAACATTATTCTGTTAGTTCAAGGCCTTGGTCTCTGGTACAGTCTGCCTAGACCACTTATCAAGTTGTCACTAATCATTGACAGCTTATTGTGAGCCTATATTTGTAAGGGAAAGAGGAAGAAAAACAATGAGGGTCCTAGACCTCTAGTGCAGATAAAGCGCCACAACATAGATGCCAGATAGGGACAGGTAAATAGCCTACTTCACAATTTTGTCTTTGGTGGGCCTGCCCTAGAGGCAAGTAACAATGTTTATCAGGCAAGTGAATGCATAATTTGATCCCATTCATTGGATTTAAGAAGTGAAGGTTGGTGCCATACTACTAGATGCTCTAGGAGGCACAGAAGAAGCAGAAGGCATTGTCCTAGGCTTTCAAACCTGGAAGGAACGTCAGCAGATACAACCAAGACTGAAAAAGATAAAGCAACGTGTCCAAGATTACAAAAGAGAGTGACAGAGCTCTAACTAATGAGAGGCACTCGATATTGTTTGACTTGAACAGATTTTCAGTTAGAGAACTAATGTGATGAAAATAGTGTTTTTATCTCTTTGTAATACTATCTCACTATGTGTGACTTTCCAACACTGTGCTTTTAATGGAGCGTTTCCCTCTGAGTATGTGTGGATCCTTAGCATCCTCTTGCAGAGACCTCTATCTGCTACCTTAAATAAGCTTAGCCTTGAGATCTACATACTCTTTGGAAATAACCTGTGCATAATTTTTTAAATTCCTTTTTTTAATTTTGAAAAATTATGCATAAAATTTTAGTCATTTGCCTTTTGTATGCAAGGGCTTTGTATTATCTTGCAAAGTGATTCTTGTCATCTTTTCTGTAGAGGTATTTTTGGTTTTGGTTTTGTTTTTTAGTCAAACTTTTTACGAGCAGGTGAGTCTCAAGAGTAAATAATGAATTGCCTATTTGAATGTCTTCCCTGAATGTTAGGATGCATTCTATTAACCCAGAAATGCCAATCTGATGTAGTGCAAATAGAAGTTTTTCCCAGAATAGCACTTGGCACCTAGGCAGTGTGCGCATTTCAGCTTGTTTTATTACTTACGGTGGTGTAAGAGTTTTACTCTCATTCTGGGATGGACTCTGAGTGGTTCATTTGCATGCCTGTTATGATGATAATAGAGTATAATTTTTTTAAGATACAGTTTTGCTTTTTATCATCATTTGTTTCTCTTTTACCAGACTTTTAAGTTTGCTAGTTAGATCCACAAGAGAACTATCTGCTGTCTTTTAATGTTTATATTAGAAAGTTTAATGGAAGAGAGAGAATGTCTCTGTGGTAATTGGCCATTTCTGCCTCCTTAATAACATTCCAGAGCAAAGATCTTTTAGATAGCAATGCTCAGCAAAAGGCATTTGTGCCGCTTCGTCTTTGTTCATCCATTCTTACATTTTCATAAACATTTTGAGGGCCTTCACCAAATGGGCTTACCAAAGACTCTAGGCTTACTGTATGGCACTTGCTGCGTGGCTTGGGCCAGAGGATGGGTGAACTAAAAAGAAATTAACAAAAACAATTAGAGAATTCTGGAACATGGGAGTATTCAGAATTAACAAGGGTTTATGATATTAGATAAGTCCCAGCTCTGAAGAAAATTTTGACCATAGCATTTAAAAAAATTTTTTTAAATCTCTTAAATTATTTGCAACTCCATAGTAGACACTGCAGAAAGTAGGGGGACTCTGAGGATAAGTCACTCTTCTGCTGAGATGAGTGAGACATTGGCAGGGGAGGGGTGTGGAGAGGTGGCAATCTTGCGAAGCTCAGGGGAGGGTCTTGAATGGGAGTTAGAAGTAGGAAATTTATTTGAAACTTATGGTATATGGTTAAGAACTTGAGCTTTGTCTCCAAATCCTGGTTGTACCCTTTACTAGTTGAGTGACTTTGGACACTTAAACTCTATGAGCCTGCCTCCTCATCTGTGAAGGTGGTACAATAATTCAACTTAATGCTGTTGCTGTGAGATTCAATGGAGATAATATATTTAAAGCAGTGAGTGAAGTTCCTGACACATAGTAAGTGTTCAATAAATGGAAAATGGCATTAATATTTTATTTAATTGTCAATGTTTATTGTCTCCCCCAGGTTTCTCTTCTTATTGAAGTATCTCTGGAAAATGCTGTTTCAGTTTTTCCCCTTGCTTTTTGAAAAAACTAATTTACTGAGTTATTACACCATAAAAAGCACCTATTTTAATTGTACATTTAAATGAATTTTAGTAAATTTAACAAGTTCTGCAACCATCACCATAATCCAGTTTAGAACATTTTCATCAAAACCATCCCCAGGCAACCACTAATCTATTCTCTGTCTCTATGGATTCGACTATTCTGGACATTTCGTATAAATGGAATCATACAAAATGAAGTCTTTGGCGACCGGCTTCTTTCACTTATCATTATGTTTTCAAGGTTCATGTGGAAACATTCATGTTGTAACATGAATCAGTACTCCATTCCTCTTTATGGCTGAATAATATTTCATTGTGTGGATATACTACATTTTTTATCCATTCTTCAGTTAATGGGCATATGGGTTCGTGTCCACTTTTTGGCCATGAATAATACTGCTATGAACATTTGTGTTCAAGTCTTTGTGTGAGCATCTTTTATCTCTTGGGTAGATATGTAGAAGTGGAGTTGTAGTGGTATTTTTATTACTATTAGCAGTAGTATTTACTACTGTATCCTAGTTTACCTGATAATTAGTCAGGCGTACTGAATCCTATGGCAAAAAAAAGTAGCTAACTTCAGATGCTCCTTAAGGAAGCATCCCTAAAAATAAAACAAAACAAAAAACAGTAGCCCTTAAATAAATAAAAAAATCAAAGATTCCTGCAGGAAACCAAGTTTAATCATGGGATGGGTCATTTGAAGACATTTTATTGACATCAACTTTGGGAGAATTCTAACACTGGTTTTGTTTTTTAACACCTCCGATTTTGTCTTGTCTACACTTTTGTAAGATGACCATCTGAATGTCAATAGGACATATGATGCCTCAGGATGGTGCAGATTTCCCAGTGATTAATACAGGGTATAAATAATGGTGTCTGAATCTGGGCATCAAAGCAAGGAAGATATATCTTGTGACATCCCTGCCTTTTTTGCCTGGGATGCACAAATCAGCCCTTAACAGCAGTGGGAGAGAAGAGAAATGCTTTCACACCAGTCAGTGGAATGAAATACAATTGTATGGCAAGGAAGCCCACACAATTGTTTGTCGACAGTGAAGGCATAAGAACTTTCTAGGTTCCTAGCTAATGGGTCATATTCAGAATCCCTCATTTAAAGCAATAAGTGAGTTCATGAAAAGTAATTGATGCTCATATTGTGATCCTACTATTGTTATGTATTTTAGTACCAACTGTATGCCCAGCTTGTAGAATTAGTCCTTTAGGCAGGGGTGCAAAGCTATCTTTTTCACACACACACACACACACACACACACACACATTTCAACAGATAATGACAAAATGCAATATTATTGTTATAATTTATATATTGCGATAGGATTTCAACAAAGGCAAGGTAGGTTGGAGAGCTGAGGTTAAGCAGTCAACAAAATCATATTTTTACATTTTCTCTCATTGTGGTTTCTTTGGTTCCTAGTCCTTGCCCTACTCATATCTTTTGTAAGAAGGAAATGAGTTATTCTGATTTAAACTCTGGTAGTAAAACCCAGTGACCAATGTGCCAAGCCAAAGGATTCAGTCAGGTTAGGTGACTGTGGAGTAGTATTTCTCAAAATGTGGTCCAGGGAACTTCCTTCATCCAAATAACCTAACACACATCCTAAAAATGCATGGAAGTGCGGCCCAGAAGTATTCATTTTGATCCCACTCTCCAGGTGATTGTGATGCACACTGGCTTGAGAACACTGAAGTGGAAGTCTTGATGTTATCTTTGCTTTACCTCCATCAGTTACCCAAATGTAACTTGATTGGAAAGGATTCAATGGGATATTATATGTAAGCTAGAAATGAATAAAGAGTAGGAATGTGTGACACTTCCTGTGGCTTCCATCAGAGTCTCAGACAACTCTGTGACCTCAGGAAAGATTAAGAACAGCTGTTATTGGAGACCTTGAGTGAGGTCTCTGGCTTCAGTCCTATTTCTTTTGTGCTCCTAGCTATGCCAGCAGAACAGCAGCATCAAAGAGTTGTGTCATGGGGCTCATTGTCATGATGAGAGGGAGCAGTGGTCCTGATACAGCTTCACGAGTACTAGGGAAGGCTATAGAGGACCCACATTCAAAGAGGCCTTTGAGAAGTAGAGACAATCTCCTTCTACCTAGTAAGGTCCCCATACTTCCTGCCTACCAGAGACAGAGGTATCATGTCAACTGGATTCTAGAGTAGTAACATCTTAGATTGTAGAGGGAGGACGTGAGTACTTGTTTGCTGATATGAGTGAGGAAACTAGACAGAAGCTTCAGGAGAGTGGTGATCTGGTTCTCTGCCCTGATGACTCTCCCCTCTCTACGAGGAAATCACCTACTTTTTATTTCCCTCCTTTGGAATACCCACTTTCTTTCCTGTCTGCTACTGAAAGTCCTCTCCGTTATTCAAAGCCTAGCTCAAGCTTTATCTCCTCCACAGACTTTTCCAGGGTAGCTTTTCTACCACACTGATGTTTTTCTTCAATTACATCATATAGCACATAATCAATGTCTAGAAGATATTGCCTTATTTAAATTTTTTTGCATGTATTTATCTCCACAATTTGATTATAAGCTACTGGTAGACACGGCAGAACTGCCTTGATTCCTGTGGTATTACTCAACAAATCTAACATAGTACGCACTAGGCATATAGTAGGTATTCAGTCACCTGAACTGAAGTGCCTGGGATATTGATTTAGAAAGGGTTTTGAACCTACCACCCCAAAATATGCCACTTTGGCATATTGATTATTTTGAGATGAAGGCACTGGAGAAACAGCATATGCAGGAAGAGCTCTCTGACGTCCCACTTTCTACCTAAAAGGCAGGTCATAAAATTTCCCGTGAGAAAGATGCCTTCCTGGATCATAGGACATTTCTATTTTTAATTTTTTGAGAAATCTCCATACTGTTTTCTATAGTGGCTGAACCCGTTTGCATTCCCACCAGCAGTATGGGAGGGTTCCCTTTTCTCCATATCCTCTCCAACACCTGTTATTCCTTGTCTCTTTAATAAGAGCCATACTGATGCATGAGGTGATATTTCATTGTAGTTTTGGTTTGCATTTCCTTAATAATTAGTGATGTTGAACATCTTCTCATTTGCCTGTTGGCTGTCTGTATATCTTCTTTGGAAAAAGGTTCAGATCCTTTTTGCGTTTTTTAATTGAGTCGTTTGTTTTTTTTGTTGTTGAGTTGTATGTGTACTTCATATATTTTGGAAATTAACCCCTTATCAGATATGTGACTTGCAAATATTTTCTCCCAATTGTTAGATTGTCGTTTCAATTTTTTATTTTTTATATTGATTGATCTTCTGCCAAGAAGACCTCTTTTTTTTTTTTTTTTGAAGATTGGCACCTGAGCTAAAACTGTTGCCAAACGTCTTTTTTTTATTCTTCTCCCCAAAGCCCCCCAGTACATAGTTGTACATTCTAGTTGTGAGTGCCTCTGGTTGTGCTCTATGGCACGCTGCCTCAGCATGACCTGACGAGCGGTGCCATCTCCACGCCCAGGATTTGAACCGGTGAAACCCTGGGCTGCCGAAAGCAGAGCATGTGAACTTAACCACTCGGCCACAGGGCCAGCCCCTCAATTTATTTTTTTTAATATTTTTTTAGAATAACTATGGTTTATTTGCTAAGTATGTTAATATTCAGGGTATCTGGGGAAAATGTACAAGGTATATATTCTAAGGTATATGGGAATTCTTTTAATTTTTTTAAAATTGTATTGAGGTCATATTGGCTTTTAACATTGTGTAAATTTCAGTTGAACATTATTATATTTCAGTTTCTGTACATATCTCATCACATTCACCACCAATAATCTAGTTTTTATCTATCACTGTACACATATGCCCCTTTACCTCTTTTTGCCCTCCCCTGGCTCCCTTTTCCTCTAGTAAACACTAATCGGTTCTCCTTATCCATGCGTTTGTTTATCTTCCACATGTGAGTGCACTCATATGGTGTTTGTCTTTCTCTGTCTAACTTACTTTGCTTAGCATAATACCCTCAAAGTCCATCCATGTTGGCACAAATGGCATGATTTTGCCTTTTTTATTGCTAAGTAGTATTCCATTGTATATATATACACCACATCTTCTTCATCCATTCATCAGTTGATGCGCACTTATGTTGCTTCCACATCCTGGCTATTATGAATAATGCTGCGATGAACATAGGGATACATAAATTTTTTGAATTGCTGATTTCATATTCTTTGGATAAATACCCAGTAGTGGAATATCTGGATCATGTGGTATTTCTATTATTAGTTTTTTAAAAAAAATGTCCATAGTATTTTCCATAGTGACTGCACCAGTTTGTATTCCCGCCAGCAGTGTATGATGGTTCCCTTTCCTCTAAATCCTCTCCAACACTTGTTATTTCTTGTCTTTTTAATAATTGCCATTCTGATGGGTGTGAGGTGATATGTCATCATAGTTTTGATTTACATTTCCCTACAAATTAGTGTTGTTGAACATCTTCTCATGTGCCTGTTGGCCATTTGTATACTTTCTTTGGAAAAATGTCTGTTATTATCCTCTGCCCATTTTTTGATTGGATTGTTCATTTTGTTGTTGTTGAATTTTACCAGTTCTTTATATATTTTCGAAATTAAGCCCTTATCAGATATATGACTTGCAAGTCATATATTCTCCCAGTTGGTTGGTTGTCTTTTCATGTTGTTGATGGTTTCCTTTGTTTTGCAGACGCTTTTTAGTCTGATGTAGTCCCATTTGTTTATTTTTTCTTTTGTTTCTCTTGCCTGAGTAGACGTGATATTTGAAATGATACTGCTAAGACTGATGTCAGAGAGTATACTGCATATATTTTCTTCTAAGAGTTTTATTGTTTCAGGTCTTACATTCAAGTCTTTAACCTATTTTGAGTTAATAATGGTCTAATTTCATTCTTTTGCATGTGGCTGTCCAGTTTTCCCAACGATTTATTGAAGAGAGTCTCCTTTCTCCATTTTATGTTCTTGGCTCCTTAGTTGAAGATTAGCTGCCCATAAATGTTTGATTTTATTTCTGGGCTCTCAGTGCTGTTCCATGGATCTGTGTGTCTGTTTTTCTGCCAGTAGCATGCTGTTTTGATTACTATAGCTTTGTAGTATAATTTGACTTCAGGGAGTGTGCTACCTCCAACTTTGTTCTTTTTTTCTCAGGATTGCATTGGCTATTTGAGGTATTTTTTGTTTTGTATAAATTTTAGGATTCTTTGTTCTATTTCTGTGAAGAATATCATTGAGATTCTGATTGGAATTGCATTGAATCTTTAGATTGCTTTCAGTAATATGGACATTGTAACAGTGTTTATTCTTCCATCCCACATGCATGGAATATCTTTCTATTTCTTTATGTCTTCTTCAATTTCTTTCAATAATGTCTTATAGTTTTCAGTGTATAGGTCTTTCACCTCCTTGGTGAAATTTATTCCTAGATATTTTATTCTTTTTGTTGTGATTGTAAATGGAATTGTATTCTTGACTTCTCTTTCTGCTAGTTCATTATTAATGTATAGAAATGCAATGGATATTTGTATGTTGATTTTGTAGCCTGCAACTTTTCTGTATTTCTTGATTATTTCTCATAGTTTTTTGGTGGAGTCTTTAGGATTTTCTATATATAGAATCATGTCATCTGCAAATAATGACAGTTTAAGTTCTTTCTCTACAATTTGGATCCCTTTATTTCTTTTCTTGCCCAATTGCTCTAGTTAAAACTTCCAGTACTATGTTGAATAGTGGTAAGAGTGGGCATCCTTGTCTTGTTCCTGCTCTGAGAGGAATGGCTTTTGGTTTTTCTCCATTGAGTATGATGTTGGCTCTGGCTTTGTCATATATGGCCTTGATTATGTTGAGGTACTTTCCTTCTATCCCCATTTTGTTTAGAGTTTTTATCATAAGTGGATTTTGGATTTTGTCAAATGCTTTCTGTATATCTATTGAGATGATCATGTAATTTTTATTCTTCATTTTGTTAATGTGATGTAGCACGTTGACTGCTTTGTGGATGTTGAACCATCCCTGTGTCCCTGGAATAAATCTCACTTGATCATGGTGTATGACACTTTTATTGTATTGTTGTATTCAATTTGCTAACATATTGTTGAGGATTTTTGCATCTATGTTCATCAGAGATACTGGCCTGTAATTTTCCTTTTTTGTGTTGTCCTTGTCTGGTTTTGGTATCAGGGTAATGTTGGCCTCATAAAATAAGTTAGGAAGTGTCCCATCCTCTTTAATTGTTTGGAATAGTTTCAGAAGGATAGGAATTAAATCATCTTTGAACATTGGGTGGAATTCATCAGAGAAGTCATCTGGTCCTGGAGTTTTGTTTTTTTGGAGGTTTTTGGTTACTGTTTCAATCTCTTACCTTGCGGTTGGTCTATTCAGATTCTCTTTTTATTTTTGATTCAGTTTTGGGAGATTGTATGATTCTAAGAATTTTTCCATTTCTCCTCGGTTATCCAGTTTTTTGGCATATCACTTTTCATAGTGTTCTCTTATAATCCTTTGTATTTCTGTAGTGTACACTGTAATTTCTCCTCTTTCATTTATGATTTTATTTATTTGAGTCTTCTTTTTTTCTGAGTGATTCTGGCTAAGGATTTGTCAATTTTGTTTATCTTTTCACTGTACTGCTATAAATATCCCTCTTAGTACCACTTTTGCTTCATCCCATAAGTTTTGCCTATGTTGTGTTTTCATTTTCATTTGTCTGTAGACATTTTTTGGTTTCTTCTTTGATTTCTTCATTGATCCAACAGTTGTTTAGTAGCATGTGGCTTAGTCTCCACATATTTGTGATTTTCTCAGCTTTTTTCTTATAGTTGATTTCTTGTTTCATAGTATTGTGGTTGGAAAGGGTGCTTGATAAGATTTCAATATTCTTAAATTTATTGAGGCTTGCTTTGTTCCTCAACACATGGTCTATCTTTGAGAATGTTCCCTGTGCACTTGAGAAGAATGTGTCTTCTGCTGTCTTTGGATGGAATGTTCTGTATATATCTATTAAGTCCCTCTGGTCTAGTCTTTCATTTAAGGTCACTGTTTCCTTGTTGACTTTCTGTCTGGATGATCTATCCATTGACATAATTGGGATGTTAGATTCCCCTACTACTATTGTGTTGCTATCAGTTTCTCCCTTTAAGTCTAATATTTCTTTATGCACTCTGGTGCTCTTGTGTTAGGTGCATATATATTAATATGTATTATGTCTTCTTGGAAGAATGTCCCTTTTATCATTGTATAATGCCCATCTTAGTCTCTCCTTACCTTTTTTATATTGAAATCTGCTTTTTTGGGATATAAATATGGGTACAGTCACTTTCTTTTGCTTGCCATTTGCCTTGAGTATTATCTTCTATCCCTTCACTCTGAGCCTCTGTTTGTCTTTAGAGCTGTGTTTCCAGGTGGCAGCATATTCTTGGGTCTTGTTTTTAATCCATCTAGCCACTCTTTGTCTTTTGATTGATGAATTCAATCCATTGACATTTAGAGTGATTATTGATATATGAGGGCTGTATAATGCCATTTTATCTTTTGTTTTCCGGTTGTTCTATAGTTCCATTAGTTCTTTTCCCTTGTATTTCTGTCTGCCATTTCAGTTTGGTGGTTTTCTGTGCTGGTTTTCTCTTTATTTATGATTTGTGACTCTGCTCTGATTTTTTGTTTTGTGGTGACCATGAGGTTTGTATAAAATATCTCATAAGTGAGATACTACATTTTCTTATAGCCTCTTATCTCCATTAGCCTATGCAGGTTCCATCCTTTTCCTCTTCCCCTTCTATGTTTTAGTTGTCACAAATTATTCTTTTTTGTATTGTGAGCTTGTGACTAAATTGAAGTGGTTATAGTTATTTTTGATGCTTTCTTTCCCTTTGTCCTTTATTTTATAATTAAGTGTTTGCTAACCTATTGTGATGTAGAACTGCAATTTTCTGATTTTGTCTTTCCATTTGTCTTTTTGTTCAAAGCTTTGTAAACCTTTGCCTTTTTGTTTCAGGTGAGAGGGATCCCTTTGACATTTCGTGTAAGGCAGGTCTAGCAGTGATGAACTCCCTCAGCTTTTCTTTGTGTTGGAAAGCTTTTATTCCTCCATCATATCTGAAGGATGATTTCGCTGGATAGAGTGTTCTTGGCTGATAGTTTTTATCTTTCTGTATTTTGAATCTATCGTTCGACTCTCTCCTTGCCTGTAGGTTTCTGCTGAGGAATCTCCTGAAAGCCTGATGCGAGTTCCTTTGTAGGTTATTTTCTTCTCTCTTGCTGCCCTTAATTTTTTTTCCTTTGCCATTTAATTTTGACAGTTTTTATATTATATACCTCAGAGAAGGTCTTTTTCATTGATGTAATTAGGTGTTCTATTATCTCAATGTACTTGTATGTCTAGTGGCTTCTCCAGGGTTGCAAAGTTTTCAGCTATTATTTCTTTGAATAAGTACTCTGCTCCTTTCTCCCTCCCTTCTCCCTCTCAAATACCTATAATCCTTATGTTACTTTTTCTAAATGAGTCAGATATTTCTCTAGAATTTCTTCATTTTTAAAAAATCTTATTTCTCTCTCCTCTTCCACCTGGATCACTTCTGGGTTTCTATCTTCAAGCTCATTAATTCTTTCTTCATAAAGTTTGCTCTATTTTTTATTCTTTCTGAATTATTTTTATCTCATTAATTCTGTACTTCCAGAATTTCTGTTTTGTTATTTTGTAGAGCCTCAACGTCTCTGATGAAGTATTCCTTTTGTTCATTAATTTTATTCCAAAGCTCATTGAACTGTCTGAGTTTTCCTATAACTCGTTGAGTTTCTTTAGAACAGCTATTTTGAATTCTCTGTCTGTCAGACTATAATCTTCTGTGTCTTCAACTTTGGTTTCTGTAGAGCTGTCATTCTCCTCCTGTTCTGCTGTATTACTGTAGTTCTCAATGGTGTTTGATGAATTGATCCTCAGCCTATGCATTTGGGGTAGTAACCACATTTCTTCTTTGGGTATGGCTTTGCTTACTTTGGTTCTGAGCTGCTTCTGGTTATATGTGAGAGCCTGCAATTTCCACCCTCCATTGCCTCTGCAAGAGGTGACATCAGTGCCCTCCTTTTGCTGCTTGTGCCTCTGAGGTTGCTGGTGCCTTACTGCTTTCCATGTTGCTGCAGTCTCAGGTGTTGCCACCAGGGTCACTAGGCTGTGAGCACTTCTGCTGCTTCTTGGGTTGCCTGGGCCTCGTGTTCCCCCCCTTGCTCTCTGTGGGCTCTCTATGGGCTCACGTCCTGCTGCCCCATGCTCCACCTCTGCTGAAGCTCCTGGGTTATGTGGGGGTGCTGGTAGCACTGCTGCCAAGGGCACTGGGTTCACAGGTGTTGCTGTTGCTGTTGCTGTCAGTGACCAGGGTTATTGTATGCAGCCCCCACTGCTGGAAGAGGCAGTGTTAGGGGTGCTGCCCCTGGAGGCTGGGTCTTGGGTTCTGCTGTGGTTCCTGAAGCCTCACGTCACAAGTGCCACATACCACTGCTACAGATATATAGATGCATGGATCACTCAGGTGTTCTGTGTAGGGAGTTCTTTCTTGGTCACAGGATGTCTGAGGAGTTGTAACTTATAGGGGAGAGACAAAGGGAAAGACTCACTCCACCATGATGCTGTTGTCACCTAGGTTGTCTTTTTGTTTTGTTGCTGGTTTCCTTGGCTGTGCAGAAGCTTTTTAGTTTGATGTAGTCCTACTTGTTTATTTTTTCTTTCATTTCCATTGCCTGAGGAGACATTGCATGCAAAAAGACACTGCTGGGGCTGGCCCCGTGGCCGAGTGGTTAAGTTCTCGCACTCCACTGCAGGCGGCCCAGTGTTTCATTGGTTCAAATCCTGGGCGCAGACATGGCACTGCTCATCAAACCACGCTGAGGCAGCATCCCACATGCCGCAACTAGAAGGACCCACAATGAAGAATACACAACTATGTACCGGGGGGCTTTGGGGAGAAAAAGGAAAAAAATAAAATCTTCAAAAAAAAAAAAAAGAGAGACTGCTAAGACCAATGCCAAAGAGCATAATGCCTATGCTTTCTTCTAAGGGTTTTATGGTTATGTTTTATATTCAAGTCTTTAATCCATTTTGAGTTAATTTTTGTGTATAGTGCAAGTAATGGTCTACTTTCATTCATTTGCTTGTGGCTGTCCAATTTTCCCAGCACCATTTATTTGAGAGACTTTCCTTTCTCCAGTGCATGTTCTTGGCTCCTTTATCAAAGATTAGCTGTCCATAGATGTGCAGTTTTATTTCAGGGCTCTCAATTTTGATCCATTGATCTATGTGTCACCATACATATGTGCCCCTTTGTCCCTTTTGCCCTCCCCCTCACTCCCTTGCCTTCTGGTAACCACCAATCTATTCTTCTTATGTATGTGTTTGTTAATCTTCCGCCTATGAGTGAAATCATTCTCTGTCTAACTTATTTCACTTAGCAAAATACCCTCTAAGCCCCTCCATGTTGTTGCAAATGCCACACTTTTGTCTTTTTTATAGCTGAGTAGTATTCCATTGTGTGTATCTATATATATACACTATATCTTCTTTATCCAGTCATCCATTGATGGGCACGTGGGTTGCTTCCAAGTTTTGCTATTGTGAATACTGCTGCAGAGAACATAGGGATGAATACATCTTTTCAAATTAGCATTCTCGTGTTCTTTGGATAAATACCCAGAAGTGGAATAGCTGGATTATATGGTGTTTCTGTGATGTAGTCTATATAGAAGCTGAAATATAATGATGTACACCTGAAATTTCTATGATGTTATAAACTCATGTGACCTCAATAAAATCATTTTTTTTAAAAATAAAGATGCCCTGCCTATACCAGGGAGAGAGAGAACATTCTTATCACTGAAGACTGAGAACCAATGTCAAAATGGATCTGTGGAAACAAACCTACTGAAATAGCCCTTATTTTCCATTAGGTTACCCTATATATATTTCCTACCTACTGTCCCACAATTTGCTGTCCCTAGCCCAAGCCCCTTTCTCTTGTCGTATCCCCACAATTTACTGTTCTTTGTCTCAAAAGGTGTATAAGCTCTTGGGCCTAATGGCTTCTTTGAGTCATCACTTTCCCTTTGAAGACTCCTGTGTACATGTAAAAATATTAAATAATTATTTGTATGCTTTTCTGCTGTTAGCCTGTCTTATCACAGTTTAATTTTTAGGCCCAGCCAGATAACTTAGGAGGGTAAAAGGAATTTTTTTCTTCTCTATAATTACTTATAATTCTATTATGATAACTGTATATCTTCAAAGCTAATGTAGAAAGAATGCCAGTAGAGAAATGAAAAACTCACATCAAAAGAAAGACACTTATATTAAGTGAAAAATAACTGTAGTTTTAATAAATTTGAACTCAGAGCCAAAAAAATAAACTTTTCCAATTATGTCAGATTTTGTTTATAAGGGAGAGGTGGCAATGTTCCCTCAAAACTGAAGGAAAATAATTGAGCACTTGATTCTCACTTTTAAGTGAATTTTTCTTTGAAAGTGAATAGCTTTTAAAAGCATCAGAGGCTAGCTCTTAAGAACCAAATAACCCAACAAAAGATTTCAGCATGCAATTAAAGTATTACTAAAAAAGAGAGCAGAAACCAAGGAGGTGGCACTAGTAGCATAATAGACAATAGAGTTTGGGGGTGGGAACTGAGTATGAATAAAATAAAAATGGTAGGGGAGAAGACCACAGAAAAAAGGAGCAGAGGCATGTCTAGCAATGAAGATACAAGGAAGAAAAACATAGATGGAACAGAAAACAGAGGTAAATGGAAAACAGTTCATGGTAGGAAGCTTGGAAGAAAGTGACTAGGAGAGAAAATATAGCTGAGAACTGAGCATTTCATATGTTCCAGCAAAAAATGACTACTCAGGAATGCAAGTAAGAAAGCTGACTCTCATCTGCTTTTAGGCAAGCTACTGAGAGCAACACAAGGGTTACCAAGAGAAGCCCCTTGACCAAAAGTAGCACCTCCCCATGAGGAGCCTGAAATCCCCACCATTCAACTCATTCTTCGGGTTAAAGCTTTCCACTTCCGGGTGTCATTCCTTAAAAGGCAATTTAAATTGACTGGAAGAGTTAAAATACATACAGCTTATATGTGGGAAATGGACCCTTTTAAATGTGCCCATTACCCAAAAGGAACAAAATATTTCATGATGTCACTTGTCCCGCCTCAACTCTTCCTGATCCCTACCCCCTTGCTTATTACACTCCAGCCATAAATGAACACGTCATGATCTTTCATACTCCTGTGCCTTTTGTATGTGCCATTCCCTCTGCTGAGAATGCTCTCTTCCTACCTTTTCCATAACCCCAGCTCAAAAATATCTCCTCTGTTAAGCCTTCCTTGTGTTGACTTCTGTGCTTCCTCTGCAATTTGCGTATGTCTTACTTTGAGTAATATTGTTGATATATTGTAATTTGTGGTTTCAATATCTATATTCCTCTCTAGGCCACAGTTTCAGACTCCTAAACCAACTGAATTTTATTCTGTAATAACATGAATCAATTGGTAGAGGCAGTACTGTCTTTAAAATCTGGGTCACTGTAGGGGCCGGACTGGTGGTGTAGTCATTAAATTCGTGCAGTCTGCTTTGGCCACCCAGGGTTTGCAGGTTCAGATCCCGGGCGTGGACCTACACACTGCTCATCAAACCATGCTGTGGTGGCATCCCACATACGAAATAGAAGAAGATGGGCAGAGATGTTAGCTCAAGGCCGATCTTCCTCAGCAAATGGGGGAAGATTGACAACAGATGTTAGCTCCAGGCTAATCTTCCTCACCAAAGAAAAGAAAAATCTCGGGCACCAGAGACAGAGAAACTTGGGTTATAATCCTTTCTCTGACATTTCCTAACTGTGTGACTTTGGATAAGTTATATTTCCTCTCTGAGCCATAGGTTTGTCATTTAAAAACCAGGGATAACAACAACAATAATGATATCTAATAGTATTATGGAGAGATTTGAATAAAATAATGCATGCATGTGAAATTCCTTAGTCTGTTCAGATGTTTTAAGCCTCCATCTATGGAAAAATACAAAAGAAGCAGGACTAGGAGTCAAGAATATTGAATGCTATTTTGATTTTCTGCACTGATTCATTTTTTTAATCCCAGCAAGTTACTCAAGTCCCCCATTTTTCCTATTTCCAACAAACATCATTGAGATACCGGTCTCCTACATTCCTGTGTGACTGTTGAGTTTAAACAGAGAGAGTAACCTAGAATGAGATTGGAGCTTCTCGGGTGAAATAGCTAAGAAATGCCAGGTGTTGCTATGGCCCTCTGAGAAATAGCCAATCATCCTAATCACAATTGTTACCATTTCTTATAATGGGCTTACTTATAATGTGCCCAGGCACTAGGCCAAGTATTTTATTTATAGTTCTCTGTTTTTAGTCATGTATAAGCTAAGACTGGTTGGTTACTGGGCAGGCGTGCAATGAGAATGTTCAAGTATGGAATTTAGAAGCCTGGAAGTATATGACTATTCTTTCGCAGCATCTTTCACTTTCTTGTAGAAGTAAAGTTTTCTCTTTTTTGTCCTTCCCTTACTGTCCCTCTAGATGTTTTTCCTTTGTTCAAAGCAATATGAAGAGAACTATACCCTCAACCATTCTCTGAAGTCCTGTGTCACGTCTGGAAGCTAGTTCATGGGGAAAGCTATAAAAGTTGAAATACCAGCTCTGCAAAAACAGCCATAAGTGCCTTCTTACTAGAGTGAGGTTACTGCTAAGGTATAATTAGTAGTAACACATATATTAGCAATTAGAAAGTCAGGGGAATCGAGACGTGAACAAAAGACCATCTGTTATGAGAGAAATATCCAACCCTCAAAATCAGTAGGTAATAGATGCTCTTTTCTCGAAACATAATAAATAGTTAAAGAATAACAAAGAAATGTCTTATTGCTTGCTAAAAATACTCTTGGGAATTCCCCCAAAAGAGCTACACAATAATAATATAGTTCTGATTTTTAAAAAATCAAGCTAGAAATAAGAACTGGTAGCAATTTTCCTCTGATCTTATTCCGATGTTCAGGGACTCCCTCAAAATTAATTTCAGACCTCAAGTGTTAATTGTTAACAAAAGCGATTTCTGGATATGATTAAAACAGCCTTTGAAATTAAAATCTTTTTAACTCATTAGTGAAAATCACATGAAAGATATTTGGTTTAACTCCCAAATGTAGCAGACCACGAGGAGTCACGTGCTACCCTGGAGAGCAGGAGAAACCTGAGACCTAAAGTTCTGCCTTCTCCACTTAATGTGAGACCCTGGGCAGTTTCTTAACTTCAGTAAACCTCACTTTCCTTCTCTATAAAATGGGAATAATAATATTTCCCAGCTCTTAGTGTTATTGTGAGTTTTAAAGGAAATAATGCAAGCAAGCATTTAGCCCAGTGCTGCTGCTGCTGCTTTTGTTGTTGTCCTTATCCCTGTGACAGACAGAATTCTGGGCAAGATGGAGGAGGGATTGATCCTGAGTGACTGTCTATGTCTTCACCTAATGGAGGCAGATTGATCTGGGATCTCTAAAATGAGGATTAATAGTATTAGTACTCAATGCACAGGGCTATGAGAATGCAAGGAGGTGATGCAGGTAAAATAGCCTAGTACCTGGCATGTAGTAAGCACTCAATAAACGTTAGCTACTACTATTATTATTTAGCACAGTATCCGGTGCATAGACTCTCAACAGGTATTAGCTCTTATTGTTACTCCTGAGAATCCCTTTGTCCACCAAATAATTATCAGAGGGCAGAGATGCCTCAGCATTGGCCAGTGTTTGGGGAAAAGCTACACTGCTGGTGGACTTGAGCAGTGACTTGGAGAGGGGTACTGAGGAGAGGCAAAAGAAATGATACTTCTTATATAATATAGATTAGATATGGAGGAATGAGAACTTCATGCTAAATTAAGGTGACTAGGCATTCAGTTAAAGATGCTCCATCCCTGCCTTAGCATATCCTTTTCTTCACATCATTTATCATGGTTATTGGAACAGTGTCAGCAGATTTCTAAGACAAAGCCACACTGCCAAATAAGTTGATGTCCTATTTCTCTTCAGTTTTAATCTGATTGTCAGATCTAACTTGGGGAGATAGACTTGAATTATTTCCAGATAACCTATGTGAACACTCCACAAATCTCTTGAGATGTACTCAAGTCAGAGTGCTGGTTTGCCTTCAGTTGTAATGCAAGGTCAGGGCTTCCAACACAGCTGTCATTTCCATCCTTTAGTGCTTATGTCCTCAGCAAGACCATGTTTATTAATCCTAGGGTGCTGTGGCTCCAGAACCATCTGAGGGACTGTGTGGGCCAGGGAAATCTACCCTGAGGAAGTGCTCCTCACAGTTTTATCCTTATAATATCAGGTTAAAAGAAGAATGAAAAACAATCTGTGAGAATGGAGGGAAAGCCTTTTCTTGCGTAAGATGCTGGGAGTTTGTGGTGGCTGTGGGGCTAGTACACATATGAGCTAGCTTGGTAACTGAAGACCTCTCCTCTGTCTGCCTCACTGGGTCACTACTTAGTCCATCAGCAATGTAGGGCTTCCCCAAACTCCAGCCAGGCCCCGGAGCATCTTTGCTACAGTGCTTATTTGGTGAACAGGAGGATTCTCAGGAGATTGTTTCAGGAGGCTCAGATATTTAAGATAGAGTTGCTCTGTTTATACTTGCCACGACTGCTCTCACTCTGTTAAATTTACTTGTTCTTTGGGTAATTTTGGTCGTGACTAGGACTGGACTGCCCAGACAGTAAGTGGGCATTTGCCTGTGATATGCTAACCTGAGCCGCTTCCTTCCTTTCCTTCCTTTCTTCCCCAATTACTCAAGTAGTAAATAATAGGTGAGCATATACCTACCACCTGACAGACAGGCAGAGTGTAGGGCTGGAGATATGTAATAATAATCAAAACATGCCTGGCCCTTGCCCTTAGTTGGTCAGTACAGTTAGGATGTGAGCATTAATATCAGCCGTACAGTTGTAGACAGTGACAAGTGAGTGGAAATACTCCCTAATGCACATTCTGAGCACTCCACACGTTGCTCTTATCCTTCACAAGATTTGTGTCAGTTCTCTTTTCTCATGAGGAACTTTAAAAAAAACTAAATAAAAATATATATTTAGAAGCACAGTACCATCCTACATATATATGTGTGTGTGTGCGCACATAATCCAAGGTTACCGAAACTCTTGTAAAGATAGGGACCCAGTATGTGGGGAAATGAGGGGACTTAAGAAATGTGGCTGTTTGTAAACAGCTTACTTATTCTTATTGTGATACAAGAGAAAATCAAGAAGAACCAGATTGTCGTCTTTAATTTCTGAAGATACTGCTGTTTTACCTCTTGAGTGCCTCTAGTCTAAAGAGTTGACAATGATGTGTTAAGTGACTTATAGATACATCCTTCCCTTCTCCATCTCATTGAAGTGCTTGATCAAAAAGCAGGAGAAATTTAAATATTAAGTGATGTCCCCCTCCACACTCGAGGTTACTGGGGAAATAAGTAGGGTCTTTTTGTGCATAACCCAGGCTCCTTGGCTTTCAGCTCTGTGATCATTAATGGGTGCTAACCCCACAGATAGAGCATAAGAGAATGCCTGTTAAATAGGATGTGAGAGACACTGAAGGTTCCAGCCACCGGCCTCCTCCTCTGAAGTAGAAACCTCATCTCCCACTTCAGTGGCTTCTTTGGGACCTGTAGAAGCCTGTATTTGAATGTCAAATATCTCCTCTGAGGGCAGCATCACACAATTCCATCCCATGGAGAAGATGGTGTTAGTGGGCTAGTGGATGTTCCCCTGTGAAGAAGGACTCAGAAAAGGTCCAAAATCTGAAATGCCTTCAGATGGATTTCTACAGTTTAAGACTAATGGATGCTAAGGCTGCTGAATCTTGGTACATCTTGATACCAGCTGCAAGCTGAGGTATACATGAAAATGAAAAACATAAGGCACTAAAGGAGAGAGAAATAGACATAGAAAGGATCGAATGAGAGTGACCTGAGACAACCTTTCCCTATTTTATAATTTTGTTAGGTTGACACTGCTTTCCTTTACAGAGCTAATCACAATATAAGGAATAGAGTCCTTGAGTTTTCTGTCTATCTGCTCCACTTGACTGCAAGCCCTTTGAAGGTAGTTGTTTTGTATCACTTGCCCCTAGAAAAGGATATGCTAATATGTGATAAATGCTCAGCAGATATTGGGTGAAAAAAAATGAATGTGTTTCAGGTTTCTGAAAATTTTGAAGCTTCTCTCACATTCTTTATTCTGGTCAAATATTTTCTTATCATATGTCTTTGGTGACCACCCTACCTAAAATTGGACCTTCATGCTCCAGCACCTTAACTTGCTATATTTGGCTCTATAGCAATTATCACTATCTGAAATTATACAATTAATTCTTATCCTGTTATTGTCTGTCACCTCTGCTAGAAGCTAACCTTCATAAAGTCAGGGACCCTGTTTGTATGTTCACTGCTGAATCTCCAGTACTTAGAACAGTGTCCAACACAAAATAGCACCTCAATAAACATTTGTTGAAGAATGTACCAACAGCTCTAGGAATGGTCACCCAATTAGTTTTACTCCAATTAATTTTTGTTAATTTTGGATTCCAAAGAATATCAGATAAGTTTGGAAAATAATATTAAACACAGACCTTTAGAGAGAAAAATTGCTTCTAAGTTTCAGTGTTCCAAATAGTCAGTAAAATGGTAAGAAAACTTTTTAAAAAGGTAGAGTAGGCATTGAATAAGAAATCCTCTTGGCAACATTGGTATGTTATGTTTTCATCTTATCAAAGGCAGGTGGTTTTTGTAAGTACTTGTTTATTTCAAAAGAGTGCATTATTTGAATTAATTCACTAGTTACAACCCCCAGTGCCTAAAAGTGATTTTTCCCATTTCAATTAACTTCGTTTTCTGAAATATTTTCAAGGACAGTGACTTCATGCTGAGGATAGAGAATACACTTGAAGAGCTGTATGTAGCTCACAATTAACTGAAACTCTGTGCAATGAGCCTCTTCATGCATTTGGCAATTATTATACTTCTTTAAAATAATATTCAAAGAATAGAAAGAATATTTTACAACCAAAAGGAGAGTATTTGCCTTGTTTTATTGGATGTCCTACGTCTAACAACTTACTTAATGAGAATCGTCCCTTGTGTCAAATTCAGATTTTCGTTTAGCACTTTTCCCAAGCAAATAGCTTTCTACCCAGGATATAATTTTTCCTTGAAGCATCTTCACAAGGGGCAATATAGGAGGACTTAGAGTTAAATTCGCCTTTTAATCTGGAACTAGAAGTAGTCCTTTTGTCTTCCAGGTTTATCTTTAAATGATATGTATGTAACACTTCTTTTTTCAGAAGTCCACCCTCTGGATTTAGATATGAACACTATTAAGTGCAGACAGATATAAATTTAGGCTTTTACAATGTTTAAAGTAGCACAAGAAAAGATAGTAGTGTATGAGCATGATGTGAACAGAATAACACAAAATTCTGTATGTGGAATAGGACATGATTAAATAAAGAAAAAATGATGTTGTGAGAATCAAATTATGGCTTAGAAAGGTTCTTTTCTTAGAGGTTCAGAAACAGGTGAGGAGTGAGTGGTGATAACAAAGATTGTGAAAATTAGATGTTGATGGTTTTGTTGTTGTTGTAGGGCTAGTGCTGGTTTTGAAAAGATTCACTGGTTGAGCAGAAGGAGTGTAATTCTACAAACAAAAGCAAAAGAGGAATCATTACCATTAGCTGCAAGCTTTTACAACTCTCTGTCCAATTTCCCTATAACATATAGCTTCTGGGAGGTGTGTTGGGTGGTATTCAGTAAAAGAAGACAGCATGTTGATGTTGACAAAGATGGAGCACTTATAACTTTGGCAAGGGATTCTCATTAGTTGTCGTCTTTCTGTTAACTTCTTTCCAGCTTCTGATTTGTGAGTGGAGTTGCATGTTGTTTTTCACACTTTTTCTTTGCTTTTCTTTAGCAGCAGTGATGATATCATTTTTGGGGGGTATGGAAGTGCGTTTTCTTTGCCTACTGTTATCAAGTCAGACTTTTTCTTTCTCCATCATTTTCTAGGTGGTGACATTTGAAGATGAACTTGCAATGTTTTCCACTGTGTATTGTAGGGGGATTATAGACAAAAACTCTTTTAAGATACCTTGTTTTGTTCCTGCTTAGAATTATTATCAGTTTCACACATTCTTTAGTCTTCTTGTCTTTAGGCGGGATCAAGGAAGAAAAGAGAGAAGGAGTTTCAAAACATATTTTTCTAGTTCTCCCAGACTGTTTGTTATCAGAGGAGAAAGTCAAACTTACTTACTTACTGAAGATAAGCGAATCCTTTAATATAATTTTCTTTAAAAACTTATAACTCTAATTATTGCTCAGCTATGTTGTCAGGACTACCTTTTTTTGGAAGACAGATTTGAAGTGGAAATCACTTCCTCTGCTCTTTAACTAGCTAGGCCGCTATACTTTTGTCAAGCAGTAAGCTGACCATATTTTTATCTTTGACTTCAGCATATTTCTGGCCTGCCCTGAAATGCCAAATTAATCTTAAAAGCCTATAGAATTAATATTGAAAATTATTCTACTTTTTTATTCTATAAGTTCGGAATACTGCAATATTCTCCTGTTCCCTCTGTTTGGGTATGGGAGCCATAAACATGATTTGATTTCTTAAAGCACAAAAGAATCACCTTTATCACAACATGAAACTTACTAGATTATGTTACTTCAGAGGAGAATAATAAAAACAACATTGTGTAAAGGTGTTTATAAGTTATTTACAAGACAGTCATTTATAAATGTTTGTCAGTATTTCTTGTAGTCCCTCCCTTTTCACCTTTTCAGGAACCCATTAATAGCCTCAACATTCTTTGCTATTTGGCAAAAGTTCTCTTCTGAAAGAAAAGAGTGTTGATAGAATAACTGCAACTATTTTTGTAGTAAAAGTGGCAAGAACAAAGTAAGCTGGTATATTTGAGGAAACACGTTAATGAGCCCTTTGGCTATGAAGGAAAGACTGCGCTGAAGGTAGAGTTTAAAACAAACAGGAGCTAAACTGCTCTTCTCAGTAAGGGAAGAGCATTTTGTATTTTCCACCAGGCAGCCAAAGAGACAAGAGGAGGGACCAGGAATCTGTAGAAAAGAGTTGATGGGAGAATAGGCTCCAGAATCATGGCAGCTGGCCTGTAAGCAAACGTAACTATGGCAGGAACTTTCTAAGTTGTTATCTGTCCTCTGCAGTAATCTCCCTGTTAGGCCAACTTTAGTAAAAGTCTGTTACATGCAAAAACACTGTGTTAGTAGTACCTTGATGAGCCATGCACAGTGGGTTATATCTGCATGTGGAATGAGTCAGTGTATAAAAGTTATCAGTAATAATGGTGCCAGGATGGCTGAAGTAGATCAAGAATTGAGCTAGAAGCTTGAATTCAGAATTAAAGGTAGTAACAATGACCAGGAAATACAAGAGAATATTGAGAAGAGTACTGTGCTTTCGGCAATTATATGAGAATAGGAACTTGAGGGTTTTTTTATTAGATATTAAAAGAAAGAGCACAGAAGGCTAGAGAAACTAGGGGACATTCAATTTAAATATGTGAGGGAGCATGAGCATAAATACAACTCCCTGGGGGCATGGTAAATTTATGAATATTTATTCAGATTTTACATATTTTTCATTATTGTTCTTGGTCAGATTTGCTGTCTTTAAAGAAAGTTGTTCAAGATCTGATTGCAGTACCTTTATATTTGGCTTGATCGCTCCAGTTTGTATTTTACATTTATGAAGTCTGTTTATCATTCTATGTCTTTGTTGACATATTTTGCTAGTTGCCTTTAATCTGAATTTTCAAATTAATTATTATACTACCATGATTTTATGATAAATTCCTTATTAAAAAGTGGATTCTCTAGCATGTTCTGTGACATGCCTAATCCTCTTCAGAAAGTGAATCATGTTAAAACAAATTTAGGAAACACTAAACCAGAATGTACCAAGAGCAGATCCTCAATTCACATCAAGACAGTAATGGCTCTAAAAGGTCCCTCAGGGAGAAAAAAACAACTTAATGTGGTTTAAAACAGCTTTATTTGACTGTTGAACTCACTTTATACCTACTATCTATTTATGTCCCGTAGATCTAATGTTCATTAAAAGAATCCAAAATATTTTTATATTATCTCATTTATTCTCATATAATATAAAAAAAAGATTTACTTGTCAAAGGGAGAAAAAATCATATAATTCCATTTGTGTTTAATGCATCTTTATATATAAATAAGGTATACTAAAAGCAATTTGTATTTCTTATTCCATGAGAAAATTCAATTCAGTCTGACTTCTTCCATCCTATACTCCACTTATATTTACTGAGCATTTCATTCTCTTTATTCCTTTCAGTACAATGTTAACTACTATGTTCCACTGAACAGGCATTAGAAAGTATTGTTTTGGTGCTTTAATATAGTAATATGGTTTCCTTTTTTGTGTATGTATCTCTCACTTCTGAATCCAGCATCTCATATAATTTATAAGGCTCCCTCCATAACCATGGCCTCCGTGGAAGATCATGAGGCATCATTATTATTCTTTTGGTAATGAGGCAAAACCAAACCACCTAAAAGGAATTTGAGCAACATCTATGAGAAAGATGCTCTACCTTAATAGGCCTTCTGAATTCTAAACTTCAAGTTAACTCAATGCCCTCTTCCACTCCCAGCAGCCCACAGTATGGGTCCCTGAAACACCCTGAGGTGTAGACAACCACTGATCCTAGCCAAATCCCCTCACTAAGATTCTAAGAAATGAGAGCACAGAAAGTTTAATTGGCCAAGATCACACAGCTAGGAGAAACAATGATCTGTGTTATTCAACAAAGTCCTGGCTTCTCTTTCTTGTAGAACAATCCCAGGAATTTTGGAGTTTCCAAAACCAACAATTTCCACACACAACTCACACACACACACACACACACACACACAGACACACACAGACACAGATACACATACACATACACACAAGCCAAAGAAACACATTTGGAAAAGGGTATCAGTGAGATATCTTACTAGGCCGTTTACTAAATTAAAATAAAAATGCCAGAAACGTTTTTCTTGGAAGACTGAATAGGAGTTTTTATTTCTATATAAGGTTTATTGGGAAGATTTGCCTGTCTGTCCAGCATATGACTTGACATCACAGCTCACCTAAAGGGTTGGTGTCAAGAACCTACATGTTGAACGATTCCTGAAATTGCATAAATGTGACAGAAAATAATACTTTTATGGCATGAATTTGAATTTTCAATACTTATTCACAAAAATTGCCGTGATAGTGCTTTTGGAGCTATTGCAACTGAGTGTGATAATAATATATAATATAAAGGGAGAAAAAGGAAATCCCATGGAAGTTTAAATGATGAGACCTTTTATTCAGAATCACTACATTTTAAATGGCCAATAAGTACATAACAAGGTGCTCAACATCACTAATTATCAGGGAACAGCAAATCAAAACCACAATCAGATACCACCTCACGCCTGTTAGAATGGATATTATCAAAAAGACAATAGTTAACAAGTGTTGGCAAGGGTATGGAGAAAAGGGAACACTTGTGCACTGTTGGTGGGAATGTAAATTGGTGCAACCACTATGGAAAACAGTGGGATATTTCACAAGTAATTAATAATAAAACTAGCAGGGCCGGCCTGGTGGCATAGTGGTTAAGTTCGTGCACGCTGCTTCAGTGGCCCAGGGTTCACAGGTTCAGATCCTGGGCACAGACCTATGCTCATCAAACCATGCTGTGGCAGCATCCCACAGAAAAAATAGAGGAAGATTTACACAGATGTTAGCTCAGCGACAATCTTCCTCAAGCAAAAAAACGAGGAAGATTGCTAAAGGATGTTGGCTCAGGGTCAATCTTCCTCACCAAGAAAAAAAAAAGGAACTACCATATGATCCAGTAATCCCACTTCTGGGTATCTATCTAAAGAAAATGACTTTGGGTGGTTAACATGATATAATCTACTCAGGAATTGAAATATAATGACGTACACCTGAAATTTATATAATGTTATAAACCAATGTTACTGCAATAAAAAAAAGAATGAGATCACTATCTCAAAGAGATATCTGCACTTCTATGTTCAGCATTATTCACAATATCGAAGACATGGGAACAACGTAAGTGTCCATCGATTGATGAATGGATAAAGGAAACACGGTATAAAATACACAATGGAATATCATTCAGCCATAAAAAAGAAGGAAATCCTGCTGTTTGTGACAACATTGATGCACCTTGAGAGAATTATGCTGAGCGACATGTGAGACAGAGAAAGATGAATACTATATGATTTCACTTATGTGTGGAATCCAGAACATTGAACTCATAGAAACACAGAGTAGAATGGTGGTTGCCAGGGGCTGAGGGATAGGGGAAATGGGGAGATGTTGGGTACAAACTTTTAGTCATAAGATGAATAAGTTATGGGGACCTAAGGTGCAACCTCATGACTATATCTAACCATACTGTGTTGTATACTTGAAAGTTGCTTCTATGAGAATAGACCTTTAATATTCTCACCATAACAACAACAGCAAAATGGTAATTATGTGTGGTGAAGGATGTGTTAAATAATCTTATTGTGGTAATTATTTCACAGTATACATATGTATGAAATCATCGCAGTGTACACAAATTTATACAGTGTTGCATGTCAATTATATATCAATAGAGTTGGAAAAAAAACAGTATTAATACATTTCATCTTCACCATAAGTCAGAAATAATGGAGAAACTCTGTCTTAACCCACAAGTTAACTTTGCATATGCCTCCGGAACACCCAGAAATCTAGAAGATGGAGTCGTTCTTTTGTGGATATTAATATGCACAACTTTGCTGATGTATGTTGCTTGAGATTTCCTAGAAGACAAAAGGAATAGGGAAAATTAGCAAGAGGAACAGGAAACGCACAAGTAGAGCATAACCTAAGAAGACTGAGTGGAGACTTTGTGGGATGATGCTCATTAGCCGAATGTCAAAATTGATAGTTGGATTGGAGGGGAAAAGAGAGAAATAGTGGGGATGATGGTGATGTTATTTGAGAAAGGCTACAGGGGAATTGAGGCATAGTGTGATAGTGATTTGTGGAGGAGGACTGAGCAAGGTGTGTGGGGCTGACAAGAAGAAAATGGGCCTCAAAAGAGTCATGGATTCTCTTCAGTGAATAGAGAGAGAGAAAGGCTGTATAATTACAGGGTGCCAGCAATGCCAGACTTGGGAGTGTGGACTGGATACAAGAGAGTGGGAGATGTCAGGATGAGCAATGGGCAGGTGAAGAAATATTCATCAAGCACCTTCCATGTGCCAGTCAATAGTCCAGGAGCTTCACGTTTGTTATCTCACTGAAATCTTCCTAGCAGCCCTCTAAAGAATATTTATCCCTGAATCCATATCCATGCTCTGCTTTCCTTCTTATTACAATGGCTGTAGAGTTCAAGCCCCTCTCAAAATCCAGCCCTGCCATTTGTGCTCTGGAGGCCATCGCCTCAATTTCTCTCTTTTTACTGCAACATTTCCAATGACATTCAAACATGCTCTACTCCCTCCTGTCTTAAATAAACAAGCAAATGAAACTCCTCAACCTCCACTTCTCCCTTAGCTGCTTCCCCATTTCTCTATTCCATTTCTTAGAAGAACTTCTTGACAAAGTTTTTCATACTCATTCACTCCATTTCCACACCTGTGATTAGCTTTTGAACATAGCTGGGGTGTAGCAGGGGGGAGCACTCCTCCTTGAAACCAATTCTCCAAAAGTTATATGCTGTCATGATAGTTGTTAAGAATATAGTAAAAAAACTCTTAAAGTAAGCTGGAAAATCATGACCATGAGACAGAGAAAGTAGTCAAAGCTCTTCCATCTTCTTAGAATGCACTTGATCCCCCACCAATTGCCCAAATCCTGCCCCTCTGGCCTGGACACACCCACAGGCTCATGCTCACACTCTGCTCTTCAATCCACTCCAATCAGGCCTCAGTCCTTTCCAGTCAACTGAAACAGCTCTTGTTAAAGTCACTAATGACCAGTGTGTTGCAAAATCTAATGGTAGCTTCTGTCTTCATCTTACTGAGTGAGTCTCAGTAAGCATGATCCTGTTAATCATGTCTTTTTGAACCACTATATATCCTGGATTGCTTGACATTATACTCTCCTGGTTTTTCTCCTAGTTTACTGTCCAGTAATTCTCACTCTCCTTTACTTGTTCTTCTTTCTCTACCTGACCTTTAAATCTTGGATTGCAGGGCAGTGGGGCAGAAGAAGCATGCATGGTGTTGGATATCTCATCATACCACTTTAGTGGAAGAGCACCGTGGCTGTAGACGCTCTTCCTAGGTACATGATTAGTGACTGAACCTCTAGTGTCCAGTCGCCTGGTATTGGAAGATTAATTATCTACATTGTGCATTAACTCCTAGTTCCTTCTTTGTACCTCTGCCTTCTATCTGCATTTTGTGTCTACAGTAATGTATTCTATGAAATTTATCCTTTTGAAGCCACTTCTTACTTCACTAAAGTAGCATATTAAAAGAGACAGAAAGGGAATATAATGTAGGATCAATGCCTATAAGCTGTGATATCATATCAAGAAAAAAATGCCATATTTCAATAGTATGAGGAAATGGGCTTTCCTTGGTTTAAGGACTTAGAGGGGGTAATTTATAAAGATGATTAAAGGAACAAAATATATATAACTTGGCTTAGGGGAGGTCTAAAGATCTGTAAATATTTCCAGTTGTGTAAACATTAGCAAGAGAAAAATATTGATTTAGCTTAGTAAAAGGTACAAAGGGGCTGTAACTAAGAATAATGAAGTTACACTTAGAGAAACCAGAGAGGATGCAATAGAAATATTAGAATAAACATATGGAGTAAGCCATGGAAAGTCCTTTAAAGGGAGCCTTTACTAATAACGGGAAACCAACTCTATGTGATGAAACTAGCGGATGTTGTGCAAGATAGTTATCTTCTCAGCTTCAAATATGCACAACAGCAAAAAACACTACTTCTCTATCTTGTCTTGCCTTAATGAGGATGACAATTACTGTGCTTCCCAGAATACCTATGAGTGGGTTCTAGGTCAACTTCTGCCTGTTGTCATCCCTTGATCTTTTAAAGACAATGATTACCAACATTTTTCCATATCAGAGCACATATAGAGAAGGAAAATAAGTGTGTGGCTCAGTGGATATCAGAGGAGACTAGTCAAGATCTCTGGCTGCTTCAGATCTGCTCAACCACCTCAAGGATTGAGGGGATCTGGAACCCATTCTTGGCCAACTAGCGTTCTTCAAAACACTGTTTGGGGACCACTGTCTTAAAACCTTATGTTTAGGCAAGAAAGGCAGCCAGTCTCCAACTCCTAATCCCTTCTTCCATCTCTCCTCTTTCACAACCTACTTATAGCTGCCATGAAATAAGTACCTCCTCCTTTTCCCTTCCCCCATCCCTTTCTCTACCCAGTTATTGATTTGATATCATAGGACAAATTATTTCTTCCAAGATCCTTACAATGTGGAAACAGCCATAGTCAGTATGTTCTCAGGAGGCAGGTGAGCATTTTTCTAGTTTTCTAGGAGACTTCTGAGTTTACCACTACTTTTTACGAGTTCAGGTGAAAGACAAGCAATTGCCATGAATGTCTTAAATTACCCAATGGAAGTTTGCTTGCTTCATATTTAGGTTGTTCCTTTCATCTTGAAAAGAGCCACAGTTTACCAACCACCAGCGAAGAGTTATAATCTCTTTGAAGTTGCCAAGTCTAAATATTAACAACAAACTAAGATTCTGGAATTATTGAATCTAATTTTATGAATATCAACTACATTACTTTAATTATGTATCCCTCAACATACCTAGGGCTGAATACCGTTTACAACTTGGCAAAAGGAACCACTCTTAGAGCAATAAGCCAAACTGTAATCCTCTGGACTTGAAATGCATTAAACCTTGTACTCAGAATAGTTGATAGAAACCTGTAAACACTTATGAGAATGTCAAAACAGTTGAGAAGATTGCAGTCTTTGCATCTGAGGGTGTCAGTGGGATAAGTGGAAAATGCATAGAACCGAGACTTGGAGCCCTGAGGTCTCTCTAGACTTGGTTCTTTCATTTGCAAATGTTGTAGACTTAGACCTACTGGATTCTCCTGGGTGTTAAGCCTCATATTTTAAAATGAAGGAACTTATCCATGGTGAATTGAACATAAGCATGTATCTCTACTCCATCTTCTAACCCCCCTAAATGATATTAAAGAAATAAAAAGGGTATAACTTACCAAAGAATAAAACATAATCGCAGTTGGTTAGGAGATGACAGTAGACAAGAGATGGCAACAAAAATTGGGAAGTTGGAAAGGAGACAGACAAGTGCTACACTGACTCAACAGACCTTGGATAAGTGAAACCTAAGCCTGCAGAGGAGGGAGTGGGGAGGCAAGAAGAAATTCCATTCTTATGATAGAACCCCAGAAAGTTTCAAAAACTAGAAATATCAAATACTTCATCAGGCAGGGCAGTAGGGTGAGACTGCAAACAGGCAGCCTGATGAA
Organism: Equus asinus; assembly: GCF_041296235.1. Taxonomy (NCBI): domain Eukaryota; kingdom Metazoa; phylum Chordata; class Mammalia; order Perissodactyla; family Equidae; genus Equus; species Equus asinus. The sequence continues at coordinate 98,584,200 of NC_091820.1, forward strand.
ATGTCTTTAAAGCAAAGAGTTAGAGCCCTGCCCCAGACCTCCTTCCCATCCTATCCTCCAAGACAACTGCTTCTGCCACTCCGATTCTGGCTGGACACTGAGGGTTTACTCTTTGGAGAGGCTTGACCACTCAGGCTCTGCACTCAGGGATACCAGGCCCAAGTGAGGACGGAGAAAGTGCTTTATACTGAAAACAGGGGAAATAAGAGAAAGTCTACATATTGAGCAGCCAAAGCTCCAATCCTCTTTCCATACTCAGCTCCAAGAGCCTGCAGCCAGATTTCTACCCCAGTATACATTGGAGCAGAAAGACAGAAAGTTCTAAAAGTCATACCTCCAAGAAGAACACGAGACTGATAGCATATTGATATCTTTGGATATGTATTCAGAGGAGGTTGTCAATCCTTTAGAGAATTTGGGGGTGAATTTGTTATTGGTACGTAGAAAACTAAGCAAATGAAAAAATGAGCCAATTAATGAGCTCCAGAAAATAAAAGAAATCATACAAGAAAGGAAAGGTAATCATAATAAACTGGGTACTTCTGCTATAGTGTTATATCATCAGCATAATATAAACACTGAACTGATTTAACCAAATATAGTATATGCATTAGGCAAAGGGGGCATTTAGGAAAGCTGAATTCTCATAATAGGAAGTCAGCAGATACTATTGAAAACTGAAAAAACTGTTAAATAACAGTATACGTGTATAATTTACATATTTGGAAGTAAGCACCGGGAGAAACAGAGCCAAGCATTAGATGTGGTTGCCTTCGCAGAGGATAGGGCAGAGGACTGTTCTTTTCATTACAAGCCTAGTGGTACTAGTTGGTTTTTTAAAGTATGTACATTTATTACTTAGATTTAAAAAATAATTTTTAAAAATGTATTAAGTTCAACTAAATAAACTTTGATGTCTTCTGCTTTAAAAATTTGATAATTATGAAAAACTTTAATACTTTCTTCTCCCAAGAGCTTGAGCCTCACTCTTCTTCATTAAATTAGATACTACTCAGGAAGAGGGCACATTCAGACTTCCAGGCCCTCAGAGATTCCCTAGTCCAGGAAGTACTCAAGTTACTCATGTGGGTGTTTACACTGTTGTTAAAATTCGGTTTGGTGAATGTACTCCCTGCCAAAGATGTATGACTGTTTTCACCTTGGATATTGCATGATCTTTACATATGTGCTTCTTCTGAAAAATAGATGGAGAGCAAATAAGTCTTGAAACAACTGAGAATTGAAAGCTACCATGAATAGTTATTAGTCTCACCAAGGAGAGAATTTTTTATGTAGCACGTTTGACCCTCGCCTTATCTCCCAGGGTGAGATGGGAGGTACTCTTGGCTTCCTAATCTTAATTTCTCCCTGGATTACAATTTTTATGTCCTTCTCTTTGCTTGGTTCTTAGTGTTTACTTAAAAACTCCAGTTATCAGTTCTCGCAGGCCTCACTAGCAGTAACTCTGAAATTCCAGACTGAACCCATCTCTTGCTTTTTGGTGAATCCATGTGCTAATTCTTCTCTGTCTTTCATTCCTGTCTTTGTCCAGTCCCTGAATTGTATTCAGTGCATTCTAACAATTAATACATTATACTTGACTCATTAAGAACCTTAGTTATAATTGTAAATATAATAGGTTGATGACCACAAAATGACATTTAAGCCTTGTTTACTGGTAGGTTTGAACACAATGTTATTTCTTCTTGTATTCTTACTAGTTGCTTCTCTATTAGATGCCATCCATCTTTCATTGTCCATTCTCCACTCTGCTTAATTTACCCTCACAAGCATTAAGAAATTTTTTTGGTGCCAGGCCTAGTAAAAGGGGCAACACAAGCAATGTCTCTGGGGCATTTCTTCATCTCCCTTTTACTCTTCTCCCTTCCCCCCATTTGTCAGATCAAATCCTTTCACTTGATTGTAATCCTCATCCTGCCCTCTCCCTTTACTTCTGAATATCTAGAGATTCCCAGTATGGTTCCTTCCACATGTAAAGAAGCATTTTGTGTCCAGACCCTCCCATAGCTAATAATATGTAACTGTCTAGATTTCCACCCAGCTTGCACTATGTTCTCTGCTAGGGAATTGGAACTAAAAATCTAATTCAAGTGGTAAGGGTTGAGATTCCTTTAAAGTAATTCCCCTCTCAGGTAGTAGCTGTACCTTAAGAGCCTCCTTCATTCTACATGATCCAATAAATGTACAGAGCGGTGTGTGGGCGTGTGTGTGTGTGTGTGTGTGTGTGTGTGTAGGAGGGGATGGCTAATAATAGACGGCAGAGGAGGAAGGGGGATGGGAGATGTTTCTGGTGCCTTTCACTTCTGACCATGTGCCGGGGTTGCATACTCCTCTTACACAGAGAGTTCTTTTTTGAAAGTAGAGCTTAATTTGAATATTTTAATTTTTGCTTGGAAGATGACACATATTTAACAGACACCATTCATTATTATATCAATATTATCACAGCTTTGGTAACTTGTATTTCTTTCAGGCTTCCTTTTCCTTTTAGACCTTCAATAATTTTGAACCTCTATTATTATCTGGTATGCCATTTTATTCTATGTAAGATTGGTATATTGTTTTAGCCAATAAAAAGAGAAAGTGACTTTTATTTTTTAAGAATTAATCTGTTTATTTATTCATTTACTTTTGGCAAGAAGGAGAATTTACTTCCCTGAAACATTTCCTTCTGATTGATAATTCTTGATATTAGCTTGCGTGTTATGGTTTTCACTCCAGCTGCTAATGATGTAGGATTTCTATGCTCTAGAGAGATTTGAGAAGTAATTAAGTGTGAATGCCTCATCTGATTGTCTTCTATTCTAACAAAAACTTTTCTTATTCAAAAGTGTAAGCTCTAGCTGAATTCCTTTCAGAGTGAGCATTTTAAGATTTGTGAACAGGCCATGTAGTCTCCTCTGATTCAGTCGTCATATGTTGGAAAAAGACAATATGATGGAAAATGGGGATGCCAACTGAAAAACAACTGTCAGTTTTTATCACCAAGAAAGATTGGATGGCATCATAGAAAATCTGGGGTGTCAAATCATGCCTAAAACACAGTTAATTGAGAGAAGAAACTCTCTTTTGGGGAGTCAATAAATTTATGGAAAAGAAAAGAGAGAAAGAAAGATGGCAAGTATAGAGCAAACCCAATAAAAGAATGGGCACTCAACAGCATGAAGGGTCTATTTTAGAAACAACTTCACAGACCACCACTGAGACCAGTGCTAACGCAGAAACAAGGAGGTAAGGAGACAGTGAGGTGGAAAAGAAGGAATGAAGACAGTACACTGGGAAGAGTGTCCACTGTGGCAGTCTAGGTAGAGGAGGGAGAGGAGCCATAGCTGTGAGGGGACAAACTAGTTCCCCATAAGATATTAATAAGTTTTTCATCACACGTGTCATGAAGCTCATGGTAAGGACAGAGTTTGTTTAACCATGGAGAAATCAGTCAAAGAATTGTGATATTTTTCAGTACTACTTCAATGCTTTTTCACTGATGATATATTTTCATGCTTACTGAACTAAATCATTAGCGTGATTTGTTAAGGGCAGCAGTGCCCAATAGAAACATAATGTGAGTTACATATGTGATTAAAACTTTTCTAGTAGCCAAATTAAAAAAATGTAAAATGAAACAGGTGAAATTAAATTTGATAATTTATTTAACACAATATATTTTAAAAAATCATAATTTCACCAAGTAGTCAATATAAATGATTGATGAGATATACATTCTTTTTATTCATAGTAATACTTAGAAATCCAGTGTGTATTCTGCACTTAGAGTGTATCTTAACTTGGACTAGGGCCATTTCACTAGGTCTTAATAGTCAAGTCTGGCTGCCACGTTGGACAGCACAGGTTTAGAGGAACCCGTTTGGTATCACCACCTATGAAGTAGTCTTGAAAACAAAACAAAACAAAATGGAATTTCATCAAGCTGCTAGATCTTCAGTGTCCAATACAGTAACCATTAGCCACAAGTGGCAATTTAAATTTAAATTAATAAAAATCAATTAAAACTAAAAATGTAGTACCTTGGTTGCACTAGCCACGTTTCAAGTTCTCAGCCAGGTTCTTAGGCTAGTGGGTACCCTATTAAGCACCACAGGTGTAGGACTTAATGCTTCTATCATCTAAACTGAAAATTAAAGAATAATGTCTAAATCACAGGGAATTTATACTACCTTTGATAAAAACAAATATTTCTTCTTTTTCATTTCATTCCAAAACCCTCTTTCACCCTGTGAATTTCTTCCTGCCCCCTCCCCTCAATAAAACCTTACCTACAAGATGCAAAATTGTCCCAGAGAATGCAGAAAAATTCAATTATGTGGATACCCCTTCTCTCTCAATAATTGCATGTGTTTCAAGTTTCATAGAGATGCGTGGCATCTTGTGTTTAGAATATACGGCACATCTGGAAAAGAGTTGTGAGGAGTTTCAGAACACGCTGACGTACCTTCCAAAACACTGGAATTTTGGCTGGCACTATGACAATTGTAGGATGTCCAGTTTGGAAATTAAAAAGAAAGAAAGATGCAAACATATACCAATACTCTTTTTTTCCTCCTTCTACATTTTAGGCATTTTTTTCCGTGTCTGTGCTCTGGGCAGTGTTCTAACTTGATATTTGCAAGTCAATGGCAAGGACTGCTCCCCACTGAGGGAATTACATAGTCACAGACAATTAGTCTTTTAAAAGGTCTGCTGCTTGGAAATTTGCCGCTAAACTCAGTATAGCCTCAGCACATAATGTAAATTTTTAATGATTATAACTTTTCTAAATTCAGCCTTTAACAAATCTTATAGCAGTGTTTTGAAACTTTTAAATCAAACATAACCCAATTAGCTTGGTATTTGATTAAACTGAACTGCCACTTCACTGAAGTGTTTAAATAAATCAACATTAATATGCTTTTACTACAGTAAATAAAGTTACGTCTATATAGTTGAAATGTCAATACTCACACACAGCTCTTGAAAATTAAGCGCTCCCTGCACTCTGAATAACAAATCCAGTATTAATTTGGGGAAAACTATTGATTTCTTTTTGTAGGCCACGGGAGTACTTTGCCCCCAAACTGTGCTACTTCTCAGTTCTTAATAAATAATAAGCCAAATAGTTGTTGAATTCTAAAACCACTGAGTTGTCCTAAAAATGGTTCTGATTAATGATCTTTTCTCCCTAAAATGCAATACTGATTGATCTTTCAAAGAATAGCTGCAAGGAATGCTTTTCATTCTAATAGGATAAAATTGTTAAGAGACCTCTGGCTGCTTTGCTTTCCCCAGCCTACCACCAAGTCCTTGCATTGTTTGCCCAGTCATAAATTTTCTATAGCAGATAGTGTTCATCAAGGTTAACTAGCATCAAGTGGCAGAAAAAGAATTGGATGTTTCTGTCCATAGGTGCAGCATGATGAATTTAAATATCTCACCTAAGAGTAAAGGAAGCTTTTTGGAAGCAGGACTTAGGTACACTGAAAAATGTAGTTTCCCAATTTCCATTTCTATTGCTGTTGAGCAGATAGATGCAGTGAGATGGTGCTACATCTTCCATGACATTCATAGTTCTGCATTTCATTGATATTCCCTCTTTATGTGTCCTTTGGTAGCCTATTTGATTTTTGACTGGTCTCCTGAATCCTGTATAGGATGAATTTCGAAGTACATTAAATTCTTATTTGCATACCCTCTATCAGTGTGCCCCCCCACTTTAAAAACAGTAAACCTAAAGCAAATCTACCTTGGAGCTCTTGTTCACAGAAAAAGAGATATTTACACAGTCTAAGCTAGAACACCTATGATTAGTTAGAATTAGATTTGGCTGCAAGTGACAGAAAACCTTAAATAAGAGTGGCTTAAACAAGATTCGTCGTTTCTCCCATGCATTCAAGTGCAGAGGTGCACAGCGTGGCTGGTATGGTCTAGCCCTTTGATCTTGCAGCTCTTCCATGCCTGGCGTCCATTCTGAAGGATGTCTCCTGGTCAAAGAGGGCTTCCTTCTGCCATCATGTCTGCATTCTAGTCAGCAAGAAGGAGAAAAGGAAAGAGAAGGACAAACTGCTCCCTTTAAGGACATTTTCCAGAATTTCTATGATCTGCCTCCACTTATACCCATGGATCGGGACTTAATCTCCTGATCACAATTGGCTGCAAAGACGACTGGGAAATGCATTCTTTATGCTGGGTGATCATAAAGCTCAGCTAAAAATTTGGAATTCTGTTACTGTATAGCAAAGGGGATCTCCAGGGGTGAAAGCTAGGTGTCTATGCCATACTGTTCTCTGGCATGAAACTCCTCATCAGCAAAAGACCATTCCATGAGCCTGGCAGCTGCTGCTAGAAAAAGAAAGGAAGCAACTAAGTTTCTAGTAGAGCTTCTTAATAGAATTACTTATAGTGCCTTTTTTTTTTTCCTGGCTCGCTATATTTTCAGAGGCCCTCTTGCCACAGCATATGAAAACTCCTGCTCCTCTCATAGATCTTAAAACCCCTTGTATTTCAACTGTTTCTTGTAGAAACTTTCTATACTGCCATGACAAGAAGTCACTTTCCAATTTTCCATCATGGCATAATATGTCTTGGAAAGATAAAAAGTTGAATTGTTTTCTAATATGCCTGAACTTTTTATGCTCTCCCATTCTGCTTTTTTTGTAGTTGCCACACATTGAAACACCTCTCTTGACATTAAAACTGTCTATATAACCTAAAATTAGTTGAAGTTTTGAAGTTGATCAAGTAATAATAGTAACAGCCACTGTGTTTTGAGTGTTTACTCTATGCCAGGCATTGTGCGATGGGTTTCACTTACATTATCCTGTTAAATCTTCAGAACAACCCTACAAGGTATGACTATTATTATTGCCTTTAGTTTCTAAGTGGGAAAACTAAAGCTCATAGAGGTTACATAATTAGTTGAAATCTCCACAGCTAGTGAGTGACAAAGTCCAGGATTGTTATCTAAACAAGCCAAATCCAGATTCGTACCACTGCCTTCCTCCCCCGCTATACTGGCCTTAACCACAATATTCCCTGACTGGTTGAAATTATTCTATATAAAATATCTAGATCTGTGCTGTCTAATATGGTCGTCACTAGCCACATTATGACTATTGACATTTAAATTTGAATTGATTAAACAAAATTAAAATCTCAGTTTTTCAGTCATAATAGCCACATATCATGTGCTTATTAGACACATATGGCTAGTGGCTACCATGTTGAGCTGGGCAGATATGGAACATGTCCATCATCACAGAGAGTCTCTTGGGGAGTACGGATCTAGATAACTCAGATCCTAACTTGGATTTCTTTTTAGCCTGAATTATCTGCCTATCTGTGTAGATATGGCCAAAGAGAAACTGGTATAATATCTTAAAGAAGATTTTGACTGAATTTATTATTTTGTCTCATAAATTCCACATTTATAAACAAATATTTTAATGAAAAATGTGAATATTCCTTGATTACTGTCTCTGAAATTGTCACCAACCCACTATCATGTCCTCATTATAACTCTACTCATTGTAATATAAATGTGAATATTCTACTGGTGAAATCATGTCAGACATATAATATCAATTCTGTGTCATCAATGTCTAATATAACACACTTGACCTACATAGTATACATGGCATCTGTTAGTCCTTTCAACGTTATGATGGAATAACTTAATATTTTTAGCATTATGCAGTGAATGATTTGACAATGGTAAAAAAATGAGAAACACAAAGATACCTATCTGTGTGTAGGAGCTAACGGCAATCACTTCGAATCTTATCTTTTGCTATTTTATAAATTTATATTGAAGACCAAAAGGCAAGTACTTAGAGAAGAAACTGGAGTCATCTGTGGATTTGATATGGAGTTGAATGCAAAATCCCATCCTTTAGAATCTTAATAGTTACAACTTTAAAACCTTTGTGGTAAAAGTGCTCAGTCTCAGTAAATCACGCCATATTTTACTGAAAAAGCCCCGTGGGTTTGCCTATTTGGAAATGCTATAATGAGGGTAGTCACAGTTGGCCAGGGAAAGAGCAACCAAAAAGACTAAATACACTGCTACGCTCAATTAGGCCCACTTTTCGGTTTTCAAAGGTGAAAGGAGAAACTTTTAACTTTAAAAAGCAACATTTTCCTGTAAGTTGAATATCCATTGTTTGTGTGCCCAAGAAAACACATTCAGAAGATAAATTAGCAAACACCTCGATTTTTAATTTTGAAAGAAAAATGACAGATTTCTTCTAGTGAGCGTCGCAGTCAAATCAGTAATTTTCCTACCTGGATTTCTTCTGCGTTAAAAAGCTCCAACTGAAAATAATAAAACGTCATGTTAAGGAAGCATATATTCTCACCTTCGTATACTGGAATTCTTCTTAGCACTAATAGATATGCTAGAAAAAATTGATTTGCATTTCAATCAGAGAACATCAGCCGTGGGACGGAGCAGACTGATGATCTTTCACACTTCCATCTCAATACACCTCCACGGTCAAAGGGGGCTTCTGACAATTTTCAGCATTCGGCATTGCATTGTCTAGTTTGAGGTATGATGTCAAATCCAAAAATTTGCTTTGTCATTATAATACCCATGCCTCCGAGCTGCTTTTTAAAAAAAGCATTTTAAAGCAGAGATAGTAATAACAGTCTTGATTTGAAGAAATTAAGAAATTTGGGGTTGGGAGAAGCAGTTAATATCATCAAGATTCATCCTTTTATTTGAGAGAAAAGAAAACATAATCCCAGAGAATTTGATATTGGCAGTGGGTGTATAGCTCAGACCCTAAATTCTGAAAGAGGACATCTGGATGTCAGGTTCAGCTCGAAGATTAATTGTGAGATTTTGGCTAAGTCGCTTTTACTTCCCCCTTAACTTCTGTTTCCTCCTCTGTAAAAAAAAAAAAAATGTTAAACTTCTTTCAGATTTTAGGTTGTGTGCATGATTTCTTGTTATTTGAGAAAGGTTAAGCAGCTAGTTAGTATTTTAGGAGGCCCTACTTCACTAAAACACTAAATTAGCCAGAATACAATGTTAGTATTACTGAAAGCAAAGTAAATTTGCCTCCTGGCAAGTTAAATCAGACTCGCCACCAGAAGTAGTTGTCTCACAAAGTAAAGTATATTTGTGGCAAATAGAAGACCACAAGGAATCATTTCCAAAGTCTTGGCGTCCCCAAACAAGGGAAAGCAGGGACCTTTTATTTCAGATGGGGAATTAATATTCACAAGAGAGAGGTGGGTATTTGCTTGTGCAGGCTCAGTTGGAAACATGCTCTCACATACACTGCAGGTTACGGTAAGAAGACCTATACTCCTCCAGGAGAGATCTTAGAATGAAAAATAAGGCAAAAGTCTTAGGTGGTGTTCTTGTGGTGAGGCTTGGTCTGGTTCAGGGTGGTTGGTGATGGCATCTCCTTAAAATAACAAAAGGGAAAAAAACAATTTGGAAAAACAGTTAAATGCTTCCAAACCCAAGCTTGAGTGCCTCAGGGCAGTTAGTCGGTGACATTAGTGTTAGTATTAACATTAGTATTAGTGTTATTCATTTAATTTGGTCGAGAAGGAGGCTAAAACCCAAGCAAGCTAGTATCAGGAATTCGTTTTAAAGATACCTTCCAGGAAATGTTCTTAGGTCAAACTACAGTCTTAGACATTCTAATTTTCTATCTCCTGCTCTGGAGAGTGAATACCGATGTGCACAGTGGTGACCATGAAGTCCTGAATGATCATCATTGCCCAGTACAAATGGGGCTCTGTGCACTAGATTCACTCACTTGAGCTGGAAATTTGCCTTGATTATTTAAAAATATTTTTTAACAAGGGTTAAAAACAACAGAAATGCTTTCTGATCAGCATTTGGTTACACAATTCAATTACCTACCATATCCTATTCCCCAAGCATACTGGTTTAATCAAGATTTTACTGTGCATTCTTTAAACTAGGTGGTAAATTAATTAATTGGTCAAGTGAATTGTTTGGCCTGGCTAGAAGTCTGCACTGATGGTATTGCTTGGATTTTATTGTTCTGTTTAGTAAAGAGCAAATAGCATAAACAGTGACACACGTAGGTTTGGCTAAGTCAAAGACACTTTATATATGATAAGCATGTTCAGGCTTTGGCAGAAGTAGTTGAAATTGCTGGTACCACGATTATATAGTTTCCTAGCCAATTCAGTGAATGATTCTGAGACCCCTTACCTACTTTTAGGGACAAATATTAGTGAATTCTCTTCTCTGGCCTTATTTCCTATGCCAAATTATAATCTAGCTACTTCCATCTAGAAGCTTTCCCTTGCAGTCAACGGTAGGATCTCTATTGTGGGGAAAAAACTGGAGCTTTTCACCGCTGCATCTCTAACACAGAACACAGTGTCTAACACAGAGTAGATGCTTCATAAATGACTACTGAACTAAACAATGGAACAGGAAGCAGGGATTATTTTTGACTAAGAGGTTGCTCTTTCAGGACCAGTTTTGTAGTTATCTTAAATTAGATCCCTCGAACAAAGCTAAGAGGAAACAGCATGTTACCTCAATGTATTTAGAAAGTTACTTCTCCCTTTCCCTCCCTCTGCTGTCAATGAGGGAAAATTGGCCAAATCTTTGATAATAAATGTCTTTCGTAGTTGGACGCACATAGTAGATATTCAATTAAATTTGTTGACCGAATATACTGGAAACGATGGCAGCTTACAAAACAAAGGTAGAGCCATTTTGCAGATTTTTTTCCTTTGCTCCAGACAAAAAAAGGTATAACTTAGAATTAACTCGATTTGGATGATGACATTGACAAAGCGGAGGTATGCCCACAGAAGGGAAGAGTTGACACACTAAACAAATGATTTTCTCTTAAATATGAACATAACTCAGCACCAAGTGAGGGATCTGCCATGTCAGTTTCATGGGGAAAGCCAAATATTTTAATGAGGGTAATCACACGGGCAGTTTTCTGCCTAATTACTTCAAAGCTTAAAAATGCAAGAGTAGGATCAAGTCCATTTTATCTCCAGGTGTAATCCTGACAACCAAGAGCAAAGATGTTTGTAAATTGTTACCGGTTAATTACCAACAGTTATTTGCTTCAGCGGTATATGCAAATATGCATGCTATGGACACGCTACCTGAAAGTCTGTTGATTAACCAAAAGCTGAGGTGCTGAAAGTGCTCTTCATGTTGGAAGAGTGTGGTTTCTGCTTCATCACTGAGTAAGGGAGAAAAGCCGAGTTTAACATCAGCTACGATCTTGACAGCTTGCCCCATAGTAAACAATGATAATAGACTTTCGCCTCCATCAGCAGCATACAAGCTAGGCCCTTTTCCAGAAAAATTCACAGCTGGTCTTTGAGGACTTCCGTGTTTGAATCTTTGGTCTCTGTGCCAAAACATCTAATCAAGGAACTGGCTTTGTTTATCTTCATTACCTACTTACCAAGCCCATTGCAACTAAATGCCGAGAGACCTTCAGTTTATTTCATGGCAGTGTTGACCAATGTTCGGCTTCAACTCTCCTGACAAAGGTTGGGAGCCACCTGGTCTGAATAGCTGCTAAATAGGTATGAATTTTTGCTATCAGTCATCTGTCAGCCAGTTCCCTTTGAGTCAAACGGAAGGCCAACCTGTTGAGTTTCTAACACTGTATGTACTAAAACTGTTAGTGACTAAAGTATTTTGAAATGATTTAGAAGATTTCATGTTTAACGCTAGTTTTTGGAAACAAAGCTATGAAGATGAAACAGGCAGCCCATTATAGTAATTGCGCTTGATTGAGAAAAGGAAACAAAACCAAAACTTGCTAGTAACAGAATGTCTGGCCCTTGAAGAGCGTCAAGTCCAGTTTAATTAAAAGGTAAACTATAAAGGTAAGGGTTTGAGGGTTCAAATGACATGCATGGAGACGATCCTGTTTGGTTTCTATTTTGACATATACTAGAACTTCTTTAATGGAGTTTGATGAAAGCTGGTGGTTATACAAATGTCTACTGGGTGTTTAGAGACCTGATCTCATGCTTTCATGATTATTTATATTAATTTATTTCAACCAGACTCAAATAAATATCTCAATGGAATGTCATCATAAAAAAGTAATAGTTTCACACTCTGGTTAGGTATCCCTTTCTGCTCCCTGCCAAAATAAGAAGTGGGTAATGTGTGGAGGAGCAGGGAGACGGGACCAAATCTGTTTTGTGAAATATCACAGACAAGGAATATACTTTCAAGCGAGTAACCTACTGTTATTGTTAGAGAAGAGCTAGAACTGATGAGTATTAAGGACATTGCAAAAAGTGTAGGGGCCAGCGCCATGGTGCAGCAGTTAAATTCGCACATTCCTCTTCTCTGCGGCCCAGAGTTCGCTGGTTTGGATCCTGGGTGTGGACATGGCACCACTTGGCAAAAGCCATGCTTTGGTAGGCGTCCCATGTATAAAGTGGAGGAAGATGGGCATGGATGTTAGCTCAGGGCCAGTCTTCCTCAGCAACAAAAAAAAAAAAAGGAGGATTGGCAGTAGTTAGCTCAGGGCTAGTCTTCCTCAAAAAAAAAAAAAGTATAAAAGACTCTCAGTGTTCAAATATATAAAAGCTGTCATTTTACCTAAAATGCTGGCAGTGGGTTGTTTTGCCACTGTTGTTTAAAGAAATGGTTTATTTACTCTACTTTGTTTTAATTTAGTTGTTCTTTTACAAATTGCAGTGATTATGGCCTACTGCGTAAAAAATGTTACCTTAGGCAGGAGTTGTATTAAATTTGGTAACCATGGTAGGACACCCAGCTATTGGTAGGTGATTTTTTTTATGTTTATCTGTGTGTTTGTGTCTCCTCCTCCTACCCCCATTCCTTGCTTCCCAACACTGGCAGGAAGTCCCCTTAGGCGGTTTTCCGATTAGCATTGATTTAACAGAGAGGGTGATAGGGGAGTTGGAATTAGCCAAACACAGCTGCTTACTGGTGGTGGTAGAGATGGAATACAGCTGAAGGGAGGTGTGAAGACTTTGAATGGGAGGTAGACTGAAATGCACTGGCACAGAAGCCTGAAAGGCTTTCTACTGTTTTGAGACACTGATGCCAAAATGTTCCTTTCTTTCCCAACTCTCAGAATGCGATCTCATCTTTGCTTCTCTCTAGTATTCCAGTGAGGCAGTTGCACTTTACTTTGGTTCCAGAACATGTCTTCCTCAGTTTCCCTAGCAATCTTAACTGCTTGCCACATCTAACCCTTGTTGCCTATTAATTTTTAACCACTTTATATGAAAAAGTATACTTGATTTCCTAAGTAACAGTTCCCTGAAGCAAAACCTACTAGTACCAACTGTGACACGGTCTAAACTCAAATGTGTCCTAGGAGCCGCTGCTGACATTTTGCCTGACAAATATGATTGTAAGGGATGGAGCAAATAGATTTTGTCGGTTACGCAAATGCCTGGACTATTCAGCCCCCTGGAAATGTCTTTTTGATTGGTGTCTCAGGGTTGTGAAACTCACCAAGGACCAACATGTGGCTTGTGGGAAGAGCTTGGGAACTCTCAAATCTGTATATCCAAATGATCAAAGTTTTGATGATAGCAGCCTTTCCTTTACTACCATGGCTCCTCTTTCCCCCTCAACACACAGTTTTCATTGGCTTTTATTAAATATACTTCAGCACAGAGAAGGCAAAATAGAGCAGGGTATAAAAAGTAGCACCAAGAATATTACAGTGAACTTTGCTTTAATGGTAAGGCAGAAGAGGCAATAGAGTTCTAAATGATATGCCAAAATCTCTTCCTGGAATCCTCTTTGAAATGCTATCTGAGTTAATGTGCCATCTCTTTAAATATAGACCGTATTTAAATCATATTCTAGACCAGAAGTGATATCAGGAGGGTGCTTCAAGAATTTTGCCCTTGGGGTAAGTTGGAAGGATTGGTTGGTGCTGATGAATTAAAAAGGAGTACCAGTTTGGTAAGTTCAGGTTTCAGCATTCCACAGAAAGTTAGAAATTGCCTCGCATAGTCACAAGTGTCTAGACTGATGGTTCTTAAGTAGGGGTATCTATGAAACTAAAATGCAGATGCACACACACACACACACACACACACACACACAGGCATGCAGAAACATACACAGACCCTTTCCACGAAAATATTCTCTCCACTGGAGGCTCAAATTCAGTAGATCTGGAGTAGGGCCTGAGCATCTGCATTTTAAAATGCTCCATAGGACATTCTGATGTGAAGCCAACATTGAAACACCCCTGCCCCAGATGTTTCAATTTGGTGTGGAGTTTGATATCATGTAGATGCTTTATTGTTTAACAGGTTTATTTAACAAATACTATTTGTCAAGCACTGTTCCAAGTGCTTTAAAATATTCACTCATTTAATATCCTCATATCAACCCTATGAGATAAGTACTATTATTACCATCCCCATTTTGCAGATCAAGGCAAAGAGAAGTACTTAGCTTGTTCACAACCATACCAATAATCTTCTAAGTAAAATAAGACACAAAAATTATACCCCCTAGAAATGTATTGATTATTCTCAAGTTAATTGTATATCAATGTCCTCTGAACATTGTGAAATAACTATATATAATGATAAATTATGACGTTAACCAGAAGGAGAGAAGACACCTGGATCTGGAATATGAATATTAAGGAGTACATGAATCAACTTTACTCTCTAAATCTCCTAAACAAGATGAATAGCTGAATAATAGGCTCTCCAGAGAAACTTTATTCCAGGGGAAGGGAAGGGAAAAACAAGACACAAGTCAAACAGATTTTAGTATGTGAATGTTTACTACTATCATTGAAACTTATGATTGTAGACTTCCCTTCTTGCATTTTTACAAATCAAGAAAAACTCTAGTTTTCTTGATGACCTTAAAATGAACCCAGTAATATCAATAGTATGACCTATTACCACCAAATCCAGCAATCAGAATTTCAGAAACTAGTCTATAAATTTAGTCTCCTGTGTTTATTAATCCGTGGTGCTGTGCTGACCTTTTAAAGCAGTCTTTTATGAATAAGTTAGATCAGAGAGTAATCTAGATAAAGGGATTGGTTCTAGTCTCAGCTCTGAGACTAATGGGCTCTATGTTCTCTCCCCTCTCAAAGCCTCAGTTTATCTGTAAAATGGATGGGTTTGCCCTAGATGATCTCTCTAAGGTCTCTACAAGTATTAACATTCTGTTAAGAGCCATTGTGACAGGAAGCTCATGACTTCTCTTTCTTCAAAGTAATAATTTGTTCCTGCCTACCTCCTGGGATCTATGAGTGAGCATCAATTAGAAAGAATGTAGTGCTCTGTGGTGGACAGCTGACTTCTCTTAGCTAGCAGAAATGAATCTGTCAACTTTCATTAGGTGTTGTCAGATAACATCATGCTCAGTGATAGATTGGGTCAGAAGTAGTGTTAGGCTAACACTCATTTATACCAGAGTTCTAAAGAGGCAGTGCATTCTACTCTTTAAATTCCTGAGAATTGAAGGGGCTGTAAAACATACAAAATGTTTGATAGGATGCAAGAAATTCTTCCCTTTGCATTTTAGTGCTTCGACTTTGAGATCATTGATGCTGCGTCTGGTTTTACCATGTTTTAAAATTCGTCATGATCAGAAACAGGTGTTAGCTTAGGACCAATCTTTAAAAACAACAACATAAAAAAAGATAGCAGAAGGTAAGGAGAACTCCCTCGTATGTAAAATGGCCCGAGAAAGAGCAAGGGGTGGTGGTGATTAGGAAGTGGGGGAGGCTTGAGGGCTTTGGGGTAATCATTATTTTTCTTTCAATAGGAGTTGAATTGCCAGAGCCTTTTCATTATCAGTTTTTCTCCTTTAATCTAAAAGTTAAAAGCTATTTTTCTCATTGGGATTGATTTTCTGTTTCTTGCTTTACTTCATCAACCGTTTTGGTTAAGAGCCATGGAATAATTCAGGACATTCTTTCTAAGGTATCAAACAAGTCAGCATAGCTAGTCCCTGCTTCTTGGCCCCTTGCCTGGGTGAGGGGTGAGGAAGGGAGAGGAAGGGCTTTCTATAGCTTCTTTTGCAGGACATAGGATGGCTTGTGATTTTCTCGATGTGCTTGTTGCGTGATATTTCAAGAGTTGCTCTGAATTTGGCTTGGGAATCTCTTGGGCTGGGCCACAGGCTGCAGAGGCTGTTTTGCCCCTTGGAGAATAGTATCTCACAAAGGCTCCTTACTGTCTGGGCAAAAAGAAAATATCCACTCCTCTGCCACTGGCCCCAGCAGAGCCTTTTTCTAATTAATACTTTATTTGGCAGCAAACATTTACTGTGTGCCAGACACTGAGGAAACAGCCAAGCAGAATCCTTAGGTGAATATCCTCTACTAGCAAGGGCGCCTGCCCTCACCCCTTCAGGCTTTTCTAGTCTACTTAAGAAGGCCAGCCTTATCCTAAGATATGAAAGCAATTTTTTTTCTCGAAATTTGCTTACTTTTAAAAGAAATACTGTGTTTTCTTAGAGTTCAAAAGTAATAATGAATATACTCACCTTTCAAACTATGTGAAAGCATACAGAGCAAAACATGAAGGACCTCCTTAACCCCCTGTCCTATCCTCAGTGGTCTCAGTGCATCTTTCCAGTTCCCTTTCTATGTATTTACATACACATGTATAGATAAATCTATGTGATTTTTCTTGTGTCCATTGAAACTTTCTGCAATATGGAAAAATGTTGCAAATCTGTACTGCCCAATATGGTAGTTAATAGATACATGTGGCTGTTGAGTACTTGAAATGTGACTAATGTGACTGAGGAAGTGAGTTTTTAATTTTAAGTCATTTTAATTAGTTTAAATTAAAATTCTAATAGCCGCACAGGGCCATTGGCTATTATATTGGGCAGTGCAAATACAAATGGCAGTAATCAGGAACTCATTCAAGAAAACAGCAACAGTGTGAGGAATGTACCTATGGGCACTGGGGTACCAGTGTTTTCCTGGAGATGCATCATCTCATTTAACCCATGAGATAGGTTCTGTTATTAACAGATAAAAGAATCGAGGTACAGAGAAATTAGGCACGTTGTCCAAGACAGAAAGCATTAGAGTGTGGATTCAAACCCACACAATCTAGGTCTAGAAAGTACTTCCCTGAACTTAAGCATGTGGGAAACCTCGTGGTGAACTGGAAATGGCATGCGCTTTGGCATAGACAAAACTAGGTTTGAATCTTGACCCTGCCACTCACTGGACTCCTTGACTGTCTGACACTGGGCAAGTCACTTAGCCCCTTTGATTCTTGGTTATAGAATCCATAAAATGGGGCTTATAATACTTTCCTTCTTAGCATCAATGGGACATCCACTTTAAGACAATGAATGTGCATTTCCCTCTTCTATCCTCCTTATCTACAATATATGCTTTTGAGTGATAACCACCTATAGTTGGGGATATCGTCATGGGCCAGAAAACAAATTATAATTAAGTGAATTTAAAAGAGATTAAAATTAACCATACACATTGTTCCTTGTGGACCAGACCTTGTTAGCACAGAATTTTAGCCAACTGAGATAATTGAGGATTTGCCCTCAAGGGAGGCAAGGGCGTCTCCTGAACTACACCCCTGAGTAGAAGGCTAAAGGCAGGGAGCAGTTTGGTTTGCTGGAGATGAATTCGTTAATGCCTAGCATTTGTAGTCAGACTGTGGGTCAAGTTCCAGGTCTAATGCTTACTACTTGTGTGACCTTAGGAATGTCCCCTACCCTCTTTCTATATCAGTTTCCTCATCTGTAAAATGGAGGTAATAATAGTACCTACCTCATTGTGTTGTGAGGATTCTCTGAAAAGTACTTAGGGCCTAAGTACTAAGTTAAGTACTTAGGGCCTAAACTACAGCTGCTGCTATAGCAATTTTCAAAATCCTCACTAGCAACTGTCAGGGAAGGCAGATGCTGGTGACTTAGGTTCTTATCTCAACTCTGCAGCCCCCTTGAAGACAGAGGGCAGTGCCCCAAATCCTATGCGCCTCAGGTGTTTTTACTTTGTCCAAGCAAAATAATGACACCTATTCCTACAGGGTTGCTGTGATAATTAATTTAGAAACATGTACCAAATCTCTTGCATACATAGGACATATAGATCTGTCCACTTGAATGTGGTTTTTTAGAGTCAGTCCCCGCAAAGGAGACAGTTTCTTTGATGTACTGGGAGTGTCCTGACTGTAGTCTAGATTTCATGAGACATCTAATTTCCTCACTGGGCCCTTTCTCCCACTTAACCTCAATCCCGAATTACATGGTGTCATATAATGTTTGAGGAGAGAAAATATTGAAAGCCTATTTCCTTGAGATTCAGTGCTGGTGTTGCTTTTGTATTCTTGAGTCTCCCTTCAGTTTCTTAGCTCTGAAAGAAACATAGGTATTTCTGGTTACGCAGATTATGAACTTTTCCACAGTTCAATTGGAATAATGTATTTTTGTAACGTGTTTGAAATACATGCTTGTGGCATACTTTATTGCAAGATTCTTTCTCTAAGATCTACTGAAAATGTAAGTCTGTTTAAAGGGAGATGTTAAATGTTAACGTAAGAAGATTTATGAAGCTCTTCCAGAAAAGGATACTCTGTAAATCATAACATAAATCCAAATGGTCAGTAATTAACCACTATTTATTCTGGCTAATTGTGGGAAAGACCAATGTAAGCTGGTGATGAATCTAAACAGTAGAATGTATGAAAAAGAGTGCTGGGTAGTTGGCGATGAGTAAGAATCATGCTGGGCCTGCTTTAATGAAAGATAAGACTCATTTGTAATTGTAATCACTGTAATAATGGGACGGAATTAAAGTATTTGAAAGCACAGTTTGGTCTATTAAAGTAGTTTGAATATTCCTCCAGCATTTCTGTTTATACTGTTAATTTGCTTAGCAAAGCCTTTCTTCATAGATAATGCAAGGTCAACTTACACCCCGCCTGTGTCCAAATGACCTGTGTCTCAAAACTTTTTTATGAGGTCCACATTAATAAGGACTTATTACAATAATAAATCTAGAAAGATCAAAACCTAGAGAAGGCTATAGGTTATGTTGTCTTTTATTTTATTTAATTGCTTTGTTTTTTCCTATTATAAATTTCACCTTAAGTGCCATTCTACATGCAATCTTAAGATTAAAACAGTCCCCTGAAAACACCAGGACTAAATGTATATTTTCAAATAGAGACCCAATTATTAGTGCCAGCTAATCTTCAATGAGTATAACATCAGTAAAGTAAGTAGATAATACAAAAATGTTAAATTTTCTTGCTGAGCTTAAATTCTGCTTTAGGGTAAAGAAAAACCTTAATATTATGGTTAAAAAATCAAGTCACACTAGATTAGCATTGTTGTAGATTAATAATGAAAATAGCTGAGCCAGATTAGTGTCACTTAAAGTTTTGTGAATCAGAGATATGGCCTTACAAATTAAACAGTTTGAATACAGGACAGAGTCTAGGGGAATAATTCTTATTAAAAAGTTAAAACCTTCACTTGTCTTCTAAAGGAAAATTTATCATTGGTATAAAATTACATACCATTCACTCTACAGCCTGAAAAAGATACAACTTTGCAGACCATAAAAGTGTAAAAATGGATCCACTAAAATTGATATCAATTTAAGTAGATTACCAGTGTTTTCTCCCTTAAGTGGAAGGAGTTTTCTGTATTCCTCCAACCTATTTTCAGCCATGATGTTCTTTCTACATGCATGATTAGACACCACCCTGTTAGGGGATGCTTATATATCCCTTGTTATTCCCCTCCTCAACTCTAAAACCTTTCTCAGCCTAGCAAGAGAAGAGGAAACCTATAGAAATAAATGTGCGAAAATTTCCAACAAGTGTAAAGATAAACCAAATTGTGAGGTAAGTGAAGTAGGCCCCCATTGTTCTTACTCTCTGCACGCTTCTCCTTCTCCAACCCTGCCCAACCCTAATATACCCAGTAGTCTCCTTCCTAGCCCAGGATCTTCCAGTGCAATGCCTCCGACAAGCCTGTACTCCCCGTCCCCACCTCCTTTTCCATCCCTGACTCTGACTAAACAAAGCTTACTTGTTTTGAGTCCATTTTATCGGACCCCTACTGTCTGTCAAGAGTGTTATTAGTAGTAGTAATGGCAGTAGAGGGAATCATAACAGAATAGTGAAAACAATAGCCAGTGTTGAGTATGCTGACGGGTTTATTGTGCTCCAGGCACTCTTCAAGCATTTTACACCCAGTACTTCATCTAATCCTCACTTTTACAGATGATGAAATTGAGGCTTAGGAAGATTAAATGACTTATCTAAGGTCCCACAGTGAGTAAGAAGTTGCACTGTTGTTTGTTTAATTCCAAAAGTCCAATCTCTTAATTGCTACTACTCTATACTGTCTTCTTAGTTTTAGGAAAAGCAATAAGAGTTAATATCCCAGAAAGTGTTTTGAAAAAAGTCATTAATGATTGTTACCTCCTTACTATCATTCATTATCAGATTTTGTTGCATTTTGTCTTATTAAAACAGTAGAGAGTGGGGTTGGCCCCACGGCCGAGTGATCAAGTTTGCGGGTTCCAATTTGGTGGCCCAGGTTTCACTGGGCGTGGACCTAGCACCACTCATCAAGCCATGCTGAGGCAGCATCCCACATAGCAGAGCCAGAAGGACCTACAACTAGAATATACAACTATGTACTGGGGGGGCTTTGGGGAGAAGAAGAAGAAGAAAAAAAAGAAGATTGGCAACAGATGTTAGCTCAGGTGCCAATCTTTGAAAAAAAAAAGGAAAAAAAAAGTAGAGGGGAGAGGGTAAAGTGAAGAGAAGAAGAGGAGAAGGAAGGGGAGGAATAATTAGCTCTCAGCCTGGAGTGGACAGTTTGTCTTATTCAAACACCGAAACGGATAACCTCTAGGCTCCTCATTCACTTTGGTGAGGTGCAGGCCACCCAAAGCTGAAGTGATGCAGTAAAAATGACACAAATATTTGCCGTCTTCCTTCCCCATTCATGCATAAATTTCTGGTCCAATCATTTGTGGCCAGGGTAGCAGGGTTGGTTTCACTCAACACAAGTCATAGCAACTTATGTGAGAAAGATCTCTTTCAGGACACTTTCCTTAAAAGGTCTGTAAATACAGGATGGCAGGCCCCTGAGGTTGCCTCAGCTTCTCCTAGAGCCTATTAAGTACAGATCTGGATGATTGTCCTAGGGAAAAATCAATTGGTGGACAATATAAAAATTGGGGCTAATCCCCAGATAACAGGATGTGGCCTTGTCTCAGGTATGAGACTTCTTCCAATCCCAAGGCTCTGCCCTGTAATATTTGCTGCTACATCTTTGTGCTTCTTCCCCACTTCCAAAACCATTACTCTCTCCCAGGTACACTCTGGGGTCTTACTGGTTTCAACTCCCATTCCTAATTAGCTGTGCATGATTCTGGCTCCCTGAATGTAAAAATTCTTTTGTTTTTTTAACATGAACCATAAGAGCTCAGGATCCAGCTGGCCCTAGATACTTAGGGGAACTGTTCAACTCTGCTTTAGTGGCAATTGCCTTTGTTGGTTGAAAGCTCTGTTTTGCTCCCCAACTGTGTCTGTGTGTGACTTATATAAATTAGCTACTTTTGGAACAGCAGGTGATTTTAAGATAAAAACTTTTACTTTAATAAAAGCATAAGTGAGAGCCATACCTTCTGAAACTAACCTGAAGTACATACTCTTGCATGTGCTTCCTGACCACACTCTAGCTTTCTTCTTCAACTGAAGCAACCCTTTACCAGAGATGTCCTAGAGCTCATTGCAAAGAAAGCCTGATCTCAAAGGAGCCCCTGGCAGTGATTTTCCCATAAGTGGTCTTTGATGTTAACAATTTCTGGGTCATCTACCTTCTGCTTCTCTTCTGTTACTAGCTCACTAGATGTGATGCCTGACAAAGTCCACACATACAGAAATTAGCCTTAGAATAGGAAAAACCAAGTCATTGGACATTAGACATTAGGGTGACCAACCATCCTGGTTTGCCCGGGATTGTTCCAGGTTTAGCACTGAAAATCCTATGTCAAGGAAACCCCTCAGTCCAAAGGAAACCAAGATAGTTTGATCACCCCACTTGACCTATCTTAGGCCATAGAGTGCATTAGACAGAACACTAGCCTTCAAAAGTCTGGTCTCAACTCGTGCCAGTGTCACTTATTATTATATTTAATTATATCTTCTGTCTTGTCATAGTCTTTATCAAAATTTTAATTCTGTATTTTGACATTTATTTGTTTAATGTTTGTCTCTCTCACCAGAGAGAAAACCCCATTCTTCTTTGTTCTCCATTGCATCTCCAACACTCGGCACGACGCCTCACATGAAGTAGGCACTCAACACTTCCCTACTGAATGAGTGAATGTCACTTAATTGTGCTAGCCCTCTGCTTTCTCATCCATAATGAAGATATTAATTACTTATTTCCAAGAATTTTTGTGAAGAATTGAGACCGTGTGTGAAAGAAACAACATATATATTTCATAAGCCAAAAAATATTATTGATAATGGTGATTATGATGTATGCTTAATAATACCTGCCTTTTATTGAGAAACCTAATGAGTTCTAGGCCCTTTCAATGTTTTATTTAATTTCATCCTTATAATTATCTTTCAAATAGGTATTAGGTATTATCACCATTTTAGACATGAGGAAAATAAGGTTGCAAAGAATTAGGGCTAACTACAAAATTAGAGGGCCCAGTCCTCAAGATCTCCCTCGCTTCTGACACTAACAGCAAGTTTGGATGGTTCCCCAAACCACCCTTATGTAAGATAATTCACTAGAAGGACTCACTCACAAAACTTACTGAAAGCTATCATATTCACATTTATGGTTTATTACAGGGAAAGGATACAAATTAAAATCAGCCAAGGGAGGAAGCACGTAGGGCAGAAAGCAGGAGAAGTAGCAAACTTGGAGCTTCTATTTATCCTCTCCCTGTGGAGTGAGGACCTATTACTCTCCTGGCATTGATGTGTGACAATATGCGTGGAGTATTGCCAAGCAGAGGCACTCACCCAAGCCTCAGTGTTTAGAGTTTTTATTGAGACTATATTACATAGACATGACTGATCAATAGCCCACATGGTTGATATCAGTTTCCAGGTTGACTGATACCATGTGACCCAAAGCCTAATCACATTAGATTAGACCCTAGTCTAAATCACACTGGTACTATCTGTCTAGCCCAAAGTCCCCAGGCAAACAAAACTTATCTTCTAGGAGCTGGAGGAAAAAGCCAGACCTGTTTTTTGAACAAGTTTAAATTCTTTACTACACAGAGGTACAGTGAGGTCAATGAACTTGCCAAAGCTTGCTTAGCTAATATATGTAAACTCTAATCAACCTCCCTCTAGTGCCCATGCTTTTATTTTCCATGTTTTGTCCTGTGTGTCTGATAAATGATGCAGTTTTAATGTGTTATAAAATATGTGCTCTCAAACATAGAGGAAAGAAGGGCTTGACTGGAGGTAAAAGGGGAAAAAAAAGGCAGAAATAGTACTCTTCCCTCACCTACCTTTTCCTTCCTACAGCTTTCAAATGTGAACCTTTCTTTATACCTTGAATGCTAACCTAGGCCCACACTGGGAAAAAAGTAAAGTGGACAAATGTGGATAGATAGTTTGTCTAGAGTATTCCTATTCCACTAATCTCCTCTCTTGTGCACTAGGGCTTATAAACACACTCACATGTACACACGCGCACACACACACCCCTTTACTCACAATGAGCTATATTCTCCTGGCCTATTCAAGATATTCCACTGTAAGTGTTAAATAAAAGTTTACAATTCTTCCTAGGGCCGTTTTCTTTTAAATATGAGCCTCTTGAACATAGAACAATCATGAAGGAAAAGAAATTAATATTATTTGATGAGATTTCAAGCAGGGGTTTGTGAAGCTATATTATCTTCCTGGGTCTCCTCAAATCACAATATAGCCAGCCATCTCATTTACCTGTGTGGTGCTAGGGGTTGGAGAAGGGGGTGGAAAAACGACAAGTATTAAGAGGAGAGGGAAACAGGGAAGGAAGGCAGGAGGGACACTCTGAGGCTCTGAAGTAATCTGCACCTGTTCAGAAGTGGGAAAACAGAACTCAAAGGGCCACATCACACAGAAGAGCATCTAAAGTTTAAATAAACAGAGAAAGCCTAGGGAAGAATTAACAAAAGGAAAGTAAAGAGTTTGATACAGTCCAATTTATTGTGATCTTTCTGATGGAAGGGGAGAAAGAATGTAAAATTACAGCTAATCTATTGCAGAGGCTAGCAGTAGAAACAGTGCTGGCCTTGGAGCCAGGCACACCAGAGTTTAAATCCTAACTCCATTATTAGCTAGGTGACCACAGGAAAATTATTTACTTTTTCTGACCTTCAATTTCCTCACCTGTACAACTAGTGCTAATAATAGAACAAATCTCATAGGATATTTACGGTGACTTAAAAAGATAATGCATATAAAGTGTTTAGCACAGTGTCTGGCAAAAGGTAAACATTCAATAAATGTGAGTTGATGATGATGATACGTATTGTTTTAATCTATAAAATGGAGATTACACTCCTGGTTGTATCACAGGGTTATGTGTGTATCCTTTGCTATATTGAATGCGAAAATGCTTTCCAAAAACTACCAGGTCTTTGACGTCAGTGTTGCCTCTAATCCTTATTTGGTAGTAGGCAATAGTGCAAGATTGGAGTATGTGTTGAGCTCTTCCCTCGGGTGTGACAAAAACATTGGTAAAGTTTTGTTATCCTGCTTGGTGCAATGGAAACATCTTGCATTATGGGGTCATACATCCAGGTTTGAATCCAGGATATGCCACTTTCAGGTTGTGTGAGCTACACATTTTCCTGTAGGAAAATGCTTAGCATTTCTGAGACTCATGATTGTCATCTATAAAACAGGGGTAATAGCACATATCTTTCAAGTAATGTCAAGGACCTACTACAAAGTATTACTTTTTCTTGCTCCCCATTGTTTCTAGAGGCTAAATAATGAGCATCTTGATAAACAGATAGATCTAATAAAATGGTTTTATATAAACCACTTGTCACAGACACGCACAATATGTATATGTATAAAAAATATATGCATACATTGAAGAGACTGTTTTTCCTCCATTGAATGATCTTGGTGCCATAGTTGAAATCAATTGACCATAGATGTATTTTTTTTCCTGGACTCTCAATTCTATTGCATTGGTCTATGTGTCTATCTTTGTGCCAGAATCGCATTGTTTTGATTACTGTGGGTTTTTAGTAAGTTTTGAAATCAGGAAGTGTGATTCCTCCAACTTTGTTCTTCCTTTTCAAAATTCCTTTGATTATTCAGAGTCACCTGTAATTTCATGTGAATTTTTAAATTAACCTGTCCATTTCGAAAAAAAAGGCATGGAGAAGTTGGAATTTTGATAGGGATTGCATTGACTCTGTAGATCACTTTGTGGAGTATTGCCGTTTTAACAACATTAAGTCTTCTAATCCATGAATATAGTATGTCTTTCCTTTTATTTAGGTCTTCTTTAATTACTTTAAATGATGATTTATAGTATTCAATTTATAAGTCTTACACTTTCTTGGTTAAATTTATTTCTAAGCATTTTATTCTTTTTCATGCTATTATTAATGGCATTGTTTTCTTAATTTAATTTTTAGATTTTACGTTGCTATTGTATATTCTTGTATATTGATCTTGTATTTTGCAACTTTGCTGCATTAATTTGTCATCTTGAATAGATATTTAGTGGATTCCTGAGGATTTTCTATATACAAGATCATACCATTTGGAAATGGTTTTCTTTCTTTCCCAATCTGGATTTTTTAAAATTTCATTTTCTTGCCTTATTGCTCTACCTAATACCCTGTACCTCCAGTATAATGTTGAATAGAAATAGAAAAAGTAGAGATTCTTGTCTTGTTCATGACCTTCAGGGAAAATGTTTCAGTCTTGAAGCACTAAGCCCTGGGTTTTCATAGATTACCTTTATCAAGTTGAGGAAGTTCCTTTGTATTCTTAGTTTATTTAGTGGTTTTGTCATGAAAGAGTGTTGGGTTTTGTCAAATGATTTTTCTGTATATGTTGAGATGATTGCATGGCGTTTTCCCCCTCTTTATTTTCTTAATATTATAAAACTGCAGTAATTAAGACTATGTGGTATTGGCGTAAGGGTAGACATAAAGATCAATGGAATAAAATTAAAAGTCCAGAAGAAACCCCATATATCTTTGATCAATTGTTTTTTGACAAGGGTGTCAAAACTGTTCAGTGGGGAATGAATAGTCTTTTCAACAAACGGGTTCTAGAACAACTGGATATCTACATGTGAAAGACTGAACTTGGACCCCCACCTCACACCACATACAAAAACTTAACCCAAAATGGATCAGATACATATGTATGTGTGTGTGTGTGTATATATATATATATAAAACAGCTAAAACTATAAAACTCTTAGAAGAAAATACAGGTGTAAATCTTTGTGACCTTGGATTAGGCAATGTTTTCTTAGATATGACATCAAAAGCACAAGCAACCAAAGAGAAACTGGATAATAGACTTCAGCAAAATGAAGAACTTTTTTGCGTCAAAGGACACTATCAAGAAATTGAAAAGACAACTCATATAATGGGAGAAAAAATTGCAAATCATATATGTAGAACATATCAAGAACTCTTACAAATCAACAATAAAAAGGTGAACAACATAATTTTTAAAAAGGCAAAGGATTCAAATAGACATTTCTCCAAAGAAGATATACAATGGCCAATAAACACATGAAAAAATGCTCAATGTTATTAGTCATTAGGGAAATGCAAATCCAAACCACTTTGAGATACCACTTCACATCACTTAGAATGACTATAATTTTTTAAAAAAGGAAAAACACAAATGTTGATGAGGATATGGAGAAACTGAAAGCCTAATACATTGGTGATGGGAATGTAAGATGGTACAGCCATTATGGAAAATAGTTTGGCGGTTACTTAAAAAACTAAACCGAGAGTTACCATATGACTCAGTAATTACATTCTTGGATACATACCCAAGAGAAATGAAAACATATGTCCATGCAAACACTTGTACGTGAATGATCATAGCAGCATTATTCATAACAGTCAAAAAGTGGAATGAACTCAAATGTCCATTAATTGCTGAATAGGAGAAAAGTGCATTATATCCACACAATCGAGTATTATTCAACCATCAAAAGGAATAAAATACCTTATACATGCTACAACATGGATGAACCTTGAAAACATTGTGCTAAGTGAAAGAAGTCAGACACAAAAGGCCACATATTGTATGATTCCTTTTATATGAAATGTCCCAAATAGTGAAATCCATAAAGACAGAAAGTAGATTAGTGGTTGCCGAGGGCTGGGGGGAGCAGAGGGAATAGGGAGTGACTGCCTAATCGATGTAAGGTTTCTTTTTGGGGTAATGAAAATGTTCTGGAATTAAATAGTGGTGATGGGTTCACAACCTTGTGAATGTACTAAAACTGCTGAATTTTACAATTTAAAATGGTGAATTTTATAGTTTTTAAATTCTATATCAATAAAAAGTTAGCTTTTAATCCTAAGATCTATTTGAGAAGAAACATTAAAACCTGCTCTGACTCAGAAAAAAATATATATACAAACAATACAAAAATCTGTCACCTTCCCCAATTCTTGTCAGGTGTCTCTGGGATACTTTAAGCTGTCTAGCCAGTCATTTACAAGCTGTACCAGCTTAAAGGTGCCAGGGTGCCCTCAGGATATTGGCCCAGCTCCAGACTAATACAGACTGTGGACCTTTCTTCCTTTACAACAGAGGTGAACAAGGATGTCTTATTTCCAGGAGGGACAGTCGGGATCAAAATACAGTAGTTGTACACCTCCAAGGTCAACTGAGGTGAAACCTCAGCCCCAAGGTTGAGCTGCATTCAAGTTTAGCTGGAATTGCATATCTGTTTACCTCCACTTTATAAAATTTCCGTGCTTAAGATGACACAAAAGCCTATGTATTCAGTTGCACACCCCATTAAAGGTTGAAAGTCTGACATGCATATGCTGTTTGTTGTGTAGTAGTAATTAACTGTAATTGAAAAATATGCTATTTTATGGTTCTCTGAATTCTCAGTAATCTTTTCCCCTCCCCCCTTCCACTCCCCTGACTCCAGGTACTTCCTCATAGCTTAATCCTTCTCCTGCCCCACACACAAACTGACTTGATAGAAATAGAAGCAATTTAAGTAGGGTCTCCAGCACAAAATTTTAGTATTGGTAAAGTTCCTACAGAATCTCCTAGTCTGGGTTATGTTTCAGACATGTGATTGTATGCCTGGAACTATGTGGGGAACAGAACTGGAAAATATACCCTGTGTCACATACGGAAAAAGGGCTCTAGTATCTTCATTTTGTCCCTCTCACTTTCTCCAAGAATGAAACACAAAGCTCGTTCCAGACAGAAGATATGTGAAAAAGACTTCTGATACAGCATGTGGTAGGAGTGTCTACCCCTTCATTGAGGCCCCTGAGAGGCAAAATGTCCTTTTTAAGGCTGGACAATTCTGAATTTTAATGGTACGATGCTCCCATATATCTCTTAGAGAATTTTTATCCTTTACGGACTCCTTCAATTTCCTCCTTCTGCCTCCTGCCCTCAATCCTTATTCTCAGTTTCTCTCTCTGTCTCTTTTCTATTCTGTTTCCTTGATGAAGCACAGCTTATAATTCTTTCATTTTTACTTTCAAGGCAGGATTTTCATAACTAGGCTTACCTACTTTTCTTGGTCAGTCTCTTGCTTTCTGACCTCACCCATCTCCTCTCTGGTTCTACCCATAGTTCTTGGCTGGATTCCCTACTTGATCCTACTACTGGTCATAACCTGCCGGGAAAAGTCCCCTTGGGTCATCTTTTGCTTTGAAACATTTTTTGTCTTGCCTCAGAGTCACAGAAATTTGGTCACCTAAGTAAAGAAAATATATTTTCAAGTACTTAACAGGGTGTCTGCCTGGGCACAATTTGAAATGACTCCTAGGAAAATCTGTGATCTTGTGTTCCTAAATATTTAGGTATATTTTAATCTGCAGGCCTTCCTTATGCTGTCTGCACTTTGTTTGAAAGGAGTGTGCTTCATAAAACATCAGACTGAATACAAGAAAATCAATAAGCAATCTGTGTGATAATTAATTAAGGTGCCAGAACGAATTACTGTTTCTTCCCCTCCTGATTTGGGTCAGAGTCGCGTTTGATTTGGGAAGTTGTCCATTTTCAATTATGGCTTGTTCTGTGTTCCTTTGATGTGACTGGAATGACTGACTGGCAAAAAATCATGTTATAGAAGAAAACTTTGGGTAAGTTTAAGATGGTAAAAGTGTGGTTTGGAAGAAGTATGACAAAGCCAACTTTGTTCTCTATGCATTGCCTCAGTTTTTGTATATTCATTCAGCAAACATTTATTGAGCAAATACTCAGTCAGGCATTGTATGATGCATCAGGGGTGCAGCCATGTACATACAAGAATGTTGTGGCCCCTGAGAAAACTTATAGTCTAAAAAGGGAGGCAATATTAAACAAAGAGTCACACACATAATTCATTAATCACATTTTTTAAGTGCTACAAGAGCATACCTTATCTAGCTGAAGTTTTCTGCAACCTTAATATTGCTATTCAAACCAAAGCCAGGAAACATTCTGGAAGCTCTCTATGGCCTTCTGTACATCATAAAGCCTAAAGACATGAGTAAATAATGGATAAAGGGATTCCTTCTCAGGGATGGAGTGTGAGGTCTGGGTGACTTCAGTTTGGGGTCTAGAGGATCAGACAACATGCCCCAGCCAAAGAAAGCCCCCAGTAGTGTAATACAGCTTGCTACCAGTCCCATTCTCAGCTTCCTGGATGCTTGTTTGATTTGGTGAGAACTAGTCCTCATTGAACATGGCCTGAAGAGTGGCTGGTAATAATGATCAAGAATAGGCTGTTTTGGTTGTTAGTGAATGCTGGTAATTAGTGAATGCCAGAAGGGGGTTGATGACAGGCCCCTGTTGGAGAGGTATTCTTAATAGAAAGGAATTCTGGATTGCTGGTTTTACAAATATCAGAAAGATTAAATAAAGGAGACTGGAGAACCTCAACAAGTGACATATTTATTCTGGATGGTAAAGGTATCGTCAGCTGGAAGGCAGGGGGCCTGGAGCAGATCTCTTCAGGTATAGGATTCTGTGAAGTTTGAATTGCTGAGGTGCTAGCGCTCCTAGAAGAATGGCTGAATGCCAATTCCACTCTCCTTAAACGTGCATTTAAAGAGCACTTGCTGGTGCCAATTTATTCTTAGCTCTGTGGGCCTTCCTACGTATATGTCACAAAGACAGGGACATTACTTATGTCTGATGCAAGGGTCCCAGCCTAAATGTGCTCACAGTTTTCATAACCCGATTTAGTGTAATTATACTCAACTTAGGGAATGAGTAACTGCCCCTTTCCCTCCACTATGAGCATGTGATTAATTGGCTTTGTAGTGAAAATGCCTTCAACACAGACTTAAGCTCCACTGGGCTCCCAGAAGATTAGGTTTTAAATCTAGATAGAGTTTACTTGGCCCTACCTCATTAAACTTGGATAAGTCAAGTTTAAAAAACCAAGGCCTTTTCATATCAGCAAGGGCAGGAAAAGCCTAAAGTAAGCATAAGAGTTTACTTAGCATCTATGCCAGATGATGCCAAATGCTAGTTGACTAGTACACCTTCATGCCTGAGGATGCTGCATTTTAATGATTAGCCCCATTTTAGAATAAGTGGCATGTAGAATCTTTCTGATATCTTTTGGTGGTAACATTTTGGGGGGTCATTCTGACTCCATTTTCACATAAGCCATCACCAGTATTACTTGGTCTGGGTAATATTAAACATTTATGATCTTAGGCATATTCAGATATTTGTATAACCAGTATACTGCATGTGTAAATGTATCAGTGGTTGTCTGAGCATGAATGTGTGTGGTGATAGTTGTCTTTCCCTCCAGCTTAGGCAATGACTGTGCCGTTTCAACAGCCTTAGTGATTATGACCTTCTATCTAGCCTACTTGAAAAGAATTAGGCATTACTGCTTCAATGGTATGGTTTCAGAAAGGCAGGTGGATGATTCAAAGGACCTAATCATCTTCTTTTTCTACTTTGTGAGACAGTGTACTGTGGTCATTAGGAAGACAGGCTCTGGAGTCGCATGGCCTAGGTTTGAATCATGGAATCACAGGTTACCAAACCTCTCTGTCTCAGTATCTTCATCTGTAAAATGGAGATAATGATGGTACCCATCTCGTAAGGTAGTCATGAGGATTAGACAAATTAATCCATGTAAAATGCTTGGAGCGGTACCTGAAACATAGATAGCATTCAATGAATGTTAGTTCTTATTATCCCCCAAATAAAGCTCAAATCCCCGCCTGACTTTTCGCCCTCCTCACCACTGCTATAATGCAAATCACTTTCACCTTTTGCCCAAATTCACTGTCAGCAGTGCAGCAAGTGTAATCTTAAAACATAAATCCTATCAAGGTATCCTCTTATTTAAAAGCTTCCAGTGGCTCCCCTTCACACTTAAAATACAACCCAAAGGTCTTTCCCTGCTCTACAAAGCCTTATATGATCTGACCCATCTTCCCTCTTAGATGGTTTATTCTACCACTCCTCCACTTTCTCACTGAGCCCCAGCTGGGCCTTCCTGCTTGCTCTTACTGAAATCACATAAACATGTCCTGCCCTACAGCCTTTGCACAAGGTATTTCCTCTGCGTAGAACAGCATTCCCACTGATCTTTATGTGGCTTGGCTCCTTGTTGTTTTGCCTCATCGGAGAGGCCTTCTGGACCAGCAACTCTGAAAGAACCACCTAGACACTACCTACTCATCAGCCTGTTTAAATTCTTTGCATAGTACTTATCACTTAAAGGTCCTAGTTTTGTTTTTTTGTTTGTTTGTTTGTTTGTCTGTAGTCTGTTTTCCCTTACCAGAATGTAATGTTCATGAGAGCAAGGTCCTTGTTCATCACTCATTCATTCAGTAAATATTTATCGAGGACCTACTATGTGCCAGGCACTGTTCTAGAGCCCCTGAAGATACCGCATTACATAATATAGATAAAAATCACTGCCCTCTTGAAGCTTATTTTCTACTAGGTTTGGATAGACAAAAAGAAAATGAATAGTGAACTATATCATATACCAGATGGTGAAAAGCAGGAATGGAGGATAATGAATGCCCTATGGTAGTGGTGAGGGCGGGGTGTGTGTGTGTGGCAATTTTAAATAAGCATGTCATGAGAGGCCTCAATGACAAGGGGATATTTGAGTAAAGACATGAAGGTATGTGTTGGAGCCATCTGTATTTTGGGGGGAAGATCAAATACAAATGCCCAGATGTGGGACAAGCATAGTATATTCAAAGAACCACAAGGAAGCCAGTGTGACTGGAGTGAAGGGAATGAGTGAGCCTGGGAGTGGCAGGAGGCAAGGTCAGAGTAGATAATGTTGGGGGCGAGGTGGCCAGATCATGTAGGCCGTAGTAGTCATGATGAGGCCTGCGGAGTTTCTTCAGAGTTACATGGAGTTCAAGTGGCTCAATTTGAATGGAGAAGTGACATGACTTATATGTTTTAGAAGCATCGATCTGGCTTCAGGATGAAGAATAGACAGTAGGAGGGCAAGGGTAGAAGGAGAGAGACTAATTAATAGGCTATTGCAATAATACAGAGTAGGAGATGATGGAGATACGGACCTGGTGGTAGCCGTGGAGATGGTGAGAAGTGGTAAGGGTAGAGTCGGCATATATTTTAAAAGCATAGCTAACAATATTTTTTGATGGTTTGGAATGAGAGGTATGAAAGAAAGAGAGCAAAGATGAGAGCTTGTGGTTTGCACCCTGAGAAAATGAAAGGATGAAGTTGCTGTTTACTGTGATGAGGAAGACTGAGAGAGATTCTGGGGTGGAGGAATCCTGAGTGCAGTTTTAAACATGTTTAGTTTGATACCTTGTAGACATTATTTTGAGATGCGAATTAGATGTCTTTGGTGCCCAGAACAGTGCCAAGCATGGGGTTGGCACTCAATATTTTTAACTT
This sequence comes from Equus asinus, assembly GCF_041296235.1. NCBI lineage: Eukaryota > Metazoa > Chordata > Mammalia > Perissodactyla > Equidae > Equus > Equus asinus. The sequence goes on from NC_091820.1 coordinate 98,617,305, forward strand.
ATTAGATGAATGCCCTTTAAGTTCCCTCTGCCTCCTCTCAGCCACAACCACATCAACTTACCAAGTCAGTCTGCTCTCTCTCCATGATGGATTCTCACATTTGATGTCAAGTGGGCCTTAAAAGAAGTTGATAATTTCCTTTGACCTCTTTCTGAGGTCACACACTTTCTGATTTCTGGGGGTATCGAGAAAGCCCTGTTGGCTCTGGTTTCCCATCTATGAGGAAGAAAAACAGCTAGGAAGCCTGTTATTAATCTTCTTGCATCAATATTTACATTATAAACCTATGCCATCTTCTTTCATTAGTCACAGAGAAGACTAATTACACTGCTAGACTAACGAACTCGGTATGCAAGTGTTCATGTAATGAGATGATCTCCATAACTTTCCCCCACAGTTGTTCAATCCAGAGTTTATAGCAAAGCCAGAAAACCCCCACGGTCCACTAATGTTAATAAATGTGTATGTGTGAACACATGTGGATTTGGGGCCCATGGGTACATGAATATGTTCAACTGGGTGTGTACACTCATCTTTACAACTTGATGGTGGACAAAGCAGAACAGGGGTGCTGGGACCAAGAAAGGCACTTAAGAGAGTGAGTGTCTCCTACGATTATAAGACAGAGATTTACAAACCAGCAGCAGCAGCACAGACAAGTCTTTAAAACCTGAGGGAGGACAGAGTGACCTAGGAAGATTATTTCTGCCATCCTAAGGGTGTACTGGAAGATTAAGAAAGTTACTGATTCCTTAAGAAAAGACAAATCGTTAATTCTTTTGTGCAGGTCAGTGGAAGTCTGCTGTGGTGGCTAATTTTCCTGCAGGGATGACTGTAATCACTAGAAGTTACCAGGCAGCTCCAGTAACTGTGATGGCTATAGTGAGAAGTTGGCAAACAAGATTTCTGTCAGAGAAGAGTCTGACTTCAGGTCCTCTGTCTTCATTGGTGGGTTGTAGTGCAGCTGAGAGTTGCAGGCTGGGCAGAACTATAAGCTCCTTCTGAGACCTGCCTGGTAGCACCAGCTATAGGCCCAGAAAAGGGTCTTGTGCCATGAAAGATGTCATTGGCTATAACTATTGTATCTCCACAAACAGAGGAATAATTAAGAGTCATCATCTGCTACTAAAGTTCAGAAAAACTTTAGTGAGGGAGCTGAGGGAGAGAGTTGTTTTGTTACTGTTGCATGCGTGTGTGTGTGTGTAGGCAGGACTGGTATAATATCTAAAAATTAAATTAAAAGAATATAAGAATTGGGAATTTGGGAGCAAATTTATTTTGAAATCTGATGAGTATAGCTGGATGGACAGTGGATACAAATATGAATAGCCTGTCATGAGCAAAAAAGGGCTGGAGCCCTTCGCTGGACTCTGGAGCAGTCAGGAGATAGCAACAACTCACTGGTCCCTGGGCAATGACCAATGGTGCTAGGGGACCAGAAAAGGAAGATTTACTCATTCTTTCATTGTTTATTCATTTATTCAACCAACAAACATTGTTTCCCAAGTGCTTTCTTTTTTTGCATGACTAAAATATGATTTTGCCTTGTGCTTGATTGAATATAGTTCTAAGTTGAAAATGATTTTTCTCACACAAATTAAGGCATTGCCACATCTGACTACTCTCTTTCTTATTTAGCAAAAATTTTAAACTACAACAATATTTAATATTTATTTCATGTAGTGAAACTATTGATTGGGCTATAAATAACACTTACCTAGGGCCGGCCCCGTGACAGAGTGGTTAAGTTCGCGCGCTCCACTTCGGTGGCCCAGGGTTCGGATCCTGGGCACAGACGTGGCACCACTCATCAGGCCATGTTGAGGCGGCGTCCCATGTGCCACAACTAGAGGGACCACAACTAAAATATACAACTATGTACTGGGGGAATTTGGGGAGAAAAAGCAGAAAAAAAAAGATTGGCAACAGTTGTTAGCTCAGGTACCAATCTTTAAAAAAAAATTACCTGATATGAAATTCCCATTGTATATGACTTGGTATTTATTTTATAACAGATTTCCCAATGTTTGATTATATTACTCCAGTGTTACTAATGAGTTTGATACCTATATAATGCTTACACCTTTATAAATAACGTGTGCTTTTTGGAAGTTAGTTGGATCTTGCCTTATACTTCATGTTCTAAAGTTTCACCATATCTTTTCTAGTTATGAACATGCACCTACATATATGCATTCGTGTGTGTGAGTGCATGTATAAATGTGTGTGCACATGTGAACACGCATGTGTGTTCCACATTTATTGACTAGTCACCTTGGGCTCTATTAGGGCCTTAGTTTTCATTGATGAATGAAACAGACATGATCCATTCTTCTGGAATTCACATCTCAGTGGTTGAGACACACAGATATGCAAGGAAATAAATACAATAATAAAAAGTTGTGATAATTGTCTTGAATATGGACCATGCAACAGACACTGTGAAAGTGACTTCATCTTCTTGCTTCAAGGCAGGGATGGATCCTGCCACTCTCTAGCACTTTTCACTACTTGAAATGATCTTAATTCTTCATCTGTGTATTTATTTTCTGTTTCCTCCAGCTCTACTCACAGCTCCATGAGTGCAAGAACTTTGCCTGTCTTCTTCACAGCTCTATCTGCAGGGTCTTGCACAGTGCTTAACTAGCAGTTAGGTGATTGAATGGATGAATTTTATATTATCTTCATGTTCACCCTGTTAGGTGGGAAGTACAGAAATTATTATACCTATCCTATAGATAAGGATATGAGCCTCTGGAATGGTTACAGACTTGGGAATCAGAATCAAATAAAGACACTACTACTAACAATTATGATAATGCTTTACTGAGCGCTTACTATGTAAAGGCAGCATGCTAGATTCCCTTTGTGGTTTGTGATGTTGAATCCTCATAGCAATTCTGGGGGGTAGGTACTATTACTATTGCCTTTTTATACATAAGAAGTCTGAGGATAAGAGAGACGAAGTGACTCATTCAAGGTCATATGGCCAGGAGGTGAGCGAGTCCAGAGTTAATTCCAGTGTCTGTTTTCAGAGCCTAGGCTCGCTTGCCTTGGGCTGTGAGAGCTGCTTGGGCTTTATCTGTGCAATAAGAGAATGCAAGATAGTGTACTTCTGACTTATTTTACTGCCGTTTAGGCTCATTAGTTTAGTTTGAGTACAGAGGAAAAACCTAGAACCAGAAAGGGAAAATTAGTTGCTCAAGGTTACACAGACTTTCATGAGAGATCTAACGCCAGAGCTAGGCCTCCTGACTTTCAGTGCAGTTTTCTTTGACATAACCATGTTATCTCCCCCCTTGTCTCAGTGCCTTTCAAATTTAATTCCTCCTAGAAAGGTTTGCTTTCTGAATGGGCCTACAAATATTAAAGGCTCCTTGTAGTTTTAACACCTTGAACCTAAAGGAATATACATGATGACTGTATATATGCAGGCAGCCTCCAACTCTGTATTTCCTATTGAGGAAGAGAGAAGTGGCCTGAGCAAAGAAGAATCTGGGTGTCCTCAGCCTGAAAACCTATGCTCAGCTTTATAGTCCTCAAAATAAATTCATATCTCGGGGCTGGCCCCGTGGCCGAGTGGTTAAGTTCGCGCGCTCCGCTGCAGGCGGCCCAGTGTTTCGTCAGTTCGAGTCCTGGGCGCCGACATGGCACTGCTCATCAAACCACGCTGAGGCGGCGTCCCACATGCCACAACTAGAAGGACCCACAACGAAGAATACACAACTATGTACCGGGGGGCTTTGGGGAGAAAAAGGAAAAAATAAAAAAATAAAATCTTTAAAAAAAAAATTAAGATGTTTGCTAGTATATCACTCTTTAAAAAAAAAAATAAAAAAAAAATAAATTCATATCCCCTTTATGGAAGAGAACTGGCCCCAAAGACCCAAAATAAAGGTGTAAAGACAGCTAGACAAAATGAGCTCACTAAATTTTGACCAGTGCAGATATAGTGAGTAAGCAGCTTCCTCTTTGATGTGGATTTCTGGGAACTTAAAGCATTAAATTCCCATCCTTTGCTCTTTAAAAATATTTGTATATGATTTTTATTAAATTTAGAAATATAAAAATGCTGGAATAAAGAAATATAAAAAGGTAATGGCACCAACTGTTTGTCACCAGTTCATTTATCAGTGTAGCTGTCACCTAGAAAAGAATAAAGATGGTGACATACAAAAACTAAGTGCAGATGACAGAAAGTATTCTTGGTTAAGAGCTTGGCCTCTGGAGTCATTCTCCTGAGTTCGAAGCCTGGATCTTCCTTCTGGTAGCTTTGTAGCCATGGAGAAGTCATTTTATATTTCTGAGTCTCAGTTGTCCCATCTATAAAATGGGGCTAATAATAGTACTTACAACCTAGAGATTTTGTAAATACTAAATGATATTATATGAATAAATGGCTTAGAACAGTGGCTGGCATAATAGTAAATGATAATAATTATTATATAGGAGGAAAGATCAGAAAATTAAAACTTGTTTCCTTATCCTATACCATGTGATCTAGTAAACACTTATTGTGCCCTCCTTCTGGGTCAAGCACTCTGCTAGGCACAGGAAAGATGCATGAGATGCATCCCCTGCCCTCAAGGAGTGTCCAATCTAAGAGGGTACAGACTAACTCTAATGCCATTTCTTTTCTCAGTAAGCATTTCCAACCACAGGGGTTATTTGCCACCATTTATCCCCTCCTCTTTATCACTTAGCTATTCATTGTACAGAATGTTAAGACCAGATGGTGTCAAGCTGTCTATTTTAGGACTAGTTGTAAAAGTTCATTCCTTATCTTACATTTAACACAGTATGTTAATGAGAAAACCATTCACAAAGCATTTATAGAGTACTTACTTGCAGTGGATACCTTGAGAAGGATAGAAAAAGGAATGCAGCTATGGGGCTTTGGGAAAAGCACCAGACTGGAAGTCAGAAAATTCGAGTTTGAGTCAGGGCTTTGCCATTGACCAGTTAAGTGATCTTGGGTGAGTCACTTAACAACTGTGTTGCTGGGAATATTAAATGAACTAGAAAATGAGAAAGCAGCTGAGTTCAAGAATTAGCCAGTTGTTAAGTCTTTCATTCATTCAGCAGAAGACACAACGGACTCTGCTTTTAAAGCACTCATTCTCTGAGAATATTTAGAAAGACGTAAAAGGTCATAACTGGCGTCCCATTCTCCCAGCCCCTACAATGTCACCAATATTGTCTTTTATTGAGCTTATCATTGACTTTATTGTCAACAAATCCAATGGTCACTTCAGAATCCTCATTTTATGTGACTTTTCAGCAGTATTCTCCTTGTTCACCACTCTCACCTTCTTGTACAATGTCTTCCTTGGGCTTCTGTGACATACTTTCCTGGTTTCCTTTATAGCTGTTCTTTCTCAGTCTCTTTATTGTGTCCCTCCTCTATTATCTAAAATTTATATGGCAGAAGTCCTCCAGGCTCGCTCTTATACCCTCTTTTCTTCTTACCAGTCTACCCTCCCTAAGCTTCAATTACCAGCTATACAGAATGGGACCCAGATCTATTCATCTTTTCCCCCGCTCTCTTGGTCTTCAAACCCATATAATCAGCTGACTTGTCAACATCTGCATCTGCTTGTCCTTATCCTACAAGCATCTTAAGCTCAACATGGCACAAGATGAACTCATCAACTAATCTCCCTTCTCCAACCCTTTCTGCTACTCCTCCAATTTTCCTCATTTCAATAAAGGGCAAGACCATCCACCCATTTGTTTAAGCCAGAAATCTAGGCATCACCCTTGACAGTACTCTTCTTCATCCCTCTCCAATCTAATCCATCAGCAAGTACTATTATTTTTTGTACGAAAATATATCTTGACTATGTTAAAATCTCTTCTTTTTCTCTGCCATCATCCTAATCTAAGCCTCAACTGTGTCTGTGCTAGACCACTGAAACATTCTCTTAATTGAATCTGGCACATGCATTCTTTCCCCTCACGCCTACTCCATTAGCCTGAATGATCTTTTACAAATGTAAATTGAATAATTTCATGGTCTTGCTTAGAACTCCTTAATAGGTCCATATTACCCTTAGAATAAAGATCCCATATCATTATCATTCTTCAACTTCATCTTGTATGTTTCTCCCATTTACTCTCCCTTCTTCTCTCTACAAATATACTGGGCTTCCTATCTCAGTGCCTTCAGGCATGCTCTTTCTCTCTCTCCTCCTCCATTTCTGGTTTTACTTTAAATATCTTGTACCAGGAAGCCTTCCCTAGCCAACACTTGCCCCAGACTAGGTTAGTCTACCTATTTTGTGTTCCATAGAACATTGCACTTTACCTTTTTCCCACTCAGCACCCATTTCATAACTTGTTCGATGTTTTTCTGCTACATTAGATTGTAAGTTCCATGAGGGCAGGGACTGTGTCTATCTTATTCACCAAGCACAGTACCTGGCATATAAGCAGATACTTGTTAAAAAGGAATCTTACACAAATGTTCATAGCAGCAATCATTTATAACAGCCAAAAAGTAAAAACTACCCACATGTGCATCATCTGATAAATGGATAAGCAAATGTGATATATCCATACCATGGAATATTATTTAGCCATAAAAAGAATAAATTATTGATTCATGCTATAGCACATTAACCTTAAAAATATTATGGAAAATGAAAGAAGCCAGTCACAAACACTAGATATTGTATCATTCTATTGAATGAGAAATGTCCAATACAGGCAAATCTATAGAGATAGAAAGTAGATAAGTGGTTTCCAGGCTGGGAAGAGCAAGGAGAAGGCATAGTATTTGAATTATATCTCAATAAAGTTGTTAAAAGTGAATATATAATGTAAACTATATGTCAGTGTAAACTATGTAAACTAATACTGAGTGATTTTTTGATTTACTGGAGGGTAAAGGAACAGGAAATAGTAAAGCTTCATCTCATGAATTGCGCACAGCCATTTCACGCCTCTGTTTTTATCTCCTTGGTACTTTGCAACTGGAAGAGAAAGCATAGGGATCCTAAATTTGGAAAGGACCTCAGATATGTAATTCAACTATCTCACTTATATGGGAAAATTGGAGGTGCAGGGGGAAAGTTACTTGACAAGTTCACACGGGAAGTTAGTAACGAAATCTATACTAAAACCCTTGTCTCCTGAGTCTCGTTTCAGGATTCTTTCTATTACACCTGGCCAAGTCAGTCTCCTTAAGAGCTTTCCCAGAAGCCCTTCACACCAACTTCTGCTTACAAATAATTGTTCACCCCTATCTTCTAGGGATGCTGAGAAATGTAATTTCTGTTAGTAAAGTAAAAGGGGGAATGGAGTTTGGAAAGGCAACTTGTAGTTTCTGCCACAGATTCTTTTGCTGAAAATTTTTGATAGGCCACTATTTAGATCCAGAAGAATCCAGTGTTATCTGAAGTTACTTCTGAAGTCAGCATCAACACTTCCAGTAGAGTGTGAATACAATGGTCACACACGGAACCCCTTTCATGATAAACATCTCTAGCCCCAGTCAACAGGGTCAGCAGTTCCTGAGTAAATTACATTTGGCAGGGACTGGCTGCAAGGCATCACTGGCTCAAATGAATGCAACTTTACTTTAGAAACAAATCAAGGCAAGACTCACTATCAGGCAATAAAGAAACAGAAGGTGAAAGACCCTTTTTGAATGCAAATTGAACCTGGAACTTAAAAATACTCAGTGACTTGTCTGTCTTTAAAAAAATAAAAACTCAAATGTTTTCTTAAATGTTCTTCTTTCCTATATCTAATTACAGTGGCTTATGGCAAAGGGTTGACAAGAACAGATAATATTTCTATTTAAAGTTATTCTAGACTGTAACAAAAATTTCAGGAATTTGAATATATTTCAATTATCCACTTTACTCTTGACTGTGGTAGTTTTGCTAAGTGATTGACAATCTTCTCCAGATTTTTTTCCATTTGTTTTCTCTGTTTGTTGGAAACAACCTCTCTTAAGTAAAATTGTATTGGGGAGATCTGGGTTACAGATGGTATAGTGGCCTCTTATGTCTTGTAGTTTGCAACAACTTTCCCCCAAGGAAATCAATATTAATGGTGCTGAAAATACCTGAGAGCTTGAAGTCTAGAAGACAAATAGGAAAGGGTGGCTAATTCTTCCCTATCCACTGTATTCTGATAGAGAAACCAGGTCTGCAGAATCCCTGTTTTACTTTCTTGACTTAGTTTGATATCAACCCCAAGAGTCATGTAAGAGTGTCCATTTGTAGGAAAAAGTATGCAATGACAACAATTCCTCCAGATAAATTAATTATCTGCCTGGAAGAATGCTTCAAGTTTCTTGATCTACTAATGATTTTAGATAGCATGGGTTGTTCTGAGGCATTTTAATGAGTACCCATGCAGCAACGACAGTCTTCAGGAAAATATTTCTGACTTCTAATTAACTTATAAAGTTTCCTTGGGCATTTTGTTGTTGTTGTTGTTGTTTTGAAACTGAGAATGAAGGAAGGAAATTATATGGTAGGTAGTTAATGCATTCTTTTTGACTCTCTCTCTACATGACATAAATTAATGGCTGGTCTCATTTTTCATGCTCCCATGCATGAAAAGAAAGAAATCAAGACAGTAATGCTGTTTAACTATTACAGGAGGAATTCATCTTTGATCAAAATTATCTAGAGCTTCCCAGCTCTGGCACCTATGTACTTTACTGAGCTACCTCCGAGGCCAATGAACCAATGCAGGCTCTGTCAAATGGAACCGTTTAAATTTTAGTGATTTTGGCCCCAAACATTACTGTCTGTAATCCACTGCACTGAGAGGACACCCTTTTCTGAAGCATAGGGAATTGTATTACCCAGCAGCCTGGGACAAGTTAAATTAGTGTGTAGACAATTTAACTACAGGAGCACTTGCCTCTAGGAAAACCATTAATTTTCTTTAAAGTGACTACATTGCTCTTGTTGGGGACTTTCCAAATTTTTCTCTTGCCGCCAAGTCTTGCTTAAAGAGAAGAATTTTGATTGACTACATGCTCTGTTCTTGCTCTTCTCCCACCCAAAAAGATCACACACACAACTATGCAGATATATACAGATATCTAGCTAAATTTTTATCAAACTTTTTATGTATTTTCTGGACAATTCAAGTAGGGCTTTTGTAGGTTAAAAAGAAACAAAACTATGGAACTTGACTTGCGCTATGCTCTGCACTAATTAAAATGTCTCAAATAAAGGCATTATATAGAAAAGTGAAGAGAAAGGTATTTGTTTTTTTGTTTTTTTAATTGAGGTATAGTTAACATACAATATTATTAGTTTCAGGTATACAACATAGTAATTTGACATTCATATACATTACACAGTGATCACGATGATAAGTCTAGTAACCATCTATCACCACACAAACTTATTGCAATATGACTGACTATATTTTCTATGCTGTACATTACATCCCCAAGACTTATTTGTTTCATATCTGGAATTTTGTACCTCTTAATGCCCTTCACCTATTTTGCCCTTACTCCAACATCTCTCCCCTCTGGTGACCACCAGTTTGTGTTTTGTGTCTATGAGTTTGTTTCTGTACTGTTTTGTTTTATCCATGCAAATAATCCATAATCAATCTATAAATAAAAATTGGGGTGATTTTATTAGGAGCCAAGTTTGAGGATTACAAGTCCAAGGAAAGAAGGGCACGAAAGAAGTAGGATGTACAGAGTGGTTAGATACCATCTTGGAACAAAGAGCATATATCACATATAACAGGAACATCTTTTACTACCGTCACTAGATGTTTAGCTGGCACAGCAGGTCGATGGTCAGCAAGTCAGTGGTCACAAGGTAAGCACAGCAAGTCTGTAATTAATCCTTAGTTTCCAGGAAGCGATGCTTATCCTTAGAGAAATGCCGATATGGGGCTAAGCTACATCCCTATGTTTAAAGGCATCATTCTGGTAGTAAATGTTTAAAGCAGATAATAGTGCATGCTCAACAGGCCGCATCAAGTCCTTTTAGAAAAACAAGGTCAGGCTGAATTAGTTCTAATCAAAATGCCTTCCTCAAGTAATCAAATATATCATATTGCTTTTCATTTATTTATCAATTTGTTCATTTCTTTTTTTAGATTCCACATATAAGTGAAATCATAGAGTATTTGTCTTCCTCTGTCTGACTTATTTCACTTAGCATAATACTCTCTAGGTCCATCCATGTTGTTGCAAATAGCAAGATTTCATTCTTTGTTATGGCTGAGTAACATTCCATTGTGTATGTATATCAAGTCTTCTTTATCTGTTCATCTCTTGATTGGCACTTAAGTTGCTTCCTTATCTTGGCTATTGTAAATAATACTGCAATGAGCATAGAGGTGCATGTAACTTTTTGAAGTAGTGTTTTTATATTCTTTGGATAAATACCCAGAAATTTCATTTCTGGATTGTATGGTAGTTCTATTTTTAATTTTTTGAGGAAGCTTCATACTGTTTTCTATAGTGTCTGCACTAATTTACATTTCCAGCAACAGTGTACAAGGGTTCCCTTTTCTCCACATCCTCCCTAATGCTTGTTATTTGTTGTCTTTTTGATAATAACCATTCTGACAGGTGTGAGGTGATATCTCATTGTGGTTTTGATTTGCATTTCCCTGATGTTGAGCATCTTTTCATGTGTCGGCCATCTGTACATCTTCTTTGGAAAAAATGTCTATTCAGGTCCTCTGCCCATTTTTTAATCAGATTGTTTTTCTCATAGTGAGTTGTATGAGATCATTTTATATGTTGGATATTAATCCCTTATCAGATACATCATTCTCAAATATCTTCTCCCATTCAGTAGGTTGCCTTTTCATTTTGTTGATGATTTCCTTCACTGGGCAAAAGCTTTTTAGTTTGATCTAGACCCATTTGTTTGTTTTTGCTTTTGTTGCCTTTACCTGAAGACTGCTAAGACTGATGTCAAAGAGCTGACTACCTATGTTTTCTTCTAGGAGTTTTATGGTTTCAAGTCTTATGTTTAAGTCTTTAATTTATTTTGAGTTTTTTGTATTGTATAAGAAAGTGGTCCAGTTTTATTCTTTTGCATATAGCTGTCCAGTTTTCCCAACACCATTTATTAAATACACTGTATTTTCCCCACTGTATATTCTTGCCTTCTTTATTGTAGATTAATGGACCATATAAACATGAGTTTATTTCTGGGCTCTCTATTCTGTTCCATTGATCTATGTGTCTGTTTATGTGCCAGTACCATACAGTTTTGATTAATATAGCTTTGTAGCATGGTCTGAAATCAGGGAGTGTGATACTTCCAGCCATGTTCTTTATTTCTCAAGATACTTTTGGCTATTTAGAGACTTTGTAGTTCTGTACAAATTTTAGGATTATTTATTCTAGTTATCTGAAAAATGCCATTGTTATTTTGATAGGGATTACATTGAATCTATAGGTTGCTTTGGGTAGTATGGATATTTTAACAATATTAATTCTTCCAATCCATGAGCATGGTGTATCTTTCCAGTTATTTGTGTCATGTCATCTTCAATTTCTTTCATCTATTTCTTATAGTTTCAGAGTACAGGTCATTCACTTCCTTGGTTAAATTTATTCCTAGGTATTTTATTCTTTTTGATGCAGTTGTAAATGGGATTGTTTTCTTTATTTCTTTTTCTGATTCTTATTAGTGTATAAAGTTGTAACAGATTTTGTACAGACATGGATTTTACATCCTGCAACTTCACTGAATTAATTTATTAGTTCTAATACTTTTTTGGTGTAATCTTTAGAGTTTTCTATGCATAGTGTCATGCCATCTGCAAATAGTGGCAGTTTTACTTCTTCCTTTCCAATTTGGATGCGTTTTATTTCTTTTTCTTGTCTGATTGCTATGGCTGGGACTTCCAATACTATATTGAATAAAAGTGGTAAAAGTGGGCATCTTTGCCTTGTTCCTGATCTTAGAGGAAATAGTTTCAGCTTTTCTCCATTATGATGTTAGCTGTGGATTTATCATATGTGGCCTTTATTATGTTGAGGTATGTTCTCTCTATGCCAGCTTTGCTGAAAGTTTTTATCATAAATGGATGTTCAATTTTGTCAAATACTATTTCTGCATCTATTGAGATAATCATATGATTTTTACCCTTCATTCTGTTAATGTGGTATATCACATAGATTGATTTGTAGATATAGAACCATCCTTGCATCTCTGGGATAAATCCCACTTGATCATGGTATGTGAACCTTTTAATGTATTGTTGAGTTTTGTTTGCTAATATTTTGTTGAGGATTTTTGATTCTATGTTCATCAGGGACATTGGCTTCTAATTTTTTTCATAGTGCCTTTGTTGGTTTTGATATCAGGATAATGCTGGCTTCATAGAATGAGTGTGGACATCCTCCTTTCTCTTCAATTTTTTGGAATATTTTGAGAAGGATGGATATTAACTCTTCTTAAGATGTTTGGTAGAATTCACCTGTGAAGCTCTTTGGTTCTGGTCTATTGTTTTTTGATTACTGATTCAATTTAATTGCCAGTAATTGGTATATTCAGATTTTCTACTTCTTCTTGATTCAGTCTTGGTTGATTCTATCATTCTAAGAATTTATCCATTTCTTCTAGGTTGTCCAATTTATTGGCATCTAAGTGTTCATGGTAATATTTTATGATCCTTTGTATTTCTGTGGTGTCAGTTTAACATCTCCTCTTTCATTTCTGATTTTATTTATTTGGGCCCTCTCTCTTTCTCTTGATGAGTCTGGCTAAAGGTTAATCAATTTTGTTTATCTTTTCAAAGAACCAGCTCTAAGTGTCATTGAGTTTTTTCTATTGTTCTTTTTTTCTCTGTTTCATTTATTTCCACTCTGATCTTTATTATTTCCTTCCTTCCAACTTTGGGCTCTGTTCTTTTTCTACTTCCTTTAGTTGTAAAGTTAGATTGCTTATTTGAGATTTTTCTTGTTTCCTGAGGTAGGCTTGTATTGCTATATGGTCTCATAGAATTTGGAACATTGTATTTCAATTTTCATTTGTCTCAAGATATTTTTTGATTTCCTCATTGACTCTTTAGTTACATGTGGTTTAGCTTCCACGTGTTTGTGTTTTTTTCCAGTTTTCTTCTTGTAATTGATTTCTAGTTGCATATTTTTGTGGTCAAAAAATATGCTTGATGTGGTTTCAATCTTCTTAAATTTACTGAGACATTTCTTGTGGCCTAAATGTGATTTATCCTGGAGAACCTTCCATATGCACTGGATAACAATGTGTATTCTGCTGCTTTTGGATGATATGTTCTGCATATGTCTACTATGTCCATCTGGTCTAATGTGCCATTTAAGGCCAATTTTTCCTTATTAATTTTCTGTCTGGGTGATCTCTCCATTGATGTAAGTGGGGTATTCAATAGTAAGAAAATAGTAAAAATAGTAAGTGGGTGATTTTTGCTACCCTGTCTTCCAGATCAATGATCCAGTCCTCCACATCATCTAATCTGCTGTTCATTCCCTCTAGAGTAGTCTTCCTTTCATTTATTGTACTCTTCAGCTCTGATTGGTTCTTTTTTTATATATTCTATCTCCTTGTTGCAGTTCTCATTGTGTTCATTCATTATTCTCCCAGGTTTACTGAGAATCTTTATGACAATTACTTTGAACTCTATCTGGTAGATTGCTTATCTCCATTTTGTTTACTTTTTTCTGAGGTCTTGATGTGTTCTTTCCTTTGGAACATACTCTTTTGTCTCCTCATTTTGCTTAAATCTCTCTGTTTGTTTATATGTATTAGGTAGATCAGCTATGCCTCCCAGTCTTGAAGGGGTGGCCTTATGTAGAAGGTGTCCTGTGGGGCCTAGTAGTGCAGTCTCCCTGGTCACCAGAGCCAGTTGCTCCAGGTGTATTCTCTGTATAGGCTGGACTTCAATTGCTGCAGGCATGCTGATGTGTGGGACTGGCCCTCCAGGGTGGGAGCTGGTTGGAAGAGGCTCCAGTGGGAGCCCACTGTGTGGGGGCAGGGTGGGAGACACATTGGAGGGGCTCTGGAGCTTATTGGGCCTGCCTACCACATAGAGGCAAGGCAGCAACCACTTTGGAGTGGTCTCTGCCAGGGCAGGCCCACAGGGGAATGCAGGGGCTGGTGAGTGGTGCTAGCAAGGTAGATATACAGTGTCAGAAATTGTGCCCCTGAGGGCTGGGCGAACTATGTAGAAGGCAAGTAACAAAAACAATGGTGCCCACCAGTCCTTCCATCCCTGGAGGAAGTTCTAGCAGAGTCTTGCCCCTCCAGCACAAGCCCTAAAACTAGTCAATGTATCTCCATGTTTAACCAAGGCACTTTTCAAACTGCTGCCTCTGTGCTGGAACTCAGAGCAAATGAATTTGTGCACATGCTTTAAGAGCAGAGTTTCGGTTTTCTATAGCCCTCTGGGCCTCCCAGCTGTAAGCCCTGCTGATTTTCAAAGCCAGATGTTATGAGGGCTCATCTTCCTACTGCAGGTGCCTGGGGCTGGGAAGCCCGATGTGGGGCTTAGGCCCCTCCATTGTCTGAGAGGATCTCTGTGGTTGTGCTATCCCTCCTGCTCGTGGATCACCATGCTGGAGATGTGGGTCCTGACTAGATCTGCCCCTCCTACCCATCTTTCTGTGTCTTTTTCTTTATAACCATAGTTGTGGAAGATCTGTTCTGCTAGTCTTCAAGTCGTTCCCAGTGATAGTTATTCTATACGTAGTTGTAGTTTTGGTTTGTCCGTGGGAAGAGGTGAGCTAAGGATCTTCCTATGCCATGTTGATCTGACCTCCAAAAGGTACATGAATAAGATGTTTTGGGAAATGTAAGGTGTGTAGTCTGTTAGTCATAAGCACAAGCTCACTGAATATATATCAACTTACATTTTTGAATTTGTGTTAGCTTGCCTTTTTGTGAATGTGAAACCCTCAAATGCAACACAATTCTGTTTGGGTCAAGTCCCACATCCCCACTCGATGCATCCTCTGTAGCCAAAGTTGCTACAAAGGAAGTTGTTAAAATAGATTAATTCTGTTGTAGCTTTCTAGATGCCCTTAAGGGCAGCAAGTATTCCTTGAGGGAATTATGCATGTTCATTCTTGACTGTTTACCTCTACAGGGATCATATTATTAGTAAAGGTTTATAGGCCTCAGGCCTACATTGGAAGTGGCTTTTAAAACGTTATTAGGCTTGCCACCAGGTAAGTAAAAGAAAAAGTCAGTCTGCACAGATCTCACCTCTGGAAACCAAAGACAAACATATTGGCAGCAAACTTTGCATCTGTTGCAATTGGTACAAGGGCAAATGACTGTAATTTTAGGAAGATGATGCCAAATCTCTACTTAAAGCCCAGAACACTATTAGCAGTGCATTTTCCAGGGTCTCACTACCAGCAAACAGGGAATAAGCCTATTTACCTTAAACGGAACACGGCTATTCTCCTGGGGAGCTTCATTAGGGATAGCACTGATGCTGTTTTGTGCTACTATTAGGCTGTATTCTGTATAACACATGCTGAATGGGAATGGCATTCTTCTTCTAGCCACTCTCCTCACTTCCTCTACCATAAATAACTATATCGTGAGGCCTTGGATATCCTTCCACAGCTATAGGACCAAGTGTTTCTGTGTGTGTGTGTGTGTGTGTGTGTGTGTGTGTGTGTGTGTGTGTGCTGGGCAAGAAAAGAGAGACTTGAAGGTGGGAAAGTCTAGTCAAAAAATCTTAGTCACCTTATTATTCATAAATATGTTAACCAAGAACTCATGTGTAGCAAAATGAGATTCTCTGTGTTACCAGTTTTCCAGAAATATATTCCCATTTGCTCTGCCTCAGAGCAGACCTTCTCACAGTGGAACATTGTGCCTCCACTGACTGGCACTTTGCTCTGATTTCTAGCTATGCTTTTGTATTCCTACCGCTTCTCCAACATCCATCTATCTTCCCTGAATCCTCTCTGACACTCAGTGTATTGTAGATTATATATGAAAAGAAAAACTAACCAAGTTTTTTCAATTGTTATTGCTGTTGCTTGTTGTTCCTTTACCTTCTCTATATCCTGATTTCATATTTGAGGAATGGTTACAATGCTTTGTCATCCATGATAATTTTGGAGCACATAGATGCAATTATTTCAAAGTACAGTGTGGAAGGAGTGACAGCTTTAAAGTGAGAGAGACCTACGTTCAAGTGCTGTCTCTATCACTTATTAGTTATCTTATTTTGGGCACATTACTTAACTTCTCTGAGCCTCAGCTACTTCCTCTAAAATGGGGCTACTAAGAGGATCTGCTGTTGGGGTGTTAGGATTAAAAATCATTCCCCTTTCCATATTCTGTGTTAGCACTCTTTGAGTCAGGCATGTGGAGATCAAAATGTCAATCTCATTATTAATAGAGTTGATCTAAATCTGAGACTAATTACTGCTAATACTTTCCAATAGCTTCACCTTGAATTAAACTTACCCAACCAGGAATTCACAAGCAGAACAGGACAACCACAATTCTTCCTCTCAAGGGCAAACGCTTCTCCAAAACTTTTCTAATGGCTGAGCTGGGAATGAGGACAGACTGAAAACTTAGAAGTGAATGATTCATACTTTCCCAGTCCCTTCCTTCAATCTTGCCAAGCAGATCTGCCCCTCCTTTCTTAGGCAGGAGTGGTGAGGGATGGAGAAAAGCAGGAATAATTCCTTCTCTACTTCTCTTCCTAGGAAGTATAATTCCTCTCTTCAGAAACTTGAGCAGTGAGTTCTCTTCTTAATTGCTGGGATTAAATGAGATACTGCATGTCAGGTATCTTACAAAGTGCCTGGTATGTAATAGGAGTTCAGGCAGACAAAATCGGGATCAAAAGCCAACTCTACTTACTCACGAGGTGGTTTTGGGCAAATTATCAAACATTTCTGAACTTCCAGTTTTTAATCCCTAAAATGAACATAATAATAATTAGCTTGCACATTTGTGAAAATTAAAGAAAATATGTATGAAGCACATAGTGGGCACTTAGTAAATGACAACTATTATCATTGTCATGATATAGTTATATAAATTTGTTTGTAGAATGTGCCACACAGTTTTTTTCCACAGCAGATTGACGTTTCTGGATATAGTTGGCATTGGCTTATCTGGCTTGGCATCCGCAGTGCTCATACTTACCGACAGAACTAATGAAGGTGCAAATTGATGTAAAAATAGCTGATAAGTAAGTCCAGGAACCAAAGAAAGCATGCTGGGAATGCAAGAATTTCTGTGGCTCATCCACAGAGCAGCCAACCTATGTGCAAATACTTGAGAGGTGACTGAAGTACAAAGTGTCCTTTTTTAGTTAAATATATATGTATTTTTTTGAGGAAGATTAGCCCTGAGCTAACATCTGCTGCCAATCCTCCTCTTTTTGCTGAGGAAGACTGGTCCTGAGCTAACATCTGTGCCCTTTTCCCTCTATTTTACATGTGGGACACCTGCCACAGCATGGCTTGACAAGCAGTGTGTAGGTCCGCACCCGGGATCCAGACTAGCGAACCCCAGGCTGCCAAAGTGGAACGTGCGAACTTAACCACTGCACCACCGGGCTGGCCCCTAGTTAAGTATAGTTTTCAAGATTAAAAAAATCCCTTTTTTGCCAAAAACAGTTTTCCACTGTAGAACTAATATTTGGTAGGAATTTAGAGTTGTAGAGCAAAGGCTTTAATGCCTTTCACTCTTTCTCAGGGTAATAAAACATCTCCTATTTGGGGCCCTGGTTCTTCTTGGCTGACTTAACATTGCTGACAAATGTGCCTATAGGATAAATTAAGTTTCATCTAGGTCTAGAGAATAATTGCCAAGATAATTCAGAAAACTCCTATTAAAAATTAAGTTTTTCCCTAAAGAGTGATCTGGTACAATGGCATCTTCTTGAAACAATAATTTGTAACCGTTTTAGACCTTCCAGTCTGGTGAACTTATTACTGTTATACTTCATTTCTGTGTATCCTTGGTGCACCTTGCATGTCAAACCACTATTCAGAACATTTTGTGAATTGAAAGTAAGAGGTTATTTTAAAAAAAGAATATAGCACTTCTTATCATAAATCAAGTACAAATGTGAAGATTTAGTGTCTGAGAGTCAAGACTGGATTGTCCAATTGTTTGTGGGAAACCAGTGGATTTGATCGGAGTAGGGTAGGGAGACTGGTACAAGAGAGAGAATGCAATACTTTGTTTTGGGGTTTTGGGATTTTGCGGGGCGGGGGTTCTCTACAAACACTGTTTTCCTAACATCTTAATTCTGATTGAACAGTAGTAACCCTTTGGGTTCAAAGCTTAGAAAAGAACAAGTTACTTTCCCAGTGCTCAACACATCACTGAATGTGCTCTGGCCTTGAGACTGTACCATTTGTTCATTCTAACTGTTCATAAGAGGAACTGATCAAGAGTAAGCCAGCCACACTACTGGCTAAGCAAACCAAAGTTTAAGGTTTTTTGTTAAGACCATTGCTGTCAATTCGGCACATGAATTATAGTTACTTACTTTCTACCTTGCAGAACTTTGCAGAGTAAAGACAGAAATAAACTCCACTTTTAAACTATGTTAGTTGTTGCCTGACAGCCTTACAGTCAATATCGGACCCATAAGCCTCAGCACATATTCAAGTGGAAAGTCAGAAATAGTTGTTGAAAGTGACTAAGTTCTCACCCCACTGTAGAGGATAAAATAGTCTGTCTATGTTTACTGTGACAGATTAAAAAACATATCTGAAGTGGCATTATCCAACAATTTAAATGGGGCCTTTAGTGATCAAGACACAAAAGCCACCAAATGAGAAGTTAGTCTGTGTTATCACCAAGGGCCGGGGCCATCAGTCGAATAGCTAAAAGAAAGCAGTAGTGCAAAGCGCCTCTGGCGTTGGGGCTGGTGAGATGAGAGGAGAGGACAACCCCAGGCCGCTACTCTCTTGTGTTCTTTCTCAGAGGCAGCTGGTAGTACTGACTGAGTAACACCCTCACCTCATTTGTAAATGTGCAAGTAAAATGAGGCCAATTTGTGTTAGGACTAAATCTATTCCAGAGTGAGCTCACCTGAATGGTCTGAGCAGACCAGCCTTGTAGCTACTACAGCTCTGTGAGCTAGTTTAGGAGTACCAGGCTAACCATAGAATGAAAAGAAAAAGATAAACGTATTATAAAAACCTAAAATTTCTATGGGCTTATACGCAATTCTGTGGTTCTTCTGAAATATATTGCTTTTCATTTTTCCAGACTTGGCGTTTAAATGATAGCTGACTCTTCTTGTTTGGGGAAGTTCATACACAGATAGCTATTCCCCTGTAAGCAGAGATGTGTGAGCATATTATGAAATGTCCATGGTGTGCAATAGTTCAAAAAATTTATGGTACAGAACTCTAATAAAAATGAGATGCAAAAACTAAAATGGAAGGGTGTTTCTGTTTTTTATCTACCACAATGTAAATTCAAAATTTGTGCTTTTGCAGGTGAGTTACTGATACACTGGTTAGCCAAGCCAGGGTCTTGGGGACAGGCCTTATGAATGTCAGTCTTACAGTGAAACCAAGCTCAGTACAGTTGTTACATTTCATAAAACCCACTTTGACCTATGATGTAGCTAAGTTTTCAGTTACAAGTTCTGTCCTAACAGGGCTCTCTTGTGTTTTACACAGTTCAATAAATCAACTGGAACACCTGTGTCTTGTGTTGGAAAGAACTTAGGCCAGGTTGGAAAGAAATGAGGAATCAAGCGAGAAGGATTTGAATGCAAATTGAGGTATATCGTTATGTGTCTTAGAGGTTCTTTGATTCTAAGGAAAAGAAACCCTGACATGCTCAACTGAGTAAAGGAAAATGCATTTTAAGGGTAAAGGGAGTCTCATGAAACCACATCTCATGCGGAATTGGAAATTGTCAGGCAGCTCATCTATCCATCTCTTGTGCTCTGTAGCCATACAATCCGTCATCTCTGCTTCCTTAGGCACAGCTGCTCCATCCTGCCTGCTGCAAAATGGCTTCCTCTGTCTGGTTCTTTATCTCTACTTCCTCATACCTCTGGCTCACCTGGGGCTTTAGGTTGTTCTCACACTTATTCTGCCCTCACATTTTTTTAAAATTATTTCATTGAGGTCACATTGGTTTATAAAATTGTATAAATTTCAGGTGTACATCATTGTATTTTGGCTTCTGTATAGACTATATCGTGTTCACCACCAAAAGTCTAGTTTCCATCTTTTGCCATACGTATGTGCTCCTTTACCCTTGACCTTACATGTCTAGTGCCTGATAACGTCTGACCTATCTAGTCCCTGTTCTCTTGGTTCAGATTCTTAAAATCGGATTCGCTTTTGCCAGGCAATGGATTGATTCACTCCCAGCATGAGTGCCCACCTAGGCAGTGTTGGGGGGATAAGGTGTTGACAAAGAATGTACAGCTGTGAGCAATGCAGTTTAAGCTAAAAGAGTTAGTTGGGTACTGCAGACAAATTGACTAATATATCAGATACAGCCATTATTGTAATGATAATGATGATAATGATGACTATAGTCATTGAATTACTATAGAAATTAAAACAGCTATGTTTATGGAGCTTTCGTCAAGCATATTATAATACACTATTATTTAATCTTCACAACAACCGTATAAAGTAGATATTATTATTGTCCCAGTTTTTCCTGACGGGAGAATTTAGACACAAAGAAGTTAAGTGACATGTTCAAGGTCACATGGCTAGTAAGTGGTTGAGCACGACTCAAACCTGGGCAGTCTGACCCTAGAGCCTGTGCTCTTAACTGCTCTGCCCTTAGCTACTACTTAACTGCTGATTCTGACACTGTCATGATGAATTTGTAAAATGTGGGCTGCTAACTAGCTTCTTTGTGAAGAAAAAGCAAAGTTCATTTTAACCATAAAAGCCTTTATAGTATATACTGGATATATATGTTTAGTTCTTCCGAAGTCCTTAGATAGGAAGAAAGAAATTAGGGCCTCAAGAAATATTTGTGTCTATGTAGGCGAGAGAGAAGAAATACTCTCTCATTTGCGTTATTCTAGTGCTTTCAGATAAATGAGATAACCTTTAAATATTGGTGGTCAGAACATTAGCCATTTGTCTCTTTGCCTTAATATTTATTTGAATTCAAATTAAATCTGCCTTTTAGCAAAGACCAAGAGTAAGATCTGGCACTTTGGAGTGGAAGCCGGAGCTGGTGTATGTGATGTTACTGCCCTCTCCCCGAGCTACCATTTTATGGCTCTTCTGGGAATCTAGTTAAATTACAGCTGCTGATATATTGTGGACTGTGAATCTAAATTCTGGCTTTGACCAAGTCAAGGGCTGGTTTCTTTGGGCAGTATTTCACCTCCTGTTTTATCTGTGCTGTCACCTAAATTTAGCACTTAGACTATACTCCCCTATGTCTGCAGAAGTTTTAAATTATTTTCTAGTGATGCATACCGTGTCCATGCAGAGTTGCGTGTGACAAATTTGCAGTACAATCCTGGAGCGCTCCGACTCCTTTTTAAATAAATTAGATCAGTAGCTCCCATGGATTTGACTTTGGGATGGGTTGTAGGGTGATGTGTTTCCCACAAAACTGATTGAGTTCTCTTCAGGGGTTTTTTGCCCTGCTATGCATTTTACTATCTGGCAGACCAATCAGCTTCTTGAAAGCAAAAGATGGGTGCTCTCTCCTGGATCTTCGGAGATGTCAAATGCCTGGTGCATTAAGACCCCTCCCCCTAATTGCAGGAATGACGGCTGTGTGCAGAGTTGTAATAGTGTTCTAAATTGAGGCTCTTGAATAAGACATAAATCCAAATTCCACACCTTTTTTATATGGGCTTCAACAAGCATCAGCTGTAATTGGTAGAATAGCCTGACCTATTAATCCATAGATAAAAATGATTCAATTAAAGTGAAATATAAATATTGAAGGTAACGTAAAACCAAATGAGGCACATCACGGAATTTATGTGCAAATAAATTCACTGAATAAAAATTATACAGTACATACAAAGTCCATATGCTATCTTGGTAATGCTATAATTAAGTCAGAGAGTCATGTCACACTGGCCTTTTCCATCTGCTCTGTGATCTGTTAAGGGACCCATTCAAACAGAATGACAGCTGACCTCAAAATGATACATTCTGCTACTGCCCATTTTAATAGGGCTGTTGGTTATACACATTTTGT
Organism: Equus asinus; assembly: GCF_041296235.1. Classification (NCBI taxonomy): domain Eukaryota; kingdom Metazoa; phylum Chordata; class Mammalia; order Perissodactyla; family Equidae; genus Equus; species Equus asinus. Next base: position 98,639,450 of record NC_091820.1, read on the forward strand.
CTTCATTTATAGTGCGCTATGTGTGGTTTTCCATTAAATCAAGTAAAATGGAGCATCTGGTTTCTACTAAATCGGTTTATTTAAACCACCACTTTATTTTCTGGATGAATTATTTTTTTTCAGTTTTCACAAGTGATAGATTGTATTGGAGAGTTTTTTAAAATTTTGTTTTGCTGTGTAAATTCAAGTGGCATTAAAAAGAGACAGTGGTTAAGAATAGCAAAAAAGAAGCACCCATTTCTTTTTCTTTCTAGTTTTTGTTATCTGATCAAAGCAAGGTGGTTAATACTCAAGATGTTGTGTTTATGTAAGTGACATGAAAGACATGTGAATGAGGAACCAATATTTATAATACTAATTGATTTCATTTATTTTGCTTCCCTTGTGCATGCCTCACTGTCACTCTTGCCATTACGTTAATGTTGTTGTTTCCAATAACACTCAGAAAAGTCATTTTAAAGGCAGGGGATCTGGAACACAGATGTGTCAGGTGTAAAGGCTCTCATCCTCAGAGACATTCAAATTAGCTAAAGGAAACCCCACTGAATGGTGCAGCTGAAGAGCCAGCATTTGTCCATCTGTTTGTATCCAGGTTACCTTGTGACACTCTATCTAATTTCTGGTCCCTGGAGTGTCTCCATTTCAACAGTACATGCATTTTTTTTTATTAGAATTGCACAAGGGGAAAATGGGTAACCTTTGGAACCAGGGTGACCTTTAGAAGATTAGGTTTTTGTTTTGTTTTATTTTGAACAAACAGTACAAGTTCTAACAAGAGGGTTTGCTCTAGTAAAACTCCTAATTTCTTGGAGGGGATTTTTAAATGTCTTCTTTTGGGGTTTGGAGGGAAAAAAAAAAGAAAAAAACTACGCTCGTGTGATGTAACAGACAGTGCTTGAAAAACTGAAGTTTAAACTATACAACAATTTTAAAAAGTCTTAAATAAAATCTCAGCCACAACTACGGACAGGCAGTGTCCATGGAGTGAGTCAGATTAACTCATATAAGAGACTGGAGAATTATACAAAGATGATAATCAAGCAAATGCCCATTGCTCTCTGGGGAAGCGTGATCATGGTATAGTGGTTTCCGAATCAAATCAGAGAACTTAATTTGCCATGTGAAAAATGTCACATTATGTGTAGGATCTTATTTATAAATAAAAATCCAAATGAAACTTCCTAGCAAAATGTATTTGGGTAAGTCTACAAGAGGCAGGGATCGTATTCACTTATTTATGCAGTCAGGAAACATTTGCCGAGCATCTAATAGGTTCTTGGTGTTGTTTTAGGTTCACGGGATGTGTTAGTGAACAAAACAAAGTCTGTGTTCTCATCAAGCTAACATTCCAGTGGGGGGAAGGCAAACAATAAACATATAAACCTGTTATCTGTTCTGTACAGTGCCCAGGACCCATCAATTAGTCTTGCATTTGGATGTTGGTTCAAAGCTAAATATATATGATGCTTTCCTGAGATTCCAAACTTTATACCTAAGAGCATCCTGATGAGCAAAAAATGAAACGGAACATATATACTCATTTCTATGAAATAATGTTCATTTTAGCCATTTTCTTTGAAAAATTTCCTTTTGTTTGCCCAAGTCTATATAGTACTTGATTGTAGTCCGGTGGGAATACAGGATTAGATTCGGCCAAGATAACTTTACCTAAAATACTTATATCCTAGTGGAGAGAAACAAGGATTTCTTAAAAAAAGATAAGGATAAAAACAACAGGCTTAGCCAGAGAAACAAAGATAGGGGAGGGGGTCAGGAAAAGTTTATTCTTGTAATCATATTTAAGGATTTATTTTCATATTGGGACAATATCCAGGTAGCTTAGTTTACTTGGTGGGAGCCCCATGTTAGGATGGCATCATAGTTAAAGATTTAGTCTTTGTTTGAACTAGTTAGCTCAGATCTATCCCATACTCTTACCCCGACCAGTCATTGAATAGAAGCCACACATTACAAGCAGGTGCACCTATTCCCCAGTACTGGAAAAAAGATTGAATCAAGCATATCCTTTTTCTCTATGATCACTGATGCATGGGGATAATTGGTGGATAGATTATCTGAGATTTAGGTGGTGATTAGAACCATGAATTCTGCCAGACGTTTCGGAACAAAGAGAATACTGAATGGGACTTCTTTATGCGTAGTGATGGCTATGGTAATGTGGAAGAGGATTATTTCAATACACATTTAAATATTCAAAGCTATACATGCTGGTATGTAAGTGGACTAATATTTCTTTTACCTTGAGTGACCTTGAGATAGGGCTACATTTATCAGAGCTCTTATTTTATCTCCCTCTACAGTCCTCCTTCAAAACCTACATGTTTTTAAACAGAGACCCTCCATGACGAATTAACACATCTGTTCCTGGGCTTTTCCCAAGATGATTTAGAGATAAGTAGCCTCAAACCTGGCTTGGTTCAGTATAATCATTTATGGTTCCTTTTGGAGGTAGCAAATTCTCATCAACTTCACTCCTATTCATCATGTTTCTAAATGTAGCATCATCAGGACAATTTCAAGTGTTTTTTAAGGCACAACCTTGACTTCCCGTCATTAGTAAATTGGCTCATAACAGCCCTGGCACTCTGCTGAAGTGCTTAACTAGTCATTATTCCTCCCTGTACTACAAAGCCTTCATGCTGCCAATAGCCCATCTTGTCTTTTTGGGATCTCTCGCCATGTTACCTTTAAAACAGTGATTTTTTTAACTTTGCAGTGGGTGGGTGGAAGAGGTAGGCTGGGTCATAGGCCATTTTTGAGAATCTGGAAAAAACTGTAAAATCTTTCCACAGTAAAAAAAATAAGAATGCACACTTGTGTTACATACATTTTCAGTGGATTTAGAGCCTTGTGAAGCCCATCCATAGACCTCAGATTGCAAGGTCTCAGTGTCAAGATTATATGATTCACAAGCATATTTATTTGAAGTAAACCCTACCTATGCTTAGTTATAAGCTCATTTATATTATCATATTTAAACATTATTTTATTATAAAAGATGTGTCTATTTCTGTTTTGTCCCTTTTGAATTTTTTTACCTATTTCAAAAGACTCGATTGTTCATTACGTTAGTCACAGTGACAAGTGTATACAATTTGAACAAAATGTTCGTAGTATACTGGTATGATTCCTAAATGCATTATCTTGCTTTATTTATTTGTTTGTTTACTTACTTTTACTTAAAGAAGAATTTTTTTAATGTACCCCACACCTTTCACAACCATATATTTAGCGAAGGATAGTCTGAACCTTCTTTGTTCCAGTGATATATCGTTTGTGTTACTTTCTTTTCCAGCTGCTTTTCATTGATTTCCAGGCATTTAGAAGAGGGGATACGTTTGTTAAATACAAATACATTTCTTCTCTAAAGTTATGATGGTTAATGTTATAAATCCCAAGAGAGAAGGAGTTGTATCTGTTTTATTTTCCCTTGTGTCTATTCCCAGAGCTTAATACAGTGCCTGGCAGACAGAATGTGATCAAGAAATGTGTGGGGAATGTATAATAAGGCTCCAAAGCTTGCTAATTTGGAAAAGCTTGATGTTTTAAAAAGTCATCTAATCGTTCTAATCCTGAAAGCCTCTTCAATGCTCATCCATTTTCTCAAAGTCATATGCTAACTCTTTACTAATTTTGGCTGAGTGGTGATTATAGTGACAGGTATTCCACCGGAGGAAAGCCAGTCAAAAGAACAAAATATTTTTGATTAGTGCAATTTTATTTCACTCAAGCACAGAAATTCCAACTAAACTAAAAAAAAACTGTTCCCAAGTAGATATTCTTTGATTGCATTTAAGAAATAGGTAATAATATTGTATTACTTTTTTTCTCAGTAGGTATTTACAAAGTACTTCAAATTAGTTTTCTCAAGTAGGTTAAACAGTTGTACAAAAAACAATTTAGGACTTGGAAGGGACCTTAGAGACTATGTAGTTCAAACTACCTCCCCCCAGTATGGGAAATCCTCTGGCACTGTCCCTCTGTGATGACAGAGAGCATGCTATTTTTGTGAGCAGTCTATTCCACTGTTGAAAAGTTCTTCCTTAATATCGACTCAAATCCTGCCTCCCTGTAATTGTTCTGCATTTGGTCCTAGTAAAGCCTCTGTAACTACACAAAATAGGTTTACTTCCTCTTCCACATGAAAATGCTTCACATATTTAATGACATCAAGTGGACCTGACAAACTCACCTATTGATCTGGCATGTAAATCTACACCAATATATACTAGCTGGTGTCTCGGAAATTTCAAGCAAGAAATCAGTTGGAAGAAGCCACTAGAGAATAGAAATTACATCTACAATTTTCTCCTTGGTCTGCCCCCTCTCTGTAGGGAATTAACTCTCAAGATTCATTGATCATGAGATATGGTGGATATGATATCATGCTGGCAAACATTCCTGCATAGTTGACACAGGATGTTCCTTATGTAGGCTTATAACCGCCATTCATTTGTTTAGTATTTTCCTTTTTTTCTCCCCACATATATTGAAAAGCAAACTTCATCAAGTTTCCTTTCTAAATTCTTACAAGTTCCAGGCTGGTGGTATCTTTATAGTTTTGTTGTGATGGTTTTTTTTCTTTGCTAAAGATTAAATAAGCTCCCCTTTTAGCCATTTGCCAAAGAGGTTAAATTATTTTTCTTAGTGATTGGAGTTGAGTATAGCAGGTGCATCAAAGTGAGTTAATATGCCTCTGAAATGGGCCAGATTTTTTAATTGTGGAAACCATTCTCTTCGTCTCACTTTCCATTAAAGATGACTAGACAGGAAAGGATTACGTACCGATGTAGGTGTCAACTGTATTAATTTTCTCTGAATGCCAGCAGAACATTTCCTTAGTAACAAATACAACAGGGCAACATACCAGAGACTCAGTATTCGTCCCAGGTTGATCAGGTATTGCTGCAGGTTCTGCCAGAAGGACATCACCAAGTATAATAATGAAAATAGGCCTGTCCTCTATGACCTTTGATATTTTGCCCAGAAATGTTGTTGAAAGTTGTAAATTAATTACAGTATAGCAAAAGGCTATGAGCTTTAACTAAAGCTTCATCTTTGCCTTTTCTTCTTTCTGAAAAATTGTCTGCTAATTTTCCTCCAGTTTTTACATGTGTGCTCTAGAGACTCCCAACAGAGCAAACAAGAAAAGGAATTTAATTGCTAGATGCATTTGAGTAGATCTCAGATAAGGACAGTGTAATCAGTGAAGTTATGAAACGGTAAGAAACCAATAACTTTTTTTGCAACCAATGGTTTCAATATTTGGAAGACTGACAGCCTTGCAGACATATTTTTTCCATTCCAGCAAAGGAAGAACTGTATTGCTAACTACTTCTCCGAAGACTGTGAACCAAATATTTGTTCAGTATATTTATCATAGTTTATTATTGTGTTTTATGTGTAGGTATCTGCATTATATCCTGAATAAATCATGTGACTGAGGACCATCACATCATGCTAGTTTGAGCATGAGTGTGAGTTGTATGTGATGATTTTGTAGGACAATAGATTTTTAGAATTAGAAGAAACTGAGATCTTTTGAACTTCCAGCCACATTACACTGGGAAAGTGATACATTTAGAGGAGTAGAGTGACTTGTCCAAAGTCACATAGCTGGTTCATGGGAAACATAGTAATAGAACTCTTTATGTGACTCTAATTAGAAGTACTTATGCAAAAAATTGGGGGAAAAGCCACTAAAATAATCCCTTCTGGTTTTTATGATAAATTTGAGCCTTACCAAATAAGTTGTATTAAACTAAAGACTTCTTGTATAAAGAAAATTTTTTGGTTCCTTATAGCTGTGTTAAATTTTAGGTCATAAGGATAGGTCAAACAAACTAAAATGCTTTGCTATGGACACAAATGAAAACAAATTTTTATCGAGAATTTTTAAGCAAGTAAACAACAACAACTGCAAATAGAAAACAGCAAACTGTCAGAGTACATTGCTTACAGACATATTCAGTCTAATCTCCTAGACTTCATTCCATTTAGAGATATGGGAAGTTTTATAATATATATAGTACAAAGACAGAGATTTTTTATGAGAATGCATTATGATTTGGTATGTATGCTTGCATACAGCTAAATCAAAATCATATCCAACGGAGTCTGCTACCCATCTCCAATTCCTTCTGCTTAAGGAACTTCTGCTGGCTAAGAGAAGAGTCTGATAGAATTCTTGATCTTCCTTTTTGTGTCCCTGGTCTTCTCTCAGCGAGGTTTAGGTGAAATATCTCTTCTTTGCTTCAAGACCGTTATTGCTCACTCTTAGTTTCTTGTTGTCTTCTTTTTCCGTTTTTAGAGCACTTGCTCAAAAATTGCATTGAGTGTTATATCTTTTTCTCACTCTTTCCACTTCCTATTACCCCTCACTGCACTCCTTTATCAGACACCTAACTCCCACTACCTGCAAACCAGTATTGACAACCTGGTGTATATCCTTATATAACTTTGTATATACCTAAGCGCATACATGGGAGATTTTGTTTGTTTTACACAAGTGAGATTATGCTACATATACTTCTCTGCATTCTCATTTAATGGCATATCTTGGAAATCACTCCAAGTAAGCTGGTATAATATGTCTTAACATTTTTAGAATTACTTTATAGTGTTATAAAGCAAGGGTGTATTATAATTTATTTAACTATTCTTATAGTGTTTCCTGACTCCATACGTTTAATACTGTTGCTAACCCACCTTGTTTTTACTTCTGCTTCACATTTCATATATTTTCCAAGTCCCACTTCTCTTACTGCTATTGCCCTGACTAAGCCACCTCTTCTAGCACTTGCTTCTAGTTTGTCTTCCATTGCCCTCTAGTGATTTCTTGTAGTTAGGCCTTAGTTCTATAAATGAATTGTAAGCTCCTTTAGCATGTCCATGAATTTTATCTAATATTAACTAGAGTAAAACCAAAGTGTGTTGACAGACCAAGAGTGTCAGTTCAATAATTTGGCAAGGGTGGAGTAGAAGTTTTAGAACTGTGAGTCTAGACTAGGGAAGTATAAAAGCACCTCAGAGCCTTTGAGTTTTCTTTGTACTGTTATTCCTGACAGACTTATAGTTCTTTTCTAAATCCAACTCAAAGTATATCTCTTCTGTGAAGTTAGTTCTGTGCATTTTTTTGTCTCCATGAAGTTATGGCTTCTTCCTAGGCCTTTGATTTTTTTTTTCTTCGTGCCTCTGCTGACTCTCAGCCAGTGTGACTGACTTATGGACAGAATAGAAATACCTCAGGAATTTTAGATCTAGGGGTCATTCCAAACCACAGGTAATTCTGGAATTGCTGAGGAGATATCTCTGAGACGCCAAGAGGTATCTCTGAGCCCCAGATTAACTATTATCTAACCTAATTATTGAGGATGTCTAGGATTAGAGTTCTTAGAATGCAACTCAACACCACAAGCCTATTGAGAACTAGGTGATCACTCTTGAGCATTTTTGGTCTAGACTCCCTCACCATCCACCAAGGCCAACTTTGTCAAAGCTTGGGTAACTCCTTTGCTTAAAACCCTTTGATGGTTCTCCACTATGTGAAGATTAAAGTACCAGTTGATTAGTATGGAAACACGGCCTCACATGATCTCTTCTCATCCCACCTACTATTGAGCTTAACTTTTCATCACTCCTGATGATGAAGATGATGATGATGATGAAGAATAAGAAGATGATCATGATGGTAGTGGTAGTGGTGGTAATAATGATAATCCTGATGATAATAGCTAATGCTTATTGAGTCCTTACTATATGCTAGACACGTTCCTTCTCTAATTGGATCTTCACAAAACCCTATGAGGTAGGTATATTTGTTATCCCTATTTTACAGATGACTAAATTGATTCTCGAATTGGTTAAGTAACATGATATCACAGTCCTATTAAGTGAGAGAACTAGGAATGTTTCACTGAAAAAGAGTCACATTCTTAACCACTACTCCTGTGCTTCTCAAATATTATTACATATAATAATCACCTGGAGTGCTTTAAAAGAAACTGATTTTCAGACCTCATTTAAGAGATTCAGATTCAGTAGTTGTAGAGTCAGGGCCAAATACTATGCATGTTTACTTAGCCACTCCAAGGTGATTCTGATGTAACACAGCCCACTGTTTGGGAAGTACTGTCCTACAACAATGCTTCTCAAACTTTAATATGCATAGGAATCATCTAGGGATCTTGTTAAACTGAAGATTCTGATTCTGTAGGTCTGGGGTGGGGCCTGATTTTCTGCATTTCTAGCAATTATTGCTGGTCCACAGACCACAACTGAAGTAGAAAAGTCTACACTACTAAATGCCTTAGTCAGTGGACCAAGATGGAATGTGAGTTTACCACAAACATAGGGTTAACTTTAGTTGAATACTATGTTATACTATAGATTTATCCCAGAAAACTCACATGCAAATCTTTTCTGTTGCTAGAATTCCATTTTCACATTGGCTTTCATGATCATTTCAGAGTTACTGCCATCATTTATTTCTGAGAGATTTCTAATAGCCTACCACTTCAACTTTATCAGTCAAGTACTTGGTAAGGAATGACCTCTTACATAAATACTCAAGTACCCTATATGGAAGCACTTACTTGATTTTCACAGAAACCCTGTTGTGACTCCTTTAGTAAAGTGAATGAGCTTTTTGTTATGTAAATAAGAAATTTAAAAAACGGGAAGAAAATCTTATATTCGTAGATCTCAAAATGACCAGAGAAATCCTTTTATTCAAATTTTTAGTTTTAAAGATATAAAAAGAAAGGCAAAGGTAGTGTGATTAAATTCACACAGAGAATTAGTCACAGAGCTGGAACTCAAACCTTATTCTGGTTGGAGTTTTTATTTGTCCTTATTGGTTGGTTGTTTTCGTTTTCAACGAAATAATAGAATCCTCAATTCTATCTTGGTCTGAGGGTTTGAGAGCTGTGTTTTTACTGCTTTGTGTAAGGGGAAAGAACTCAACACTTAGAGCTGTTTCCCCTAATTAAATATGACTCTAGACCAAGTTCAGGAAACTTTTATTCTGTAAAGGGCCAGGTAGTAAATATTCTGGGTTTTGTGAGCCATATGGCTTCTGTCACAACTACTCAACTGCTGTTGTAGCATGGAAACAGCCATATATACATATAACAGCTATATATATGTGTGCGTGGTATATGTGTGTGTGTGTGTGTGTGTATATAAATAAGTGAGCATGGATATGGACACAGAACTTTGAATTTTCACATCATGAAATTTTATTAAATAATATTGAATATTATGAAATGTTGTTATTCTTGGATTATTATTATTCTCGATTTTTTTTAAACCATTTTAAATTAAACTGTAAAAACCATTCTTAGCTCACAAGCCATTACATAAAGAGGCAGCAGCAGACCAGATTTAGCTCAAGGGCCATAATTTGCTGGTCTCTCCTGTAAATTAGAAATGATAATGTAATCTTTCCTCAAGTTGAGCAGGTATTTGTTTCTTGAACATCACATGGAAAACAAGTTAGCCTTTCAAAGTTCACTTGTAGGGTTAGTGGTGTTGCGTCAGTTTTATTTACAAAGGAAAGCTAACAGTCAGAAAGAGGTACATGGTAGCTTATGAGAGGATATCTCTACTTTGCTAAATTATGTCTAATCTTCAGAGGGAAGAAAAAGAAAGCCCAAGGAGGTAGGCATGCTGAAAAGCAATTTGCATCACCATAGCCATAGCATTCTTCTTTACTAAAAAGACATTGCATTTCTTTTAAAGCAGTGAATGTTATACGTTACAGGTTAGTGGGTAGGGAATTTGCTGAAGTCTTAATTCTGCCTATTCCTTTAATCCCTGGCAAGGAGGCAGGAAAATGACAATAGTTTGAAAGCCACTGATGTATAGGTGGCACTTGATCAAATACCAAAGGTTTCAAGGAAAGTCCTCTTGGTTCGTTGTCAGATCACACCAAAGTACCAAGAAAAAAAGGAAAATGTCATATTAGCATAGTTGTTTTGCAAATGTCATCTTTAACAATGCTCAGGTGACAAAGTTGGTGCTCTACCATTTATTTATTTATTTTAATCAAAGGAAAATCACAGTTGGAAATCCAACCAGAATGTCAAATGTCATTAGCCTTTTTATGCTTTATTCAAAATGGTGGGTAGGTCGCCTCTTCTCAAAAAGGCTCAATTAAGATAATTTTCAGTATTTAAAAGTCAGTAAGGGTCCTTATAATAATAATAATCAACATAGAATTCAGGATTCTTTTAAAAAAATAGGTTTCCAGGGAGAAAACACAAGCACAAATTTAACTATTCCAGCATGATATTTTCACAGACTGCCCAGTCTTCGGATAACCAGCTGCAATAGAAAGGTGGCCAAGAAAAGAGGATGATGTGCCTGGCTGTCTTCCCACCCTACTTCCTTTCCCAAACCAATTCCTTCCCTCTTAAGAAGTTATTCCATAAGGAAACCTAGAAAAGGATTCCTGCTAGGGATAGATGTGAAAGAAAGAATTAAACTCTCAGAATATTTACTAAGAATTGGTCATGCTGTTTCTTGTATTTCCTGTATTGTGATTAAAGCACAGAGAAGACATTTTGGGCAAACTCACTAGGGGGAGAAGAGCACAATTTTAAGTTTCTTGGGTTCTCAGAGGTGAAACTTAATTGAAATCAATATGGGAAAAAGCAAAGAGGAAAAAGCGCTGCTCTAAATGTAGGAAACTTGAACCAGCTAAAAGCATGATATGGGTAGAGTTGCTTGTGGAGTTGAAGTTTGTTCAATAAAAATGTTTCTATGATGTTGCATCGCTCTCCCTATTTCACTGGCAACAACTGAGCCCCAGAATCACCACCGTTGTTTCTTGTCTTTGAAATATCACATATTCATAAACCTGAAGCTATCTGTAATATCTAAAAATCTACCAAAATATTAAAGTGGAAGTAGACTTCACTTTGCTCACTAAACACGTTATTGGAAATATTATGTGCTAATAGAATCTTTGAATCAAATTCTGTTTCCCCACTGATTTTCATCATTTTGGAGAGACATTTAACATTATTTTTATTGCTCTTCTACCGACTGTGGTTGCTAACACTTAAGCATTGTTTCTTTTCCGTCCTACTCCTAACTTTTGTTGAATAGCAAGTTATAAACAAAGATTTAAATGTACTTGCAACTTAAGGCAATTCAACCTTAATATTTTCTGTATAGTGAAAACAATATTTATACAAATAGACATCTCAATTTATCTGCTCTTAATTTTAGGACAAGTAATGGAGTCTACCTGTGTGTACATGTGTGTGTGTGTCTTTGAGTGTGTGTGTATGTACACCCCAAGTGTCTATCATATACTTCTCTCTGGATCAACAATCATATAATTTCAAATTATTTATTTATACTACACCATCACAGACCTGTAGCTGTATTCTTATCAGAAAATGAGGTTATCTACCACTTTTCCATTTCTATGAGATATATTACAGCTTAGTGTTTATAAAATTGTCTCGTTAATCTTGGACTGCAATTTGTTTCCATTTTCTGATTGAATTCTTCAGCTTGGGTGATTTCTGATGCCACAGACTGCTTTTATTAACTGTAAACATTTAGTTATGGTGCCAGAATAATCCAAAGTTGATTCAGTCAGATTAGTTAATTACCTGATCAATCCAGTGAGCAAATTCAATTCAGCCTCTTTTCTGATGGAATTGGCCAACACTTTGAATGAAATTTCTGCTCAATTAAATCAAAATTGTAGAAAAAGTAGTTTCAGGTAGACACAGCCATATTATGGGCTTTCACTCCCCATTCCATGTCATTGAACTAGTGTGATGTGTTGCACACTCATTCATTCAACAAATATTTATTGATGTCTATTATGTGATAGATACTGTACTATGTTCTAGAGATATAGTGAGGAATAAGACGGTCCCTTTCTTCAGTATGATTACAGACAGAATTATTCAAGGGCAGCTGCTTACTTAGCTTTTCCCACTCTGGTATCAACATTGTGAGTCTAATAGCCAAATAGGGTTCACTAGATCAGGTATTTGATATCATTGACAGGGGCTCTTTTTGTGAGGGGCAGGGGTGACTTTATGAATAGTAAAAGAAAGAATTGATAAGTATGGGGCCCCACACTCTGTAATGGGGACTATATACATTTCACAAGGCTATACAATGAATTCTAGTATCAGCCTCCATTTATTCTTCTCAAAGGATCTAGTGCTAGTCCTGGCCTAGTATGGATCTTCTTGAGTGTGCCCCATATTTGTACCTATCCCACTGATTCTGATCTTTGCCCTTTTGTTTTCTTGTAAAACCCTTCATTCTAAGACTTAATCTTTGGTCCATAACTCCAGAAATTACTGTGAAATTGCTATACCCCTGCACCTCCAACTGAAGTTTATTATCTCTCCAGTCTCTCTATTAAGTGTGTTCTGCTGGTTGGGGCCAAGATGGGGCAGAAAAAAAGAGGGGGTACTACTTTGGAAAAGTCATATCTTACTTGGATTCAGAGCTAAATAATGGAACCACCACTTGGTACTGTTTTTGCTATTTGTCCATGACATCTTCTGCGTAATACAATTAAACATCTCCAGGTAGTGCTAGTTACTATTTAATATATTTAATAAGTATGCCTTTTCACACCGTGTGGAATCCACTAGCATTTGGAAACTCCTCCTGGTGCTTTTATTTCACTTGTTCTCAGGAGTTTAACGGCTATAGTTTGTGACTGGTGGTTCAGAAGTTAGAGCAGCCATTAAATGATTTGGTGTGTTAGTAGGATTCTTCTATAAACACATATGTTACTATTATTGAGTTTCCTTTTTTCAAAGGCTGGCAAAACTCTAAATTAGTTGGTTGTTTATCTAGATTAAAATAAAAGGAGAATTTTGAAAGCAAATCTTTATGCCATCCAAGCATTTCATTATCCATTTGCAAATTGCATGATGTGGAAAGCCTCATTTTGCAATAGTACAGATAATTGCTAAATAAATATTTTTGACATTACTAATACATGATAGTGGAACTGGAGTGGAGAATTAAACTGTAAGTTCCTTGGGGATATGAGCTGTATCTTAAATTGTATTTTTAATGTTTGGTAACTGCTCAGTGATAGGCACATAAATGCTCAAAAATTATCTGATGATTTTATAATATCAAATGATTACGTTGATAATTTGTTACTGCTCTAGCTCAGGGATTTCAGAGGAGGCTTGGGAAATATTTACCTTTCGTGGTCTTCCACAAGCAGATATTTTATGCAGATTGCCGGATCCTCCTAAAGACTCCTGCCTTTGCATACTGTGTCAGGAGAGGTTTAGGGTTTTTAATTACTGCTTGTTCTGCTCTGCTGAAACCTTAAGGAGAATCTCTAAAAACTCAAGTTGTAGATTTGGAAATGACTGCACACTTTAGCGCTTTCTTTGGATTGCCACCGCAGTGAGACCTGGGAGAGAGAAGAGTTCCACAGGGGGCCTCGGAGGCGGGTATCATCAGCTTTAATGGAATCAGCTCCATGTATGTCAAATAAAGCGTGGAATTAAGACTAACCGTGAGCGTCAGGGAGGATAGTGTTTTGTGACTTTGTGCATTATTGAATGTATTCAGGTGTTAACAAGATGATTATTCATTGCAACTGAATATGCATCCAGGTTAATGTTTTCTTATTGAAAGGCGATTTCATTAGGATAGTGTTTTTTCACATTGATCCAGCTGACTTCAGAAGATGGTATAGATTTTTCTACAGCCAACAACTGTTATAAAGCCTAGGTTTATATTAGATTTTCCCTAGTACTAATTTCGCTTACTTTGACCTTTATTGTGTTTCTCCTAAACCCTCCTTTCTGGGCAGTTGCAAATGGGTGCAGTAAATAATCCTCCACATATGCATGTGCAAACGTGATCCATATTTTCTGTCACCCTCTGCTACATGCAGTGCACAAATGCTATGGAATAAATGAGCACTTGAATGACTGTAGCAAGTCATACAGTTAAGGAGACTGTGCTCAAATATGGTGTTTATTTACATGCACTAATTGCCTTTAAAGAGCATTGTCATAATTTGCTCATGGTGTATGTATTCAGATTCTTGGGATGCCTGAAGCCATCATCAGAAGATTACAGCATTAACTCAATATTTTAGTTGACACTAGGTCGTAATGACAAACTCCCATTTTCTTCTAAGTCCTCCCCCTTGCATCACTGACCTTGTGCATCACATACTAAAAGACAGTAGCAAGAGATCAGTGGAATAGGAATAGAGAACAGGCAGGACTAATGTGGAAAAATTTTATGGAGAAGTCGACTTCTAAATTAGCTTGTAAGTTGAGAGGGGTAAGTGTGAAAGGAGAGTAGAGCCAAATGAGAATGTCCTGCTAGGTTTTCTTAGGCTTGGAGAGATCTTGGGCTGAGATAATGCTGTATAACTCATATTGGATAGAGTCGTCCCTCCACCGTTGAGCCATTCCCTGCCCTGCCAAGTAAGCCAAGTTAGGAATGTGGTATCTGAGTCATTGTCTACTTTCTAGTGGGAGAATGAAGACTTACAACAGGAGAACCTTGGTGAATGGAAAGGGAGAATACTAGGTGGCCTGATGCAGGTGGGGAGAGTAGAGAGCACTATAAGAAGGGGCTGGTCTTTCCACACATTCTAGAGTTGTGCTGTCCAGTACCATAGCCACTAACCGCATGCATCTATTTAAATGTCACTGAATTAAAATACAATTCAGTTAAAAATTCAGTTCCTTAGTTACACTACCTAAATTTCAAGGGCTCAATTAGCTACATGTGGCTAACCACTACTATATTAGATAGCACAAAGATAGGAAATTTTCACCACTGCAGAAAGTTCTTTTGGACAGCACTGTTCTAAAGCAATGGGCAGGAATAACTATTTGACACATTTGGTGATAAGAGGCCTCTAGAGAGCTATGAGTGCCAGAGTGACCACAAAACTCTTTTTTTGTGAGCAAGTGAGAACATCTGTGATATTAAATGACAAAGTGAGAAACAAGTATATATTTCATATTCCTAGAAAGTTCAAATGTACCTCTGTGATGGTTTTCACTGGAAGAATAAACCTGGCCATATATTCCAATCAAGGTGATTAGAATAATTTACCCTTGAGGTGTTTACAATCTAATAAAAGATAACCACAAAAAGAAGAAGAAAATCACCGAAAGAGAGGTATAGGCAAGGTGCTATGAAAAATTAGAGGAAGAAGTAACTCCTTTGGGGCTAGGAAACTGGGAGGGTGGTTGCCATTTATTGAGTAGCTACTATATGCCAGGTTTATAACCTATGTAACCTACCGTTATACACCACCATATTTAAAAAACACTTTCTGTTATAGAAATAATTCATTTTCAGTAGTAGCTAAATATGAATACTCGTAGAGTTGACAGGATGGTATACAGCACTTCTTAACTTTGTAGCGCCTAGAAAGCCAGCCTCAAGTTAGCACTCGTGAGTTCCCTCTTCCCCTTTCCATTCCTCTGCCCTCTCCTCAGAGTCCTGGTTCCATCATGCTAGTGGCCGACAGGTTGGAAGCCTGTAAGACTATCCTCACTAGATCTATGCTGGTTCTTTTAGACTTCCACATAGATAAGGTTAAACACTTTTAGATTGTTGAAATTGAAGCCGTATGAAGACAAATGTCTTTCTTGCTAATACTGATAATTTCTTGTGTATAACTTTGCCTATGATCCTAAAAAGAACCCTTACCATACATGAGGGGTGAGACTGGAAAGGAACTATAGGGGGATAATTCTTCATCCTACCCCTTCTCCCAATACTCATATACTCACATTATCTCATCTTTTCATCCAGAAAAGATTTTCTGGAAGATATCAAAGAATTTGAATATTGAAGATGATAAGAGAACACTGTATGCACAGGGAAAAATTCAAGGGCTCAGATTTTGTTGTTGTCATTGTTTGTTTCTTTCTTGTTCAGTTGAGCATATTACACTAAATAAGTCATATATCGACTGAGTTCAGAAGAGTGAGTAGTTCAGTTTGAGGAAGGGAATGGAAGATGGAAGGGAACAGGAGAGGTTGGTAGAGAGAGACTAAGTTGGAGAGAGTCTCAAATGCCAAGTAAGTGGTTAGAATTTATTTGGTAGAAAACAAGGAGCCAAACCACCATCTAATGTGATTCCACCTGTTTAAAAATGATACATATTGCTTGCTCTTTCTTTTGACGGACTAAACGCATATTCACACAGGCAAATATTTTCTGGCTAAGTGGTAGAAGAGGATGTATGGTAGAGCTGCCTATCCGGTTCATCCAATTACCATCAGACATAGAATGGTTCAAGTATACTAAGGGGAGGAGGGGCATAGAAAAGAAATAAATAATTAATGATCTTGACCTCGAAGAGTTATATAGTTTAATTAGGGAATAGATTGTGGTCACATTTAACATGACTGAAGAACACTGTAGCAGAAAATGCTACTATTTTGAAATCTCAATAATCATTCTACTTTTTACCTTTCTACCAGAATCCCAATTTTGTTGTTGGCAGCAACCTGCCAACAGATTCATTTGCAACTATGGTGGTTGTGTAATAAAATTCTGCTGAAAGGCACATATGCTGAGATTATGCACTACCTCTTCCTGCTTTCCTTCCTCTTTTTAGTAGAATGCAGACATTATTAGGCTGGAGGTAGAGCAGCCATCCTGGGACCAAGAAGTGACAAGCACAAGGATGAACATCAAATGCCAAGGATAAAGTATAAGGCTATAATAATGAACCTGGAATGTTGAGGACATTGTACATGAGCTGTATCAGCCCTGAGATGCTTAGCTCTAGCCTTTTCATTATATGAGAGGGAAAAAAAACCCACCCATTTGTTTCAGCCACTGAGGTTGGGTTTTCTCTTACTACTCAAAGCCAAATGCAAACCCCATTGATACAATACTTATGGAGTAGCCTATCCCAAAGTACAAAGGAATATGAAAATGCTAACACCCTAAGAAGGCTTTCTGGAAGAGTTTTTAAGATTAGGTGGACGCTTTGAAGGATTAAAGGAGCAATTTCACATATTCGATAGCAAATGCTAATACAGGGTTGCAATGTGAAATTATCTTCAGGAGAGGAAGACATTTGAGGAAAGCCAATTCTGGAGTAAATTAACATTAGGGGTGTGAGAAGTGGATGTGGCTGTAGATGGGCATCAGAAATCGTGGGGCCCAAGCAGTAACTAGAAAATCTTCCAACCTAATTGGCCCAAAAGGAGCTTGTAGGGGAGTGACCCAGCGAGAATGCAAAGCCCCTTCCCTGGAATCCACGTCCTCATTTTTTCTTAGAAATGAATCTATGGTGTGTCTCTGGCAAAGCCTAAATACATGCCATTCTTTTTCATTAGTAAGTTCTTTAAAATCAGTAATGTTTTCTTTAAGGGAAAGCTTTAGCTATTACTAATTTATATCTCATTAAGTTTTCACTTTATTTTCCAGGGTTCAATCTAAGCTGTGTTTTTCATTTAGATTTTAAGCTTCAGACTATATGTAACTGTATTGAAACACCCTAGATAGAGAGGGCGGGCTATTTGAAATCCATAGGTAAACATTAGTTTAGAAGGCTTTGACTGTTGCAAGCCAAACCTTTGAGTGAGGTTTGCCTTAATAGGTCACTTAAGGGATGTCAAGTAGAAATAGACGGTACTGTCATAGGTTACACAAAGCAATTCCTTTCCCATCTTAAGTTTGTAACTCAAGATAAATTAGGTTACCTTTTTTTATGTGTAGTACCTAAGGCAGGCTACTATGTCCGAGAGAATGGAAACCCTAGATCTCATCATTTTGGATGCCATATTTCACAATATTTGATTTTAAATAGGGCCCCAAAATGACATTATAAAGGATTATGTAGCCTGAGGCGAGCTATCACAGAGACTAAAAATTTAGTAGTTTTCCCCAAAAGTAGCTGGCTGAAAGTATAACATCAGTACCCTATTATTTTCCTTGCATAAAATTAACACATCACAACCAATGGTTATTTTCAATTATGTGGCATCAAATGAGTCTTAAAAGAGATTAGAACAAGATCTGTGGTAGCTTTGGAGAATTCCTGCAATTGACAGTTAGACACAGCATGGTTTCAGATTATGTCAAATCCTACAAAACCATGTGTAGCCTGCTTGGGAGGAGGGATTCTTTTCAATTCCATCTTGTTGGAAATATTTGCCACGAAGTAATAATAATGCCTTTAATATGCAAATGATTATAATTGCATTTATTACACTGTCAAATGCAAGCTCAAATATCGGTTCTTTGTTTTACAACCCAGTACATCACACAAAATAAGAGAAATGATGCTTTCATCATTGAGTGCATAAGAGGAAGAACAAATTCTCTTTTCCTTCAAGTTGCTTTCTTTTTCTCTCAGATGTGTTCTTTCCCCCCAACCTCGAAAAAAAAAAAGAGTTTGGCTGATTAATGAGGGATTTTGACATTCAGATTTTCTCCTTAGTCTTCATCTGTATCCCAGTAGTTCTACATGCACACAACACTTTTGCTAAGACAAATTGCACCTTTGAAGGGGACTTTGCAGTAAAGTAACCATATAGCTACCTTTATTCTTATCTATTATTTGATCTTCCTGTGCTGTTTTTATTTCCCATGTGTCTCATTTTTTCCTCATCACTTAAACAGGAATAACGTTTTGTCCCGTTCACTTTTTCAGCAACCTCCACTTCATTCACCTGGGCACATTTCATCTTCCACTCCTTACTGGAGAGGCCCTTCCTAGGTGCTGTGTTCTCTCCTTCATTAGGCACAGGTGGGGAGGTGGGGGTGGGACGGGACGGGAGGGGGGAGGGGGAGGCAGGCGGCAGCAGCAGCAGCAGCAGCAGCAGCAGTGGCGCAGCAGGGTGGGGAGGAGGGGGGAGGGGGGAGGGGGGAAACAGTCCCTCTGCAGCTTCAGGGAGGGTTGTTTAAATCTGTGACTTTCAGAAGACATTTCCAGTATGTGGGACTTCTCTATTTTCTCACAGAGATCCTTTTATTCATAACATTAAATACTTAGTTCTCTTGGCACACCTCCTAGACTCAAAAGATTACAGCCAGTGTCTCCTTTCCACAGATGGATGTGGAGATTGTGTGAGTCACATAGATTATGTGAGTCTGTCCTCTGTTTCTTTGGCTCCCCTATTTGCTCCTGCCAACGTTTCCTGTGCAAAAGGCTTCTTTTCCTTCTCCCCCTGGTGGAAGCAACCACTTACTGACACCAACACCTCATCATTAGCCACACCTTGTTTCCTTGGGTTATTTTTCACTTTTCCATATTCTTCCTTCCATTTACCTATGATAGGTAAATGAGCAGACTTACCATCAATATTGGGAGATTCTGGGCTAAGACATTTTGCTCTTTTTTTTTTTTCTCACTTTTGAATCACAGAGTTCAGACTCTTACATAAGATGCACATCTTGGGAGGGCCACACATTAAACCGGTGTCCGCTATTAACTCTTCTATACTAATTAGATTGTTGGAGGTTAGCTTGTTATCAGTCAGCCTCTAAGGAGTGGGGATTAAGATAAGTTTGGGTGTCAAGGAGGAAGGAAAGGGCCAGTGCCTTGGGGTCTTCCCAAGAAGGGTGAAATCTACCTCTTCATGCCACTGTCCTTATGCAAGCTCTTTTTTCAGTAGATTTCCTGGTGTCTATCCCTCAAATTCATCGTCTGCTTTGCAGCCAGAGGGGTCTTTTTATTTATTATTTTTCCTTCTCCCCAAAGCCCCCCAGTACATAGTTGCATATTTTTTTTAGTTGTGAGTCCTTCTAGTTGTGGCATGTGGGACGCAACCTGAGCATGGCTTAATAAGTGGCGCTAGATCTGCACCCAGGATCCAAACCGGCAAAACCCTGGGTGGCTGAAGCAGAGCACGCGAACTTAACCACTTCGGCCATGGGGCCGGCCCAGCCCCCAGGGAGTGGTCTTTTTAAAACTCACATATCCCACTTAGACCTTCAGTGGCTCCCCATTATAAACAGGATAAAATTTTGGCTCCTTATCATAGTCAAGATCCTTCAGGACCTGGCCCTACCACCTGTTTTCTCTATCACACAGCAACGTCTCACTTGCTTTCTAGTTGTGCAGAATTCTTTCTACTTTCCCTATGCACCACATGTGGTTCGATGCCTCCCTGTCTTTGTGCACCGTGTTTTCTATGCCAACAACATTCTTTTTCTCATTATTTAACCAACTACCATCACCAGCACCTACAATAGAGCCCAGTACATAGTAACTGCTAAAATTGTATTGGTTGAATAACTGAATGAAAGAAGGATTTCTATACATCTGTCAAGACTTGGCTCAGGAATTCCTTCTATATCCACACATCCTTTCCACCAGTCCAAGCTAGGCAGGAACCTTTCCTTGCTCCCAAAGCACCCTATCCTCCCCATCACAACACTTACCATAGAGTAAAGCTGTGAGCTTCTCTAAAGGCAAGGACCATGGTTTATTCTGCTCTGTAATCCTAACACCTGATAAAAGGCCTGGCTGACAAGGGGTGTTCAGTAAATGTTTCTTATACCCAATTCTTATTCTGAAGGCTAAGGATCAGCAAATCCCTGGCCAAGTCAAACCTAATTTCTGCTCTTTTAACACCAAGTCAGCCTCCTGAAGTCAGAAGATCGTTTTTAAGTCCTTTTAATAGTGGTCACCATTTTGGATATTAAACTGAGATAGTGCATATAAAGTTGCTTTATGAACCCTAAGATATTAAACTGATGAGCTGCGTTATTATGTATTTTGCACATGTCAAACAAAACTACTCAGACCACTTCCAGTCAAAGCCAGGGCCCTGCACTTTGCTACTTCAGCCTTTCCCTGTTCCCTTTGGTCCCTGAAAACCCTAGAATTCTCCTGCAGTAGTTCAGTACCCAGAAGAAGGCAGGTCGGTGAGGAACTCTCAAAGTAGGGATTACTTGGGAAGAAGAATAGCATTAGATTCAAAATCACTCAGCTGCTGAGACAGCACTACAGACTCCGATTGATTTCAAAGTAACTAAACAGATTCACCAGGTACTCCCAGCATGGTTGCTTCCTTTTAATCCGCTTCCCAGTATTTAAAGGTATAGGATGGTCCCCCTCTTTGTCCCTGTGGAAGTCTGGTCATTTTATTTGGGGGCCCAGTTCTACCACAGTGATCCAGCCTGCACTGATGTCAGAGTCATCTCATTTGCTACTAAGACTAGAGTATCTTTCATTTCTAAGAAATTCATTCTGGGCTGTGTGTGATATTAATCCTGTTCTGCCCCTTCCTGCAAACTAGATATTCCTGCTCTGCCTTTAATTTGGACTGGTCCAAGGGGGTTCTGTTCCCTCTCATATTATCTAATGACATATTCTTTTTGTCCTGAATTTGCTCTCTACGCCTTCACAGGGCCTCTCCTTCATGTTCCTGCTCTACTAAGAAAGTCTGAGAAAGTATCCTACAGCCCTGGTCTATGAGAGGGTGGGAGAAGATTCTCAGCCCCACCCATTCCTTTTATCTGAGCAGTCTAGAGTTTTCCACATTCTCTTATTTGGCTAATATAAATCTTACATTTGTATTGTAGATTTAAGAAGGTACCCTTCTTGGCTTCTAATTCACTTATTATTTTTAATATAACAGCTTTATTGATATATAATTCACATAACATACAATTCAGCCATTTAAAGTGTACAATTCAATACTGTTTAGTGTATTTACAGAGTTGTGCAACCATTACCACAATCAGTTTTAGAATATTTTCACCGCCCACCAAAAAATCCCCAGACCTATTAACAATCACTCCCTACCCACCCCCCAATCAGCCCCTGGCAGCCAGTAATCTACTTTCTGTCTCTGTGCCTATTCTGGACATTTCATATAAATGGAATCATATATGTGGACTTTTGTGCCTTATTTCATTTAGCATAATGCTTTCAAAGGTCATCCACGTTGTAGCATGTATCAGAACTTAATTCCTTTTTATGGTTGATAATATTCCATTGTATGGATGTATCACATTTTATTTATCCATTTGTCTGTTTATGGACATTTGGTTTATTTACACTTTTTGGCTATTATGAATAATGCCACTATGAACATCCATGTTCAAATTTTTTGTGCACATATGTTTTTATTTCTCTTGGATATACACCTAGGAGCAGAAATGCTAATTCACTTTTAATATTAAGGCTCCAGACTTCCAAACAAATACAAATATCTACTATGTTCCTTTTTGAGATTGAGAGGAGGAAGGCATTGCCACTCCCAGCCTTTAAATCAGTAAACAAAAGTGATTATTAAAGAAAGTTGCCTTTTACTGGCCTTCAAAATAATTAAAGCAAGGTATTCTTGTGTTTACAAGCCCCATGTAATGAGGTAACATTTTTTTTTCCTGCTTATCAAAAGTGAGTGATAACATTTGCATTATTAACCACCTTATTACAAAGTGGTAACACATCCTTCTTCCAGGAAACTATTTTTTTCTCCACATGTAGACAAAGCTAATTAGTAACCAGACCTACAGGCTATAACACATATTCTGTATTCTCAGGAATCTGTATAGATTATAATTCTGATGGCGACTGTAATGTCCTGACTTTTATTGTATCCCCGAACAGCAGCAATGGGCTGACACTATACAAAGTAATTTACTTGAAAATGTATTATTTGGATTCTATAAATAGTATGCTATGAATGTGTCATCTTACAGATTTCATAAACCTATCTTCTTCAATTTACTTAAGGTTTTATTGGAATCTAGGAAACCTGTTTTGGTGTAAAGGAAGTAGAGGTACGATCTCTTGGAGGCAGATGTGAGGGTGGGGAAGATAGTGAGTTATAGTTTCCTCTTAAAGAGAGTTTTGAGTTGCCATTTTACAGCCACTAATGGGTTGGAGTTTCTCCCTGAATCTAAGACATTCTTAAAAGAAAGTTTCCTTGATTAGCAAGGAAATTCTCATAGGTCACTGAATGTATATGCTCTTTGGCTCTGTCTGTGAAGCAGGAAAAAAAAAAATCAAAACAGTGCATTCATGAGAGATGAGAAGATGACAGCAGCAGAAGCCAACTTCTCAGAGACTGAGACTTTTAAAGACAACAAACCACACTGCTCTTTTAGTTTAAAGCTCTTATCTTTGATTTTTTTTGTGGGGAGAATGTGCGGAATCTTTTCTTTAAATACCAAACGTGTATTTAACGTATATCTATATGCTTGATCCCCATAAACTGAAATTTCATTTGACTGACCTGAGGGCCAGAAAAAAGGAACATAATGAAAGCCCTTCAGTGAAAGATGTGCAAAATCTGTGCAAAGTAGCAGAATAAGGGAGAAAGAGCAGTGGACTTAAAATCTGGTTCAAGTCTTACCTTTGCCATTCCCTAGGTTTATGACCATGAGTACATTGCTTCACTATTTTGTGCCATAGTGTCCTCATCTGTAAAATGGGGGTGAATAATAATAATACCTACCTCATAATGTTGTGGAGATCAAATGAGGACATGTATATGAAAGCACTATGCAAATGGTAAATCACAATACAAATATGCGTTTTAAGTAATTTTAAAAAATTCAAATTTTAATGAATGATGATAATAACACATTGTCTTCATAGAAAGGAGATCCTATGATTGCTGGATGAGGTGAAAGGGGAGCCTAGATTTACATGAATTTAAATTTTCATCAGTTAATACATATTACCTTCAAAATATAGGCTTTTGCACTATTTCCCTTTACTTCTTCACAGTAAAATATATGAAATGAAGACACTCAGGTATCAGATCAGTTCGACGTCAATATAGAATCACCAGCCAAGCAGTCAAATCACGTCAAAACACAGTGAAACCAAACGCTGTTTAATTAACTGAGTACTAAAACATCCAAATACTATTATCAAAAGACACACTGTGCTGTCAGGACTTGATTTTAGTTACTCTTTTTGGCAATTGGGTCAGAGTTCAACATTTAACTCTTGTCTGCCAGTGTGGCAGAGAGAGAGCAAAGTGGAGCAACCTCTACGTCCAGGGTCCTGAGGTACAAGCTGGGTCCCAGCTCCGTTTCCACCCGGCCCACTGAGGGTTAAAAATCCATCTGTTCAAATATTTCACTGGAGCTAGAAACTGCTTGTTTAAAGGGCCCTCAGGTGTCTTTCTTTCTCTACACAGTGCATTCTTTTTGACGTTTCTTTACTCCCTGATCTTGTTAAACATCTTCATTCCTTTGAGTAAATGAACAGCTGCCTCAGTAGAAAGGAGATCTGCTGTCTGTCTTAGATTGAACTGGGTTGACAGTTCTCAGGCTGCCTCAGCCTTAAGGGAAAGAACTATGTGGTTTGTCTTTCATGGAGGTTAATAAGCTCTTCTCTTGTTGGTTGGTTCATCTATAACTGCTCAGGCTTTGGCACTCAATCTGTCATGGATTTTCATAAATTATCCTTTTGGTTATGCACTTAGAAACAACACTTGTATTCCTAATATAGCAACCAGAAGTTGAAGTAAATCACCACAGGTGACAAACAGAACTCAAACCATTCACCCCACTATTTCCTTGACCTGTCTTGAAAAGTGAGGAAATGGCAAAAGAATCAAGTGATAGGAATATACTTCATTTGTGGAGAAACAGGGAAAATCTCTGTATTTTTAGGGGACAATTTCTATAGCAAGTATATTTCTAAAGAGATTGTTTTAATTGTATCACTATTTCAAAGTTTGCTTTAGATTTCAAATTGTTAGGAAATCTTTCTAAATTACATTTACTTTCCTGTCTTAATGAAAAGCTGGTCAAATTGAAATAAACCTTTCTATAATGATGGGAACTCTTATAGTGTCCTAGAGCAACTTTATTGTGGAACCGTGGTACCTGTCTCTGGACCACTGCTGTGACTGTTAATGGACAATGACCATGGTCATAGATAGAGATAATGTCCATAGTCATAGATAGAGATGGAGATGGTTTAGGAGATTGAGCTGAAATGCACTGAGTTCTTCATTTATGCCCTGGAAGTATTTTTATTGAAATTACTGCTATGTGCTACGATTTTTGTCTCCATGTGAATTGCCACTGCCTTTTGTTTCCATGTGACTTGCCACTTCTTTTTCTAAGTAGAGTATTCAAGTCATAAGTTGAGAGTTCTCTTAAATATGATAATTATGATCTGGCTAATCAAGATTTTATTCTGGTAGAAAAATCAGGGCATGAGGAGAGAGAGATTGAGATCACAGTAACCAAAATGGTGTCCATTCTATGGGCACATTTACAATGTAGGAGTGTTTTAAGGTCTGCAGATTTATTATAGTGGACAGGAGAAAATTCAGCTAGAAAGAAGACTTCACTTCCTTTATTTTACTGACTGTTGGGGGTGGGAGTAAGATCATAAGCATAAATAATAAAATTGGGATAGTACTCAGAGCCTATATTATTTCAACATATTAGAAAATGGGCTATATGATTACATGACAAATTTTGACTCCTAGAAAAATTATTGTTTCAGGTATATGCTGCTGACTATAAATGCGTACAATTCATCTTGTAAAAGAGAATTTTCAGCTGGATGACTATCATCCTATTCATAGTTCACTGAATTTACTCCATGGCCCATAAAAATAATAAGGACATTTTTATTAGTAGATAGAGCATTATTCAAGGGGCCACTGCATAGCAACAACTACTTCATTTGTTGTTTACTAAATTATCTAATCAAATTAAATGAGGCATTTTATGTGCCCTGTAATTCATTTAAACAATCAAACATGTTGGAGATTATATGTAAAATCCTGACTATTCATAGGTAGCTCACATGGGCCCTAGTTGAGGGCATTTAAATGTCTAGACGGAAAACTTCTCGATTTCTGAACATCACAAAAATAATTTCATCAATTAATTGTTTATTTACCTCAGTTGAACTCAGACAACTTGCCATCTGTACATTAGTTCTCCTTCAACATGCATTAACACCAGGATTCATTTTGAATAATTATTCCAACTTAGAGTCCTTCTTGGCAAATGTGCAGGTGTCTGTAAAGGGCCAAAATATGAACTGGATCATGTACTAATGATAACATCATCATAATATAGCTAACATTTATTGAACACGTTTTATATTCCAATCACATGACCCATAATAACTTAATTCTGACAACAACCCAATCAGGTAGATTCATTATCTCCAATTTATATATGTGGAAAGTGAAGCACAGGGAGTTAAATAAATTGTCCAATTTTGCACAAGTTCAAAGTGGCAGACCTCAGGGATACAAACTTAGCCAGCCTGACATTAGTATCTATACTCTTAATCACTAAACCATGTAACTCAGCGATGTCTGCATATGATACGGTAGAGCCCCATTACACCAAAATTATTGGTTTGCCCTTCTGTCGCAGTTTTTTTTCCTCTCTTAATCTCAGTGCCAAACACCTATTGCCTCCATTTCCTTACCACTCAGGGCATCCTGCATCCTATGCTGATGGCTTCAGTTCCTAAATCTGGCATCTTAGAGGTTCCTATTGATCTCTCAATGATCAGAATCAGGATTGTTGAGTTTTTTGTTTTGTTTTATCCCTTATTGTGTTTAAGCTGTTGGTTTATTTAACTCGCTTATTTCTTTCTATTGCTCCTGTGTCTCATCCACTGGCGCCTCTTGCTCCCTCTTTTCTCATTCTTCGTTCATTCTTTCTCTTTATAAATGCATTTATAATCATGGCTCCAGTTACTGCCTCTAGGCGGCTTTCTCTCCAACCTCTGTCACTGGCTCTAATCATTTTTACGGGTTCTTTTCTCTCTACCTACCTACTATAGCCTGCCGTGAGCTCAATTAGCCAAAGAACAAACTCATCACCTTCTTTACCAAACCAGTTTGACTCTCCCTTTTTAATTTTAATTGCATGATTCAGCTTCAAAACTCATCTGCTATTCATCCTTCTGATTCCCGTATCTCCTCAATCATCAAGTCCTGCTGATCCTTCTTTTGTAATGTATCTCGCCATTAATTCCTTTGTGTTCCTGGGGCCTGAATATTTTCTAGGCATCATTATCTCTTGCTTGCAAGATTGCAATAACCTTCTAACTGGTCTCCTGGCTTCCATGGTGCTTACCTGCTGATGTCTTTTCTGATTTCACATCCCCATTGCTTGTTTGCGGAGGTTAGGGAGGAGGGATACATCCATAATAAACTAGAGTTAAATAAAATAAGTGCCAATAGAATAGTTTGAAGTCAGGGAAGCAAGCTTTCATTGTTGGCCAGTGTTATCAGGGAAATCTTTATGAAGGAAATGGAATTTAGGATTTGTATCAATAAAGAAGACTGAGGGAGGCATTTAAGGTTGGGAAAACCGTGTGAACAGAAGCTCGAGAAGGAAATGTAAGAAAAGTTTGGGGACAGTTAGTAGGCCTGGCTGAACCAGAAAGTTATTGTAGGAAAAATGGGTTGGAAATGTAGCCTGGGCCCTGATTGTAGGGAGCCTTGAATACCCGGCAAAGGAATTTAAAATGTATCCTGTAGAAAATGGATGAGACATGATGAAATTGGCATGTCAGGAAGATGAGTCTGGCAGCTGTGTGTAGGGTAGATTAGTGGGGGGAGAGAGTGGAGAGAGGAGGCCTGGTTAGGAGGTTGTAATAGAGTTCAGATGTGAGTTAATGAAGGCTTTCAATAGGATGGCAGTGGGAACGGAACTGATGAGATGGATGCAGATGTGAGAAGCATTATGGCAGGAAATTTGATAAGGTTTTGTGAAAGGCTGAATTTGCCTCCGGAGGTGGGGGTGAAGGGAGGGGAGTGGGAGGGTTGGAGTCCAGATGACCAGGAAACTATCTATCCAAATGTTCCCATCCTTCAAGCTTCAGTGCTTCCTCCTGTAAGAGGACTTGTCCTGAAAGAGCAGTGGGAGCAAGACACCTTGTCCATAACAGATGCTCAAACAGGATTAAGTTGGAGGCCACTCCAGCTGGTAGTGACTTTGCATGCTCTGAAGTCCTAGAGACCTAATGACTGTACTTTTAGTAAGCACATAGCATAAACTGCATGCCTTATGGGCTTTTAATTTGAGAAGCTTTACCTCTACAGTAAGAGAGATCAGGAGCCTCCTGAGGACAGAGACTGTGTCTTGTTTCTTAGATTGCTATCCTACCTAGTCCAGTTCTAGACCTATGGTAGTTGTTAAAAACATTTTCCTTAATTGTTTCCTTCCGTTCTCTCAGGAGGCTTGGATCAGTCATCTTGCAGGCATATATGCCTGTTCATTATGCTGATGAGGATTACAGTTTCTCTCTATTACCACATCTGAACCTCAGGTACTTACGGAGACTTTTAGCATCTCTGCGTCCATAGTCTCTTTGCTTCTTTCAGTGATGTTTGCTGAATTAGATCACATATTTTATGTTTCAGTAGGTGCTTGGTAAGTGTTGGTTGATTTTCTTCTACCATTCCTGGCTGTGATATGGGTTCTGCTTCATAGCCAATGCAGCTTTAACTCCATTTGCATTCTTTAGCAACACTCCAGAAAGTGAATGTTTTTGCACAAATGACAGATTTTGTTGGTTTAATTTTGTAAATTGTTTAAAATTTGGTTCATTTCTTTTCATTTTCAAAATATTTTCTATTCAAGTGAACTATATGGCTCCTCATCTCTGACGAGATTTGCTATTGCCTGAAAAATACACTTTGCTTTATGATCCTAATATTATAAAGCAACCAGGGAATGGAATTTCTCCATAAACAAACTATTTATTTGATCTTGAGACTCTTCCCCACTAACTTTCCCTCATATACTGATGCCGATTTCTACAGATAAGTTTAAATGTTACTTTAAATTGATAAGATTGATACAATTTATATTGATAAGATTTAATGTATTTGACAGTAATTCCCATTAGTGGAAATTGTTATAGAATTTCTCTGTTATGGCTAAAATTTTAGAGCCCTGTATTCTAATGCCAGGTCTTCCCTTAAGTGCTGTGAGAACTTAGGCAAGACACTTCACCTTCCTGGGTTTCTTTTTCCCCATCTATGAAACCAGCATGTTTAACTGGATCACCTTCTATCTTAGCATTATTTTTGGCTTCAAGTTAGCTCAAGGAATAAAAAGGCTTTCTTTTTTTTTTCTTGAGGAAGATTAGCCCTGAGCTAACATCTGCTGCCAATCCTCCTCTTTTTGCTGAGGAAGACTGGCCCTGAGCTAACATCTGTGCTCATCTTCCTCTACTTTATATGTGGGACACCTACCACAGCATGGCTTGCCAAGCGGTGCCATGTCCGCACCTGGGATCTGAACCAATGAAACCCGGGCTGCCGAAGTGGAACGTGCAAAAATAACTGCTGCACCACCGGGCCGGAAATTTCAGGGACTTGTAGGACTCTTAAGAACAGGTTCTGCCCTAGCATACCCAGACTTTATTAAAATTGGAAATGGAGGGAAAAGCCATCAGGATTGGAGGTTACTTTCTCTCAGGATCTGGCTAATTACAAAGCTAGTTTGACTGATCTCTCTCTCTCCAGAATTCTTCTCTTTCTGCCGCTGCTAGCTTCCTTGTAGCTTCGGCTTACACACGGCCCACTAAAGATCCAGCCCTAAGTTTTCCATGACCTTCTAACTCAGCCCTCACAATTATCAGGCTCATCCTTTCAATTTCTAATTGCAAAATTCGAGAGGGAAAGTGATTGGCCCAGGTCATCTTTTAAGCCAGATCTGATAAGTCACAGGTTACCGGCCAGCCTATAGAATGAATACATTTGAGTCAAGTGTCTACAGTGCTCCAATTAGTTGTGGCCTTTGAGGGTGGGAGGTTGGTTCATGTGGAACGAAAATGAGAGTTAAGGACAGCAGAAGATATATTCCAGAAAAGCGTGCGGACAGGCAGATAGATCCTCTGAAGTGTACCTAATACATCTTCCATCACTGAAATTCTATGAATCAAAAGTAAGTATCATTTCTTATTGAACAACAAAAAAGATAGTGTTCTGACGGGTAGCATTTCAGAAATTAACCAGCAGATGGGAGAGATTTTGGTTGTTGTTATTGCTAAAATCCACATTTTGCTGTAAATGTAAGGTATACCTCAAGCTGTTAATTACTTATCTTTTGGGTGGATGAGTTTTAGCTTCCATTTTGCAAAAAAGGTTTTGTTTGAGAGGTGAGAACATGGACTCCTTGAGGGCTACTATCAAGTAATTTACAAGGAAGCAGAACTATGGGGCGCTGACAAAAAGCTTCATCTATAGTTAAGCGCTTTTTCATCTTTTCTTCAAAGTCTAGGCAAGGCCCTGAATACAGCATCTCAGTCTTAACGTATCCAAAACTGAATTGTTGATGCTCACCTTTCCCTCATGTGCTCCCTGTCACTTCTTTTCTCTCAGTAAATGGCAATCCCATTCATTTTGACTCCGGCATAAAACCTAAGGGTTATTCTTGGTCCCTCTATTTCTACCACATCCCATGTTCAATTCATCACCCAGTTCTTCAAAATACATTCCAGATTCCATCATCTCCTCCATTGCTGCCTTGCTAGAGAAACCATCATTATGTCTTACTGGGGTGACAGCAAGAGCCAGTGTGATCGCCTGCCTTTGGCTATGTAAAGAGATAGGTAAAGTAGATTTTTAGGAGGCAGCTTGAATAGGAAAAAGAACTCTAGAATGAAGAGTTACATGATATGGGCTCTGGTTCCATCTCTTCCATTAATTAGCTATGCAAACTGGAGCAAGTCACTTCACCTCTCTGTAACATGAAGGGGTTTCTAAAGATCTTTTTCCCTCTCAGCATTGTGTTACCCCACCATACCTGCCCTCATCACCTTGCTTCCAAATCCCCTATGGTGCTATCTGGAGGGACTCTCCCTTCGGAGTCACCCAGTGCTCCAAGCTGGTGGTTGTGCAAGAGGGAGTTCTACTATTTATAGCATTTCCTGTGTACCAGGAATTATACTGGGTGTTTTACATACATCATCTTGTTTAAATCTCTCCACAACTCGATGAAGTGAGTATTTTTCTTTTTTTGAGGAAGATTACTGCTGAGCTAACATCCACCACCAATCCTCCTCTTGTTTGCTGAGGAAGATTGGCCCTGAGCTAACATCCGTGCCCATCTTCCTCTACTTTATATGTGGGATGCCTGCCACAGCATGGCTTGATAAGCGGGGCATAGGTCCACACCTGGGATCTGAACCGGCAAACCCCAGGCTGCTGAAGTGGAGCACATGAACTTAACCGCTCCGACACCAGGCCGGCTCCATGAAGTGGGTATTATTTTATGCCCATTTTGGAGATGAATAAACTAAGCACTAGAGACATTAAACTTCTTACCCATTATAAAGCTAATAAGAGTTAGACCAGGCTTTTCCAGGCTGTTTGTAAGAGGGAATATTTTTCCATTTCTCTACTGCCTGAAGATCAGTGGGAAGTTCTGACTGTAAAGGTCCAGAGTGCAGGTCGGGAAAATGTCAAGTGCTGACATTATTCCCTTTCATATTGAGAAGCCAAGAAAGGTAGAAATGTCTATCTCCTCTTAAAGATTCCTCCTAAGAGTCTTGCTCTGCCTCCTCTACTACGAAAATAAATTAAAAAAAAAGAAAAGAAAATGGAAAGAAGGAAGGAAAGGAGAGGGAGAGAATGGGAGAATGAGATAGGACAATAGTTAGGCTTGCCCTGTACCAAATGCCCTCTGGGACCTTCTTTTCTCTTTAGGAATAAACTAATCTGTACTAACTTGGTGGCAATGGGCTAAAAGGTTCTGCGTCTCATAAATTTCCAAATGGGCCTTCTGGAAACATTGCTTTCAGGCAAAGACATTACCATAATGGAAGGGGAATTTTATGTGCCAAAGCTGGGCAGTGGAGGAGCCATTTGGGGACAGACGTATGAAGTACTTTGGGCAGATTGCTGCTCTTCTCACCAAAAAGATAGCTGTTTCCTCTGCTTTCTGCAAGCCTGGCCATGCTCTCTGACATTTGGTTTAACCCGATACCTGAGGACAGGGATTATTTTGCCCTCATCTTAAAATCACAGACTTTGAATTCGAAGAGACCTTAAAGTTCATGTAGCCCAAGCCCCTCATTTTTCATGAGAGGAAACAAACCGCATGGGTTAAGTCGCTTGCCTACGGTTACTCAGTTAATGATTACATAGAACTGGTTTAAAGAGCCAACATACATTTTGTTGGTGGTGGCGCTGTTTGTAATGAAAATGATTGGTTTCACAGAACATAATCTGCTGGGGCCTGACCTAGTGGTCCAACCTCAGACCCATGCTGCTTTGAATATTTGCTATTAGAGTCGAAAGAAAGCTTTTACCAACTTCTGTCACCTCTGTTCCTCCTTTCCCACAAAAGTTGGCATTGAGGTTCAATAGAACTGTCAAACTTTCTTTGCAGTTCATTCCCAAATATGTGATTCAATTCCAGGGTTCTCGTGGATGACTCTGAGAGAGGTTGTTGTTTTAATGACCCATTGGTCACTGCATTCATTCCACAGCCCAATACCAGCAGATATGGAAATTGTCCTGCATTCTGGATGCATTCTACTGCATTATTTTTGTTATACAATATGATGAAATTTTATAAATGTGTTTACCCCACATCCAGTAATGACTGCACACTTTAGGGGCAGTGCTACCACTCAAGAGAAGAAGTGAGAATGGATTTAGAATGCTGTATATTTTAATTGCTGCTTATACCTTTAGGGGACTTCTCTATTTCAATTGTGTAAGTGCTCTGAAAAGATTTTCTGAATATATATATGTATATATCTATATTAAAATATTATATGTGTATATTCAACCTAGTTTATCCATCTGGCCTTCATTTCATCCTTCTCAAAACTAGTCATCTGGAATTTAAAACATGCCATAAATCTAAGAGAGAAGAAGAGAGGGAGGGGCTGATGGAGGTGGTGTTGATTGAGATTGATTGATTGATCTGAGATCACCAAAAATGCACCTAGGTTTCCCATTAGCTTTGGTTTCAAACTGGAAAAGTCTTAACCAGTTACTTAATTCATCCAAATATAAGAAAGGAAACTCAACAGAATATTGAATTGAAAATTTGTGCTCCTGGTCCCAGACATGAAACTATTTGAAATGATCCAATGTGTATTTTGACCTCTAGATGTTACCTGATAGGTAGACTGTGCTCCCTTTGAATGGTGCATGGTTAAAATAACTTGCTACTTGAGGCATTAGCCTGTTTTAGAAAGTTCATCAACAAATTACTGTATTTTTCTCATTTACTTGAATTTAAAATTCGATTTTGGGTAATAAGATATGAGACAAATGGCTGTAAAAACTGTACAGTATAAATTGCTCCAGGTGATGGTGCCATAGTAAAATTATTATAGGCAGATTCAAGATGCAAAAATTATTTATTTGACAGCAAGCAGAAAGATAAATTACTCAGAGACTGTGTACACGTGCTTCTATAATTGCTCATATATTATTATGGTTCATGCTAAAATTCATCCAGTTTGTCTATACCACATGGTTTTTTATTTTAAATAAGAAAAATGCAAATTGTTAGGAATTGGAAAATGCAATCTGTATTATAAAATAAATACTAACATTGGAACATTGCAATTTGTGTGCAACTTTTTCATTTGTTATCACCTATCTGTCAAAATCTTCATTTCATGACAGCTTTTAAGACCACATTGCTTGCAAACCTACAAGAGAAAAACCTGACACTGAATCTCACTAAAAATTTGCCATAAATTAGAGTTCATTATAAGGTGGGTATGCCTTGGACCCTTTCCAAGGGGATTTAGTTACTCGATGGCATAAGGTACTTTCGTTTAGTATAATATGGCTTTCCTGGCTCTGTGTTACGGGAGGCTTCAGCAGGCTTATCTCTGCATAGCTTCTTGAACTGAGTTTTATGATTGGAATAAATATCCTTAGCTCAGGAATAAATGTCTAGTTGTTCTACCCAGTCCATGTCCATTCACAATTGTTAGCTGATGCTATAAGTACAGAGTTATATAACAACATAAACAATTTAGTTGTGTTACTTATGCTACAGTGGCAAGAGCATTGGCTGTGGAGTCAAGAATGGGGCTTTGACTTACTGTGTGATGTGAGTGAGTTGCATAGCTTCTCTAGGCCTCAGTTTCCTACATAACTTGGCATAACCATCTACTCTGGCTACTACCCATGCCTCTTGGGAGGAAGAAATACAATTCCTGAGAAAATGCTTCATAAATGTAGAATGCAAGGTATTTCTTTTGCTGCTGAAATGAAGATCAACTGCTTCACAATATTATTCAGAGTGTGTGTGGCCAGGGACAACTCTGGAATTTAGGAAGCACTCAAATCAGGCACAAAAGTATTCCAGGGCATGTTTTATATATAGTGGCCACAATTGTCTGAAGAGAGAATAAACACAAATCTCATTATCTCTGTGTTTGAAATGATATTAGGACAAAGATGTTTCATCCGTTATTTCATGTAACTGAATTATGATGTTTTTAAAAATACTTAATGAGGTAAACTTAATGAGTGCCCTTTTACACACACACACAAATTCATACTTATGAAAATGTGCACACAATGCTGTGTAAGGCGGGAGAATTGGGCACTTGTCTTGGAGTTCCTTTAACCTCTAGATCAGGTGTTGGCAAACTGTGGCCAAGGGGTCAAACCTGGCCCACTGCTTGTTTTTATAAAGTTCTATTGGAACACAGCCGTGCTTAATTATTTATACACTGTCTATGGCTGCTTTCTCATTAAAATGGGAGCATTGAGTATTTCTGACAGACAGTATGGCCTACAAAGCTGAAAATATTTATCATCAGGCCCTTTCCAGAAAAAGTTTGCCAACTCCTGCTCTGGACATTGCAGAAAAGGCTGCTCAAAAGCCTCTCCCCCTTTTCACACGAAATGAACCCTTTTGCCCTGATGTGCACCAGCTTTTTAGGGACTTATTTTTGCCTAATGAAAAAAGCTACAGGCATAAGCTGACAAGGCTCTTGCTTTTGGTTCCTTCTAATTGCTTTTCTAGCCTTTCCCATATAGCCAATAAGAACAGTAACTAATCTTCACTAACTGGAGTTCCCTAGAAAGTTTGGAAGATTTTATTTTTCATAGAAGTATTGTAGGGAGGTAAACTATGTTTTCTAGAACCTTTGATATACCTCTGATAATATATCATGCATTTTTCACATTGAATTAGCAGCACCTGCAAGTGTGTTACACAGTAAATACCCTCTGTGCTTTCTACTCTGACTCTGGGAGCTCCTATCATTTCTGGATCCCCAGATCTCGCAAGTGTTATGTCCAAATCACACCCCATTTTTAAGAAGATGGTCATGTCAGGTTCAGGAAAGGGAGAACTGCTCACAGGCCTGATCCAAGGTCCTTTCCTACTTGTACTTGTCCATCACGTCACTGAGCTTTATTTAAAGGCCTGCCATTTGATTAAGACTCCACACACCCCACCTGAATTCTAAAGAGAGTTAAGAGAACTCCTCCAAAGGTTTCAAACTCTATACAAGGTATCCAGGAAGCTGATGAATCAGACATTTGTTGTAAAGAGTTGAGGACATTCATGTCTTCCTGTCAACAGCTGAAGGTGGGGAAGAATAACCTAAAAGGATTTTAAATACTTTTGAAAAACAAAACAGAAATCTTGTATTATATTGGAATTCACTAATCCCTAGCTGATGGCAGATTGCCCAGTAATCAGGCTGTGCCTCAAAGCAGTGACTGATTGAGTTCTCATATCCTCCTTTGGATGAGAGATGCTGGTAAGATTGAAATTGGCCTCAGCTGATCCCAAAACTTCCCATTTTGGATTATGGGTAAGTGTGTACAGAGTGACCAATTTGTCCTGGTTTGCCCAGGACTGTTCTGGTTTTAAAACTGCAAGTCCGATGTTCTGGGAACCCTTCAGTCCCAAATAAACTGGGACATGTTGGTCACCCCAGGTGTGACTATTGGATAAAATAACAGCTGAACTCTAGACTCTGTGCAAATAAATGAGAAAAAGATAAGTAATCAAATTCCAGTGAGTGGCACAAGTGAGATCTTCCAACAAGCAAAATGAATAAGACGAGGACAAGAAATCTGTTGGGTTATTGCAATAGATAACATGCTATAGAGACTTCCTGGCTTAACCACATCCTCCCTTAAGTACTTTCAATTCACGTGCTGCCTCTGCTATGGACTGGCACTATAGCAGTGCTTAAAGCCTCAGTCTTGGGAACTGGACAGTGTGGGTTTAAGTCCTGGCTATACCACTTAATAAGCTGTGTGACTTACTATTGAACAAAGATTAGAAGGGGTTAAGACTAGAAGTATAGAGATCATTTATGAAATTATTACCATAGTTCAGGTAAAAAGATTGTGAAAATGAACCAAGGTGGTAGAAATGGGAATAGTAAAGGGGTGGATATATAAACAATGCTAAGGAGGTAGAAAGATTGGCCTTGGAGAATGAGAGAAAGCGAGGAGTTAGTGGCTTATTTAACCTCTCTGTGTCTTCATTTCACTATCTGTAAATAAGGATAGCAATAGCTAACGTGTAGGGTTTAGGGAAATATTAAACAAGTCATTACAAAGCACCCAAAACAGCACCTGGAACTTAGTATGCACTTGCTGTTAGCCGCTATTATGGTAACATCTATATCCTGCTTTATTCTTCTTTGCACGTATCACCATCATGTGGGTGTCTGATAGGCACCTCCAACTTAATGTGTTTAAACTCGAACTCCTCATCCTTGTTTCCAACTGTTCCTCCTCCTGTGTTTGCCTATTCAGTGAAGGAAGAAAGTTACCTGAGTCAGAAACCTTGAACCATTCTTGAATCCTTCCTTTCCTTCACCCTCCACATCCAGGCAATGATACTTAATACTCCCTAAATATCTAATACTGACCACTTATTCGTTCTTAGATTTATATGTTCTTCATTTATTATAAAACATTTATTGGGTGTCACCCATTGTGCTGTAAAATTGGGAGCTGGTAGTACTGTCAATCCAGTGGAAACCTGGCAGCCACTAACACCTCCGTTTCCCTCATTCTCCAAGGACAATCTTTCTACCTCCTTAGCATTGCTTATATATCCATCCTCTCTACTATTCCCTTTTCTCCCACCTTGGTTCATCTTCACAATTTTTTTACCTGAACTATGGTAATAATTTCATAAATGATCTCTGTGCTTCTAGTCTTAACCCCTTCCAATCTTCGCTCAATACTACTACCAGAATGATGGTTGTAAAAAATATTCTGAAGATCCTTTGATGGCTCTACATAGCTTTCAGGGTAAGTTTCCAAATTCTTAGCTTACTATACAAAGCCCTTTTATGATCTGTCTCTTATTTACCTCACTGGAATCTTCTCCTGACATTTACCCATATGTCCTAGCCATATAGAACTACTTGAAATTTCCTGAACATGTCGCATTGTTTCAGGCCTCCATGACCTCATATGTGTGGTTTCCTCTGTTTGGAATGTCATTTCCTCTGTAGGCATCTAGCTATTGGCTCCTCATTCTTCAAAACTTAGTTTAAGGGTCACCTTCTCTGCGAAGCCCTCCTTGACCTCCTGATCTGGTTTAGCAGCTCCCAGGACACTTCCTTCCTCTGTGGTATCGCACTGAAGAGGCAGTATGCTTAATGGTTAAAAGCATGGCCTCAGGAGCAGGCCCCTTGGATTTGAATATTGGCTCTCACACTTACCAGCAATGTGGCTTTGGGCAGGTTACTTAAGCCTCAGTGTCCTTGTCTGTAAATTGAGGAAATAATAATCATAGAACCTACCTCAAGGGGCTGTTATGAGGATTAAATGAGTTAATACATATAAAATGCTTAGAATAGTGCCTGGCACATGGTAAGCACTTTGTGTTACTTATTAATATCATTATTACCATAACTGTTTATTTAATAATCCCACTGGATTGTAAGCTTCCTGAGAGAAGGCCCATGTATTAATTTGACAGTATAGCCCCAGGGCCTATCCTAATGCCTGACACATAAGTGTTCAGTAAATGCTTGTTGAAAAATGAATGAGTGAAGAATGAATAAATGAAATAAAGAAATGGAGAGCTGAAATGCCTTCCACCACCTAAGCAATTAACATCCCAACCCACCAAGCTCCATTTAGCTTCATCTACCTGGAAGAGGCAGAGGCTAATGGCTGCAGAGGGCCCTTTCCTTCTGCGTATGCAGTATCTACTGTGCTATTTGGGGGAAAGTATGCAAGCTTAGCTGCATTTTCAAATGCCAGGAATTTCCGCCTTTACTATCACTTTAAGCCTTGGGAATATAATCAAAGAATGACACCATCCCGTCTTCC
The DNA here is from genome assembly GCF_041296235.1 of Equus asinus. Lineage (NCBI taxonomy): Eukaryota > Metazoa > Chordata > Mammalia > Perissodactyla > Equidae > Equus > Equus asinus. The sequence goes on from NC_091820.1 coordinate 98,677,693, forward strand.
AAAATTGAAGTCCTAGCAAAATTGCAAAAGAAAAAAAGGGGAACAGCCTCTTAATCATGGAGCTAGCTGTGCTCCATCCCACTCATTCTGTTACTTCCCAAAAAAGGACGTTCTCCTACTCGCCGCAAGACAAGCCAACAGTTGAGAGGCAAGGTGGTAGGAGAGAAAGGGCATTTATTAAGCGATGAGCTACCAGGTCAGAAGGAGGGGGGACTAATGTCCAAAAGAGCTGTCTTACAGAACAAAGACTCCAGACCAGTTATATAGGGGCTGGTCTCCGGGTCGGGGAGGCATCCATTTTTAGTTCCTGATAATCTTTTGTTTTACTGTTTATGTATCAGAGACTGGAACAACACCTTAAACGCTGATTTAGTTTAAAGATAATAACAAAATCTTTAATATGTATAATAAAGATTACTGTTTATGTGAGTGCAGCCAACAGTTCTAGACACTTGGAGAGATGATTTTGAGAATTCGCCTGATTGCAGATTAATCAGAAAGCACGTGAACCAGGATGACTGACAGCACAATAAGAAGAACATCTCTGCTTCACATAGCTGGAGACAGGCTGACCTAGATTTGAGACTGTACAGTCACACAAGAGAAGCCTTCTTGATGACGTTTTTCATGGGAAGTGGGGAGGAATCTTCTATTTGATTGACAACTCTTTTTTAATTAAGACTTAGTCCAAACTCACTGCAAGATCATTTAAAAAAATGCCGTCAAAGGTTACAAGCCTTTTTATGAATTATTACCTTACTTCTGTCCATTGCTATTTGTCATCATTACTATTCTGGGATTTGATCTTGCCTTTCTTCACCCAGCTACCCAGGCAAGCAGTGCGCCATCTTCTTTCACCTCTTGTCTGAACATACAATCAAAGAGTCCCAGATCACCCACCGAAGCAGTGAAACAGCTGTTTGATATTCAGATGAGGTGGGGGAAGGGTTGGCCCAGCATTGTGTGATGAAGAGGTGGGAGTATTTATCATTTTATGACCAATGATTTTCTGGCTCCCCCCAAGGGGCCTCTTCCTAAGGAATGATTCCCTAACTCTGTGAGCCAGCTATATGGGCTGAAACAAAATTTTCAAGAGATAAATATTACTTGCATTCAGTCAGTCTTATATTTCCTTCTTCAGACCCACTTCTCACAGACTTGCTCCAGCTGCAACACCACACTTTTGGACTGTCGCTAATGACAGCAAAGTATCTGCTCGATTTGGTGGATTCAGTCAGTCCGGTGGTCAATCACTTTGACAGGAGATGACAAACAAACATGATTCTGTGAAAACAGATTTGGAAGGGTTGCAGACATAACTGAGAGAGTGTGGCACTGCCCCACCCCATCCCCTTGACACATACACACACACCAACATAAGAGCTTCCAGAACAAATTTGCCTGCAGTAGAAGTGGGGCAACTCCATCGCAAACCCATAAAGCTGGGGAAGTGTGTCTTCAGGAAAGGCAGTGAAAGAACATGCACTTTGGAGTAAAGACACTGTTTTGCCACTTTATTATTATTGTTATTAGTAGTAGTATTAGTGCGTATAGAGTGTTTACTAGGCACAAGATCTATTTTGGGTGCTTTATATAATTTACATTTCATTCTCTAGTGACCCAGGAAAAAGGTACTATTGTAATCATATTTTATAGATGGGGAAACTGAGGCACAGAGAGGTTGCCCTAATTGCCCAAAGTCATACAGCCACAATCAATAGCAGATCCTGAATTCAAACATAGGTACATGTAATTCCAATTCCTAAATTATTAACATTTTTCCTCTTCTGCTCCTCTAACAGACATGTGACTGTGGGCAAGTAATTTAATCCCAAGTTTCCCAACCAGTGTGCCACAAGTAGGCTACAGGGGTACCACCATTTTGATCCCTCAGCTCTTAGCTGGCCAGTAAGGCCTGGGATGGCCAGTTACTTTGAGCTGCTAGAAACCTTATCATTTTATCCCAATGAGCAATCACATTTTATCATTTTCTATGTGTAGAAAGACATGAACAAGTTTAGGCTGTACAATTTAACTTCTGTGAACTTCAGTGTCCTCATCTACAATGTGGGGCTAATTGTATTTATTTGCTAGGCTTTTGGTGAGGATTAAATGAGATAATGTACAGAAGTCACTGTATTAGTCAGGGTTCTCCAGAGAGTATCTATCTATCTACTTATCTATGTATCCCTAGACTGCCCCTATAAATATATATAAATAGATTTATTATAAGGAATTGGCTCATGTGATTATAGAGGCTCACAAGTCCCAAAATCAGCCGTCAGCAACCTGGAGACCCAAGAGAGCCGATGGTGTAAGTTCCAGTCCAATTGCTGGCAGGCTCAACCCAGGAAGAGCTGACGTTTCAGTTTGAGTTCAAAGGCAAGGAAAAAACAATGTCCCAGCTCAAAGCAGTCAGGCAGGAGGAAATTCTCTCTTACTCAGGGAAAGGTCAGCCATTTTGTTCTATTCAGGCCTTCAACTGATTGGATGAGGTCCACCCAAATGAGAGAGGGCAATTTTCTTGACTCAGTCTACTGATTCAAATGGTAATATCATCCAGAAACACCCTCACAGACACACCCAGAATGGTGTTTAACCAAATGTCTGGGCACCCCATGGCCCAGTCAAGTTGATACATATAATTAACCATCACAGTCACCCAGCATGGTGTCTAACATGTGGTAAGGACTTAATCAAACATCCCTTCCTTCAGGTTCCCTTCCTCCACATTTACAACAACTCTACCCAGTAAGTAGGGCTAGTATTTCCATTTTCCAGATAATAAAATCAAATTAAACCCAGATATCCTCAAGTGCTCTTTTAACTATAGCATCTAACCTTCATGCCACTCTTTGGTAAATGACATGACTTACTAAGGGCAAGGGAACACCTAAGGGTCAAGTACTCCTTCCCTTTTTCCTTCTCTACTTAATCAAAACTATCCATCCAGGGTCCCATTTTCTCAATAGATTTGTGTTGGATGCCGATAGAGAGTAATGGGATACTCCCTATCAGATAAAGGAATAACATGATAAAGGAAAACAGATAAAGGAATCCATGCTCATATATAATAATACTTTTTCTGCTAGGACGTTTGTCACTCCTTCTAGGGAGCAAGACATTCTGATTCAGTAAAATGGCATGATTCCCAAAGACTCTAAAAGGTGACACAAAGGAGGTAAGTCCCTTTGGTTGGGAAGCCTTTCAGTGCCTCTCAAACTCAACAAGACCTGCTAGATGGCAGTGGTGGTGGTGGTGGTGGGGTTCTGCTTTTCCTCTAAAAAACTGAGCTGGTCCCCGGGCACAGTCAGGAAGAGCAACAGGCGTTGTACGCTGCAGCTTTGAAAGTCAGCAGACACCAATGAGGTGTCCACCTCTGGTTCCCTCTCGCAACCACCTCATAATATTGAAGTCAGTGTCATGGAGGACAATAAACATGTAGCCATAGCTCCTGCCTTGTTACGAAAAGTTTCCATGCAGCTTGCTAACAATGACCCCATCCAAAGAGATGTATAACAAAGGGAGATAGTCTTTTGAATCTTTCTATTTATCATTTGGAAAGCAGTGTGCAAATATGATAACAAGAAAAAAATTACAAACGAGTATATTAAAGTATAACATCTTAAGGGGTGATTATCAGGATAATGAGTTAAATTATCATTGCCAGTGTGAATTGAATGATCACTACTATTATACATTATTTCTAAATAATATAAATTATCATTCCTAATGTTAAACATTATTTCCAATAGCATAAATTATATTACTGATAAGAATTATCACTGCTAATGTTATAAATCAAATTGTATTTACTATCACTACTATTAAGAATAACTAATACTTATGGAGTGCATACTAGGTGTTAGATACTGTGTGTTCTAAATGCCTGACATGTATTCATCATTAAATCCTCACAGTGACCCTAGGGAGTAGGCACAGATATTATCTGTTTTGTTGATATGCACCCTGAAGCACAGAGAAACCCAGTTACAGCATTGCAGGCGTGGTAACTCGACCTAGTTCCAGGGCCCAAGTCCTTACCCCCGTGCTGTACTACCTGTCTCGAAATTTCTTGTCTAGACTTTTCTAGCATCTCATTCCATTTGAGAATCTGTCGGAATTAGGCAAAGAGTAGTGTAAAAGGTCCTAAAGGACCTGGCGTTTGTGAGGGTTTGGATAAAGCCCTGCCCCTTTAATTATTTTTTTTTTGAAGTAGGGTTCACAGAAGTCCGGACACTGGCCAGAAGTCACAGTATTAAGCAAGGCATAGCTGGAGACTGGGGCCTGGGTCTGGACTCCCCAGCTTAGCAAGTGACAGGCAAGGGGAGAGCATGGTAGACTTACCCTGGTGATGTTAAGCTCATATTCCTTTGAGAGTTATTGAGCCAGCACAACTGAGATAAGAGAGACAGGAGGACTTCAAGAAGGAAGTTTAGGCTTCAGAAGGGTCTGAGACCCTCTCTCAGGCCCTTCCTCTGCTGAAGAAAGGATGTTCAAGTCTCCTGGGAATTTACCCTTTTGACCTTGGAATTCAAACAGAATAGCCCCATCTGATGAGGAGAGCTGTGGTATCTCTGAAGGCAGACCAGGTTCCCAGCAGGTATCCCTGGACTATCCCTACAGAGCCTGTGACAGAGACCTCTGGGGCCCATGGTGAAAGGAGGTTCCCGGGGAGAGGTCCTCCCTCTGGAATCACCCACATCTGATGTGCAGTCTGAATTCTGTGCACGTGAATGGAGAAGACACACATATCGCTAAAGATGGTCATATACGGGATGGAGGAAACAGGACTGCAGAAGTCAGGAGGAAGGCAGGAGTCATGGCAGGTGGCAGAGGCAATGGGGCTCCCCCCAGTCCAGCTTGTTCCCCATACTCCCTTTGTCCCCTCACCCCTCCAAACCCCCTGCAGGATAGAGGATAAGGCTAAATTTGTATTTTGAAGGGTAGTCTTTTTCCATTGCCCTGTATTTTGGGGGTCTGTGGAAGGTGATCTAGCCTCCATCATAGGTTAGGGAGCATATCTGGGGACATTGGTCCTGATTTCCCCATTTGTTCCTGTTTAGGCTGCAAGCCTGCTAAGCTCAGTGCTAACTAAAATAGTGAAAACCTCTGTGCATATGTATGCATGCTGGTGGCCTGGGAAGGCCCTGTTTAGCACACTCCCTCTAATGTCTACCCCAACCCACCTGGCATTCCTACCTGCTGATATCTGCCTGGGATGCACAGACTCCAAAGGGTGGAAGCTCGCGTTGGGGAAACAGGAAATGCAGGTGATTCACACTTCAGGAAATCTTTCCAGACAATGTGAGAGTCAAAGCCCAGATCTCTGAATTCAGCCCCTTCTCTGGCTTAGAGTCCATGCTCTGGATGGAGTAAGAACAGAGAGAGCAGTTTGGAAAAGGAAAAGCACCAAGAGTGAGGGGAGCAGATGCAAGAGAGAAGGAAGAAGTGAATGAGGAGTTGAGTTGGGGCGGGGGAAGATTTGTCAGTGGTGGCGGGTGTTGTCAGGGTATGCTTTTTTGGTAAATTTTATTGAAGTATAGCTGCTGGGGGAGGCTCTTGTGCTCCCATGCATCTTACTGGGTATGCCAAGAATGAAGGCGCTGCCTGTTCTTTACCTGGGCCATTTCTCAGGCTTGTGTTTGCAGCATGCAACCTTGAGGGATGAGGTAACGTCTCCCTCAGGACAACGAGTGGGCTCGTTTACTGCTTGCTACAAACTGGTAGGTTCCCCAAGCTTAGTGTTCCTCCACTGTGATGCACAAACAGCCACCTGGACTGCTCTAAGTCACTCCCGTGGGACTTGGGGGACAAGGGGCACCTATGCAAATATGCTGATGTTCATGCTGCTTGCTGTCCCACAATTAATAATATCCCTTGTTTCTGACCCAGAAGTCGTATTCTTTTACCAGCATCCATGAAACAGTAACAGGCTAACTTATTAGCTTGTAAGTAGGGTAAAATCAAATCTCAGATGTGGCAATAACATGTACAGGTGGATGTGCATATTTTAAATGTCCAGCTTAAGGAATTTTCTGAAGTGAAGACACCTGTGATTAAGCAACCAGATCAATAAACAGAATCTCACCAGCACACTGGAACAGCCAGGAGTTGATGGTCTGGGGAAAGCTGAGGATCTTAGGGAAGATGATCTTCTTTGGAAAGGAAGCAAGTCATGGAGAGTCTGGAGTCAGGTGTGAAGCTGAGAGCTGGCATCTATGAGGATCTTGTCACAGTTCCCAGGCCTCTTGGGTTAGGCAGCTGAAATATGTGGCATTGTTTAGCTGATGGGGTGATTCATGTGAACGTCCACTCACAGCCACCATGTGTCACTGGCTTTGCAGAAGGAGGTTGGGCAAGAGAGGCAGAGCAGCACCTGTGGATGGAAGGGACACAGCACTTCCCCTCCCACCTCCTGTCCTTCTCCTTCCTCCTGAAAAGAGAAAAGCAACAGGGACCTGAGGAGAGGCAGAGGGACCAGGGACAGCTGGAAGTCACAGGGAGCAGCCCCTGAGGCTCAGGAACACCCAAAGAGGGCACATTCACAGAACCGTCACATCCTTTCCAGCAGCCCCTGTCTCAGCTACGCTTGAAGGGAAGTGCACCATATTGCATTTCTGAGAAATGCATAGCCCCAACCCTCAAAGGCCCTGGAGTATGGTAGAGACTATGCCAAGAGGGTCAGCACAGTGTGCCGCTGGACAAGGATATCCTGTGGTTGACCAAACATCACCAGAAGACCAGGATGCCCTGGGGCGAGGAGAGAATCTGCTGTACTTGGCAATCCTGGGAGGACGGCTGGAGGAAACTCAGTGGGAAAATTATATTGTGGAAGGCCTGAGGGCCAAGAATTTGAGCAGAGTAAAGGCAGCAAGGGCAAGAGGCTGGGAACATTACATTATGGACAAAACCAGTCATCCTCCTGGAGTGACGAGGAGAGGAACTGATTTGTGAGGCCTCCTCAGAGCCCTGATAATCTGTGACGGCAAAGTGGTAGGGATTAAGAAATTATATTAGTGTTCTATCTCTGCCATTACAGATTATCACAAATTTGGCAGCTTAAAACAAGACCCATCTATCAACTCATTGTTTGGAAAGTCAAAAGTCAAGGTGGGCTCACCTGAGTTTTCTGCTTAAGGCCTCACAAGGCCAAAGTCAAGTGTCAGCTGGGCTGAGCTGTTGGATGGAAGCTCTGGGGAAGAATTCCCTTCCATGTTCATTCAGGGTGTTGGCAGAGGGCTGAGGCGCCTCTTGCCTTGCTGGCTGTCAGCTAGGAGCCACTCTCTGGGCCTTGAGTCTGCTTCCACTTTTTCTTAAGCGGCCCTCTCCATCTTCAAAACCAGCAATCCTGCATCGTGTGCTTCTCATACTTCCACTTTCTCTGACTTCCCTTTCTTCTGCAGCTGGAGAAAGCTCTCTCTTTTTCAGCGCCCATGTGATTAGGTCAGGTCCACCTGAATAATCTCCCTATTTTATGGTCAACTGTGCCATATAACATTATCACAGAAATGATATTTCATCATATCCACAGGTTCTGGGGATGAGGACGGGGCATCTTTGAGGGGGTCATTGTAGGATTTCTGTCGACTACAAGAGTGTTTATGGACTCTGGGGGGAAGGGAGTTAGTATTTCACTAGGAACGTCAGGCTCCAAAGACCCACCCTGCACCCTCAGACCAAGTAGGGTCCAGGAGCTTATGTTTTGGTTGGGGAGATGGGTGTGGGGAGAAGATAATAGGCATACCCTGGCAATGGTGATCTCTTAATTTATGGTCTAGTGATGTTGATGGGCCCCAGAAATTGAGCTATAATGACTGGAGGTGAGGACGGAAGGAGGGAGAAATGGGTCAGGAAGGCGTTAGGGTTCTGAGACTTAAGATTCCCCCTTCCCCAGGTGTCCTAAAAACTGTGAAGAGCCCTCCTGCCCACCCAGCCATCTAAACGGTGGCATTACTTGCCCCTTTGGAATTTCAGGGTGAGACCTATGTGCTAGGGACATATCTGATGTCTGGCTTATCCAAGTCTGAGTCACACTGAATGACCTAGAGATATGGTGGGTAACAACTACAGGCATGCTCAGGAGTGGTTTGGGACAAAGCTAGAAGCAAAGCAGAGGCCAGCAGGAAAATGGGGTCTCTGGCATATTACTGGTTTTCCAGGGAGCTTGCAGGAGGGGGATGGGGTAGTCAGACTTCAATGGTCTGGGAGAGAAGGGGCTCTGAATCTGGGGCTCCTTGTCCCAATGGCCCTAACGCTGGCAGTCTGGGCTGTATTACTCTCAAAGGTTCTGCAAAATGCCCAAGTTCGGTGGTAGATAAATAATCATTAACAGGAAACTGGGGCCTGGCCAGGGTAGGTATGCCCAGGTAAGCCATACCCTTTCTGTTTTACCCTCTAGAGGTCTTTCATCCAGCCTTCTACCAGTATGTGGAACTGGTGTTGGGGTGGTGTACCTGGGGTTCTAACTGGTTCTTAGACAAACTTTCAACCAATCTCATTTTTAAGTCTCACCTGCAGCTTCCCACCCCTCCTAAGAGGGAACTCTTGCCACCAGTTCCTTCCTATGAGGGGTTGACAAACCTTTAACCCATTAACAAATCTCCCCTGTTCCTTCTCTCAATGCCTCATCCACCCCAGACATTATCATCATCCATCCCTTCATCCTCCCAAGGAAAGGAGACTCACTCCATTCCCTCCACAGTCTTCCAGGCTGTATCAGTTGAGCTGGACCTTATCCAAGTATATATTGGACACATGCAGGCTGGAAGCCTTGCCGCACTGTGTGATATCAAATACTAGTTTCAAAATCAGCCATAAACAATAGGCTGTTGACATGATATGTCTTCCATTGAGGATGGAGGGCAGGGCAGGTGGGTAAAAGTGGAGAGGATGGTGTCACAGATGGAGAGAGAAAAGAGCATTCACTGAGCACCAGGAATAGCATCTTTCTTTGCATTTTTCCTTTTTAAAATCTGCTTTCTCTTTTTACCTGGGCTTCTAGGAAGCTAAGCACCATAATGAAGGATTAATGAATCTTTGAGAAGCATTTATTGTGTGCCAACTCTCTACCAGGTGCTTTTGGCCTGAGCTGCTTCAAGTGAATCTCCTGACATCAGGAGGTAGAGATTCATCCCCCGACTCCTACACTGGTCACCCCACCCCTGCCTGGATCCCCCCCATCAGCACCACTAACACCAGCCACTGACTGTGCCTACAACCATTTTATGATGAAAAAGAAGGAAACTCTCATTCTTCTCTGATACACCATCATAATAAGATAATAACTTGGATAAAAATATTAGTCACGTGATAATTATCCTCATTAGTAGCCAAGAGAGTAGTAGCGCTTAAGAGAATGGAACCTGGACTCAAACTGGCTGTGGGACCTCGGGCAAGACATTTAACTTTCCTGAGTCGCAGTTTGCTCAAATGTAAACTGGGGATATCTATAATGCCCATCTCACTTACAAGGTTGTTGTGAAGATGAAATGAGTCAATGCGGGTGAAGCACTTAAAGCAGTGCCTGATACACTATAGGAGTTAAGAAACTCTCCTATTACCATCATTACGACGATGTACCAGGTTCTAACTCACTGAAAACTGACAAAAACCCTGTGAGGTGTGAATTTCTCCCTATTTTACAAGCAACACTCATTCCTAATAGTAGCCTTAATTCTACCTATAGTACTAACAAACGCATATACCAACAATACCAGTGATGCCTTATACTTATGTCTATCTTACAGACGCACGCCAAGTTATCAGGAGTGGTATTAATTATGATTATAATATCAATATAATGTAAATTATCAATATTCCAAAATCATCTCCATTTCTCAGGCAGGAACGGATAACACCATTATTCTTATATTGGTATCCATCATTAGGACAGATGCTAAAATAACATTAGTAGTAATAATAATGATAATAATAACATTAACCATGTGATGTAATTATGCCATTTCCTATGGAGGAGATCCTACACCAGATTTACCAGGGGTGGTAGTTACTATAGTTTTTTTTTTTTTTTTACATAGCACAATAATGCAAGTAACTGCATTAATGCGTTACATGAGTTATCCTGAGTCTGACAAGATGAAAAGGTGAACACCAGAGTTTGTGAGCAGTAGATAATTAATTTCTTATTACTTATATTTATTAGTAAATTATTAAAACTATTGCACTTACTATAATACTTGTAATAAATAATATGATTATGGCATACATAATAATAGTTAATAATACAGTTGTGGTATTCATTATAATAATGATTAATGATACCGTCATTTAATTATGACCTTAATCATAATGAATACTATAAAGGTTGAAATAAATAATATAAATAATTAATAATAATATAAAGACATCATAATAATCGATGCACAGTAATTATCCCCAAATAACAAAAGGTAAAGCATCACACAAGCCTTCCTGATGGTGCTTCCGAGTTAACTAATATTAAAACATTATAATAATACTATAACTACAAATGAATTATTATGGATATACTAAAATTATGCCCCTTTTACTGTGGGGACAATCAGTACCCGGGCACAGTGACATACATTAATCCTCTGATGTTAACCTAAATGCACACAGTAACATTATGGAATGTCCTGGAACCATACCCATTTCCAAGAGGGGAGAAGGCGAGACCCACGTCCTGGGTAGTGAAACTATGATTACGGCACTAACACTATGCAGATACAGGGTCTAGGCGGAAGTGCTCTGCACGTGGCCATTTCCCTGGCGGGGAAGCTCTGGGCCAGCTCTGGTACCCCCTTAAGCACCATCACGGTCACGTTGGTGCTACAGGTACCTAGCCTTGCTATGCTGCACATCCCAGTAACCCCCAAGCACCCGCTTCGGGGCCCAGTTGGCGTCCCCTCAGCCGAAGGCGCCCCTCTGCACTCTCTCCGTGGAATGCACTGCCCTCTGGCGGTCGCTGAGGAGTGGTGCTAGATGGCACCAGTGGCATAGACATTTCTTTCTCGAGGCCACACTGGCCAGCCTGCAGCACTCCCAGGTGCCCCACGACTGCCCACCCCCCGCCACAGGGGTCCATGGAGGAGACAAGCGGGGAGGGGAAGGGCATGGGCTGAGCTGCTGCAGAGGGAAGAAACTGCTTTCCCCTTCCATTACCTGGATGAGGCTGGGGACCACGTGCACATTGTGAGTGGGTGGGGATCAGATGCCCTTGGAGGGTGGGAAGGAAAGGAAGTGCTCAGAGTCTGGGAGCTGCATCTGGAGATGGTGTGAGACAGCAGAGGTTATCAGGCCACTCAGTCCTTTGTCTGATCTGTCCTGGAGCAAGTAAATTCCCCTCACCACCAACTTATTTGAACAGATAAGTGAAAGAGGTTGGCAGCCAGTGAGCTACGTGGCTATCTGAGGGAATAGTGTAGTCGGCATGGGGCACAGCCATTGCAAAGGCTTGGAGGCTAAAAGAAGCTCTGCTGGTTTTATAAACTATCTGAAGAGCCCTAACATGGACCACTTTGTGTTGGCAAATAATAAAAATATTTACTAACACAGCAGTTCTCAATCGTATCTAGCTGTATTCTTCCTTTTTAGAATAGTTACAACTTTATATAACAAATGTTTATTTAAATTTATGATATTATATATAAGATACATATTAGGATGAGTCATATGAAATTGTCGATATTTGACCTTTTTGACTTATAAAAACAGCAATTTCATATGATTCAACCCTTTTACAATTAACTTCTAAATATAATTATAAATTTGTTTAGTTATAGCATTTATTTTATATTATAAATATACATTATATGACTATAAATATAAAATAAACACATTTTATAAATATATGCAAATTTGTAAACTATAAGTATGATATGTAATTTGCAATAGAGCAAATGTATATATAATTTATAAAATATAAATGTGATATGCAATCTTTAATAATATTGTAATATTTGTTATAGCATACACGAAGTAAACAATAGTGTATTACTCTACACTATTATATGCAATAAATATGAAATATACAATGAATATGAATATACAATACATATGAAAATGTATATATCATGTTAAGATATTTCATAATGGCCCTTTGGTGTCCTGAAATGAAATTTGTAGGTAGTATGGCATACCTATGCCCCAAATTTGAAACAAAAACAATTTAATGACCTAACTTTAATATAAATATGATAAAAAAGCCAATTTGTATTGCAACGCTGTATATTGTCATAGGTAAAGGTTTGAGAAGCACAGTAGAAGAAGTAACAAAAATGGATGTATAATTGATAGAAGTAGTAGTAGTGGTAGCTGTATTAGTAATCGAAAAGGCTTACTAAGTACTGTCTGTGTGCCAGGCACCATGCTAAGCACTTGGAGTGCACTGAGGTATTCAATGCTCACAGCCCCCTGACAGGCAGAGCCCAGCCAGGGCTTCCATTATTTGGTTAGTTCAGCAAGAGGAGGGGTTTCTGGTAGCTGAATGGTGTGCTAAACTTGCAAATGGAGAGGGAAATAAGTTATCTGAAAAAGAAGACTAAGCCCTAATCAGAAGTTACTTTGGAGTTTATAGATCCTGGTTGACCCAGAATTTGATTTGAAATATAAGCAGCCGAGTATAGAGTAGAAGATATGGGCCCTGCCCGGTGCTTGTAACTTTTCTTTTTGAGGAAGGTTAGCCCTGAGCTAACATCTGCTGCCAATCCTCCTCTTTTTGCTGAGGAAGACTGGCCCTGAGCTAACATCCCTGCCTATCCTCCTCTACTTCATATGTGGGACACGTGCCACAGCATGGCTTGATAAGCGGTGCATAAGTCTGAGCCCAGGATACGAACCAACAAACCCCGGGCTGCTGAAGCAAACGTGTGAACTTAACCACTGCACCACCGGGCTGGCCCCCCGCTTGTAACTTTTAGAGCCTGGCTATTTGATGAATATAGCACTTCTGTGTCTGCTGTGAATCAGCACTTTCCCCATAACAGGGCAGAACTCCAGTTCCAGAGTTTCATCCTGAAATCTGTGTAGCAGCACATGGCATGAAAACAACTAACTCTGGGCAGAAAACTCCTGTAGACTTTGAGGTTTGCCCCCACGAGGTCTTTGTATGTGAGAGCTTCAGGGTGGACGTGTATGGGGTGTGTGCATGCCTGTAAGTACAGCCTCTAAGACCTCAGTTGACTGGAACCCACCTCGTAAGAGCACTCAGTTAACCAGCTTTTATTCCGACCTATACTCCCCATTGTAAGACAAACTTTTAATCACTACAATAATTTTTCTTCAAGGTACCTTGCTATGTATGCAAGAGTCTAAAAGTTGGAAGGAATAATGGTTACATCTAGGCAGGGATTTGAGGTAAGGATGAAACTGTGTATGCTGGTTAAAGGGGACATTATATCTGCAATGCTTTATTTCTTTAATAAAACAAAGCAACTGAAGGCAAGTTGGAAAAAGTTAACATTATTAAATTTGGATGGTGAAGTCATGGGAGTTTGTAATATTATTCTTTATAGTTCTCTGTAACTTTGAAATTAAGAAAAAAAATCCAAAAGAAGATTGCCATGGGGAGATTTTCTGATTTAGCGCATATGCAGCACATCTTCTTGAGCAAAGACCTCACTGACTATCGGATAATCTGCTGTATTGGTGCTGGGTTAGAGCTTGTCTAGTTTATTGCCTCCATTTTTGGGAGAACTAGAAACTGACTTTCCCAAAGTCATGTATCTCCTTAGGGAGCCAGAGGTGGAATGAGAAACCATGGTTTCTGATCTCCAGCTGGCTCTCTGCTCTTTTCATGCTGCCATACCCTCTTCTTACACTTCCTTGTCATTGGATCTTGGGTGATGACCCTGAGGTCCTGACAAATCCTCAGTCAGTCTGGAAGGATTTTGTTCCCATCACGATTCTCTACTTACTAAGGCAAAGTGGATTCGGACATTTTAGAAAAGACTTTCAACAATCCAAAGGTTAACCTCCAACTAATGTGAAAATTAATTAACCACAGCCGTTCACTCCACTAGCACTTAATTGTGCGAGGTCTCATGAGATGAGAATCTATAAGCCTATATTCAGTAAGACGTACTAAGTGTCTGGTCCAGGAGATGCTTGAGGAGAGATGGAAGGAAAAAAAGAAAAATATGAGGAGTCTCTGATCTTGACTAATGTGCCAATCAATATGGCAGGAAAACCAGGATGCCACTTCTAATGTGACACCTAGGGAAACTAAGCTCAGGGTATGACTAGAATTTGGTTGGGAGAGGCATGGAAGATGGAAGAAACTGTATGAGGCCGGAGACAGGAAAGAGCTGGGTGGGCCAGCGCCCACACTGTAACTGCCCTCTGACAAGGCGGATAGGGTAGGACAAGGAGGGAGGAGGTCAGCCTGTCAGGGGCAGGGCGTTTCTCTTGGACAGGGCTAGGCAGTGGTTTCGATAGGGTAGGGCCTGATTTGGAAGGGCTTCCGTGGTAGGCTCAATGATTTTGACTTACGAGGGAACTGTGAGTTCTGGAATAGGGATGTGGCAGAGAGTTTACTTATTTATTCCTAGTTCTAGTGACACTAGCTAATGGAAAAGTGGCAGTCATTTGTTGTGAACACGTTTTATACTTTGGGGCCTATCTCCTGACATTGTTATCAGAGTTTGGACACATCGCTGCTCTGGTGGGTAGCAGCAGGAGGAAGCTTAAGGTCTTTGACAAATGCAAATAATTTTTGATTATTAGTAAATTTGTTTGGGGAAAAACCCCACATGATTTCATCCCATAGAGATTTACTATGTGCAGTGCACTGGGCCTTGTCCTAGGGATATAAATGAGACACCCATCTAACCCAGAAGGAGATGTATAGATAAACACATGGTGAGAGCATGCTAGAGGAAAGAATTGACATGGGGCAGTGAAGTGCAGTTTCACAGAAGAAGTGGCATTTGAAGCTGGGTCTTGGAGGATGGGTTGGATCTCAACAGGTAGGCACAGAGGCAAAGAGTATTCTAGTGGAAAGAACCAGAAGAGCAAAGGCAGAAAAGGGAATGGCATATTCAGGGAATGGTGAGCATTGACTCAAGTGTAGGATGTGTGGAGAATTGTGGCTGGGGGTAGAAAAGACAGGCAGTCCCAGGTGGGCCAGGAAAGCTAGGCTTAGGGAATTGCATACTGGGAGCCACTGTAGGTTTTGAGCAGTAAAGGGACATGGTCATATACTTCAGAAAGATCACTTTGTTGGCAGTTTAAAGAACAGATTGGATTGGGAAGTTTGGAAGATCATTTAGAAGGATATTGCAACAGTCCAAGCAAAATATGAGAAGGGTTTGGACTTTTTTATCTATGAGGATGGAGAGCAGGGGAAGATTTGGAGTAACTTTTCAGAAATGATAAGCTTCAGTGTCTTATGGGAGGAGCAGGAGGAGGTCAGTGGGAAGGGAAATGCAAGATTCAGGGATGACTCCCGAAGTTTTTGGCTTGGATGCCTGTGAACATAGGAGGCGGAGGAGATTTGGCCTGGGAAATAAGCTCACTGCCAAGCATCCTGGATTTTAGGGAGCAGCAGAAAGCCTGCTGGAGAGGTTGGCGGGCAGTGCTGATATCCTGTCTCCCATAGGCATATCTGCTGCCGCATCTTTCAAATTAATATCAGTACATCTGAGAAGAGCTCCTGGTTAGTGGCTAATTCCCAAGGAGGCTCATCAGCCTTCAAGTAATCAGGAGTTGAGGAGTTGGTTGTAATGCCTCATGTGGCTTCACCTCCCGAACGTAATTGAGGCTCATTTGTCGGTTAAAGATCGAAGGAATGATCTTGACAAAGCATAGCAGAGATCCTGTAATGAAAGGGAAATGAAGATGGTTGCCAGCCCATTATTAAGCATAATAACTAGGTTGAAATGAGATGAAGGACTTCATTTAGGCAGAACTTTCCCATTGATGAATAGTAGGGGGTGAAAGTGTGAAAGGAAAGCATATAATCCAATTCATAAAAAATGCAGAAATGCTTCTTAAAACCTGAAGCAATAATCATTCATTATATTTAAAGAGCTAGAGTGGGGGATATTCTATCTATTGATGGATACTGATGCACAGATGAGATTTAAAAATCAAATTTTTTCCCACCCACATAACTTTATTTAAAAAATGACGAAACAGCTCTGTCCATATTTCCAGGCTGGGGGTGAAGGTCCAGCAGCAGGGGCACAGGCCACTCACTTCTTGGAGAGGCTGACTTCTTTGTGCTTGAGGGCTGCCCATTTGAGGCAGATAGCATCCACTGGGCTGAGTATAAACAAAAAGAAACTTGCCTGTGTGTTGGAAGGAGAGATGAGAGAGAAATAGAAGATATTCAACTACCACATTAAAATATTAAAATAAGGAGAATAACATTGTATTTAGTAATACATAAGTACAAAAGTTAAGATAAGCACACAAATCTATTCCTAGATTATAATGTTAGGAATTGGGTGATCATCCCTAAATATTTACTTTTAAATAAATCAATACGGATCAGATAAAATTTATCCAAGGTTTTGATCTTCAAAGGTTAAATGAAGTACACAAATTATTAATAATTTATTACTCTGTAAATAGTGTGTGTGATAGATAAAATAATTGGCATACATTATTTGATGGCTCCGATTCCCGCAATGGTTATTGTTTGAGGCTATTTTATCACTTAGCTGGAAAGGTCTAATCTATTGGACAGGCATTTGCTCTTTAGAATACATATGACAATGTGAATAGTGCCAAGCACATTTTAATACTGTAATGGCTCGTGAGCTGGGAGGAGGAGTATAGGAATCAGTATAAAGAGCACACAGTGATTAAGAACATTGGTTCTGGAATCCAACTCATCTGCGTCGGAGTCTGAACTCTGTCACCACAACCTGAGTGACCTTAAACAAGTCACTTAAATTCTCTGAGCTTTGCTTTTCTTTTCAGCAAAATGGGAATAACAAGAGTCCCTACCTCCCAGCGTTGACATGATGATGAAATGAGAAAAATATATGCAAAGCACCTCTCACAGTGCCTAGCTGTTCTGTACTAAGGGCTCAATGAATGCCAGTGGCTGATATTGTCACACCTTTCTGTGCTGTCATCCACCTGTTGTGTGTCTAACCTGGTTAGCCAGTTTGAGAAAGAGCTCAGCTGCATGCTCAACTTTTGGCTCCCTCTATCACCCACAATGGTGCATCCTCAGAGGTGTGCAGTGATTCCTCCCCAGCACCCAGCTGTTGGCAGATAGCAAATCTTTAGTTTTAGAGGTTAGGTGGGGAAAACTTAAGAGCTACACAAAAACTTGGACAGCCCGCCCTCTAGTGGTAATTTAGTGAATTGCCCCCAGCAACTGCCCTGTTGATTCACAAAAAGGAGAGCTGGCTGTGAAAATGAATGGGATATAGTTGACATAGTTGCAAGAAAACATCTGGTTTCACAAATGAATTTATTTATCACAAACGCATAATAAACTAGAGTCAAATGTACATCCCAGGCAAAGGACTTAAGTTGTAATGAACATCATCAGGATATCTGGAGCTTGCATATTTTTTCATGTGCTAATTAGCCATTTTACCTAAAGGGATTGCCAATTTGGGGCAAAACTCCTGAACTGACAATTCTATACATAGCTATATATCCTATCTCCCAATAAAAATTGTAATGTACGTAGCCATTAGAGTCTAATTTTATTGCATGCAATATTCTTTTTTAAAAAAAAATAATATAATCGTTGTTGTTGATAATAACATCTTATCCTCTTTTAGGGATTTATAAACTTTTCTCTGGGATTTGTTTTCATAGCAGGTAGGTGTGGCAGGATTTGCTCTCCTGGTTGTATTGTGGAGGAAGCCAACGAGGCTTATCTATAAGGAGGCTAAATAGGTTTGCTTTGGTCACCCACAGCACTTTCCAGGGGACCGTGTTAGTCTTACCCCTAGGAGTCTCCTCTTGGTAAAATAAATTACATGGATACTGACATGACCCTTTATATGCTTCGTACATTCCTTTTTTTCCATCTTCATGTCAAATTCCCTTTGCGTACATTTGTTTTGCAGATCGGAATGAAAATGATTAACATAGAGATCTGGATTTTAAAGAAGTGGCTTCCTTTGCTCCATTATAATTGTTTTGGAGAGCTCAGATATTAAAGCATTTCTGCCAACAAGACTAAACCAAGAGTAATAACGTTGTGAGCTTTACAGAAATCTAAATCAAGGGAGTAGAGATGAGAATCTAAAGAAACACAATTGTTCTTTTAAATACTTGAATTGCTATTCATAAGACTCAAGAGTGAACAGAGAATGGATCATTTAGAAATAGGAGGTATTTTCTAATGGCATGACAGGAATATTTATAACCATGCTGAGTGATTGTGAAGCAGAGGACAGGCGTGCACTCACTTATACTTTCTATGAGTTTGCTCTGTAGTAAGCTTCAATCTGACTGCAGAATTTTGCTGTATTTTTGGGAAAAGCATTTTTCTTCCTGCAGTGCCTCTATTTACACTTGTGGCTGTTCAGTGAAACCCTGTTATCAAACCACCTGTGGGAAAAGCCAATCTGTCCAGAAACCACTTTTCACAGGAGCCCCATTGGGGGCCGACTTCAACAGGTGCGACTGGAGTTGTGAGCAGAATAGGGCTGGATGGCTTTGTAGATTAAAGGCCTGTGCTGATGAGGTCAAGCTCACAAGTTGGCTTCCTCTGTGTTCCACTATGTCCCCAAGGTGACCATAGCCTGCACTCTTGTAAGCTGCATCACTGATCTGTTCATTCAGCTATTTGCCAAATACGTATGGAGCATCAACATGCAAGGTGCTCTGAAAGTGTGGCATGTTATTGCAAACTCCTTCTCATGACAGAAATGAGACTTGCACTGGTGACTTCTGCTGGCACCCTCTTTGATTCCTGGATTGACACTTGGCTAACTGAGTTGTATGTGACCTTTGTCCTCTTCCTGCCTTTTTGTGACCCTCTCACACCTTTTGGTCCTTTTCTCCTAACCTCAAGGTTGCAATCCCTTAGGGCTTTCCCACCACCTGACTTTCCAGGCCTCTCACCTCACGATGTCCCTCCTAGTTACTTCACTAGTCCAAAATCAAAAAATAAATTTACTATATCCTATTCCATCCCCTCTTGCCTCAGTGTCCATTTGTTTTCCTAAGAATAGCAATCCAGTAAAAATAAACCATACCACGTTGTTGGAATCGAGTAGTGGTCCAATACTCTCTAGATAAAAGGCTACAATGCCTTAACTCTTGGGAATGGATTTCCACTGATGGAAGTTCAGTATGGGAAGATATTTGGTGGCAAGTGGGCCTTCAGGGTTCTCTGGTATCATGCCCTTTATCTACTTTTTGGGAAAATTCCCTCAAGTCTTTTGATATAACTTATATTGGAACCTTGTATTGTGAATACTGCAGGAAAAGAATAAAGGGGATAATATTTGGAAATTGTTGTTCCCATTATTGCATATCTGTTCTCTGCCTCTTGACTATCTTATAACTAAATACTCCCTCTCTGCTGCCTAAAGCAAGGAAAAAGAAGAAAAAGAACCATAAATCTATTAAATCAAATACATTTTGCACAGGTAGTACTTAAAAGAAAATGAATTCTCAGTATACTCTCAAGGTCTGTGTGACAAAGCTAGTTGTAATGGTAGTTAAATGCCTTCAACTGCCTTTGAGCGTGATTGTTGTGTCTCAGAAGCAGATATTTTGATTATCTTCAATACCAACCATGTCCTGTCACTAATGGGCCAAACCAGCGTGTTAACACTGTCAAGGTGTAGATTATGCAACAGATCGTTTAGAGGAGCTAACTAAAGGGATTTAGAGAGCAGGTGGAAAAAAATCCCAAAAGTTTTTTTTCTATCAAATAGGTAACTACAGATGTTTAAAGCTACTTTGCCGAGACAAATTTGTTAATT
This sequence comes from Equus asinus, assembly GCF_041296235.1. Lineage (NCBI taxonomy): Eukaryota > Metazoa > Chordata > Mammalia > Perissodactyla > Equidae > Equus > Equus asinus. The sequence goes on from NC_091820.1 coordinate 98,697,585, forward strand.
AAAAAACACTTACTGTGCATCTTAGAGTTGGGGAAAACAAAAATTAGAATATTAAAGAGTTTGCTTTTTAATTTATCTCCATGTTTTCTTTGTTTGTATTAATCAACTTTCAAAATAAAGCTATAAGAAAATATATATTTTCTAAAAAACATTTATATTGTTACTTCTCAGTTGTGTTGATGCAAGGGAACAGTATCACAGATAATCCATATAAAGGAATAATATAAAATTCATTTAAAGATGGTAAAAAATAAATATTAAAATTGTATTTAATCCAGAGATATATCATCAGTAATTTACTATGACCCAGAAAGTTCAACTAATGCAGATTTTTCCCTCTCTGTTCTTGACAGTTATGAGAGTGACAAATGACAGATAAACAGCCGATACCAGGGAGTGAATAAAAAATCCCCCCAAAAGATAGCTAGTGATCAGTACATATTTAGTTCCATCCAGTTGTACCTTCTTGGCTTCAGCAGTTCACAGCTGTCATCAAAATCCAGAGCGATGAATCTCGTCCCCTCTGAATCCTCAAAGAAAGTTCAAATGCCCTTCAGTGTAAATTTAGAATGAGATATTTATTTAATATTGATTTATTTCTAATGAATACTCACATACTATAAGAGAATTTGAGGAAGCCTATAACAAAAACTCATATGCAGCAGGGCAGTGAAAAATGAAGTCACAAAGAGAGATCAAAAACTACAGAGTTCTGATCTCTGTTGGCCCATAGACCCCTTTGAAGATCTGATAAAGAGCTGTGGAATGTCTCCCCAGAAAAGCATAACTATCCAAAATGACACAAGGTTTTGCCAACAACCTTGAAGTCTATCCAGGCACCCTCCCCCCAGGTGTCCTTGAACCCCAGGTCAAGAAACCCTTCTATAGAGAAAGCAAAATCCTGAGGTAAGGTAGTTACTATGCTTGAGCACTGCATTTAACTCTGAGCTTCCTGTCAACTGAGGTTAAAAGATAAACACACAGGGTTACAGAGTTTTCAACATCTAAAAAAGGAAGCAGATGAGTTTACAAAATTATAAGTGAAAGATATAATTTTAAAATGGCAGTGTTTATACAGTTTATGAAAGGATTATTTTATAAAGGGTAATCAAGTAATATAAAGGGATGTAGCATAATTTGATGGAATTCTTTGAAAATTAGCAATTAGAGGTAGACTATCTAGGCTAATTGTATTGACTAGCATATTAAATTAGCCACAGTGTCTCATTTCCAGCCCTTCCAGAAAAGAGGGAATTTACTGTATATGTCTTTCTTTAATGGTAGATTTACCCACCTAATATTATTTGATTAAACCTGACATTCATATAATATATTCCCACGAGCACACACCAGCTGAGCAGCAAAGGAGCCTAAGGGCATAAAAAGAAATCGAACTGTGATTAAATATCTGCTATTAATAGGTCATACCATGGAAACTGGCATGTAGATAATGGCAAATAATCACTGTAGGTGCCCACTGCTTCCAACTCAGGCATTTACTTTCTCAAAGGCACATACCTAACACAATGCTTCCTGCCCCAATTATAGGCAGAAGCAGTATAGGGTAGGGGGTAAGAACAGTCTTTGGAATCAGAGACTGGTTTTCCACCACTTATTAGCTGTGTGACCTTGGGCAAAGTCACTGAACTTCTCTGAGTCTCAGTTTTCTTGTCTGCAAAATAGAATAATAGTGTCAATCTCAGGGCTGCTCCTAGGCTGTACAGGAGTCCTGTGGAAGTATTTGTTTTGTGGGGCCCCTGTCTATATAAACCACTTGAGTCACCTCAAATCAGCATGTCAGTGTCATTCCAGCAGTCCAATCTTCCAAAATCCTGTGAAGCAAATACCACATGGCTAGCAGGCGTGATCTACTTGCCAGGCTGCTCTGCTGGAATTGAGACCTGGTCGTGGGGTCCCAGGACAACCACATAGGCACACATGCTGGAGAATCTTAGAGGATTAAGTCAACCTCAAGCAGATTACTGTAGAGGATTGGAAATACCCCAAAGGCACAGGGCGAGAACAGGGATCCTGCCTGCCTAGGTCTAAGGGGCATACTGGTCTATCTCATAGGATCGCTGTGAAGATTGAATGAGGTAATTTCTGTAAAGCGCTTCATGCAGTGCCTGGCTCGTAGTAAGTCCTCAGTACGTGTGGGGAGTGATTGCTGCTTTTACCATTATTAGCAACAATGCTCACTGCATCTCATGCCCAATCTGATTTTCTTTCAGTGGATGGCTGCATTGACTGGTCAGTGGATCTCAAGACGTACATGGCTTTGGCAGGTGAACCAGTCCGAGTGAAATGTGCCCTTTTCTACAGTTATATTCGCACCAACTATAGCATGGCTCAGAGCACTGGACTCAGGCTTATGTGGTACAAAAACAAAGGTGATTTGGAAGAGCCCATCATCTTTTCCGAAGTCAGGATGAGCAAAGAGGAAGATTCAATATGGTTTCACTCAGCTGAGGCACAAGACAGCGGATTCTACACTTGTGTTTTAAGGTAAGTGCTGTGTGAAAATATTGCTCAATACCACAGTTGGTAGTCTTTTGATTGGGACTGGAGTGTGTGCAGGTGTGCCTCATGTTGTACAGTGGATGTGTCCTTGAAAAGTTGCAGTGCATGTGGAGCTCCAGTAAATTCAATTCTAATTATTTATTGGAACTACATAGCAAATTCTTATCAAATTTTCATAAAATGGGACTCCCATTTTCTGTATGTGCTCATTTAAATTAGAAAATTTTATGATTTACTTTTTCTGCAACTCCGTCCTTGCCCCAGGGTCTTATATTAACAGTTGTTTTTGCGTTGGCTCAAGGATCTTGTTATCTGACCATGAAAATGACCTGAAGTATCATTGAGGCCAAGGTCTCTCCTTTCTTGTTGATGGAAAATAGCTTCAAATGCTGCTGGGAGATCTCTTAGCAAATGAGCTACTGGTGAAATTCTCCATAGAATTTGCATTGTGAGTTTGAGTCCACCGTCTGCAAATATTCAACATGGAGCACTGTAAACACATGGTCATCCTGAGTTCCTAGGTACTATACTGGGAAGAATTCACAGATACAATTCCTGTTTGCAAGAATTTTACAGTGAAAAGCGTCTGCTTTATCCACAGGGATTTCACTATATGTCCTTATTTCCCACGCCACCCCAGTGCTAGGATCTAGAATTTCAGATAAAGACTGCATTAGGTATTGAAGTAAATAGCTGAGATGACCTTTAAAGCACTTTTCAACTCTGCCATTTTGGGACCCTCTGACCTTGCTCACCGGGACCTGCATTCTATTATTTGATTATACCTTCTTGGAAACGCAGACCCTACCTATTTTTGTCTCCTGTGGACTTTGTCTGATGCCAAAGTTATGTCACCTCTTTGTCAAAAACACATGGAAGCCCCTGGTGAGGCCTTATTGTTCAAAAGGCCAGGAGAAGAGGTGATGTATAAATAACCTTCTCGGATCACTGTTATATGTGTGTGGGGGGGAGTTTTGGGGAAGCAAATGGTGAGTTTAGTCTCTTTGTGGTGGGCAAAAACCCCAGGATACTGGCAGAAATAGCAATCATTCTGATCACACTCTTCCTGATAGTCAATATTTTCACCTACTTGGGCAGCTCTTGGCAAAATTGAAGAGTGAGTGTAATTCAGCTTCAGTGACTGACGCTGTATTCTTTAGCGTGCTGCTGCTCTTTCCCTGCCTACCCCCTCTCCATCCCCATGCTCATTGAATCCTGCCAATCTAAAATAGATCTCTTTTCCTCCCCCTACTCCATTTGCTTTTTATGTTTGCTTTTTGCATTTGTAAATTTAAAATTTTATTTGCAAGGCATCAGCTCACTATATACATGTGCTATCCTTGTAATGAATTATTGAATTAATTATTGCTTACTTCCCCTGCCCTGCTTTTGTCCCGAGTCCTGCTACCTCTCCTCCTCTAGCCCCATTCCCCTACTCTGAGCAATGTTAATAATTGGGTATGTTAATGTTGATAATCCTTGCATACCTTCTCCTTACTCTTTTCATTATACAAACATATGTACATGGGAATTTTCTCCTCATTGTTTTACGAAATAAAAAGGGAGTTATGTGTTTCTCTGCATTTTCTTTTCTTAGTAAAAATACATAGTGGAAATATTTCCAAGTCAATTGATAAAGAGCTCACTCATCCTTTTAAGTCTATAATACTCTTGTGTTGCTTGAGAGTCTATGATACCACATTTTAGTCAGTCATTTCCCTATTAAAGTGCGTATACTTTGTTTCCAGTTTTTTTGTCCCTACAAAAAGTGCTGTAATAAAAGCCCTCTATTTTCTTGTAAATAAACTTTTAAATTTTAGAACAGTTTTAGATTTACAGAATTATTGCGAAGATGGTACAGAAAGTTCCTGTATGCCCTACACCCATTTTCTCTTATTATTAACATCTTACATGACTATGGTACACCTGTTACAATTAATGAACCAATAATGGTACATTATTATTAACTGAAGTCCATACTTTATTCATGTTTCCTCAGATCTTCTTTAATGCCCCTTTTCTGTTCCAGGAGTCCATCTGGGATACCACACTGCATGTAGTTGTCATATCTCCTTAGTCTCCTATTGGCTGTGGTGGTTTCTCAGACTTTCCTTGTTTCTGAAGACCTTGACAGTTTGAATAGTGCTTTTCAGATATTTTGAAGAATGTCCCTCAATTGGGACTTATCTGATAATTGTTTCATGGTTATATTGGGGTAATGTATTTTTCGGAGGAAGATCACAGAGGTGAAATACTATTCTCATCACATCACATGCCCTATGACTCTTGATATTGACCTTGATCACCTGGCTCGAGGTAGTGTGTGTCTTCCTCCACTGTAAACTTACTCTTTTTTTTCCTCGCTTTTCACACTATCCTCTTTGGAAGAAAGTAGCTATTCATAGCCCATATTTAAGGAGTGGGGAGTTATGCTCCACCTCATTAAGGGCGGAGTATCTACATAAAATTATTTGGAATTCTTCTGCATAGGATATTTGCCTCTTCTCTCCCATTTATTTATATCAATATGGACTTGGATATTTATGTTCTGGCTTGGATATTTGTTTTCTGGCTCAAATTCTTCCACCTTTGTCCATTGGAAGCTCTTTCAGTTGATACATCTGTCCCTTTGACATAACCTCATTATTGGGGGATTTTTTTTTTTTTTTGTATTTCCTTATATTCCAGCACTATAAGATGTTCCAGGATTATCTTGTATATTTCTTGCCCCCAGTCCTAGAATCAGCCATTTTCCCAAAGAGCCTTGATTCCCTTTCATGGAGAATGGTATTAGAAACCAAGATTTGGGTGCTAGGCACACTACTGGGTTGTTATTGCTTCTAGCCTCTCTCAGCTGACAGACTATTTGCATTTAAACAAAGCTTTGTTTATTTCACGTACAAGTGGGATTTCCCAATGGCCCTGAAATCTTTTCCTATAGGTGGCCCTTTCTTTCAAGTACCTGTCAGATTGACCTTATTTGTATTTATTGTAGATATCATCTAAGTCAGTGGTTCTCAACTCACATCTAGATCAGTAGAAGCGAAAGGGATGGTATTCTGCTGTGCAGAGACTCAGATTCTGGCATAACTGGTGACCTCTTTTATTCATGCAGCAGGTCTTAGGGAGTGATTGGGACTGATAGAGGTGGGTAAAATTGTCAGTATTATCCCTCATGTGTGCCTTGGTAAGGAAAGTTTGGGAACCACTGTTCTAAAGGAAGCAAGAGTCTTTTGTCAACTCAGACATATAGAAATCTCTTCCAGGATGACATAAATGAAGTAGCTAGCATTTGACTATGAATAATAAACATATTTCAGATCTAGTAGCGGCCACTAGCTCCAAATATGTGGCAAGTGAGAAATTCAGTCCGTATAGGTGATTTTATGCCATTGCCAAAGGGTGATATTTATAGTGAAAAAGACTGAAATTGGCAATGTCTATTTTCACCTAAATCCTCAATCTGATACCGTTTTAAGGTAATTATGGATTATTTTTTAATGCTTTATTGACCTCATTAAAATTACTCTATTGATTTCAGTGTGTTTAAAAACGCGGATATGAAATATTTAGTAATATTCTCCACCTATTTGAATCATAGCAAGAAAAGTTTACTGTTTGTGACCTTTCGGTAGCCAATTACTCATTTTTATGTTTTTCTTTGGCCAGTCTCAAGAGCAATTAGTTGAATTTCTCAGCATGTCAGTGGGTTAGTAATAGAGGAATAGTGGAGAAGTGAGTCATATTTTGCGAGGCAGTGCCAGTCTAAGAATTACTGTTGCCCCCTTTCCCACCCAAATGTTTTCAGTGGAGGCACCTTAGTAGGATAAAAATGATGAGAGTAATCTTATTTGACAAAACCCCACATATCACTTTCTCAATAACTTGGATCAAGGGGTGACTTAAGCTGTGGATAAAGATAGATGTATTCATATAATCCTGAAGTGAATTTACAGATATTGAAAAGAATGATTAAATATCATTGAACATCTGTAGAAACCTGTGTATTTGGGGCTAACAATGGCCAGGTGCAGAGAACCAGTTACAGGTTCAAAACTATCATGCCCATTTACCTCTCCAATGAAGTAAACAGAACAAGGAACACCCTTTTTAAATGGGAACACAATCCAACTATTTTGTTCTTTTTTTTTTTTTAAAGATTTTATTTTTTCCTTTTTCTCCCCAAAGCCCCCCGGTACATAGTTGTGTATTCTTCGTTGTGGGTTCTTCTAGTTGTGGCATGTGGGACGCTGCCTCAGCGTGGTCTGATGAGCAGTGCCATGTCCGCGCCCAGGATTCGAACTGACGAAACACTGGGCCGTCTGCAGCGGAGCGCGCGAACTTAACCACTCGGCCACGGGGCCAGCCCCAACTATTTTGTTCTTTAATAATCACTGCAATAAATGAGGTTCTTAAAGTCTGAATGCTTCACAAACTGTTTCTAAATGGTTCCTTATTGCATTTATCCAGCTCTGAGGTAGGACATTTGCCTTGCTGTTCCTCACATTTGCCTTATTATTACACTAACAAAACATCACCAGAAGAGTTGAGGGAGGGTGGAGATATTTGAAACAAGAAATGTCGCATGTTGCTAATTATTAAATCTGTACAATGAGTACATGAGGGTTCATTATATTCTTTTTATTTTTGAGTATGTTTGAAATGTTCCAAGATAAAAAAGAAAAAGAAATGTAAGTTACAGTAATTTTGCCTGATTTTAATGACCCTTAAATGATCATGACCTAAAAGTGCCTGTGTGCCATATATTAAACAAGTTTTCTATTTCAGTCAACAAACGTTCATTGAACATGTACCAGGGGATTTACTTTATGCTGTATTGCAAGAAAACCTGTGCATTTAAAAAGAAGAGTCTACCTAAGACACTAAAAAATAGCTTTTATCACCTTCCACCCTCCTGCCCTACTCCCCACCATGGTTACTAAGAGATTTGCAAGAACAGTGAACATTTCTCATAGTTCAATTTTGACTTAAGTATTGATCCTTGAAAAGTTAATTGTCAACGAGTTGGTTGCCTGGCTAGCAATTTCTAGGAAAGTAGATAGTTTTTTTTGTAGGAAAAATGAGAACCTGGATCTTATACAATTAATTGACCTCAGAAAAGATCAAGATTGTACAGCAGGGTCTTGAGACAGTGGCAATGACTTCTCTGGCCTGTATAGGCTAAAGTGTGATGCAATTAGTTATTTTTTTTCTAGCTATTTTTGGCTATAAACGGGACTCCCTGATTTACTTATTTTTTGTAGCAATTGTGCATAAAGGAACACATATACAACCTGAAAATACTGTGTTTTTGACCTCCAAAATTTGGTAATTTACTTGTTGACAAAATTATTGGTAACAAATAGCAAAGTAGTGTCAATTGTAATTTATTTTCATTTAAGTGAATTAGATGTGCTGCAATGTTTAGAAATATAACCATACTGTTGTACATTAGCTATGTAATACTTAGAAATGTAACCATTCTATTGTACAATACCTATGGAATTTCAACTCCATTCAGTTTGTTTATTGGCAGGAAGCCTATGTTTACAGTTTAGTCAGCAAGATTACCAGCTCTGTATTAATTAAGGGGTTATAACTGATCATCATAAAATAGGAATTGATTTCAAATAATTATTGATGAGCTATTTAACAGTTATTCATCTATATATCTATCTATCTATCTATCTATCTATATTTAGTTCATCCCTTGTATCATTACACAAATTCAATGCCTTTCTGTTTTATGGTTATTTTGCTCATATCAAGGTTTTAACCTGTTGCAGGAGTGGCAAATTCAAAATCTTTTCAGGGTCCAAGAAGGAATGTAATGATTCTGGCAGGCGATCTGAAGCATTCTGGAGTGTTGGAAGCTGTAGCAATCCTTACCATAATCTCATTTTCATGTATTCTGTTCTTGCCACCACCTCTAGCTCACTCTTTCTATGTACCAATTCCAATAATTAATTGACCCAACCCAGCTCATTGATCCCACAATTTTTTCAGGGTCCCTTTCTCTCTTCTCACCTAGCACAGTTTAAATTCCATGATCAATCATTGTAATCACTCCCATATATAAACTCTCGATTCCCTTTAACCCTTTCTCCCTTCATCTTACTCACTTGTGAAAACAATAACACTGTTTAAACCTAACTCTACATCTATGATTATACTAGTATCCTTGCAGCTGAACTTGACTGAATGACAATATATAATTGACTGGTCTCATTTTAAATTCATCATCATGAACCTCCAATGGACCCTTAATGATGCCAAGTAGTCTTAGTGTATATTCTTGGTCCATTCAGTCTCCTGTCCGCCTAGATGACTATTTCACATTGTCTGCTCTCCTCAAGACTCTAATATCTCCTCCTCTTGCTTCCCATTTCACTGAAAAAAATTGAAACAATTAGGAGAGAAATTCCACTACATCTACCTGCCTATTGGCATTTGTACCTACCTACTCTGCCTTCAAGTCTGTTACCATTGATGGACTGGCCTTGCTGTTCCTATGTAAGGCCAATCACTTGTGCACTAGGTCCCATCCCTATTTGCCTACTCAAGGATATCACCTGAGCAATTTTCTCATCTCTTTCCTGTATCATGGAATTTTCTATTTCTACCGGATCCTTTCCATCAGTATACACATAGGTCAATATTTACACCATCTAAAAAAGTCCTCTTGACTCTACTTCCCCTGCCAGCCACTCCCCCTATTTCCTTGCTCCTGTTTGCAGCAAAACTATGTCAAAGAAACTATTGTCTGCACTCACAGTCTTGAGCTCATCTCCACTAATTCTTTATTAAACAAATTCCAATCAGAATTTTACTTTCACTACTCCATCAAAATTGCTCTTATCAAAGTTTCCAATGACCTCAACAATGCTAAATCCAGTGGTCAGGTCAATTGTCACTCCTCCTTTTACTTGATTTGTGCATTTGGCGCAGTTGATCTCCTCCATCTTTTTGATATGTGTTCTTTACTTAACTTCCAAAGAATCACACTCTCCTAGAGGAAGACATGACCTCTTAATGTTAGAGGGCCCTGTGGCTTGGTCCTTATTTTTTTTTCATCTCTATTCACAGTCACTCGTTCCGTAATCTGTTTATATAGTCTTATAGTTTTATATGCCATCTGTACACTGATAACTCCAAAATGTATACCTTCCAAGCCCGGATCTCTCTCCCAAAATGCATTCTTTTATCCAACAGACTTTTTAGCATCTCCACTTGGTGTCAAAACCTGTATGTCCAAAACTGAACTCTTGATCTTCCTCTTGCCTTACCATGAGTTCCTAGAAAACAAACCTTGTAGTAAAAGCTAATGTGTATTGGAGAGTGTAATCCTAGGGAAATAAGAGTGAAGGAAAAGGGAAGTGAGGCAAGGGAGGAGGGACGATATTTCAAGATGGTTGATTCAGGATGAGAAATGGGCAAGAATTTATCTCTCAGCTCCCATCTCCCACTGATCACGGGGTTATCCCACAGGGTCTTAACTCTCTCAAATTTTGGGGATTGCACGGGCTGTGGCTTCCATACCACTGCTACCACCCTGGTCCAGGACATCATCTCTTATCTCTATTGTTGCAATAAACTCCTAATTGATTTCTCTGCTTTACCACGTCTCCCCTCAATCTAAACTGAATATGGTAGTCTGAGTGATTTTTTAAAAACATAAGTCATATATGTCTCTGTTCTGCTCAGGACCTTCCAATGGCTTCCCATTTCATTTGGAATAAAAGCTAAGTCCTTACTAGGGATCAAAAGGCCTGATGTGATCTAGACTCTGGTACCTCTCTAACTTACTATTTTCCCATTCTTCTCTCCGTTGCTCACTCTGTTCTAGCCGCTCTGACCTGCTTGCTGTTTCTCAAACATGACAGGTATACTCCAGCCTTAGGGTCTTTGCACTGGCTGTTCCTTCTGTCTGGAATGCTTTCCTCTCCTATATCCATATGACTAATTCCCTCATTTCCTTCAAGTGCACAATTTCCTCTATTCTAACCTTATTAGTGGGTCTTCCTTAACTATCTTATTTATAATTTTAAGATTGTCTTCCACTCAGTCCCCATCCTCTGTACTCCTGATACTTCTTACCTCACTCTTAATTTTCCTTTATCTATAGTAATTATCACCTTTTGTGATATATACACTTTACTGATTTATCATATTTATTGTTTATTTTCCATCTCCTCATGCTAAAATGTAAGTTCCTTAAGGACAGGGATCTTTGGGGTTTTTTGGTTTGTTTGTTTACTGATATATCTCAAGAGCCTAGAACAGTGTATGGCACATAGTAGATGCTCAATAAATAATTATTGCATGAATGAATGAGCTATGTCTCAGTTAAGGTCAGGCAGCCACATGACAGACCAAATCATTGTTACCATATGGAAATATAGCCCCAATATTGCCAGATATCCTGATTTTTAAAGAAAAAATTGAAATCCGAATATTTATGTGAAATTTCCCCAATTTTTAGTTGTCTGGGCTCCCCTCCCATAAAAGTCCCTTCTTGGATTCAACTAGTGGACGACCATTTCCAAACTCTGAATTACTAGGTTCTGACTCCAACGTTAACCTAGGGAGTGATGGTATATTATAGCTGTGTGATATGTGTCTTGCTTTCCTCACCTAGAAAATGAAGGTTCATTTGTTTATTCAACTTAAGATATTTTGAATGCTGGCTTTAGGTGTTTGGTATATAGCATTGAACAAGACAGATTAAAATTCCCACTCTCCTGAAACTTAATCTTCTAAAATGGGGTAAACATACAAATAACAAATACAGTCACAAGACTACATTGGATAATGCTTATGGTGAGAATAAAAAAGGGTCATATTACAGGAGTGACTGGGAGGCCATTTTTGGTTGGCTGGTAAAGAAGGGCCCCCAAGAGAAAGGGACTTATAAGCTGAGACCGGCATGACAGGAAGGAACAAGCCTTGTCACGATCTACGGGAACAGTGTTCCAGTCAGAGTGAACAGCAAGTGCAAAGGTCATGAAAACAAGAGCAGGCTTGTTATATTCAAGTAAGCTAAAGAAGGACAGTCTGGATAAAATACAGTGAGCTGAGGGAAAATGGCACTGAATGAAGCTGGAGAGGCAATCAGAGGCCAGATCCTGTTGCATATTGTGGGCCAGGATAAGAAGCTTATTCTTATTAGCAATCAGAGGCAAAAGTAGAGCGTTGTATTTTAAGCTGAGGAGTGACATGATCAGATTTCCCTGTGAAAAGATTACTGGCTGCCCTGATGAGAATGGATTGTAGGGAGACAAGCAAGAAGACCAAGTTGGAAAGCAATTATTTTAGTTGAGGAGATACGTGATGGTAAGCTTGGATTCAGGTGGTAGTTATGGAGATGGGGAGGAGTGAATGGATTCTAGATATGTATTGAAGGATGAGCTGACAGGACATACTGATGCACTGGATGTGAGAAATGGGAGAAAGAGTTGAATAAAGGATGACTCCTGTTTTTGACTTAAGCAACAGTGTGAATCATGGTGCTATTAACTGAGAGAGAGAAGACTTAGAGAGGAGCAAAGATAATAGTGTCTACCTCAGGGAATGCTGACAAGCACTTAGCACCAATGCTGACATAGAGTAAGCACTCAACGCATTATCTCTTATTTCTACTTTTACTAACACTACCACTATTATTACTAGCTATGATTTTTTAGCCCTTGTTATATGGCTGACACTGTGATCATCCTCAATAACCCTATGAGGTAGGTCATATTATTGAAGATGATAAAACTGATACTCAGAGAGGTTAAAGAACTCGCTCAGTGAAACGTGGCTAGTAAATGGTGGACCTGAGACTTGGACTCAGGTCTATCCAGTTCACACACATAATCTTTCTCTACTGTCTCTTCTTTTATTCCCTATTTTTACTGTTCTTCATAGGTATCTGTATATCACAACAAAGGAGATATGGTTCATTCCTGCCCGTATAAAGTTCTGTGATTCTGTTTTCAGTTTCCACAGTGTACAATATTGTCTGGTGATGAGGATGGAATTCTACTGATTGAAAATGGGCAACAGAGGACAGGGCAATAGAGATTCTAAGTTCATAAGTGAGGGTCAAGTTAAAGCAGGAATTTCCAGAGATAAAACTAGACTACTTGTCTTTCAAAGTTTGAAACACTTTGTGATCATTTGTCAATTGCCAAATATTCTGCACAAGTACTTAAAAGTTGTTTTTTACCAAAGAAAAGAGATGGAGAAACCTTGCGGGAAGTATATCCTTAACTGACTCTTTTTGTCTGTTTACTCTGACTCTCAAACGTCTACGATATAAGATTGATGATGAATCAATCAGAGAAGTATATACATCAGTATATGACAAAGTGCTAGAATGAATATGATCAGGTGTCATAAATGTATGATTATGTTTTTCAAGAACTCATTGTATGAAACTGCTTCCTTCCTTCACCCTAAAGGTGAAATATTTCATAGTGTCAGAAAAATGAGGGTGCGTTCCTTCCTAACTACAGTTTTTTTGTTTTTGTTTTTGTTTCTTTTTAATAAAAGGGATATTTTTTCAGCCAATATCATTTCAAGTGTCAGGTATCTATTAGTCACCAAACAAATATTTATTGAGCACCTATTCTGTGAAGGTACCAAAAAGGCCAAAGTGAATGACAGGGCTCCTGCTTTCTAACAGATTAAAAGATGATTTGGGACATGTATACAAATTACAGTCACACAAGTATACTCAAGTAAAAGACAGGATCTCGTCTGGTTCAGCATAGAATTGTACCCTAGGAAACAGTCCAGTAACTAAACATAATTTTAAAAGTTTGAATATTTAAGTCTTTACTGTGGGCCTTTCAAAAACATCAAGGGGGGGGCGCCAATTTGTAACCCCCAGCAACATTTAAAATTATCTTTTCGGAGGCCAGCCCAGTGGCATAGTAGTTAAGTTTGCATGCTCTGCTTCGGTGGCCCAGGGTTCGCAGGTTCAGATCCTGGGCACAGACTTAGTACCACTCATCAAGCCATGCTGTGGTGGCATCCCACATAAAATAGAGGAAAATTGGCAACAGATGTTAGCTCAGGGCCAATCTTCCTCATCAAAAAAAATCAAATGAAATAAAAATTATCTTTTCACATTACTTTCACGCTATCTCTTAGACACTGCAGCTGCCCAGAAACCTCTCTTATCACTCCTCATTCTCATTCCTAACTAAATAACTCACTCTGGAATGCATCCTCTGCAAATTTTTCCTCTTTTTCAATCCTCTCTTGCTTGTTTTTTCCTTACAAGAAGCTCTTGCTCCCCTTTGCAATGTAATTTAAACTAGCATTGCTCCTTATAATTTTTCAGCTCTTTCTGCCCATTACACCTATTCTGCACAATAAAAGACCAGGAACTGATCTGACATACCAAGAATCTGCATACAAGTTGCTGGATTTGGCGAGACCCATACAGCCAAAAAGAGGATTATTTTTAGGGGGTGGGGAGAAGGGAACAGCTGCCAACACTAAATGAATGACTTTTATCCTATCACACATGAGAGAAAGTGAAAATGCTATAAGAAAAATAGAGATAAAGTAGCAATAGAGAGTAAGGAAAATAGCTTTCAGCTTACAGAATCAGTGATGTTTGAGATGGTGCTTGAGGAGCTAAGCAGGTGGCGATAGTAGAGGCCTTCCCAGGCAGATGGAACAATGTCCAAGGGCAGGAAGGCAGTAAAACATGGGTTGTACACAGGGAAAAACAGGATGGTCGGTTTGGCTGGAACTTGGGTTCATCAAGGCCTTTTTTCTGAATATGAACCTAACAATAAATAACCCTTGTTTTATGGAGGTTTCAGATATATTTAAGACATTGTCCAATTCTTAGAAAAGAAGCTACAAGATACAACTAATGAGCATCTTAACTTGCAGTCAGATAACAAGGCACATTTTTAGCAGATGATATTTCCATAGAGAAAATGTATGTTTAAAAAGGGTAAATTCCCTCCTATGACTCTACCCTAATTAATGAAAGGAAATGCTGCTGAGCTCAGCACTGTCAGTCAGAACATGCACTCCAACGTTTTTTCTCAGCGGTAGCGATGAATTCACACAGAGCCATCCCTACTCTCTCACCACTGAAGAGGGATCCACCTTGGCATGATAGCTGGTTAAGGTTTGGCGGGTACACTTTGTATCTATGACTATGAAAGAGAAAAGCTGAGTAGGAGGGTGACGTGTAGTTCCACCCCAAGGCCTTGATCTCGTTAAAACAAGACCTGGGTTAACACTAATCTACACACACTCATTTCCAGACCAGATCATGTTATTTAATACTAAGGCAATATACACTTACCTGGTTAGAGAGATGCCACATACATTTTTTATTTTTCAGCACCATAACCCTGCTCCCTTCCAATACCTTCCTCTGACTCCCCATAAGTAAAAGTGGTTTGGCCATGTTTCATATGTGCATTCATCTCTTTTGCTCTCTCCTTTTGTCCCCTCTTTTTTAACTGGAACTAAACCATACCCCTGGATGACCCCCTAGCACACTTTACACACACATAGAGCAGACTTTCCATACATGTTGGTTGCAGCTTACTGGCTGGAACCCTCTGGTCACTAGCATCTGGAGGTTTTTAATTTGGCCACATGAACCTTTTCGTTTTCTAATAAGTTTTACCAATAGAAACAGAAATAGATAGCAGGAAGACAATTATTATGAGATGACAGTGCAAAGAATGATGCTGGGAAAATCAGTATTTTACAGCAGTGTGCAAAGTCGCAGAAAATTCTGATTTTTAAGACATTTAGGGAAGTTTCCTATTAGGTAATGTCTTTGTACAAACACTCTGGCAAACTTTTCACTTTAATCCCATGTGACAGAAAGCAAGGATGTAAAAGCATTGTTGTTTCTAAATAAAATATGGCCTATTTTTACTTTCCATTATTTTAGAAACAGGTGGAGCCAAGTTTGATTTCCCAGCATGTGGATAGGTCATTCCCTTTAACTACTTTGCTTGCCATTATCTCAAATAGCAAGCCCAGAGAGGATCACTATCGTTTCTCTAGAGGTAAAAAAAAATCACCAGTTTTGACTAAGACATTGGCCCCTGTGAAATTTCCGTCTCCTTCCCTTGCCCATTAAAGCTGGATCTTCTTCAAACGACATTGTTTTTAAAGCTGTCTTGTTCAGCCAGACCTGGTGGTCTAGTGGTTAAGATTCAGTGCTCTCACCACCACAACCCGGGTTCATTTCCTGGTCAGGGAACCACACCACCATCTGTTGTCTGTCTGTTGTCATACTGTGGAGGCTGCCTGTTGTTGTGATGCTGAAAGCAATGCCACTGGTATTTCAAATAGCAGCAGGGTCGCTCATGGTGGACAGGATTCGGTGGAGCTTCCAGGCTAAGGTAGACTAGGATGAGAGACCTGGCCACCCAGTTCTGAAAATATTGGCCATGGAAACCCTATGAATAGCAGCAGAGCGTTGTCTGATAGAGTGCTGGAAGGTGAGAGGATGGTGCAAAAAGAGTGGACAGGGCTCAGCTCTGCTGTCCACAGGGTCCTGGAGCCTGGAGTTGGGATTCTGACTCAATTTGAGGGCACTAACAACAACAAAATCTCTTTAGCTGCCCATCTCACTAAGCATGCTAGCTCAAGGGCTCAAAGGCCAAGTCAGATCACCTCAGTTGGATTTGTTGAGGATATTTAGTGACCGAAGTGGAATTAATTTTAGTTTATTAAATCCTTTCCTCTGGACTTACAGAGAAAAACTTTTAAAATGGGTATACCACATGCATTCATGAAAATGTCAATATCTCTCCTTAGTCCTACCAAACATAAAACCCCAAACCAAACAAACAGACTGAATCTTTTACTGAAGAGAATATTATGAAAACAAGTTGTAACACAGAGATCTGTGTTTGGTACCCCTCCTGGAACCACTCCCTTCCTTTCCAGTGCCCCCTCCTAGGCTCCCACTGCTTTACCCTTTGGCTTTCTTTCAGTTGAACCCTATCCCAATGGACAATGGAGTCCTCTGTGCAGCTTGATGAGCCTTTCCTTCCCCTCCCTGACTCTCCACCCCCAGTTATTCCTAAATCTGCCATTGCCCAAAAGCCCACAGCCCTACCCAGACCTGCTGTCCTCATTCACTCTCAGGTGCTTTGTCTAAGGGACAAACAGGCAGGAGCCCTCTTGTCTTCCCACCCCCTTGTAACACAGATCAGTCTCTGCTCTCCCCTCCTTTGTCATAGAGGAAGAGGTGGCCTTTCCAAACCTAGCCAAGTCAGTAAATTAACTTCCTTTTCCTTTTTGTATATTTGTGAACATTTAATTATTTTGCTTTCACAACACAGAAGTATATAAAGAAGCAAAAGCCCTCTATCTTACTGCTCCTACCCTACTTCATTTTTCTGAAGGAAAAAAAGGTTTTCCTCACCTTTTCTATCTTACTCAACTTTAGATCCGTAATATAAAGCAAACATAAACCTATATATCTACATACCATACATATACACACTTACAGAATTATAGGGGGTATTTTATTTTACAAAAAACAAAAGGGATCCTGTCATAGGACATCTTTTTCATTGAACAGTACCATGGACGTGCCTCCAGTACAGTCTGCAGGATCTACCTCATTCTTTTACATATTTCTTGCGTTTTCAAGCTTTCTTCAGCTATCTCCTTCCCCACGGCTGAAGTTTCTCCCATATTCAAAAGAACCCTCTCTCAACCATGTATCCCACCTCACTCCTTCCCTCCGCAGCCAGAAGTCCTTGAAGGAAAGCCTCCCTCACTGAGTGCACATCCTCACGTCCTTGCAGTTTGCCTTCTGCCCTTCCTGTACCCAGACCTGCTCAAAGATCGAAAGTGAACACCAGACCCAGTGGGCACTTTTCACCTCCTATCTTAGGGGCCCCCCTGCAGCCCTGGGCACAGCTGAGCACACTCCCCTTGCAACTCTCTTCCCTCTTTTCTGACTACCGCTACATGCCTCATTGCCTCCATGGTTCCCAATCAGGGACGATTTTGCTCTCCAGTGGGCATGTGACAATATCTGGAGATAATTTTGGTTGTCACAGTTAGGGGGCGATGTGCTCCTGGCCTCTACTGGGTTCTGAGGCCAGGGTTCTGCTGAACGTCCTACAGTGTACTGGACAGCCCCCTGCAACAATTATCCAACCTCAAGTGTCAAGAGTTCTGGGTTTGGGAAACCTGGCTCTAGAATGGTAGAAATGAGCCCAAGAACACTTCTGACAAGTACAGGTTAGGGATCTTGCCTGTGTGTCCCTCAGACAAAGCACTGGAGAGTGAATGAGGACAGAAGGTCGGGGTGGGAGTAGTAGGGGCTTTTGGGCAATGGCAACCATCCTGATGTTTGTCCACACCTGCCCCAACAGGAGAGAGCCCAAGGTCACATCCAGCCACTGCAGAGATGTCCCAGGTCTATGTCAGCTTCAGTTCCTAGGTCCTCAGTCTCCAGGCAATGTCCAGGGCTCCTCTAGTTATCTCAGTCTGGTCCAGGTGTGAATCCTCACCATCCTGCCACCTGCAGGATAAACCACACCTTTAGCCCCGCTCAAGACATCTTATCGTCATCAGAGGGGGAGATGCAGACCATCCTCCCCACTACCCCTTTCCCAGTTTACCCCCTCCCTCTGGAAATTGATTTCCCAGTGGGATATGTCCTATTGCACATTTCTGAATCCACTGAGGGCTTTGTAGCCAGACTCCCCTCCTACTATTGTCCTGGTGGTGGGCTGGGGGAGAGAATCCCTCAGGATGGCACCATGCTTTGGTCTGTGGTCTAGCCCAGCCCACCTTTAGGCACCGTCAGTTGCTGACTCACCTCCTTGGCTGTGGCGTGAGTTCCTTGATCAGATGTGACTGTCCCCAGTTCTGCTCCCTGGGCACTGGGGAGGCTTCTCCTGTCATGGGGCTGAAGAGCCATAGCAGTCCTCGCCTGCAGCTGGTGCTGGCATCTTCTGTATGCAGCCCTGAGGGATTCCCTTAGAGGTGGCAGATCTCTGCTGTGGTGTAAACCCGGTTTGCCCCAGGCCTGTTTTGATTGTTTCTTGTGATATAAGTTGCTGAGAACATGAAAGAGCTTCCTGTCTAGTTCATTCCTGGAGACTCTGGGGATCCAGGAATCCCCACTACCTGGCACACCCTGAGGACCTCCCCAGCCAGGTCCAACATTTTCTTTGATGGTCTGGGGTTTTCAACTGTTCTTCTGGTGCCAATTTCTGTCTTGGAAATAATCTGGTTGCCCAGAACAGGAACCCGCTCAACTTAGCTTCAAGAAAAGGGGATCTGTGTAAAGTGGCTTTTCACAAAGCACAATTTTAGAAAGTGGAAACATGGCCAGGCCGTCACTCTCTCCATCTCTGGTGTCACAGGATCAACTCCTCTCTGCTTCTCTGTGCCCGTGTGCTCCCTGGGACCTCATAATGTCATCCTCTAAAAGCACTTGGCCTCTGTAAAGCACACGGTTCTGCTCCCCCACAGCCAGGGTCAAGCCTCGGCTGTGGCCTCAGTGTTCATGGCTCTGACCTTGACCCCAACTCCAAGTGACCCATTGTTTCATTTCCCAACACCATCCTGACTTTGGCATCTGCCTCTCTATTCAGATTGTCTAGTGTGAGAATCTGATTTGCTCAGGATGGGTCAAATGCCCACTCCTGCTCCCATCATCTATAGCCTAGGTGGGGGAGGGAGTGGGTCGTTATATATATACATAGCTGCCCTGGTCCACCAGATACCAGGGCGGGGGGAGAGAGACACAAATAGAAGCTGCAGCACTTCTGGGGTGTGGAATGCCAATGCTCTGGAATGCAAAGGGAGTCATCAAACGTGTCTCTATGTCTCTCTCCCCGCGGCCCCCTAACCTATACCCTCCCCAGTGGCCACCTCACACCCCACCTCCCATCCCACTTCCCACTTCTCTCACAAACCAGTTGCCCCATCCCCCCACCCACCCATTCCCCCGCAAACCCTCCCCTACCTCTCCCCCTCCCTCTGAAAATTGATTTCCCATTGGGATATGTTTCTGTTCTGTTTCACATTTTTGAATTCAAGGGTTTTGTAGCCAGATTCCCCTCCCGCAGCGGAAGCAAGTCTCCCTCCGTGAAAAATTCACGGCCTTACACCAAGGGCAGTCCCAATCCCCGGGCCTGCGAAATACTGGAGGTCTTCTCTGCTGGTGGGCATCGAAGTCTCTCCTGTCTCTTTGGGATTGAGGCTCTCTACCCTGAGCCCCATTAGACCCTAAGGTAACACTAGAGGGCCCCCAGTGGGGAGCCGTCTGAGATGGAGCCCCTGCTGTGAACATTGCTGCTGGTGGGGATGCTGTGGCTGACTCTGGGAAGGGGAGTAAGGGGCGTGAGAAGGGGTATGTGAATGAGGCCGGGAGCTGCACAGGAAGGGGTGCCGGGGAGACTGTGGACCCGGGCTTCAGGGTCTCAGAGAAATAAAACATGGCTGTTTCCACAGACCTGAGAGCTCCCTCCCTCTGCCTGCCAGAGGGGTAATTATTCTGCTTCACAGCTCCAAGAACCTGCAGGAGGCCTCCACCCAGCTCCTTTGTGGCCTCTTCCCTTTCCTCATCCTTCTCCTGTCTTCCTCCTCCTCCTATAGCACCAGCAACGGTGGCAGTAGAAGCAGCGGCTGCCCCAATCTCCTGTTCCTTCTCACCTGCTCCTTCTGTTCCAGCCCCACTGGCAGTGGCCAGGCCTGGCCCTGCTGCGACCTGCTCCCGGGGAGACCATAGCTCCTGGAGAGAAGTGGGCAAGGTTGAGACCAGTTCTGGGGGCAGGGAGGGGGGCAGAGGGCAGAGAGAGGAGACGGGGCAGGGACTAAGTCCGGGTAAACTTACAGCCCGGAGGAGCTTCCACTTCAGGAGGTCCCTTTCCTTCCGCATCTCTGCCAGGTTGGCCTGTGTCTGCCGCAGCCGAAAGGCTGCCTCCTTGCGTTCCATCTCCTGCTGAGCTGTGAGCTTTTTCAGTTCTGAGGTCAAGTCCTCCGCAGTGGACTTATGCAGTTTGGTGAAGTCCTGCAGCCACTGCACCCTGCGCTCCTGTAACTGGCCCTGCCTGCAGGTGAAGCGCACGCCCAGGGCCAGACCGCTCCAGGCGCAGGCCTCTTTGGCCTCGCTGGGCACCGCACTGTCCTCCAGGATGGCCCTGAGCTTGTCTTCCACCTCTTCCCAGGACAGGGATATATTCTCGAGGTAGAACTCAAGGCCTTTTTCGTGCCTGGCTATTTTCTCGTTGATGAAGGCCACCACCTCACCATGCTGGAACCCACCACAGGGATCATCAGGTTTCAAGGCCATGAGAGCTGAGGGCCTAAGCGGCTTAACTGGCCCTGTGGGGATGAATCACTCAGTTGTCCCCTACCCCCCTCTATAGCCCCTCCCTCTCCCTTGGTCTCCTCCCGTCCATTGCCCTTCCCCTCCCCCCTCAGACCATTGTAAAGACCCCTGACTGGCTTGTTCCACCCTAGAACACCTCACCTCTCCAGCCAGGGCCAGAAAAGGTGCAGGCCGACCACGTCCACCTATCACGGCCAAAGAGAGTGAAGATCCTCGTCTCTCTGGGGTCTCTGAGGAAAGGAAGCCTCCGCGCCAACCGTCGTCCCAGAGGCTTTTACCCTGGGACTGTTCCAACTTCCAGAGACAGCAGGGGTGGGAGGGAATGCACAAGGAAGGCCCCCCCCCCCCCCCCACCTCGAGACATAAGGGAACTTACTATCCTGTTGAAAGTGCTTAAAGGTGGGAAGAAATAGGAGTGGTAAGAAAAGACTCAGAAACACGTAAAGTGCTTGTAATCAAGTACAAAACGTCCCACTCACCCCGCCCCCTACCATAATGGTTTGTCTCATACCAGGGACCCTCCCCTCCTAGAGACGGAATGTTCTAGAACAGGTAACAGCCCCAACCTCTCAGTGGCCTCTGGCGCCCCCCGCCCCGGAGGAAGACTGTAGCTCCTGTTGTAGACGTTCCTGAATTCTAATACGAAAGTCAGTAAACTATTTCTTTAAAGGGCCAGGTAGTAATTATTAAGGCTTTGTAGGCAAAAGATTTCTGTCCCAATGACTTATAGCACAAAAACAGACATAAACAATACTTGAAGAAATGACTGTGGCTATGTTTCAGTAAAACTTTATTTACAAAAATAGGCAGCTGGCAGGATTTGGCCTGTAGTTTGCCAACTCTTGATCTAAATTTATATTTCCTGCATGTCCCAAAGACATCCAAAATCCAAATGTCTGTAATATAACTCACCCTTTACCCCAAGAGATGATTCTCCTCCTATATTCCTATGAAGTAGAGAAACCTCAAAATCATCAACCCCTCCTTCCTTTACTAACATATCAAATTGGTCACCAAATCTTGTTGCTATGACCTCAGAAAATTCTTTGATATCCAGTCTTATTTAGGGAATGCCCATGTGGCTTCCTAAATAATGTCCTTGACTTTAATCTCTTTCTAGTTCCTAATCTCTTCCTCATCTTTCCTATGATCATGCTACTTTCAAACTAAAAGGTGTTTGATGGCTTCCTGTGACACACTTCTTGGCCTGATGGTAGAATTTCACCCTGGTCTACCTTTCTAATTTAGCTCTTTTCATTCTCTTCTCACCCATCATTCATGTACCCAAGAGACTAGCCATGCGGTGATACACTCATTTTGGGTTTTAATTTATTTTTCCATGTGAAAAATCAGAAATTCATTATTTTATTATATGAGCATTATATTCTGTTCTATGAGCTACATTGAAAAAGACAACATTTCTTCTTTAAGGATCTTAATGTTAGGCAGTGAGAGAAAAATAATAAATCAGCACTAAAATATTACCTGAGAAGGTGGTTAAATTCCGGAGGTATAAATCCCACTGTTTTAGTTCTCTTTTAAATGGTTATCTTGTATTTTCTTTCCATTTCAATTTGTGAATTTTGTTTATCATCCTTCAGTGGGAAAGGTTCATGTTTTGTCTTATTATAGAGTTATTTCTACAGATAGAGCATTCAGGAAATAATGTAGAAACTGGAATGGTGAGGAAAGAGGGAAGATACTGGAATCAAGGAGACCCACTAGAAGGATGCCGCAGTAATTCAACTTGTAAACTAAGGCAGTGAAAGTTGAGATGGAGAGAAGAGCGTAGAGGGTCATTTGGTAGGTAGAATTCATAGGAATGTCAAGGATGGGGTGAGAGAATGAACAGGGTAATTCCTAGGTTTCTGCTATAGGGAACTAAGTAGATAGTGATGTTATAGACTTAGATGCAGAATGAAGGAGAAACTGTTTGAGGTGAGTTCACTTTTAGACATATTGATGTTAAGATCCCTATTGATGTTAAGATATTGATATTGAGATACCTGGTATCCTAATAGAGATACCCCATAGGCAGTTAGATGTATAAATCTAGAACTTAGGAGCAAGAACAGGGCTAGAGATGTAGTACTGAGGGGTGAAAGTTAGATTCAAATCAGTGGTTGAAATAACCCAGGGAGAGAATACAGAATAAGAAGAGCAGAGTGCATAGGACAGATTCCTGGCCTGCCTGCATCATCTCTTCCTTTCTACCAGTGTCTACTCTCATTCATGGTTTTATAGCTGACCTGCTTACTCCTTTGCCTTCTCTTTTTCTAGCCTCAGAATGTCTTTTACCCTCCCCTTTTTATTCCTTCTATAACACTTTAAACACGGACTTCACCTTGTGATCATTTGTCTCTCTAGGCTACCATTCTTCTACTTCTGCTTATAAACACTTGTAGAAAATTTAAAGTAAATCATTTCTATTGGCTAAAGGATTGGAGAAGGGAGAAAATGAAGACAGGGAAACCTGTTAGGATGCTGCTTGAATAGTGAGGCAAAGCACGATTAGTGCCTGAACTGTGGCAGGACCTAGATGAGACATCAGATGAGGTGAGAATTTTGAAACAGAATTAGCACAACTTGTTAAATAGTTGTACATAGGAAATAAGTATGGGGAAGTAGAGTGAAGGATGATTCTGAGGCACCTGACTTGAGAAACTAGGTAGTATGATTAGTGATATATCTCATCATGATAGATGCTACAGGAGGAAGAACACATTGTAGGGGACAGATAAGTTCAGTTTGGGACTGATAAGTGCCTTCATGACAGTCATATGGAGTCATAATTGGATGGCTATACTGGGCTGAAACTTAGGAGAGAGGACAGAACTAGAGAAAAGTATTATAGATTTTGATGTGTTCAGCACTTAGCTTGTGGTTTAAACCTAGTGCTTGAACAAAATCGCTGGAGATGAGGCTTGGAGGGAGAGAAGAAAAACACAAACAAGAAGAACAAAGGAAGGAATCCGGAGCCCTGGGGGAAGATGGCCAACATTTTAGGGATACGCCAAGGAAGAAAAGCCAGTAATAGAGTTATAAGGGATGGTCAGGAGAGAGGTTATCTTAGAAGTAAGGAGAGATTTAGAAAGTTGAAGGAGAGTTACAAGTTTCAAATAATGCATGATGGTCAGATAGGATGAGAATGAACGAGAGGTCATTAGAGTTGGATAATGAGATGTCCTTAGGGAGTCTAGTGATACTTATTCAATGGGATGTTGGGAGCAGAAGCCAGATGATGGTAGGTCATAGAGCGAACTAGAGCAACATGCAGAAGTTTTGAATACTGATAAGTCTTCCAAGATCTCTGACAGTGACAGCTATGGTGGGTAGGCAGGGGTCAGTGAATAGATCATGGAAGCATGGGATATGACAGCTCAGTTGTTAAGACAATTAATTTATATAACTTTTCTTTCTTTTTTCTTTTTTTTAAAGATTTTGTTTTTCCTTTTTCTCCCCAAAGCCTCCCGGTACATAGTTGTATATATTCTTAGTTGTAGGTCCTTCTAGTTGTGGCATGTGGGATGCCGCCTCAGCCTGGCTTGATGAGCGGTGCCATGTCTGTGCCCAGGATTTGAACCAGCAAAACCCTGGACTGCCAAAGCAGAGCACGCAAACGTAACCACCCGGCCATGGGGCTGGCCCCTATAATTTTCAACACAAAGATAGGGAGGGAGAATACTCTGGTATCTACTTTATGGGGAGGAAGATAACCACATATAAAGAAAACTCAGTGCTTTTGAAGAGTTTGTGCTGTAACTCAGGCAATAAAGCAAAACCTTTGTGAATACTATGAGAATAATTACAAAACAACATATTGACAGATACAAAATATTAGTGTAATCTAAATAAGAAGCAGTGAAGAAGTAAGAAATAGTTTTGAGAGTCAGTGAAACTAATTAGGGAAAGCTTTCTGGAAGAGAGTTTTGTTGTTGTTTGTAACAGAAACATCAGGGTGATCCACAGATATCTGAAGAGCTTTTCAGTTGTGGTGTGATGTGCAGAAGACTAACTCTCTTAAATGGTTTTTACCTGAACAATAAAGCAGGGATCACTCATACCATGGTGGGGATGGTGGTGGCAGGGAATATTTTGAATTGACCTTGGTTATTTCTTTACCTTTACTCACATCTCAGTCAATCATTGGCAGATAGATTTTGAACCAGCTACTTGTACCCTTAGGTGGCAGATTGCAGTTGCTTTCCTTGCGAATGGTGACTTGAATTTACCACTTGAAAGATCCATAATTCTCAGTTATCTATGTATGAATTATCATATATATAATTTTTTTTCTTAAGTAGGTATCTGACGTAAATGCTCAATGCCCAATTGAATTACAGTTTGTTTTGAATTCAGGGTCAAGTATATTTTGATGGTAAAATTTTATCTTGAGCGACTAGATTTTACAGTGTATATAATTTCTCCTGTAACTTCATCCATTGGATGCTCTTTTTTAAAACAGCAAAACATCTTGATTTACTTTACAGTTTGGCTTGGGAGTCAGTAGATGGTATATTAATAGTGATGGTGATGTTAAAGGAGGTTAATTTTTCTTGAGCACTTACCACTTGCTAGGTACTGTGCTAAGTGCTTTAAAGTATTATCTTGTTGGAAGACAATTCTGCATGGGTCTCTTGCATTTCTACATGTCTTAAGAGCAGAGGTAGTCATTGTCTCTTATTCCAGGTTATCTGTTCAAGGATGTAGATATAGAGAACAGTCTTAGAAGCTAGAAATAGTGTCTCCCACCAGAGCAAAGAGCAGGTTTGCTACAGCCTGGGAAAACATAGATAATGTCTTCTTCTGGAGCAAAGGGATGGCATGCTTATGACCCATTAGAAAAGATTTGTGTTTTCTGAGCTTGGGATTTTTCTCCTGTAATGCAACCCACTGCTTGTGCAGGTGTCATCTCTCCCTCTTTGTATTGTCCTGTGGGAGTTGGGTTTTGGCAAATGACACAAATGCTGATACTTTGGCTACTTCCATTGCTATGAATAAATCACTGTCCATTGTTTTTGAGCCAGGAGTCTCTTGTCTTCTACCAGCACCCATGAAACTGGCAGGCTATCTTGTTAGCTTGCAGGTACAGTAAAATCTCATACCCTTCATGTTCTTAACACTTGTGTAATACAACCCTACAGGGATAACTTTTTTATTATTCTCGTTTTGCATATGCAGAAAATAAAGCTCAATGACTTGTCCAAAGATCCATAGCTAGGATATGATAGAGTTGGGATTTGAACCCAAGCCTCTCTGACTTGGAGACCACATTCTCAAGCAGTGAACTAATTAAGTCTAGTTCAGTTCAAGTCCCTGGGTTGACGTATTCTCTGACTGTATCATGAACCATAAGGAAATTATATTTGAATAATCCTGGGTTGGAGATTATCAGTGTCATCCAAAAGGTTGAATGTTCATTTCAGAAGGAGAGAAGAACAGTTAATAAAGTATTCTCTGTTCATACCTCCAATAAATCCTTGTTTGCTACAAACTGGGTTTCTGCTTAATGGACAAAAGTGAGTTTTTCAAAAGATCCTGTGTTTCTCCAACTTCTTTTTATAACAGATATTTTTTGTGGTTATATTAAGTTTAAATGTCTTTCAATATATATAAGCAGCATGGCACATAGCAGGTGCTCAATAAATGTCATTTCATTGTACCTATAGGTTGTAGGTCTTCATAAAATAATAATGTTAAGAAATTGGTCACAGAAGGTGCAGGAGAGTGGGCGGAGCAAAATGGCGGGGTGAGCTGACCCGGGATTCTCTCCCCTCCAAAATACAACAAAAGATTGGAAGAACTGAATTTCAGAGAATAAACATAATGCCAGCTCATTAGAGACCTACAATACCAAGAAGGCGGAGATCATAAACCTAGTATTACACCTTCGGAGGCGCTGCAACGGTAGGAGAGAACATTGCTCCCTCCCCTAGAGTCTGCCATCGCTGCAGCGCGGGTTGGGAGGGAGCGGGGGAGGGGCCGCGCGACCGGGGGATCATCCAGGATGCCTGCCGCTGATTCAGTGGAGACCCGCTGACGGGGGGAAAGCTTCCATCCGCGGGGACCCTATAAATCAAGGGCCTTGGGAGACCAGAGAACAGAACTGATCTGAACCCAGACCGGCACGTGTGAGTAACAGCCCCTCCCCCCCAGCAAAGCCAGTGGGCGCAGCCATCTTGCCCCAAGGTGGAGAGCTAACACTGTGCTCTCGACCCCCATCTAGTGGCGACAGGCTGTAACTGCAACTGAATTCTACCACCATGAGAAAAAACCGCTCCTCTACCATCCAGCAATTTATAAAAGCCCCAGACCAGAAGGAAAACAATAAAAACACAGAATTAAGTCCTGAGGACTTGGAATTAGGTAAACTAAGTGATAATGAATTCAGAGCAGCTATAATCAAAAAACTCAATGAGGTAGAGAGAAAGATAGAGAAACAAGCCGAGTTCTGGAGTTACTTCACAAAAGAGATTGAAATCATAAAGAAGAATCAAACAGAATTACTTGAGATGAAAAACACAATGGACCAGATAAAACAGAATACGGATTCCCTGAATGCCCGTGTAGACAACCTAGAGGAGCAAATCAGCATAATCGAGGACAGACAGGCTGAATGGCGCCAGACAGAGGAAGAAAGAGAACTAAGAATTAAAAAAAATGAGGAAAATCTCCGAGAGATAATGGATTCAATGAGGAGTAAGAACATAAGGATCATAGGAATTCCCAAGAATATGGAAAAGGAAAATGGAGCAGAAAGTGTGCTTAACGAAATTATTGAAGAGAATTTCCCAAATCTAGGGATCAACGGAGAAATGTGTGTAGAGGAGGGTTTTAGATCTCCTAGATTTGTCAATGTAAAAAGACCCACCACAAGGCACATAATAGTAAAGTTGGCAAATAGGAATGATAAGGAAAGAATACTCAGGGAAGTAAGAAAAAAAAAGAGAATAACCTATAAAGTAGCCCCTATCAGACTGTCAGCAGATTTCTCTACAGAAACCCTACAAGCTAGGAGAGAATGGAGTGATATATTCAAAGCTTTAAAGGATAAAAACCTTCAGCCAAGAATATTCTATCCAGGAATAATTTCCTTCAGATATGAAGGAGAAATTAAATCTTTTCCAGACAAACAAAAGTTAAGGGAATTTGTAACTAAAAGCCCTCCATTACAAGAAATCCTCAAGAAGGCTCTCATACTTGAAAAAAGAAAAAAGGGAGAAAGGGGACACAATCCACAGACTAGGGCGACCGATGGATAGAACCAGAACAGGATAGCAAATATTCAACTATAGCATTAGGGTAAAAATAAGGAAACTACCAAAGCAAGGACGATCTTAGCACTCTAACTACAAATTAATAAGACGAGTTGGAATAAAAAATGAAAATAATTATTTAGGAGGGGAAGAGCAAAGGGTCTAAATCAGTATTGGTCGAGTAAGTAAGAGACCACCAGAGAATAGACTATATTATACACGAGATTCTAAATACAAACTTCAAGGTAGACACTAAAATAAAGTACAGAACAGAGTCACAAATCATAGATAAGGAAAAATCTAAGAAACCCAGCATAAGAAATTGCAGTATTAAATGGGTAGTCTAAAGCACACAGGAAAAGAAACACAGGAAAACAAGATAATGAGCGACAGATTGACAGCATTAAGTCCACATGCATCAATAATCACTCTCAATGTGAACGGATTGAACTCTCCAATAAAAAGACACAGAGTGGCAAAATGGATTAAAGAACAAGATCCAACAATTTGTTGCCTCCAGAAAACACACCTCAGCCCCAAGGACAAACACAGACTCAGGGTGAAGGGGTGGAGGACAATGCTTGAAGCAAATAGCAAGGAAAAAAAGGCAGGTGTTGCAATTCTCATATCAGACCAAGTGGATTTCAAAATAAGACAGGTAAAGAGAGACACAGAGGGACAATATATAATGATCAAAGGGACACTTCATCAAGAAGAAATAATGCTTATAAATATCTATGCACCCAACACAGGAGCACCAAGATTCATAAAGCAACTATTAACAGACCTAAAGGAAGATGTTAAAAACAACACAATAATAGTAGGGGACCTCAACACCCCACTCACATCAATGGACAGATCATCCAGACAGAAAATCAACAAGGAAATAGTGGAGCTGAATGAAAAACTAAAACAATTGGACTTAATAGACATATATAGATCACTCCACCCTGAAAGAGCTGAATACACATTCTTCTCAAGTGCACATGGAACATTCTCTAGGATAGACCATATGTTGGGAAACAAGGCAAGCCTCTACAAATTTAAAAAAATTGAAATAATAACAATCATCTTCTCAGATCATAGTGCTATAAGGCTAGAAATTAATTACAAGAAAAAACTGAGAAAGGCACAAAGATGTGGAGACTAAACAACACACTACTGAACAAGCAATGGATCATTGAAGAAATTAAAGAAGAAATAAAAAAATACCTGGAAACAAATGAAAACGATAGCATGCCATACCAACTTATATGGGATACAGCAAAAGCTGTATTAAGAGGAAACTTCATCGCAATACAGGCACATCTTAACAAACAAGAAAAATCCCAAATAAGCAACCTTAAAGCACACCTAACTGAACTAGAGAAAAAAGAACAAATGAAGCCCAAAGTCAGCAGAAGGAGAGAAATAATAAAAATCAGAGCAGAAATAAATACTATTGAAACGAAAAAGACAGTAGAAAGGATCAATGAGACAAAGACCTGGTTTTTTGAGAAGATAAATAAAATTGACAAACCACTAGCCAGACTGACAAAGAAAAAAAGGGAGAAAACTCAAATAAACAAAATCAGAAATGAGCGAGGAGAAATGACAACAGACTCTGCAGAAATACAACAGATTATAAGAGAATACTACAAAAAACTATATGCCAACAGAATGGATAACCTAGAGGAAATGGATAAATTCTTGGACTCCTACAATCTCCCAAAGCTCACTCAAGAAGAGGCAGACAATTTGAATAGACCAATCACAAGGAAAGAGATTGAAACAGCAATCAAAAACATCCCAAAGAATAAAACCCCAGGACCAGATGGCTTTCCTGGGGAATTCTACCAAACTTTCAGAGAGGATTTAATACCTATCCTTTTCAAGCTAGTCCAAAAAATTAGGGAAGATGGAACACTTCCTAACACATTCTATGAGGCCAACATCACGCTGATCCCAAAACCTGACAAGGACACCACGAAAAAAGAGAACTATAGGCCAATATCACTGATGAACAAAGATGCAAAAATTCTAAACAAAATTTTGGCAACCAGAATTCAGCAATTCATCAAAAGAATCATACATCAGGATCAGGTGGGATTCATACCAGGGACACAGGGATGGTTCAACATCCGCAAATCAATCAACCTGATACACCACATCAACAAACTGAGGAATAAAAACCACATGATCATCTCAATAGATGCAGAGAAGGCATTTGACAAGATCCAACAGCCATTTATGATAAAATCTCTGAACAAAATGGGCATAGAAGGAAACTACCTCAACATAATAAAGGCCATATACGACAAACCCATAGCCAACATCATACTCAATGGGAAAAAACTGAACGCCATCCCCCTGAAAACAGGAATGAGACAAGGATGCCCTCTATCACCACTCTTATTTAACATAGTACTGGAGGTCCTGGCCAGAGCAATCAGGCAAGAAAAAGGAATAAAAGGAATCCAAATAGGGAGGGAAGAAGTGAAACTCTCGCTGTTTGCAGACGACATGATCTTATATATAGAAAACCCCAAAGAATCCATTGGAAAACTGTTAGAAGTAATCAACAACTACAGCAAAGTTGCAGGGTATAAAATCAATTTGCATAAATCAGTAGCATTTCTATACTCCAGTAATGAACCAACAGAAAAAGAACTCAAGAATACCATACCATTCACAATCGCAACCAAAAGAATAAAATACCTTGGGGTAAATTTAACTAAGGAAGTGAAGGACCTATATAATGAAAATTACAAGGCCTTTCTGACAGAATTGGATGACGACATAAGGAGATGGAAAGACATGCCATGTACATGGATTGGAAGAAGAAACATAGTTAAAATGTCTGTTCTACCTAAAGCAATCTACAGATTCAACGCCATCCCAATCAGAATCCCAATGACATTCTTTACAGAATTAGAACAAAGAATCCTAAAATTTATATGGGGCAACAAAAGACCCCGAATTTCTAAAACAATCCTGAGAAAAAAGAACAAAACGGGAGGCATCACAATCCCTGACTTCAAAACATACTACAAAGCTACAGTAATCAAAACAGCATGGTACTGGTACAAAAACAGGTGCACAGATCAATGGAACAGAATTGAAAGCCCAGAAATAAAACCACACATCTATGGACAGCTTATCTTTGACAAAGGAGCTGAGGGCATACAATGGAGAAAAGAAAGTCTTTTCAACAAATGGTGCTGGGAAAACTGGAAAGCCACATGTAAAAGAATGAAAATTGACCATTCTTTTTTACCATTCACCAAAATAAACTCAAAATGGATTAAAGACCTAAAGGTGAGACCTGAAACCATAAGGCTTCTGGAAGAAAACGTAGGCAGTACACTCTTTGACATCAGTATTAAAAGGATCTTTTCGGACACCATGCCTTCTCAGAGAAGGGAAACAATAGAAAGAATAAACAAATGGGACTTCATCAGATTAAAGAGCTTCTTCAAGGCAAATGAAAACAGGATTGAAACAAAAAAACAACCCACTAACTGGGAAAAAATATTTGCAAGTCGTATATCTGACAAAGGCTTAATATATAAAGAACTCTCGCAACTCAACCACAAAACATCAAACAACCTAATCAAAAAATGGGCTGGAGACATGAACAGACATTTCGCCAAAGAAGATATACTGATGGCCAATAGGCACATGAAAAGATGCTCACCATCGCTGATCATCAGGGAAATGCAAATCAAAACTACACTAAGATATCACCTTACACCCGTTAGAATGACAAAAATATCTAAAACTAATAGCAACAAATGTTGGAGAGGTTGCGGAGAAAAAGGAACCCTCATACACTGCTGGTGGGAATGCAAACTTGTGCAGCCACTATGGAAAACAGTATGGAGATTCCTCAAAAAATTAAAAATAGAACTACCATACGATCCACCCATCCCACTACTGGGTATTTATCCAAAGAGCCTGAAGTCAGCAATCCCAAAAGTCCTGTGCACCCCAATGTTTATTGCAGCACTGTTTACAATAGCCAAGACGTGGAAGCAACCTAAGTGCCCATCAACAGACGAATGGATAAAGAAGATGTGGTACATATATACCATGGAATACTACTCAGCTGCAAAACAGAACAAAATCATTCCATTTGCAATAACATGGATGGACCTTGAGAGAATTATGTTAAGTAAAATAAGCCAGCGAGAGAAAGATAATCTGTGTATGACTCCACTCATATGAGGAATTTAAAACTATGGACCAAGAACAGTTTAGTGGATACCAGGGGAAAGGTGGGGTGGGGGGTGGGCACAAAGGGTGAAGTGGTGCACCTACAACATGACTGACAAACATTAATGTACAATTGAAATTTCACAAGATTGTAACCTATCAATAACTCAATAAAAAAAATAATAATATAAAAAAAAAAGAAATTGGTCAGAGCTTTGGCCCTTCTGGTCTTTTATTTAAAGACTTAATGTTTTTAGAGAAGTTTTAGGTTCACAACAAAATTGAGAAGATACAGAAGTTTTTCATATACATTCTGCCCCCACACATGCATACCCCATTATCAACATCCCCCTCAAAAGTGGAACATTTGTTATGATTGCTTAACCTACATTGACATATCGTTATCATCCAAAGTCTGTAGTTTTCATTGTGGTTCACTCTTGGTGGTGTAAATTCTGTGGGTTTGGATAAATGTATAATGACATGTATCCACCAATATAGTATCATACAGAGTATTTTCACTGCCCTAAAAATCCTCTGTGCTCCACCTATTCATCCCTCTCCAACCCTTGGCAACCACTGATCTTTAGATGGTCTCCATAGTTTTCCCTTTTCCAGAATGTCATATAGTTGGAATCCTACAGTATGTAGCCTTTTCAGATTGGCTTATTTCACCTAGTGATATGCATTTAAGGTTCCTCAATGTTTTTTCATGGCTTGATAGCTCATTTATTTTCAGTGCTTAATAATATTCCACTTTCTAGATGTAGCATAGTTTATTTATCCATTCATCTACTGAAGGACACCTTGGCTGCTTCCAAGTTTTGGCAATTATGAACAAAGCTACTATAAACATCTCTGTGCAGGTTTTTGTGTGGACATAATTTTTCCCCTCATTTGAGTAGATACCAAAGAGTACAAATGCTAGATCATATGGTAAGAGTATGTTTAGTTTTTTGAGAAACTGCCAAACTGTCTTCCAAAGTGACTATACCGTTTTGCACTCCCACCAGCAATGAATGAGAGTTCCTGTTGCTCCGCATCCTCACCAGCATTTGGTGTTGTCTGTGTTCTGGATTTTGGCCATTCTAATAAGTGTGCAGTAATATCTCGTCGTTTTAATTTGCATTTCCCTTAGGAAATATGATGTACATCGTTTCATATGCTTATTTTCCATCTGTATATCTTCTTTGGTGAGGTATCTGTTAAGGTCTTTCACACATTTGTAAATTGTCTTTCTTGTTTTCTTATTGTTAAGTTTTAAGATTTCTTTGTATATTTTGGATAAAATTTCTTTATCAGATGTGTCTTCTGCAAATATTTTCTTTCAGTCTGTAGCTTGTTTTCTAATTCTATTGACACCAACTTTTGTAGAGCAGAAGTTTATAATTTTAAGGATGTACAGTTTATCAATTGTTTCTTTCATAGATCATGCCTTTGGTGTTGTAATTTAAAAAATCATTGCCATGTCCAAGGTCAACTCGGTTTTCTTCTATGTTGTCTTCTAGGGGTTTTACAGTTTTCCATTTTACGTTTAGGTCTGTGATCCATTTTGAGTTACTTTTTGTGATGGGTATAAAAATCTGTGTCTAGGTTGATTTTCTTGCATATGCATATCCAGTTGTTCCAGCACCTTTTGTTGAAAAGACTATCTTTGCTTCATTTTGTTGCCTTTGCCTCTTTTCCAAAGGTCAGTTGACTATATTTATGTGGGTCTATTTCTAGGATCATTATTCTGTTTCGTTGATCTATTTGTCTATTATTTCACCAATATCACACTGTCTTAATTACTGTAGCTTTATAGTAGATCTTGAGGTCAGGTAGTCTCAGTCCTTCAACTTTTTTCTTTTCAGTTTTACAGTTATCCTCATATAGGTCTTATTCATATTTTGTTGGATATATACCTAAGTATTTCATTTTGGGTGTTTCTGATGTAAATGGTATTGTGTTAAATTTCAAATTAAAAACTTATTCATTACTGGCATATATGAAAGCAGTTGACTTTTGTGTATTAACCTTATATCCTACAACCTTGCTATAATCACTTATTAGTTCGAGGTGTTTTTTTGTCAATTCTGTCAGATTTTCTACATAGACAATCATGTCATCTATGCAAAAGATGATTTTATGTCTTCCTTCAGAATCTGTATACCTTTATTTCCTTTTGTTGTCTATTGCATTAGCTAGAACTTCCAGTAGGATGTTGAAAAGGAGTAGTGAGAGGGGACATACTTGCCTTATTCCTGATCTAAGTGGGGAAGCTTCTAGTTTCTCAACACTAAATATTATGTTACCTGTAGGTGTTTTTGAAGATATTCTTTATCAAGTTGAGGAACTTCCCCTCTATTCCTAGTTTACTGAAAGTTTTTATCATAAATGTTTGCTGGATTTTGTCAAATTGCTTTGTCCAGATCCACTGATATGAGCATATGATTTTTCTTCTTTAGCCTGTTGTGATGGATTACATTAATTGATTTTGGAATGTTGAACCAGCCTTCCATGCCTGTGATAAATCCCACTTGGTTCTGGTGTATAATTATTTTTATGCATTACTGTATTGAATCTGCTAATATTTTGTTGAAGATTTTGGATCTATGTTCATGAGATATATTGGTCTGTAGTTTCTTTTCTTGTAGTGTCTTTGGTTTTGGTATTAGGGTAATGCTGGTCTCATAGAATAAGTTAGGAAGTATTTCCTCCTCTTCTACCTTCTTAAAGAGATTATAGGGAATTGATATAATTTCTTCCTTAAATATTTGATAGAATTCACCAGTGAATCCATCTGGGCTGGTGCTTTCTCTTTTAGATTATTAATTATTGATTCAATCTTTTAAGTAGCCATTGACTTATTCATATTATCTGTTTCTTCTTGTGTGATTTTGGCAGATTGTGCCTTTCAAGGAGTTTATCTGTTTCATATAGGTTACCAAATTTGTGGGCATAGAGTTGTTCATAGAATTCCTTTATTATCGTTTTAATATCCATGGGACCTATAGTGATGTACCTTCTTTCATTTCTGATATTAGTAATTTGTGTTCTTGCTCTTTTGTTCTCTTCTTTGTCTTTTAAAGCATTAACATTGCATGTTTTCCGTTATATGTACTTATTTCTGCACTTACCTGAAAGTCTCGTTCCAACAAGGTCAAAGATATTTTTCAATAAGATTTTCTTATTTGTGTAATGATTCTCAAAAAATGGAATTCATCAAAGGGCCTGAGATCCTGTTTGTTCATTTGTTTCCCTTCCCTGAATTTGCTATAGTATCAGTTCAGGCTTCTTATGTTTTGAGGAGGACGGTATGATCCAAAGATAGTAGATTGATTAATTGACAGTTATGCATAGCAGTCAATTCACATTTCAAAAATGTCAGAAAGCAAAGTTTGTTTTAATTTACTGATCATCAGGTGGTTCTGGAATTTGCAAGGAAAGTATTTTGAAATGAGGATAAGACAATTAAAGGAAACATTTAGAAAAGTTTCAATTATACCCTGTGGCATTTTATGTATTTTATTTTGCTTTTAGATATGAAAAAGTTTCATAATTTATTTAGTTTCTTTTCAATAGGTTAGCCCTGCTGATACAACAAATTCACATAGATTCAAATTCTGGAATAAGACTTTAGAGTTTATAGTATAAGCATGTTTTATAGTATAAGTATATTTTATAAATGGGAGTTAGAAGGGGGCATCTAGATTTTTCATGTATGTTTTAAATCCTGGATGTTGCTTTTCCCCTCAGGGAACCCAAGATTGGTTAACATTTTCCCTTAGAAATACTTCTGGGGAAAAGGTATAAATTATGACCTAAAGTAGCTAACATTAAATCTTTGGAAGAGAAATCAAGATTTATTAATAAATTTGTAAATTTGTCTGTGTTGTACATATTAACATTATTCTTTAAATGTTGCCTTTATACATCTGCATTTCTTTCTGTGAGCTTCCCCAAGTTTGTATGGATAACCATGAGTTAGTTTGGCTGTTAACCTAGGTTGGCATCATGTTCTGAGAGCAGCCAGGGGCTAAGAGCCAAAACCTTGGTTCTAATCCACGAACCAGCCAAATGTACTTCACTAAATTTTCTGTCCTCTCTGCGTCTACATTTTACTCCTCTGCAAAATGTAGATGATATTACCCTGCACATATCCCTGGACTATTGGCAGAATTAAATAAGGTAAGAGATATGGAAGTACTTGAAAGATTACAAATGTGTGCAATTGTAAGACATTGCTGCAATAACACTGCAAAGGCCGTTTGCATATATTGAGCTTGAATGTGCTCCTTGTCCTTCTCAAAATGTGAAGGGAAGACAGAATAAAAGTACAATCCTCATTCTTGCACACTTGTCAGTCTGCCTCCTCAAACCCACAGAGCTCTAATTGTACCTAATGAAAGAAAAGTAACATTTTTAGGTCTCAGTTGCAGGAAACATTTTAAATAGAACTGGCCTAGGGCATTTTTCAAAATAAAATCTAAATAATGCAAGATCGTTAGTGGGAATGGTGCCAGGGCTGGATTACACAACTAAAAAAATCAACCTGAGGCTCAGACCGTCCAGCAGCCTTGGTCACACCTCCTCCAGGTCAGCGATGGAGACAGCAGGACTTACACTAGGCCTTGTCTTCAAGTTCCAGAGACCTTGGTCATCATCAAGGACTTCATACTAGGGCTGGTTCACGGGTTAACAAGCAATTTGTCAGCAGCCTTTCACATGCTAGAGACCACAGCAAGAGCAAATTCATACAGAGCCTTGTCCTAAGGTTGTAAGAGTTAGAGAAAACTGAAACATTTCCTTTTTGAACCCATCAGCCATGTCCTAGGTAGGGTCTCTGCCCTTATCCCCATTCTGAGTTAATGAAAGTGCTGCTGGCATGGCCTACATAGCTTATACTTTGGAGGGGTTGGGGAGTGAACACTTAAGAGTATCTCTTGTCTTTTTTCCCTGGAAACCTTGCCTAGAGGTGTGGTCTTTATTATGGAAGG
Organism: Equus asinus; assembly: GCF_041296235.1. Classification (NCBI taxonomy): domain Eukaryota; kingdom Metazoa; phylum Chordata; class Mammalia; order Perissodactyla; family Equidae; genus Equus; species Equus asinus. Next base: position 98,734,880 of record NC_091820.1, read on the forward strand.
CATTTGTCTAAGAAACCCCCAGAAGGCTTAGTGGAATTCTTACTAACAATTTGACCTCCAAGGTTCTGGTCTTTGTCTGGTAGCTAGTACTTATAGCACCTGGAAGTTCTTTTCTCCCTTATCTGCTTTCTCTTGGTTCACTTCTACTTTTGCCTGTGTCAGTGCCTCTTTTGGATCCTTTCAGAACTTCTTGGCCCTCTGACACTAGGGCTCTTGCCCAAATGACCTCTTCCAGATTCTTTCCTGTCAAATAGCACCCCTAACCCAGTGGCATATCTTCACCCATTGCTGCAAGTGTATTGTTGTCTTTACACTGGTCATTGTAATTACTATATAACATGTAAATTATAATTATTATTTATTAACAATGTACATAACAATGCTAGCAGTAATAGCAATTCTAATTATAACTATAATTTATTAAATATCTACTATGTGCCAGTTGCTCTATTATGTGTTTTATATGCATTATTTTGGTTGATGATTACTACAAACTGGTATTTTCATCATCCCAATTGAAATGGTAAACATATTTTTGCTCATGGTTGTATAATAAAAGGAAATCCTTCCTCCAACTTCCAATGGAACCGCCATGAAGGACTTCTTATCCTTATTTTCAGCTGAGGAATCTGAGACTGAAAAAGGTTGCATAACTTGCCCAAGGACACAGAGCTAATTGAACCCAGAGGATCTTAGTTGAAAGCTGACGATTGGTTTAAAAAACCACTACATTACATCAGGCCCTTGTTTAGTCTACCCTATTCTCTCCCCAGGGCTGAATACATTTGGGATAGTAAACTTCTTACAGGACATGGGACGTTCTATCTACTTCTATTGTTGGGACTGCTGATTGGCAGCTCTCTTTCCCTGGGGGTATAACGTAATAATGGAAAGATGTTTAACAAATAAATCTCTTTCATTTGTATGAATGAATATCATGGAGCAGATATAATCAAAGACTGTAACATTAAGAACCCTTCAGGGGCTGGCCTGGTGGTGCAGTGGTTAACTTCGCACATTCCACTTCGGCGGCCTAGGGTTCACCACTTTGGATCTCGGGTATGGACATGGCACTGCTTGGCAAGCTATGCTGTGGTAGGTGTCCCACATATAAATTAGAGGAAGATGGATATGGATGTTATCTCAGGGCCAGTCTTCCCCAGCAGGAAAAAAAAAAAATAGAGAGCGAGAGAAAAGAGAAAAGAACCCTTCAGACCCCTTTGGATATCAAGCAGAGGTTATTCTCTTTCTTCTATGTTCAATAACTTTTAAAAACTGTATCCATTTGTCTTCCCTCCATTCCCCACACCTACCCCAGTCTTCCTTATCCCACATGTATCCAGTATATTCCTTTCTTTGCTGGTATTATGATGCACAATATTTGGCTAGTCTTTACCCTGGTGGTACAAGAATACCTGAAAAATTATCTTGGGTCATATATGGATAGAGAATGTGATATTTGATCAGCCATATACCTGAATGTGTAGAATGGGGAGGGAGGATTAGTGCCATATGAGGTTGATGCAAAAGTGATTGAACCAAACTTCACCTTCTTGCCTGAGACTTTTTTTAAAATTATTATTCTGGTGGCTTTAGCTTCATGGATTTTAAAGAGGCTGTTAAACATCTAACAAGAGAATGAAATGTTCTTACATTTGATCCCCACTGGGCATATCTCAAGCCCTTTGGGTACTAGGAACCCACATTAAGGAAGAGAGAAAAGCAATAGCTCATGATTTACATCGTATAATGGGGTTGCATCTGAACATCAGAATGAGAGTGTTTGATGGCATCGTTCTCAGATGTCACAGGCATGGGCATAGTCAGGAGTACTTGCCAGTAATTAACTTCACTAGAAATCTAAGTAGCAGTCATTTCGATTAACTTAGTTTGTAAACCCAATGGATAGCAGCCATCTGTACTCCTGTTTTTTGTATGATGTCTGGCATATTGCGAAATTTCAATGAGTACTAAGTAGTACGAATAGTAACAACCATTTGAAGCCGTCTTAAAATTATTGGTTGGTATGCTAATGTCATCTATCAGGATTGTTATAACTTGGCGGTGAAAACACTTGATTTTGAAGTGTTCTTGGCAGTTTGTATTTTTAACAGCAGGGATCCCTTGATGTTTAGTACAGGTATGGTCTCCAAATGTCCCACCTAGAGATTTACAGTTGACTTTCTTTTCAGTCTTGCCATGCTGCTCTTGAATGCTTCTTCACACTTTCCAGTTTTCTTTTGTGTGGTTGATATCTTCTGGAGTCCAGATAGCGTTGGGTAGGCAAAAGTCGTGGGGCATATACAGGGAAAATACGGCAGAATTGTATTCCATAAATGCTCTTGGATAATGAGTTAGCCAATTAATGCCCAATTTCTAAAGTGGCCTTATGGTAAAATTCAATGTTGAAATCCCTTTATAATGCTAGGGTTGGACAAAATTAATCCAGACTGACCACACTCTACTAGGATTTTTTCTTTATGTGAACACAGAATTTGACTCCTGACATAGCTCAGTAAACATCTTAAAAAGCTCTGTAAGTTAACAGATATCCTCTGTATGTTGATCTGGTTTTCAGTATGTATCCTATAAAAGGAAACGTTGGTTTACAAACCAATGGAAAAATTAAACAACCCTTGGAATATCTGTTAAGGGATTGGCCATAGGGACAGAGCAGGAATGGCTATAGCTCTAGTTATAGAGTTTCTCAGAGGTTTTCACTATCAGATTCTCAGCATAGTAATATTTACTACTGGAAAGAAGTCTTACAGTTCAGACGATGGGTACAACTCTTCTATGTAGCTATGTAGCTACATGGCCAAAGATATCACATTAGCATTTTGTTTCATATCTTTCTGTAAGTCGAAATAGCAAACTCTTCTGTGTTGTTTTCATGTTGTTTCTGATTTCTAGACAAGCTCCTAAATGGAAAAGTCAATACTCGTGAAACATATAGAGTACAAAGTTGTAAACACCCAATAAAGCCATTTTGCTATTTCTCTGTTCCTACAGAAACTCGACATATTGCATGAAGGTGTCAATGTCCTTGACTGTTGCAGAGAATGAATCAGGCCTGTGCTACAATAGCAGGATCCGCTATTTAGAAAAATCCGAAGTCACTAAAAGAAAGGAGATCTCCTGCCCAGACATGGATGACTTTAAAAAGTCCGATCAGGAGCCCGATGTTGTGTGGTACAAGGTAACTCAGCATGGTGTAAAATGCATTATTTACCTTAAGTCAGTAGGGGGCTTGGGGATGGGAAAAGGGAGAGATTTTATTTCTAGTTTTTGGTATTATATATTTTACTGAGAAGAATCAACAGATTTAAAGCTAAATAATGTAGAGCTATGACTCCTCTACATTACTGGTTTTCATGCACTTACATCAGCAGTTGTTAGAAGCAATCTTACCTTCTCCAGCTGCTAAAAATAAGTAAGATCTCCCTCTACCCCAACTCATGAGAAAAAATGGAAAGAAGAGTGAAGATTTAAATAACACATGAAAAAAGTATTTGAGGGATAGAAATATTATTTACTGTTAGGAACAGCGCTCCATCAGTACAAGTAATAGTACTTACCAAGAATAACAGCTGTTATCATGGTCTACACTGCGAGTGCTACTGCAGTCAATGCAGAGGAGAGAAATAGGCCCAGTGCAGGATGAGTGAACATCAGAAATAACATGTTTGGCTGGAAATAAACCGCACTCAAAGGCTGAACAGAAGAGATTGAATGAAGGAACTATTTAGAGTTGTGGTTAGGGTTAAGGGAACTAACAAGGGAGGAAACTGTAAATTATCACTCTTAGGCCTGCAGTGGCGAGGGGAAGGAGCAGTGTCACTGGAGCCTGGCAAGAGGGGAGCAGGCCTGTTAGGAGCTGTGGCCTTAGAGGAACATATGGACTGTGGCAGGTTGGAAGTGGGCAGAACAAATAGCCTAATCCCTCTTAACTCCTGCCTTCCCGCTTTCTGCTAATGCCTTCCCTTCCCACCATGCAAACTCAGCCAGTACTCAGAGGGCAAAACCAGGCGATAGAGTCAATAGTCTTCAGCACCCCTGGGCATAGAGTAGGGCAGACAAGGTCAGAGAATGGATGTAGGAGAGGAAGCAGAGAAATAACCACAGAACCATCCAGCTATGATATTCTGGCTGCTTGCCTGGGGCCCCATGGTCCTGTGGGAGGACTGAGGACCCTCTGCCAGTGGTTGACACATGGAACAGTTTTACATGTGGTGGCCAGAGGTGGCCAAGGAGGTTCTCTGCACAGGTGCTGTGTGTGTTGTTGGAACCAAATACCCATAAAAGTGGAATGGGTTGTTTCTACAGGATCTGACAGACCGTCAATTCCTAGGGAACCCTAAACCCTAACTCCTACAGCTGTCATGTGTTTTTAAATTTGGAAGCCTTTCCATCTTCACACCTGGGGGAATTCCCCAAAAGAAACCAAGAGCATGTCCTGAACCCAACCTCAAGTTTCTATGTGAATTGTCCTCACTTTTCTTTTCTCAATGAAGATAGTATTCTGACAACTAAAAAGGAACATGATGTTCATTATGCATAAATATAGAATATCCCTAATTTAGTGGGACCCCTCATGCCATCATCAGCCTTGTGAGTATTTATTATACACTTACTATGTGACATTCACTGCGATAAGCTTGATCTCTACATTATTTCATTTAAGTCTCACTGCAACTCTGTGTGGTGGGTGCTGGTATCCTCATTTAACAGACAAAAAACTGAGTCTTAGAGAGATGTAGAAACTTGTCCAAAGCTACTCAGCCAACAGAGCCTGTTTTTGTCTCCAAGGCAGTGTGGCTCTAAAGTCTATTTTCTTAATCACGACCCTTTCCTGAAATGGGCCTGGTGCTAAACTCAGCACTGGTGCTGAAGAGCCCATCAAAAGATAGAGTAAGAAGGTTTTATTTCAATTTTACAGTTGAAGAAGGGCTCAAGTGTTAGGAGCTAGGAGTAAAATCCATGTCATCAGCCTTCTCTTACAATGTTCATTTTATTATCTCATCTTCTTATCTTTTTGCTAAGTTCTTTCTTCCCCTTTCTCCACATCTCTAGACATGATCATCATTGTATACCAAAGCAATATATCCCTTGGGAAATGCTAATCCTCAGTCTTTCTTGGAAATGGACCAATAACGGTGAAGCAAATAGCTTTTCCAGCTCTGCCTGGATAATAACATTTAATATTTCTGTAACATTTTACAATTGATAAATAATAACCATAATGATACTTAATATTTATTGAGTACTTACTATATGCCAGGCTCTCTTTTAGTGCTTTAAATGAATTAATTCAATTTCTAGAACTAGTGTATTAGGTAGGTATTATTATTATTATTCCCATTTTATAGAAGAAGTGTCTGGAGACTCAGACAAGTTAAGTGACTTAACAAAAGTCACACAGCAGTTTGTGACTTGCAGTTTGGCTACTAGGCCCATCCTTTAGCTACATCACTATAACATGGATCAGGATGGAAAACTGGAACCAAAAGTTAAAGAGTCTCTGAAGTTCCAAAATGTGTCGTTAACCCCTCTTCTCACACAAGGTTTCAAGTAAATCTCTGAAAAAAATGTATTGACGTATTGGAAAAATATTTCCTTTTTCAGTCAATATTTGGATAATTTGCCCTGCTTGCTTTGCATTCTCCTCCAGCTGAGCATGAGGTGATTCTCCTCTTGCTACAGCGATGTGAAGAGGAGGACATACTTGTCCAGAGTTCATTGTGGTGCACATCCAAAGTTAGAAGTGTATGATGTGTTATCTCCAGTGTTTTAACAGAGAAAAGTATGTGTTGTTTCATGATCACTTTCCTAGCCATCTTTTCAAATATATGTAATCTTTTTTTTTTTTTTAAAGATTGGCACCTAGGCTAACAACTGTTGCCAATCTTCCTTTTTTTTTTTTTTTTAAGGATTGGCACCTGGGCTAACAACTGTTGCCAAACATTTTTTTTTCCTGCTTTATTTCCCAAACCCCCTGGTACATAGTTGTATATCTTAGTTGCAGGTCCTTCCAGTTGTGGGATGTAGGACGCTGCCTCAATGTGGCCTGACGAGCGGTGCCATGTCTGCGCCCAGGATCCGAACCCTGGGCCGCCGCAGCGGAGCGCGAGAACTTAACCACTCGGCCACGGAGCCGGCCCCTCAAATACATGTATTCTTTAAACTGGTTTCTTTTACGTGCATCTCTGCTTTTTACTTACTCTGTAATCATTTTGTATCATTCTCACCTTCTGTCATGGGTTTCTTGGCCTGTCTGAAATATGCTATGGTAGGCCTTTGAGGACTATCCTTCTGTACCTGCATGTAATCACAGCTGGATAATAAGGCAGGGGGCATCAGGTGGCACTGGGACATGTTCATAAAGATGACGAAGCTAATCCTGGCTGTCCTTAGAATGTAAGAGAGATGTGTAAGGGGGATGTATCTTCTCTATCTGAACTCTGTCAGTTAGCAAAAGGAGTTGAGAGGGGGCCACACTTTTAGCACTTCCTCCTGACAGTATGTGAATGGGATTTAGACATTAGAACAGAATATACAATATTGTTAGTCTTTTAGGAAACATTTTTGAAATGAGAGATAAAGATTCTTTTTATTATTGAACTATAAAGAACACTAGAACAACCTCATTATTCACTGACTGCTGTCACAAGAGTGTATCTCTGTGTCTCATTTCTAGACCAAAGAATCTCCTAACTTGAATAGGACATCAGCAATGAAAAGATAAATACATACCTTGGAGTAAAACTCTCACCTATGTGATTAGTTACCTCAATTGATAAAAGCTTGAAATTAATGAGGTCAAAGGTACCAGTTTGAATCCTCCTTTTCCTTGCTACAAGTACCTCAATTTCAGATGTTTGCCACTAGTTATAAATGGTATAGGTTGGGGCATTATGGATGGTTCAGTGCAAATTCATTCATTCATTTGTACAACTGCTCATTCATTTTACTCATATTTATTGGGTGCCTACCATGTGCTAGGCACCATGCTAGGAACTGGGGATAGCAAAGTGACCAAAATAAACACATTTCCGTGTTCTTATAGAGGGAGGAAGGTAAGTAAACAGCTTCTTCTCAACACTCCAGGAAGGAGGTACATCAATTCAAACATCTAAAGAACAGCTCCTAGTTGAAATCAACAGCATTTGTATCAAGTAAAGGGCAGTAGGCATATGTTTGTTTTTAACCTTAAATAGACGTGACTATCTTTGCAAAGGAAAATTTCAAAACTAAATAAATCAGTTAATAACAGTACATAATAGTTGACAACAATCTTTCACAAATCATTTCATATTATAGCACACATGGAAAATGATAGAATGGCTCAGTGAGGTTATTGGATGAACTGCCCTGAGAGTTTGGGCTGCTCCAGGCCCCACATGACTGATATAGGACTGAGGTGCAGATCAATGTGTCTATGCGCTATGCACTCTCCTCTAGCACCCGGGGATGCTGGTGCACTGGTTTGGAAGCTCTGGTCTGCTTTTCCATAAAATGGAACATAATTTTGTAGCTAAAGATGGCTGAGTAAGTCAATCCTGCTTGTCCTTGGAATGCACGGGGCATGTGGAAGGGGGCTGTATCTGCTCTGTCTCAAACCCATCAGCTAGTAAAAGGAGCTGAGGCTGCTTATTGGTGACTGTTATCGTCATCTTTTTCCAGAGGAGGAAACTGAAATAGCTTACAGAGGGTCACTTAGTTAGCATGTGATGAATGAGGAGTTCAAATCTTGAACTTCTGACTTCTAGTGAACATTCTTCTATAACACCACTCTGACTGCTCCGCTAAATGGGTATCTTGTGCACTTAATACAATTGTGTCACTGACGTAAATAGAATGCTCTATCAAATTGTTATTTTGGAAACAGTTCCTGAAATCCTTCTGAAGGATTCTTTAATGACTGAAGTGTTCAAAGGGACTCGAACCAGGAAGAGATTTTCTCAGATCTAACTAGAACCAAGTAGAAGGAATTATAATATCAGAGGGACCTTAGAGCCCATCTAGCACAACTTATTTCTCTTATTTATGAGGAAACTGAAGCTCAAAGAGGTTAAGGGATTTGCTTAAGTCTAATGGAACCCATTTCTCCTTTCTTTTTTCACATTTACTGAGTTTTACAAAAAGCTCGGAGACAGGCCAAAAGAAGTGAATGTACTTATCTATGTATGTATATTTGAAAACTGTGATCACTTTGACAAATAATGATGTGGAGATATAAAAAGCCATTTGTACCCTCCTCTTCCACTCCATTTTACCATCTGAGGTAACTAATGTTACCTGTCTGTTATATTATTCCACACTTTTCTCTATGCTGATCTCTCTCTTTTAATATATTACTTATTTATATATGTACATGCATATATCTCCCCATCCCTCATTTTTATAAAAATGGGGACATGCTGTACATATCACTCTTTAGCTCTCTCCATCATACACAATTGTGTCATGAACATCATTCCATGTCAATAATATAGATCTAATTCATTTTTAATAGCTGCATCATACTTCATAGGGTAGAACTACCTTATTTTGCTCAACCTTTCTTCTGATGGATATTTAACTTTTTTTCTAGTTTTGTAATAATCACAGTGTTGCAATAAATATTCTTGTAAACCTACACATATCCTTACATGCATGATATACAAGACAGGAATGCTCTCGGTCGCTACTGTTATTCAGCATTGTTTTGGAGATTCTAACTGATGCAATAAGAAAATTAAATGAAATATACTGTATAAATATTGGAAAAGAAGAGAAAAAATAATCTTATTTTTCAGTCTATTTAATAGTATACCAAGAAAACCCAAGAGACTCAACAACAAAAAATAGAACTATAAGAGAATTTGGTAAGGTAGCTTAATGAAAATTAAACAAAATATTCAATAATTTTTTTGCCAACAATAATTAGTTAGACATGCAACACGGAAAAATGAAGTTACCCCATTTACAACAAGGCAAACTTTAAACATTTGGAATATGTTTAACAAAGATGGGAAGGGAGCTATGTAAAAATATAATTTTACTGAATGAGAAAATATGGTCGAAATTAATGGAGAGAGAACATTTTTGTGCATGGAAAGATCTCATAGAATAAAAGATCAGTTCTTCCCAATGTCATATAAATAATCCAATTTTCCAGAATATCATGTTATTGGAACTAGATGACATAATTATAAAGTTTATATGGATGAATGAATGTACCAAAATTGCCAAGAAAATATTCGGAAAAATCAATCATGAGAGGAGACTTATTCTACCAGAGACTAAAATTACTACAAAAAGATAGCAGTTGAAACAGTAAGTTTAGGAAAATATAAATAGATCAATTGAATAGACTAGAGAATCCAGAAACATATATATATATATATTTATGTATATACATGAAAACTTAGTATAGGATACCATTTCATTTTAATGGGCATGGAGTGGGGGATAATGGCTTATTAAAAAATGATATGCACATAATTGACTCTCCACTCAGAAAAAAATAATTAGATCTCTGACTCGTACCATGTTTAAGAAAAAATTTAGATGGATTGCAAGGAGTCAATTTCATCTGCAAAAATAATAGTTTAAGAATGATCATTTCTAAATGCCATCACTCATTACAATGAGTTAAGCTTCCGAAGTTAAGAGCTTTACATTAATTTTATCTTGCTATACATTTTGACAATTAAAGGGGATAAAAAGGTCAGTGGAGACCTCATAATACCACAGCCCAAATGACCAACAGTTTTTGCTAAAAAAATGATTTTGGAATATGCTTGGGGATTTTTAATCCTTTTTGGAAATGTAATGATATTAATATGTGCCTTCTTTTGTAACCATAAAATTGCATTCCATCTTTAAATTTTTAATCTTGTAACTAGAATTTTCAAAGATACTTTTATCCTAAAGGAATGAGCTGTGAAACTCATGGATGCTTCAGTTTGGTGTGCCCTAAAACCACAGTCAGTGATGCAAGATTTAAGACCCTTTTATCCTCGTTTTCTTCCTAGATATGGCATTAATAGTGAGAAAGAGGTTATTTACTATTTGTAAATTATAAAGATAGGTTAATATCAAAGGAATGGGTATTTGATATGTGTAAGAAGCACTGGTATTTGAGTATGGGGACCTGAATTCTGGTCACCATTCCACCATTAATGTGGATAAGTAATTGGATGTCACTGGGCCTCAATGTCCCCAGATGTAAAATAGATGTAATACTGTCTGCTACGTATCCCAGACACATTATGAAAATATAATGACTAAAGTCCTTGCTTGAGATTTGCTGCTACTATAGAAAGGGAAAAGTTACGTGGGAAGCTAGAAACGTGGTTACCTAAGACATTTCAGAATCAGACTGGGAATTTAAGATTGAGGGGTTTTTTTCATGTTATTTTGTATAATTTACAAACAGTAAACTTCATTCTTTTTACTTGTGCAATTGATGTGTTGTGGCTAATGTATATACCACAATAAAGATATAGAACATTTCCATCACTCAAAGTTCCTCTATGCCATTTTGTAGTCAATATCCTCCTCCCAGTCCAAGTCCTTGGTAAAACCCATCTGTTTTCTGTACCTATAGTTTTGCGTTTTTCAGATGTCATATAAATGGAATGGTATGATATGTAGCCTTCTGTCTCTGCCTTCTTTCACTTAGCATGATGCATTTGAGATTTGTCTATGTTGTGGCATATATCAGTAGTTCATTCCTTTTATTCTGCAAAGTAGTTCACTATTCCACTATCGAGATGTACCACTGTTTAACCAGTCACCAGTTGATGATGATTTGGGTTGCTGCTCGTTTTTGATGATTAGCAGTAAAGCTGTTGTAAGGTTGAGTTTTCACTACAATTTCTTGATTCAGTAAAATTATATGTTTTTGTCAACTTTTATAATCTTTCTATGTGTATACTTTTTTCAAATTTAACAGAAATTTGCTGTTGATCTTTCCTAAATTGTTATTAGAATCCAGGTTTAGAAGGGACTCCCTATATATGCTTAATGACACTCAAGGGATAAAAACAGATCAAAGCAAACTAAAGCCTCTTAAGCGATGCCCCTTTTTGTAGTCTGACTACCTTCTATAGATCCATTAGGATGAGCTTTCAGAAGTGCACAGCTGATCATAGGATACCACCATTTAAAGCACTCCAATGATTCCATAAAACCATTTAGTTAATAGGTCCTTTTTATTGAGTGTTTACAGAGCCTGACACTGTGCTAAGCATGTTTATTCATTACTTAATTCAATTCTTAGAACAGCCTTATTAGGTAGGTTATGCAGTGGCAGAGCTGAGATTTGAATCCTGATAACGTGGAAATATCTTAGAATGGAATTTAAGGCTTTTAGTATCTTGTTTTAGCCTACTAAGTGACACTTTCAACAGAGCAAAACCATTCATATATGTTTTTTGAGCATTTTATGCTTTTTCACATCTGGGTACTTCTACACACATTGTTCCCTCTGTCTGATATGTCCTGCTTGCCTAACTTTTATATATTGTCCAAAACTCAGATCAGATGCTTATAGTAGCCTACCTTCATACCAAATCTCTGTTCATGCCCAGTCTCCTATAATCTTGGATGACCTACCGTTAGAATTACTTGAAGTATTTCTTTGGTTCCTTTCTCTCTTTCTTTTCCTTCTGGTATTCCCATTACACTTATGTTACACCTTTTGTACTTCTCTCACAGTTCTTGGGTATTCTGTTCCATTTCTTTCATTCTCTTTTTTTTCTTTGCTTTTCAGTTTGGGAGGTTCCTATTGACATATCTTCAAATTCACTGATTGTTTTCTCGACCGTGTCCAGTCTATTAATGCTCCCATCAAAGGCATTCTTTATTTCTGTTACAATGATCTGATTTCTAGCATTTCCCTTTTGATTCTAAGAGTTTGCATCTCTCTTCTGTTCTTACATGTTGTCCATTATGTCTATTAGAGCTATTAACTAATTAATCGAACTTATTTTAAATTCCAAGTCTGATGATTCCAAAATCTCTGCCATATCTGAATCTGCTTCTGATGCTTGCTCTCTCTTCAAACTGTACTTTTTGTCTTTTAGTGTGCCTTGTAAATTTTTGTTGAAAGCCTGACATAATGTACTGGGTAAAAGTAACTGAGGTCAGTAGGCCTTTATGGTGAGGATTTTATGTTTATCTAGATAAAAGTTAGACTGTTTTTACTGCTTGCTGTAGCTGTAGGTTTTAGAGGTTAAAATTCCCTTGTGTGGCCTTGTTTTTCACCCCCCTGTTGTTTTTGGGTTTTCCTAGAGACTTCTTAAGTAAGGTCTGAGTTGTGTGGTTCTTTGAGGTGTAATATCTTGTTACTATACAGGAGCCCTATTGATGTGTTGGTAAGGTTTGGGGGTAAGGAGAAGTAATCTATAATTCTATGATTAGATTTCAGTCTCTTAGTGAGCCCTGTCCCTGGGCTGTGACCATCACAAGTGCTCTCAGCCTCCTCACCCACATTAAAGGAGACAGGGAGGATAGGGAGAGTTGAAACTGGCTATTTTTCTTTCCTCACTTCAAAGGCTGGATGAGGCTGGAGTTGGATATTTTTCTTCTCCCACTTTGAAGGCTAGAGGGGGCTGGAGTTGCATATTACCCTTGCTCCAGATCCTTTAAGAGTTGGCTGTCATTAAGAGCAGAGCTCTTTGGGTATTTTCAAAATGGTTGCTTTCATCCTTTCTCTACCAGAGGTATGAGGGGATTTTTCTCTGATATTAACCCTGAGAATCTGGTGGACCTCCTGTAGGTAAAACTCACAAAAGTGTGACCCCACTCCCCAAGACTGGGCCCTCAGGGTTTTTTATTTCACAAGCTAGTTCACACTCAGTCTCTAGAAACTAGTCAATTGTGCCTTAAGTTTTCCTACCAGTTGCTGGCTCTTGTGGCTGCTTCAGCTTCCAGTAAACTGTGATTGTCTGTGTTCAACTGTCTCTCCAGATTCTGGGGCAGTCATTTTCATTGTGACTTCAATTATCTGATGAATATGAGAAGAATTGTTAATTTTCAGGTTGTTCAGCTTTTTTCTTGCTGTGAGGATGGGAGTGACAACTTCGAAGCCCTGTACACATTGGATGGGAAACTGGAAGTCAACCCCAGCATTAGAATTAGAACTTTGGATTGTCTTTTGGATTGTCCCAGACTCCTATTAGGAATGTGAGTCACATTAACTCCTGGCAGTCATAAACATACCATGATAGATGTATATGTAATCTGAAAGCAGAGTACTGAGAGTAATAACAATAATAGAATAAGAGTTAATATTTATTGATTGGTTTTAGCATGTGATACTCTATATTACAGAGCATTTACATACATTATCTAATTTAATCCTCATAATCACTCCTTTTGGTAAATATTATTATTATCGCCACCTGTTGTTTATAGGTGACACATCTGAAGCTTAGATCAATTAAGTAGTATGCTCAAGAACATGCAATTTGGGATTTCAACCCAAGTGTTTGAGTCTAGAACTTATATTCTTAACCACTGTGAACTACCAGCTTCAACATTAGAACTGTGAAGATAGAAGGTTGGATAAATAGAACTGGGGAGGGGAAGGACTCCCTGGAGTGGATTATCATAGGTATTTGGAGTTAGAGATAGGGATGAAAAGGTTAAGGTTGATACCTAATTCACAATTGTGCTCCTATCTCTTTCATCTTTAAATCGAAGAAAGTTCAGGTTCACTACAGATTGTTAGGCAGATGACTAGATGCTCTATGAAATAGTCCACTCTCTAGGGGAAAAAAAAGAAGTTGGTCTCAGGGAATTGGTGTTAGGTATTCGAACAAAGCTGCTTTGAGGACCAGAGGTTCCACGATTGGCTTGTGGTTGCATAGCTGCTTTGTGTCTGAGCCTCATAATCAGAATAAATATTTAAATAACTCTTCCTGGTGTTCTTGCCGTAAAGAATGAGTCATGTGCTCTAAATAGCACTGAAGTAGCCTTGACCAACAAATCAAACTGATCAAAAAACACCTGTGTGTATGATGCTGCTAGCTAGAAGTAGACTGTGAATACAATGGTAAATATATCAGGGTGGAAACCCCAAGGTCCAAATGTGGCTGGCAACAGGTTACTTCAAGGGGCTTCGTCAAAAGAGGTTTTTGTTGTGCATCCTGGGCTCCCAACCCAGCAACCGGTGGCAAGTGACATCTGCCACCCAAGAAGACTGAGAGGGAGGGAAACTTTAAGGGCTAACATTATTTTGAGTGAGCAAGGATGTTGTCCTACAATAAATTGCTCTATGAGTAGACAGCCAGGCTGTGCACTGGAGTTATTTGTTGAACTTTGGCACCTCTAGCAAAACTGGTCTTCTGAAAAATCTTCAAGTTGATGAAGTTTATTGTAATAGTCTCAGGGGCATTACGTAATAGGCGAATTGCACACTGAGAACAATATTAAGGGCTTACACACATTTAAGACTTTGGTGGCTTGTCCTTGCCTCCGATAAATAACCATTTTGAAACTTGACCTATGTGCTTCAAACATCTTTGCCTAACAAGCTGTCAGAATTCAATTAAACAAGTCTGGGAACAATGAGGTATGGCAATGTTGTCTGTCCGCTAGGAAAGAGGTGATGGGAAGATTGGGGGCAGGAGAGAAGCAGTGACAGTAGTAAGACTGGCAGCCAGCCGTTTAAGCAAGAGATGCTGCAAATAATGGAGTGAAGAGCCTGGAAGACTTCTGAGAGTCGATATAGGCACCCAGGTGTGGGTAGGATTGCCAATGAGTTAACTTTGTGAAGGATTGGTTGGTGGGGGCAGGATGGTCATCTATAAGGCTTTTCTGAACAAAATATAGCTCCTCTACCCACCTGCTAGGATTAGTGTTAGAGTGGCCTCTTAGGAAATATACATTTTCAGTAGGTTAAAGTAGTCTGTTGCTCGGGCATGCCTAACCAATTAGTGAAGATTTGCTTTTATCTGATTATATCAGCACCCGTTTTCAACAAGCATAGCTTGAGGTTTGGAGGAGACATAATCTACGATTGGGAAAGTTTAGGGATGAAAAACGTTCTCTGTTTTCAATGACTGCTATATATAATGCTGCCCAATAAGAGTGTAATGAATAAACTTTGCAAGCCTCTGGGATCTGGCTGCTCCCATGATAGTGTATACTGTCCCCATATGCAGAGTAAGAAATTGAGACCTAAGTAAGTTAAGCAAATTTGCCCAAGAACACGGAACTTGAGTGAACTCTAGATTTTGACCTAGAGCTGTGTTGCTCTAAAGACAGTTTGCCTTTTCATTTATACTACATTGTCTCCAGAGGGGTGGAGGTGACTTGACGAAAAATGTTCCTATTTCACAGTTTAAAAAAAAAAAAGAACCATCTATTGGGTACAAAGAATCCTTTATAAGGCTAGATGGCAATTTGGAAATCACTTGGGACTATCTAGATCTATCCCAAAGAACGTGTACAGATTCCAGGCTGTTCTTCATCAGGAGTCATTTTATAATTCCTATTCACTCTTTAGATTTTACTTCCTTGGAAAATGCAAAATAGTATGCCGGGAAAATGAAAATGGTTATAGCTAATTGCGTCTGGACTTTCTCCCTAAAATGACATTAGAAAATGATGCCGTTTGTCTTTGAATAAAATGAGTGTGTGGGCTCATTTGCCCACCCCCACCACCGCTATGTGAAAGTGAAGCAGCTCAGTTTTCATTTTCCTTTCCTTTCAAAATGCCCAGAGGGACCATATTTTTGTTTAATGACCTTCAGAATGATTCCTTAGAAATCTGAGGCTATCAGAGTTGGAAGCAATGCGAAAATAATTGTGGATTATTATTGTATGACGATAGTGGCAGCTGGGCTATTTTTTTTTCTTTCTGTTCAGACTTTCTTCTTCATTTTCCCAGAAACCTTATATCCCAAGGTTTAACTCAGAAGCAAATCTCATATAGGTGATAAACCTTGCCAGACATAGTACGTAATACAATTTCAGACAGACCCTTAACTGTTCTTTGGAAAGACCCTAGGGAGTAAAGCAGCATTATATCTAGATGCCCTAGATAGTATTACTTTTATTTACTCCCTGACAATGTTAGTGGGTAATTGTGGTGGACAAAAAGCAAGCATATCTCTTAAATATTGTACCTGTGAACTTAAGCGCCAGTTTTTGTGTTTTGTTGTCAAAACTCCTGCTATCATAAAAGAAAAAAATTTGTTACAGTAAAAAACTAGTAAACGGGTACTCACCCTTCCAAATCATTTTACACATGCAAGCATGCAGAGCTGGGGATTGAGAGCACCGATTCTACACTTATGTGAATGTTTAGGATGTGTATGTGTGGAGGGCGGAGGTAGGGGGTGGAGATAGAAGAGATGTTGTATATACCCTAGATTGGAAAGTGGAATATGTTCTCAACTATTATTCACATCATCTGCCTCACCATCGATTTTTTTATTGCCTTAACTGACGGATTCAGAATTTAGATGATAAAATGCTTTTGCTTTGATTATTTAGCACTCCCTCGCAGCTATCCCTTACACTTCCACTGATGCTTGTACAGCTTTTGGTCACCATTTTGGTTGAACATTTGACATGAGTGGTAGGCAAACTGGAACAATATCTAAAAAGTAGTCTGAGAAAACCCCCAAAAAGCAAAGCCACTTGGCTGACTATTTTTACATACTTGGCTATTGCTATATCCTTGTCACTCTCTGAAAAAGAGTTAAACATTCCTTTGTAGGGAAGTCCAATTCCAGTAGCAATACTCCCTCACATTCCCATCAGGAGAGTAGAAGAACTGGCTTCAAAACCCCAATCTTATTCTCTGGTCATATATCAGTGTACCCAGAAAGTAAGTGGATAATTTCCTTGTTCTGTTACTAAAATAAAGTGTGTCCTTATTTTACCTGACTATGTTTCTAGAGAACTCATTAAGCATAATTTTCCAGACCCTCTGCTCTACCACTCAAATGGATCTCTTGACTATGGGGAGGGAAACTCTGGACTATTAGTATTAGTCTTTATTATAAGAAGTAATTAATGAAACCAATGTAGACTCCATTGTCAATGTAAAAGCCTATTATGAATTTTTAATAATGCCTTGTAGTATGCTGTGTTGCTAAATGAACACTATCCTCTTAGGACTCTTAGGAAATATCCCCGCCAAATAGAAAGAACCAGGGCATTATAACGACATTTAGCAACTTTTAAGGTTCTGCTACACCTTTTTTTGCATTTGGGGAGCTTGTATGCTTTCCTACTTTTGCAGAATGTCTCTAAAGACATTCTGCTCTTGGGATCAGGCCTTTAACGTGGCTGTTAGAGGGATAGTTGTGATATTTGAAATGGACACAATAAGACACAATTGTGATATTTTCTGGCCATTGACTTAACTTTTTAGTTACATATTTTGAAAACTAAAGAAAAGACTAAAAAAAAGTGAATCTACATACTTGCCAGTACTAAGACTTAGTGATGTGAATTTTTATTTTTCGCTTACTTGCAAATATTTTCTCTGCAGGAATGCAAGCCAAAAATGTGGAGAAGCATAATAATACAGAAAGGAAATGCTCTTCTAATCCAGGAAGTTCAAGAAGAAGATGGAGGAAATTACACTTGTGAACTTAAGTATGAAGGAAAACTTGTAAGACGAACAACTGAATTGAAAGTTACAGGTAGGAATTGGTTCTACCAAATTATGGCAAGTGAGACTTGAAATATAATTTGGTACAGGAAGGAACAGTTTCCTACAAAGTGCCAAATTGCTGCGAATTTAGAATTGGCTGCAAATCAAATAGTTGGGAAGCTTACTGTTAATAAGTTGTACTGATAAGCTATTTGTGGAATATGAACAATTAACTTAGGGAACAAGGGCCCAATTGATGCATATATGTTCTCTGCCTTTATGAAAGGTTCTTAACTCTTCAAGATGTCATTGATTGTTACTAAGTATCTCAGAAAAGATATGCTGGAACCACTTTGAAATGCTGACAACCCATATGTGGGATCTCCTTGCAGGTGAAGTCTCCCTCAGAATGAGGTTCTGTAGCGCTTTTGAAATGAAATCTTCTTGGACTGCATCCAAAATTCGTTTATGCAAAGTTGCTCATAAATGAGTGATGTCGTCATGAGCTTCTAGTGATTCTTGAATGAAGCAACTTCAAAAGAGTAGCATGCACATGTGTTTTAAATCTGAAGTAAACGCAAAGTGTAAACTAGTAATTCTACTCATAGTAGTGGAAGAGAGAAACTCAGGTTATTCTTTTCTGGTGGAGAATATTAGAAAGTAATTTTCAGACACATAGGACAGAACCTGATACCACAAAATTTATCCCTGAGAATAGATATGATGTAACCTAAGAAACTGTTTGACAAAAAGTCTACCTGATATTTTTCCTGAGCAAACCTTGAATAATTTTCTTCCTATATATGTTTTAGATGTGTGTGTGTGTGTGTGTGTGTTTAAGAATATACACACACATTTGTATTGTGGATAAAATCTGGGCCATGGTAAAATTTGACATTATCCAGACAATTGAAATATCAATTACATTAATTATGATTAATGCACTTGGGCATTACCTGTTTATTATAAAGTACTCTTGCTAATGTTAGGAATACACATTTTCTTCGATATTATTTTTGTTTATAACTAGCTGAGCTTTTTGGGGTAATGGTAAAGTCAATCCACTAATAATGACACTTGCTGAGTAAGTTCATTACTATAAATCCTGTATTTAATTGTTTTTGATCCCCGAGAGTCAAGTGGGGTTTTTTTGTCTTTTTCAAAAGTCTGAATGTTAACACAAGGAGTAAACAACTATTTTTATTAGAAATTAATATATATATACTTTAGCTTACTCTCTCTTCTATTGCATGACACTTTTGTTTTGTAGTCTGAATGCGTAGAGTTCCTTCTGTGAAGGTTTAAATTATTCTTTTCATTAGAATTGCACGTTTTGTCCCCCATGAGCTTTCAAAATAGCTACCATATTGGGACAATCCCAAATAGCAAAGATCTGCTTTTGATTAATTTCTGATTTCCTCATCGCAACTAGAATTCCTGCCTCATTCAGGCAGAAGAGTCAATGACAGGCAGTTATATATCATTAATAAGTCACCTGACTGTGCACAAATACTAGCAGCATCACCACTTTGACCATAATCACACAATCCTTATCAGATGCTTGCAGAGCACTTCTATTTGGGTATCATTTACTAACGTTTGTAACATTATCGTGTTTGGCGTAGATTTTAGGCTGGACCAGAATAAAGTAAACAGCAAATCTTTTTCATGCTCTCATTTAATGGGTTATGGTAACGAGACATTTGCTTCTTTAATTGCTTTTTAGAATCTGGAAAAGCAGAACTAGAGCTACTTATTTTGTGCATTTTATAAGGCGTTAGTTCACTTGCCTTCCGCTTTTAGTATAGTTGCACAGTGGAGTTAAATTTTACCTGATCTCTACCTCCCAGACTTTAATGTGTATCAGAATCATGTGGAAGAACCCAGGTAAGGTGAAGGTGAGGCTCTTTAAATACTGATTTCCAGAGCTCTCTCCCGAATTCTAATTCAGTGCATCAGTAAGCCTGGGAATTTGCCTTTTTGTCCATGTGATTCTGCTGCATGCCTTCTGAGGATCGTGCTTTGAGAAACATTAACAGAGAATGGTGCTAAAGAAGTCAAAGTCATAGGTTTGATTTCCTCGTGAGCATGTTAGTTCATACACACGTACACACCCGAAACTAATTTTTATAGTCCCCAAGTTGTTTCACTTCAGCTCCAAAGAGCTGTCGTGAAAATACAGGTCCTTGGTCACGGAGGGAAACCTGTCAGGAATGTGTGGATAAAGCAGCTTTAATCACTGAAATAATAACTTATTCACTTATAATTTAAATAAAATTGGTAATTCAAATAATCGAATAATAATTCAAATCTATCTTGGGTCAGTGGTCATTGTTCATTTGAGAAGATACCAAGTTTATATAATTATTCACACAGTTCAAGTGTTACGCTTGATGTAGAAACAAAATGGAAGTTAAGAGGTTGCTCTCTGAAGGTTTATTCTTATTTATAATATTATACAAGTGACATTGTGCCTTGTAAATTTTTAAACACATTTATATAAATGTATTAAATAAATATTATATTTAGTATTTTCTCAGTATTGTATAGCAATTAACAGATTGTTCTCTCATGACTGAAAATATAAAGCTGAGATTATTTAAAGCATAACTCACTCATACTTGTTTTGAGTTTAACAATATGCAGGAATGAGATAGGACTTTTAATATGAAATGAATAGGATTGGTTAATTGCCAAATTATGTAGGTAGAGGTTCGTAAAGATTGTGTATTGTAAGTATGCAAGTTTTCAAAGATTATCAAAGTTTTAAAAGGTTATTTTCTGACTGCTCTTTTGAAGTTCATAAATCTGAGAAATATTTCTTTAGTAAAACAAGTGTTCTCTTGAAGCATGTAGGTGCTACTTACTTTAAATAGATGAGTTATAAAAAGATCAAGATATGCAAAACTGATGAATTAAAAGGTAATCATTGGCTTTATGAAATTACTTTTTCCATATAAAAGAATTTGTCATAGCATTTCTTTAAATAGCCAGCTTTCCTACTGCATTAAAATAGGATTTGATTTAAATACAACTTTTCTGGAACACTGTTAATATATAAACCATAGCAGACCTGTGTGATGTTATTGTGGAAATTTCTTTGTGTTCCTTTGGAGGTTCCAGATGAGTAGGGAGGAGTTTAACACAAACAGACGTGCACAATAGCGTGTGTATGTCATTTGGCAAAGAGGCCAACAGCTAACAGACTTATTTCCCACAGCCTATTTTAGGAGGCTATTTGCTATTTTACAGATATTTTTCTTTTATTCTCACATTGAATTTTGTGCAGAGGGTCACTTGAAGTGATAAGGAGAGAAGGGAGGTTTGCCTACATGATGGTGAGAAGGTAGAACAGGTGATAATGGAAAAAGCAGGAGAAGAGGAGTGGGAGAGGCTGGGCAAGATAATGGAATAGGGTCTCCTGGGATTAGAGGAGAATGTCTGCCTTGAGAAGGTCAAAGGCAGAAAAATTATAGGGGCTCTCAGTAATGAACACGAGCAGGAAACCAGCACTAATTAACTGTATTTGGAAGATAATTTACCATTCACCTGGCAAATCATTCACAAATGCATGATTTTATGGATCTTTTTAGAAATGCACATTGTCTATTTAGAAAAAACACTAACTTGTTCTCTGGTGAATATACAAATAATACCCTTCCTCCTGATTATTGTAGACAGATCTAGAGTTCCTGATTTGGGACACTTCACACATCAGGGATAATTTCTTAACCCATTGGTGTCTGAATGCCATGGCTAAAAAGAGAGGTTTATTCTGTGGGTATTTTTCAAATATTTGCTGCCGATTTACTAGTAAGCAATAGGAGCAATACAATCTGGACATGCAAAGCTTGGTAAAACTGCAAAGTGGGAATTGGGATCAGTCTTTGGGGAAGATGTTCAAATGCATGCCTTCAGTAACTGCTTTTAATTTCACTCTGCAGAGTTAAAACTAACTGTAGTGCACTGTTGCAGGTGTCATTTAGGCTGCATAGCTTGTTAGAATAACCTTCCTCTGGTGTGGAGAATGACAGCTATTTACTCTCAGAGAAAGCAATTCCACATCAGGTTTGAAAACAGACTTTTTCTGGCCCCGGCTCTTTGTTCCTTTATGCCTGTACTGTTGATGCTGAGACATTGGGGTGAGAGTGGGTTGAGGAAAAACAGTGGAACATAGAGATGTGGTGGAGAGTTGGGGGAATAAACAGAAGTGGAGATTCTGACTGAATAATAATACAACAGGAAAAATGATCTCTGAGCCAACAACTCTGTCACAATCATACTAGGGGCCCCCAGAGAGCTAATAGCTATTGAGACACCACTGTGTGGCAGATATTGTACTTAATGTTTTTCATTCGTTTTCTCATTTAATCCTCACAACAACCATATGAGTGTGGATAGTATTATTGTCCTCATCTTATAGAGGAAGGAACTAAAACTCAGAGAGGTGAGTGACGTGCCCAAGGTCACTTACTTTGTAATTAACAGAGCATGGATATAATCTAGGTTTTTCTGACTGTCAAATATAACATTTTAACCACCACCAAGCACAAATCATACAATTTCATATACAAAACATGTTAAATACATTGAAAACAGATGCCAAAATATTGATCACCATGTCCATCATTCCACTATAATGTCCTTGTTGGACATTCACCATTTGGTTTTCAATAATTCTCTATTGCAATTTAGATACCTCTGATGAGGATACATTCAACATTTTGGAGCTTAGTCTTTAGCTCCCAGTGAGCACCTTAGATCAGATCAGTAGGAGTGGGACACAGAAATAAATCTGAGCTTAGGATGGTGTCAGAAATGAAGCAAGGAAAAGTGTAATGGCAGGAAAAGCAAGAATGTATGGAAGATGGAATTTGTCAAGCTTCACGTTTTGGTGCCATATGGCCCTATTAATGTGAAAATCTGCATTTGTTTAAAAAGTGGATTCCAGGGAGGTTCATTGCAGTTATGACAATGATTTCAAGCTAGTGGAAGTGATGCAATGGAGAATAGTCTAGTTAAACAATGTTGATTCAGTTGATAAAGACCAACGAACGCATAAAACAGTGCCTACTCTGTGCAACAAGGAGCTCAGGATTCAAATTTCCAGTGTGGTTCTGAAAGCAGAGAGGTAGAGATGGAATTATGTTCCCTTTGGAACGTGTGAAAATTTTAAGTTTGTTCATTAGAATAGTGTTCCCCAAACTGTGTTCTGTGGAGCTCCAATTCCAAGAGACGTTAATAGTCATTTCTGAGAGAGAGAAAGGAGAGCAGGGCAGGAAAGTGGAAAGAGGTTCTGTAGCAATGTGTTTATCTGCTGGGTCAAAGTTAAACAGTTTTCTCGTTTGCAAGGCATCTCAGGGCATCTTAGCACATATAATATTCTAATACGTATTGTAATTTTCTAAAAAAGAGGATGGGATATAGTTTAGGACATTTCCTAAACTTGTATGACCACATAACACTTTTTTTCCCTGCTCAGAGCATCTGAGGAGTCCAAGTTTCCATAGAAAAAACTGTAAGAATGCTAAGTGATTACCTAGCTCTGTTGGCATCCTACTAATGACTACGTATCTTCAATAGTTTCAATAAGATGCTTAGTGGACATTAATTTCGTGTTGTAATTATAATCTTTGATTGTTTTCTGTTATCTTATTTTTCTCAACTAGCCTATAAGCTCCTCAAGGACAGGTATTTGCTGACTTTTCTTTATCTCCCCAAGTGCCGAGCAGGTAGTAGGTATTCAAACATTATGTGTCGCTTGGATTGGGTGGGTGCTTATGTCGTTGGTGAGTGCTTTGGTTGGGTACAAATAAGACAGCTTTCTATTTGTAGAGACGTTATAATTTCAAAGCACTTTTACTTGTGGGATCTCATTCTGTTTCTCATAGAACTTTGTGGTGTTGACAGCAAAGATAGTATTTTTTTTTCTGCAGAGTAAATTAGGTTTTAGAGAGTTTAAACCATTTGCCCTGGGATGGCAGTTGGTGAATGGCGTGGCCAGGACTAGAACCCCCATCTTCTGATTCCTAGTACAGTGCTTTCCTGTCCTACCCCACTGTTTCTCTGCCCATAGTCCCTTAATCCTGTGTTCTGGGCCAGAAGAAAAGATGCAACCCCAGGAGGACACCAGAGTTGCTGTCTCCAGAGGTTAGGTTTAAGGATATCTGAAATAACCTGTTATTTAAAATGTTCATTTCCCAATCCATTGTTTTGACTTTAAGAAGAAATAGCCCTAATTCTATTCCTAATATAAAAGGAGAAGCATTTGCTGCTGATGGCTGAATCCAAACCAGCCAAGGGGTAGTGCCCTAATCAATACTCCAATGCTTCTAGAAGTCAGGCAGGTCATGCACCTGAGTGGGTGTGTGAGGCAGGAGGGAGGGGCAAGTTGGAGAGTACTAGTAGCACCAACTCAGCCTTAGCTGATTGTTGGCTTATGAGATTAAGGATCCAATACTGCTAGGCCTTCTAATTTTTGAAGAAATGCTAGAGGTCTGGATTTTATGTGAAAATCCCTGACCTGTAGAGCAGTGTGTAGACCAAATAAGACATATCTGTTTTATTCAGTTTGGGGGCTGCCTGTTTGTGGCCTATGCCTTCAAGTCATATTTATTTATTTATTTATTTATTTATTTATTTATTTATTTAGGTGAGGAAGATTGTCGCTGAGCTAACATCTATGCCAATCTTCCTCTATTTTGTATGTGGCATGATGTTGCCACAGCATGGCTTGATGAGCAGTTGCAGGTCCACGCCCGGGATCCAAACCCGTGAACCCCTGGCCTCCGAAGGAGAGTGCATGAACTTAACCACTGTGCCACCGGGCTGGCCCCTTAAAGTAACTTTTAAACAAGCAACTGACTGTGTGCCTGGCTCAGACTCTACTCCAATATTTCCATCTCCAGCAGGTGGTGGAAAAAAACTGTAAGTGGCCTGGAGAGCAGTTAACAGACAAACTGAGAACAACACTCAAAAGCCATCCTAATTACACCATCCAATAGACTGGTCGATCTAAGCAGAGAGTGAAGGGCACAATTTATGGATGTAATACTACAGGAGGGGTATTGACAAATTGATCACCTTACGGAGAAGAGCGATTTAGATGATGAAGCAAGTTGGTCTCAAATGTTACAGATAAATGAAGAGCCCTGGGGATAAAACACCTGCCTTGAAGCTGTCCCAAAGCAGTGTGATGTGAAGCACTGAGGGGTGCAAATTGTTGGCATGTGTTTTCTCTCCTTCATGTTCTCTCTGAGCAGCCAGTTAACATGATCTGAATGTGTGTATCCTAATTATCACATGAGAATGTATCTCGTTTATACCTTTTGTGTGACTTAATGAGTAAAGACCTCAGCAGTCGATAGTCCTTGGCTACATTAAGGGAACTTTCACATGACTGACTGTGCATTTCATAATTGACTGTGCTTTTGCACAGTCGCAGGTGCAGAAATCTCATGACCAAAACCGGCTTGCAGCAGCTCCTTTGCCTTTCCTCCAAGGCCTCTCTCTCCCTTTCCAGGTGACCCTGGCCTTTCCCAGCCTACCCGGCCGACTCTGAAGGTCTTTGTCCCTTCTCTGACTCCTTTAATGCCCTAATGCCCTGTCTTCTCTGTAGCCCATCTCCTCAGATCCTGGCTTTCTGCTGAGGCTAATCTAATACCTCAATGAGATAAAGAATTCATGACTGATAATGGCCAAAAATGTTTCCCTTCTCAACTAAAATATTTGCAATTGAATAGATATTTCAATTCTGTAACTCATAGGCATGACTAATGGTGGGAATTTCTGGCAGCTTCGCAGTGCCTGTGGGGGACCCTTCTCAGAGTGTCACGATTCATACCCTGCAGGTGGCTGCTTGCTCCCTCTAGAAACAAGGTCAGCTCTGCTCATGACCTTGGGGGACTAGGAGGAAAAAACAGCCTGCTTAGAATTAGTGGGAAGGAGGGCCTTGAGTGTCACTCTAAACAGTGATTTTTATTTCCCCTTCTTCTGCCAGTGTTGTTTTGTCTCTTCTTTCTCTCCCTTATTTCCCTGTCTGTGCCTCAACCTATCACACAGGGCTATTCATTAACCCTGTTGGTGACAGCCAGAATCAAAGAGATTTCCAGTCTCTGTCCTAGGAAAATGTTTGTGTCATGTTTCTATGCCCTACAGGGAGGTGAACGAACACTATTAACGGTCCCATCAGCAGAAAGACGATCTTGTTTCTCTGAAAAGGGACTGTGAAAACATTCATTCCCGTGGGTTTATTTCGCAAGTAGCTGTGTAGGAGACCAGCTTAGAGGGCTAAAGATGAGCAAGTTAGAGCACATGACAGCGGGATATGACAAACGTGCCCAATCCAGGCCAGTTCCGCTCCAATGGCTCTCTTCCAGCACCTGAGGTGATCATTGACTCCTTGGCTGACTTCTCTGACTTAAGTGTCCGGGAGGGAGTTCTTGGGAAGGGATTGCATTATGACTTTCAGGTGTGTAGGCCCCTGAGCTCCATGCGCACAGATTTTCCTAGGTCCATTATGTTCACTTGTGAGAGTCTCAGCTACCTTGTTCTCCCCGAGCCTGAAAACAGTGGTTTGAGCAAGCTGAGACTATTCTATCAGCCACCCCTCTAAAGGAATGAAAACTAGGAGCTTTGTCTGGCAGGAGATCAGTCATGAACTAGATCCAATAGAATGGAGCAGATGCTCACAGAACATCCATTTATTGGGTCAGGCATTGTACTTTACAACTGGTCAAAGTTAACAACCTTGGAAGGTTGATAATATTTCCTCTTTTTTGTAAGGGAAAAAAAGGAGACTCAGAGAGGCTAAGTTACTTGTCTGTGATCACAAAGCTAGTAAGTGACTGAACCCACATTGTTCCAAACCCTTGCTCCTAAAGTCACCTGCTACAAACTATTTGCATGGCTCCTGCACACAACAGTGCTCAATAAATACCATTAGTTCCATTCCTTCCTCCTTGCTTGCCTGCTTCATGCCCTTTAGCTCCTCTTTGCCAAGGCACATTTGCACTTCTGTACTTCCGCCATGAAGACTTTACAGATTAAACTCATTTTACAATCACCTGTTTCTTTCTCCTAAATTCCCTTGGCAACTTTGCAAAAGTTTTACCACCCCGTCTGACACAAATCTATAATGAATTATCTTAGAGATCTGCGTTGTTTGGGTTCTGTCTCACCAGTTAGATTAATGTCCTCCAAGATCTGTTGTTCCCCATACAAAAGTTTGCCTTCACATCTAGGTACAGCGTGTAATTATGGAACTAGGAACTGTGCTCTGTGTTTTCACGTATATGATTTCATTTAAGCATTTCAAAATCCTGTCATTTTAGCCTCACTTTACGGATGTTGAAGTTGAAATTCAGAGAAGTTAAGTAACTTTCTCAATGTTCTACAGCAATTAGACAATAGCACTGGAATGAAGATTCAGGTTGTTGTTGCTTTCTGAATGCCTGAACCCCTCCCACTAGTAAGTGCTTGTAGAACTGTACATTGCTTATAGCACTATAACCTTATTTGACTAAAGCCAATTTTCTTACATGTAGAAGGATAAGACCTTTTGCTGAGAAAAAGATCTAGACAAAGCTGCTTCTAAGAAATATATGTATATATGAATTTTAGCTAAACAAAGAATTTGACTTAAGAGAAGACCTGTAGAAAACTGTGAAAACTTGATTTGTTGCCTTGGACCCTGCTTCAGGATCAGAAAAACATGATTCCAAATCCTCAGCCTGACAGTAGCCATATGATTTTGAGAAAAATTATTTACTCTTCTAAACCTCAATTTTTTCCCCATGTAAAATGGAGAGGTGTTGCTGTATTGAATGAAGAAACTATATGAAAAACACTCAAAATGGCAGTTTGGAAATAGTAGTTACTAAATAAGTGATATTAATTATTATGATTAGTATCATCATCATCATCATCATTATTATTATTACTGGAAAGCTTGCAAAGATGAACTCACAGCCATTTTACCACAAGAACGCAGCCTGACAAATGGTCTAAGACAGATTGCTATTTTTAATAGGGTGCTTCATTTACAGGGGATGAATTTTAAAAATTAAAAAGTTAACCAGGAGCTATTACAAACTCAAATAAATATCTCTTTACATAGATATTTCAGGCAAAACTATTTAGTTCAAGGAGATATAATCATGTGGAATAATTTGTCAATTAAGGCTGTCAGAGCAAATATTGTTGTCTGTGTAAATGAGATTTTGCAGCCAGCAAGACATTTTAATGATGTGTGAGCCAAGAGCAAAGGCTGCTGAGACAAAGCTGAGGTGGAAATGAGTCCTAAGGACAAGCATGTTAAGGAGAGTGGCCTTTTCCTGTCCAGCAATTCCTTATGTCATTATGATTCATCACTGGTGGTTTATAAAGGCAGTTAAATGGCCTCCTTTGGCTGTCAAATAGGAAAATAATTCATCAGTTTGAGTCCATAAATCATCTCCTGGTACCGGGAGTACTTTGTTATTGTTAGGAGTCTCTCTGTGATTTGGCACTTTTCTCCAGTGGGAATCCTGAGGAGCAACTGGGAAGCACTGGATGCAGAACTCTATGTGATGAGCTGCATAGGCTTAGGTCTGCAGGCAGGGAAAGTTGAGTCCTCTCTGGGGCACGTGGCCTTGATGCTCGCTGACTGGTTAGGAAAAACACCCACTTGTGTGTCTGGCATATACTAGTCACAGTGTGTTTGTTGAAAGAGTGAATTTAAATGCTTTCTGTGTTTGAAATCCTTTGCATTAGAGCTTCCCTATAATGTCTGACCACTCTCTCCAACTGTGTTCTGGGAAAATGAGATGGAAAGGTGGTAATAATAATGTTCAGGAGATATTGGGTCAATGCCCTGTGTTGTTTGCTCTATTTTGATGGTCAGGGACTGATAGCTTCACTATAAACTCTGGCATAAAAGTGGCATGAAAAATAATTGGTCTTTAAGTTTTTTCTGATAAGAGGCATTTTAAATCAGAATTTAATTACCTAATCTCCCTTGCTCCTAAAATCAAACATGTTAGTATATCTTTATATTTTGTGCCAGTAAAATTATCTTCATGATGATATTTAATTTACCTTCTGACTAGCATATGAAATGAAAGGTGAAAAGGACAATTTTAGACAAGTGAACAAGTATCTATTATCTAATTCAGTGGTTATCAATCCTGTATCCACAATGAATATATTTGATATTCTCTTAACATTCATCAAATACTCATTGTGCTGGCTGAATAGAGGTGAACTGAAAAACACATGGTGTCTGCCCTAATTGAGCTTGTGTGTATGGAGAGAGGGAATAGATGGTTAAACAAACATATGGATAAGTGTAAAATTAATAATTGCAATAAGTAATAAAAAGGAAAATAACAGAGACTAACTGAGAAGTGGGTGGGCCGTTACTTTGTATTGGATCACTGGAGAAGGTCTATTTGAAGCAAAATAACGTTTAGACTGGACCCTGAAGGTTAAGAAAAAGCCATCTAGGTGAAGAGTGGGCGAGGCATCTTTCAGAGGGAACAGCATGTGTTGGCTTTAAAGTGCCCCAAATCCTTGCATGCTTAGGGAACAGACAGAGAGCAGTGTGGCTGGATCATAAGGAGTAGTGTGGAGAGTGGGACAAGATGAACTTGGAAATGTAGGCAAGGGCCTGATAACACAGCGCCTTATAAGGTTTTGGCCTTTATCCGAAGAGTGGGAGGAAGCCATTGGATGATTTTGAGTAGAAAAATCTCACTTTATTTTTGACTTATGTAAAACGAAATCAAAATCTCCCTCTGGATGCACAATGGAGAATAGATAGAGGGAAGCAGGGAGACAAGTTAAGAGGCTATTATAGCATTGCAAAGAAAGATGACGGTCTTGGACCAGAGTGGTGGTAATAGAGGTAGAAAAATGTGGACAAATTCAAGAGATATTGTCGAGATAGAAATGACTGAACTTTCTCATGACGAGTCCTAGGTTTTTGATTTTAGTAATAGAGTAGACAGTGGTGCTATTTACTGAAATGGAGAAGACTGAGGGAAGCACGATTGTGTGGTGAGATGCAAGAGTTCTGTTTTAGCCATGTTTTATTTGAGACACCCATTAGACATCATGGAGGAAATGTGGAATAGGCAGCTGGATATATGAGTCTGGCATTCAGGGAGAAGTCTGGGATAGAGATATAAATTTTGGAGCTGCCTGTATGGTATATAAGGTAAGATACAATGAAGTACTAAATTGTGTGGGGCAACTGATGATTACTATAGGAGATCAATGCAAACTGCAGCTCCTAGGTCCTGTGTTACATATTTTCTCCAGAATCATGGCAGTGTAAGAAAGCTACTTGTCATGATTTTTCCAAACCTCATCAAATTGTTAAATATCAAACGTGATGTTTGTACCTGTATTTTGCTGATACGTGGTGATGACATCCTGCGTTTAGCCGACATTTGAATCTCTCAGAGCTGGAGGAATATAACTAGTGCCATAATAAATACAGTCACTATTTATTATATATGCCAGACACCACGTTAATCACTTTACATATATTTATTTTGAATCATTACGATAGCTCTGAAAAGTACCGGTCCCAATTCGAAAATAAAGAAACTCAGAGTCAGGAAGTTACAGGACTTGCCCAAGGCCGCGCAGCAAGTATGCAGTTGTTTATTCCCCATTCCAATGCCACACTTGAGGAAAAGTGATTCTGAGTTTCCTCTCAGGGTCTTCCAATTTCCTAAGTCTTTTACACCATAAGGAAAAGGAAAGAAAAGATTGAAATGTGCAAACTTCCTGCTAGATTTCCTCAGTTTTCAATAAAAGCCTGCGAAGTTGGATTGTTGCGCAGGGCCTGTCCCTAGACTTCTGGTGCACTTGCACAGCCTGCTGCTGGAATACCCATTGCTTCCTGGTCATTCTTTTTATTTTTCCCCCAGGGTTACTGAGATAAAATTGACATATAAGCCTGCTGGTCATTCTGAAGGTGACTGCATGCCTATACTAGCAGCTGCCTTCATATCCTCTGGATACTTTGTTCTGAATTCTTAGTTTGACGTCTATTCCCAACAAGAGGGCATCTCCCTAAGTGTGGTATGATGAAAGGAGCATAGAGCCTGGTAGATAGTTTGTTCAAAATAAATGATAGCTACTATTATTATAGTTTTTATCATCTCACTGAGTGATAACTTCACAAAAGCCCTATGTAAGTAGGTGTTATAATTTTACTGGTGAGGAAATCAAGACTCAGCAAGATTAAGTAACTTGCCCAAAGTCACACAGCTGATAAGGGACTGAGTTGGAATTTGAAGGCCAATCTCTCTGATTTCTGAGTTTATAATTCGCGCATTCTCAAGTTTAATGACCAAGTGGAGCCAGGGGACTGCATTAGCAAACACTGGGAGGTAAGATTAGAGAGGTAAAGTAGACTTGATTACTGGAGGGCCTTGAATGTCAGGGAGAATAACTTATATTCTTGGAATATTTGGGAATATGCAGAACAGAAAAGTTAGGATCTTTCCTCACTGATAAATAAGGTCCAGCTTTTGGACATTAGGTACCTGTTTCCCAAGTGAAACCCTTCACAACTGTGCATTAACCCTGCTGCGTACCCTGTACCTGTTGTGGCCCAGGAGCCTTGCCTTCCCTTGTGCTATGAGGTTTGCACACCTTTCCTTCTTGTAGTTCCTCATTTTAACTCAATTCAAGGAAGATTTTTCTGGATCTCTTTTCTCTGCAAAGGCACTATACTAGTTGCTGCTGCATTGGTTGTTGGGAGCACGCAGGTACACCTCATCTCACCAACTGGCCCATGTAAGTCTGGTTGGTGGGGAAGACTAGGAAGAAAAATACTGGAAAGATAGCCAATATCATTTTCTCGGAGCTTCTGCATGAGAGAGCGTATACGTTTCCTGTCCTGTCAACCAAATATCATCCAATTCTCGGAGGCTTGTTTTCTAAGTAATTAATTAATTTCTACTCGCTTGGAATTCTAGCTACAGAGACTTGTAATTTGCCCAGTAGTATTTGCAAACTAGAAATAACTTCAAGAGTGAGTAAGAGCTAGAAGGGTCTTTGAAGAGCGTAGAATCAGATCCTCTCATTCTGTAGACAAGGTAGCAGAACCCAGAGGGGTTAATTTATGTGCCCTAAAGACACAGTTTGGGAGTAGATAAGCTGAGACTTTTCCCAATATAATGCTACTTTCTGCCATTCCATAGTGCTTTTCTAACATAGTCCTAAGTCTTGCCTCGAAGGCTGTTCAAATGCCAAAGTTAATCGATGTTGTCATTATAATTGAAATATTTAAGTCAAATTAATGCAAAGCCTTCAGAGAGTTCTGCTGATCTGGTTTATAAAAGTCATTCAAGCAAAACTGTGGAAGTATGGGACTTTTGACATTTTGCAGAAGCCATTAGCTTATATTCTTCAATAACTCTCAGAATTTGTGATAAAAGAGGGCAATTTTCAAACTAACCTTGGAAGACTACATATTTATCCCCTTTTGGTTGTTTCATAAGTCAATTTTCTAATCCAAAGATTTTTTGATCCTCAATACATATATCCTTCCTTAGTTATTATATGCACTACAAAATCGCCTCATGAACTACTTCATGGACATCGAAGTCTATCAGCAGGGAGACATCAGGACTGACAAAATCACTCCAGCAGCCTCCCTTGCTCTAGAGGATGTATGGTGGAGTGGAAAGGACACAGGATTTAAAGTTAGAAAGATTTGGTTTCAAATTCTTTCTTTACCACTGACTTGCTGAGTGACCCTGGGCAAGTTATTGAACTCCTCTGAACCTTCATTTCTACACTGTTTGTATATCTTTACCTTGTCGATTTGTTGGGAGAATTTGAGATAACAGTAAATGATAGCTATTTCTATCATTGCTGTTGTCATTATGATCACTGTTGATTGCTCCTATGACTGCTACTAATAGAACTAGTAATAATAGTACTGCTACTACTGTTACTATCACTGATCTTTAGTAGGCTGCAAAGGAGGAAAATGCCCCATGTATGTTCTAGCAGCTGGAATTGGCTCAAGGACAGCAAAGACTTCACACAGGGTAAGACAAACAGTGATAGAACAAAACAGCGTCCAACAACACAAGCCAGAAAGTTCAAACAACCTGCTCAATAAAAACAGTACCTTAGTTGAGTTATAGAAAATGTAGCTTTATAAGTGAAACTGTTGGAAAAATAACCCTTTCATCAAACTAGTCTGTAAGTTCCATTAGAACAGAAATTATATCTATTTTAACATTTTGCATTCTTATCACTTTAGTGGAGTGCTTGACACAGAGTAGGAGATTAAAGAAAAATTTATTAAATGAGTGATAGAAATTCCTAAAGATAAAAATATGTATTATTTAATTGCTATTGTTTTGGTATAGCTATATTCATTTATTTATTTAAAAATATATTTTGGCTCTCACTGTATAATAGGTGCTGTGCAAAGCCCTGGGAATGCAGTGGTGAGCAAAATCCCACACAATGATTACCTTTAAGTGCTTAAACTCTAGTTGGAGAAATGGACCTTAAACAATCCCCCAAATAACTACGAAGTTTTAATTGTGAAAGTGCTATGAAGGAAAGAGGTACATGGGCTAAAAGAACATGTGTTAGAGGGATTTGACCTAATCAGAGAGGTCAGAGAAGGCTTCTTAGAGGAAATAAAGCTTAAGCAGAGATACAAAGGGTAAGTGGGCATTAACTATGAAAGGAGAGGAAGGAAGGACTTTCCTGGCAAAAGCATCAGCATGTGCAAGCGTGCCCTGTAGAGAGATCAGAGTAAAAACAAGCAGCTAAAATAAGGCCAACTGCAGCTGGCTGGAGTGAAGTGAGGGAGGAAGAGACTAGAACATGCTGAGGCTGGAGAGGGGTTAGAACAAGACAGTGCAGGGCCTTTATGCCACACTAAATATTTCCTCTTTATCCTAAGAGCAACAGGAAGCCATTAAAGTGATTTCAAGTAAGGGTGTGGGGGTAACATCATCAGATGGTTTCAGTATGGAAAATTGGTTGGAGGGGAGCCAGAATATTTGTGATTGCAGTAGTCCAGGTTATAGGTGATGGTACCTTGGACTGAGGTGGAGTTGTGGCTATGGAGAAAAGTAGATAGACTTGAGGGACTAGTCAGAAGGTAAAATCAACAGGATTTGGTGATAGATCAGATATGGAATATTAGATAAATAGATGTATGTCTTTTAAGTGATGCTTAGGTTTTATGCTTATTCAGCTGGATGGATTCTGGTGCCTTTTGGTGAAAGGTTCATTCAATCACAAATCTTTCTATAGGCTACATGTACCAGGTACCATGATAGGTGTTGGAGATTCAGAGATGAATAAATTATAATCCTTATCCTCAAGAAGCTCACAATCTCGTGGGGGAGGGGATACAGACTATCAACAGGTAGATACAGTGAGTGCAACGGTAGGCTAAATATCTTGACAGAAGTCTGCCAAGGGTGCTATGGATCCCACCAGAGGGGAATAGCATAAAGACTGGACACAGTTGGGGAACTGTTGGTCAGCGAGAGGCCAAGGAAGAGAGGGGTCATTGGAGAGTTGGGTTATTTTGGATTTAATACACACCTATTAGCCAGACCGTTCACTAGACATTAAGCTTTGAAAAGGAAAAGACAACCTTTCATTTCCCCTTCGTCATCTCCATCCTCTGCTTAATACAATAAGCAATTTGGCTGTATATTCCATGCCTATGAGTCAATAGGCAATTTCTAGTGTCACTGATTCCTCCGTCTCTGTCAGACCATTCAGTGTTCCTCTCCCATTACAAGATACAATAGGCTTCTGAAAAGTAGTGTGTAAATCAAATTGGGGTAAATTAAATCTTGCTTTAAGTAAAGTGAGTAGTTCACTATTTACTTCTGTTAATTAAAACATCATTTTCTAATCTTTTTTCCATATACTCCCATTTAATTCCTCAACTTTGCTTAAGGTAGCACCTATTTTTTATGTACTTAAGTGTTATTTTAAAAAACTTCTAAATAAATTTTTCTTACACATATTTATTTTTAAATAAACTTTATTGAGATATAATTTACATTCAATAAAATGAACCCATTAATGAGTTTTGACAAATACATGTAGCCATGTGACCCTAAAAAGCTGCAGTTAATCACCTTCACCCCTGGTCCTAGGCAATCATCTGTCTACTTTTTGTCACTAGATTAGTGTTGGCAGGCTTCATATTTAATGCCCTCTGGTGAATACTGTTGTCAGCATATACTGGGGGAAAGCCACTCCCTCTTTCTTTTTTCTTTATATTAGAATTCTACATAGACTAGGGAAAAATGCTGATCATAGCATGCTTGTTTTAATATGCTTCCTGGGGTCATGGTGATGGGAGTATTTTCAAAGAGGGAATTCTGAGAAAAATAATTTCTGGGGGCTACAAAATAATGGGCCTTTATTCACAGGCAGTAAGTTAGTCATTCCCTTACAAACTAAGTTACCATTATGTATTGCTACTCTCTTTTTCTTTTTGTTAAAACTGTCATGTTTAGCCTTCAAAGGTCAAGGGTAGTTTGTCAGAGTGGGCACAGGACTTGCCATACAGACCAGTGTTTAAATCCTTGTCCTACCGTTTTGCTAGCTATATAAACCTGAACAAGGCACTTATCCTTTCTGAGCCTCAGTTTCCCCATCTGTACAGTGGGAATAATAATATGTTACTTACAGGATTATTGTGAGAATTAAAAGAGTTATTGCACATAAATTCTGCCTAGCCATTAACAAATGCAGGCTCCTCTAATCCCAAATTATAGACCATAAAGAAATATTTACTGAATACGTACTGTACCCGATAGTGTGCTAAGAAGGCCTGAGAGGATTCAGAAGAATAAGTTATAAGTTCATTAAAATGGTGAAACTGGAGAAGACCTTAGTCTAAACCTCTCATTTTACTGAAGTTCACAAGAATCTAAAGGAGTAAATGACTGTGCTTGTGGTCAACAGCCAGTGTATTCATTCATTCATTCAATCAGCAAGTATTTATTGAGCATCTACTTTACTCTGGGTATTGATCTAAGGAATGAAGATTTATCAGTGGCTAAAAAAACCAACTCCCTTCATTGAGTGTACATTCTAATGGGGGAAGATAGGAAGATAGGCAATAAACTAATGAGCATTGTGTATGCATGTGTATGTGTGTGTGTGTGTGTGTGTGAGAGAGAGAGAGGTGCAATGGAGAAAAATAAAGCAAGATGGTAGGGAATTTTGACTGTATAATACAGAATGGTCAGGGAAAGCCTTATTTATAAGGTGGTATTTGAACAGAGACCTGGCAGAAATGCAGGAGTTAGCCATGCTGATATCTCAGGGACGATTGTTCTAGGCAGAGGGTTAATAAGTGCAAAGATCCTCTGTGGGAGCCCTCAGACTTCAAGGAATAGCAAGGAAGCCAAAGTGGCTGGAGCGGAGTGAGCAGTGGAGAGAGAATTAGAAGATGAGGTTAGAGAGGTGGTGGTGGTATGTTCAGATCATGCAGGGCCATGTAGGCCCTTGTAAGGATTTTGGATTTTCTTCATAGGTGAAAAGCCATTGGAGGGTTTTGACCAGAGGCTTGACATGGTCTGGCATATTTTATATGGAACATTCTGGTCCCTGGGTGGAACGTAGACTGAAGGGGCAAGGACTGGGGCAGGGAGACCAGTTAAGAGGCTATTGCTATAGTCCTGAGGGAAGATGATAGTGGCTTGAACTAGGGTATTAGCTGCCAAGGGAATTAAAAGTGATAGAATTATGGTTATATTTTGAAGGTAGAGCCAACATATTTTTGGATACATTGAGTGTGAGAGAAAGCCACAAGTCACACATGATTCCAGACTTCTTGGCCTGTGTAACTAAAAGGGTGGAGTTGCTGATTGTTGAGATGAGGAAGATCAGGAATCAGGAGTTTGGTTTCGTATATGTTATATTTGAGACATCTCTAAGACGTCTAAGTGGAGATGTTGAATGGGCAGTTGAGTATGTGAGTTAAAGGAGAAGTCCACCATGGAGAAATAAATTTGGGAGTGAATAGCATATAAATGGTAGGCAAATTCATGAGATCGCTGAGCAATGTAGATAGATAACAGAAGAGGTGCAGCTTCTGAACTGTGAATACATGTCAGCATTAGAGGCTGGGGAGATAAGAGGGAAACTGCAAAGGAGACTGAGGAGGAGCATCTAATGAAGTACGAGGAAAACCAAGAGGGAGTAAGTGAAGACAGTGAATCAAGAAGAGGAGAGAGAAGGACTGTGTTGAATGCTGTTGACCGGTCATGTAAGATACGAATCAGAATTGGCCTTTTGATTTAGAAACATGACAGTTGCTAGTTGACAAAATCTTAATCCTCATATCTGTGTTCCTTTCACTATACCATACTGCCTTTCCAGGCTCTTGTTCTTGAGAGTGTTTCTTTATTTCTTTATGTAGCATTTACTTAAGAACCTGTTGTGTTCCAGGCATTGTCCTAGGTGCTAAAACCCAAAGATAAATAAGCTTTGGTGTCTGCCTTTAAGGAATCCATGGTATAGTAGAGAAATGAGACACATTAACAATGATAATATGACACTTTTAGTGCTGCATTAGAAACATGTACAAAATATTATGGGAACCCAGAATTCATCTTAGGAGGAGGTAGGTAGGGTGTGGTGGAAGGCTTTGCTAAGGGGGTGACTTTTGATAAAGAGAATTTAGTGATGAGTAAAGGTCCAGTAAACAAAAGCGAAATTTATCCAGAAATACTTCACAGAGCTGGAACATGTGAGCATTGCTTTGAAAGATGGATTGTAATTTATCAAGTGGACAAGGTGGAGAAGGACTGGAGAGAGAAGCAAAGGCCAGATGATTCAGAGTCCTGAGTGCCATACTAAGGAGCTGAGATTTTATCTTCTTGGTTATGATGACTTGTTGCCATTGAAGACTTTTAAGTGGGAGAAGATTTCTATATTAAAGGAGTTGGTAGTGACAAATTGGGAAGGGGGAAGAGAAAAGGAGTCAAGTGAATAACTTCCTTATTTTCTGCATGTGTGATTGAGTTGATAGTTATGCCAAAGTCTCCTAGATCATTGAAGTTCCAGTATTATGTCAGAAGGAGTACAAATCTCCTGCTCAAATTTGATTAGAGTTGAGTATCATTACACCAGAGAAGTGAATACTGAGTAGCCGGATGCCTCGCTAACACTTAGTGGAGTTAGATTTTCCTTTAAGTGAACTATCCAAGTTCATTGAACTTTACTTTTCTAATAGGAACATTTCTCTTTTGCTAAGACAAAAGCAAGTCAAGTGCTAGGACACATGGCTCTGAAGGACCATCAAATGAGATTCACAGCTGGGCCCTTAGCCCCTCATAAAGACCATTTCTGCCTATTTAAAGCCTCCTCTAGGCTTCAGAAAAATCAAAACCATTTTGAAATGTAATGAATTATTACATTTTGTGCTGAATTGCTACTTGTCAAAGCCTCTTACATGGAACAGGATGTTTGAGGACTGAGATCACCAGGCCCTTTTTACAGCATTCTGTGCTTTAAAAAAACAAAAATGAGAATCGTACATAACAGATACATTAGAGGTATATATTTTCAATGACAAAAGGGCTACCTGTTGTCTTTAAATATTTGTTTACTTTTCATTAACTATTTGACAGTAAGTCAGGGGACACAAGAGTGAAACTTCAGCTTGAAGGCCTCTGTCCAACTGAATCATAATGCTTTTCAAGGTGTCATGGTGGATTTGTGGCATTTATGACTGATCACAGACTCATCAGGAATATAAGCCACAGTTCTCAAATATAGGCCTTCTGTTCTGTTAAGAATTATTGTTTAAGTCACTTAGCTTTATTAAGGAAGCAATAAGAATACCTCTGTCAGTTTTTATTTATTTTTGAATATGCAATACTTACACACAGTAAAAAAAATCCAAACTACAAATATTTGTATACTGAAAAATCTCCCTTCTATCTCGAACCCCTTACCTGGATGTAATCATTTTTCCAGCTTTTTTGGATATCTTAAATATTCTATTGCTGGTAACAGTGGTTCTCAAAGTGTGACCCAAGGATTCTTAGGGACCCCAAGACTCTTTCATGTATTCCACATGAATTCAAAACTATTTTCCTAATAATGCTGACAAAATCAACAGTGATATTAACAAATATCTAGCAATTCCAATTTCAGGAATTTTATACATATGTATAATGACACCAACAGCATCTGAGAATACCTGCCTCCCCAAGTCCTTATCAACACAGTTTTTCCTCAAACGTTTTGCTCTTTGCCAAGCAGATAGGAAGAATATTGTATTTCATTGTAGGTTTATTTGACTTATCTTATTATGATTGATGTTAAACATGCTTTCATATATTTCAAAACAATTACACTTTACTTTTCTGTGAACCATCTTTTCACTTCCTTAAAGAGAACCTTGGCACCTTGGTACAGGTAATCTTTACATTTCTAATTATAATTCTTAGATAAAGTAATGTAAATCTTCAATTTGCCCTTTAGGAGTGAGCTCAGTACCTCACACTCTAAGGACCCTTTCAGCTCTGACATTCAGCCTCAAAACAGTAACAGATATAATTAAGCTATGTAAGAAGTTAGCTTACCGTGCATTATAGTTATTGAACTGTGTGTAACATGACATAACTAAAGTGAGAGAGTTGAGCAAAAGCAATTTGCAACAGTAGATCATAATGTAATAGAAAACATTTTTTTTCTACATGTAAGCAATGTGCTGTTTCCTTTATGATGTGCTGTCCTTTGTGGAAAACAATGGGGTACATTATTCCTGAATCTGTCACCATTTCCCGCAGTTGAGTGGACAAGTGACTCAAGATCCTGCAGTTTCCGTTTACCAGAGCTCTGCTTTCTTGGAGCTAAGGCAAGGGGAAATTTCTGTAGACTTTTATCAAAAACGTTGAGCTTAATAATAGCTTGATAATAACTGGAGTAACTTCAGAAATGGGCCTATTCCATGAATGAATAGGACTGCATTAGAGTTACTGTCTTTTTTAATATGATGAGGGCTTTTCACTCAACACAGATGTGAAGATTTTTTAGCAAAGATCACAGCCACGTAATTGACATGTCTGTTTTGAGTCCCCTGGTGCAATTTAGTCTGCAGAGGAGAACGCAACAAAGGAAACTGCAAGAGTAGAGGAAGAGTCACAGAAACATGAAAGGTAATCAAGGAAATGCACTGCTTTTTCAGTGTCTGTCTGCTGGACTTATTTCTCAGAACATCTTTGGGAACCTCCATTTGCTAATTTCCAACAAAAGTAAGCCAATTGAAAAAGTAGATGGTTTTCCTTTATTTCTTGCTTTGCTGTATAGTTGGCTATAATGACTAGAAAAAATTAATTTACTTAGGTGCAATAATAGTGGAGAAGTGTGAATTGATTGATCAGTAAATAACCAGATTTCAGTAAGTGCCTACTAGGTACTCAACCCTGTCTTAGATGCTGTATAAGACATGAAACCTCTTTTCAGTGAAAGAACATGCAGGGGAAAATAGTTTTCGAGCTCAAAGTAACCTTATGAGGTAGGTACTATTATTCATACTTAATTGATATGTGGTTTAAGGCTTAGAGAAGTAATTTGCCAAAGGAGGCATGACTGTTAAATAACAGATTCAGGATTTTAACTTAGATCTGTCTGGCTCCAAAGTTTGTGCTCTTTCCACTAATCATGTTATCTCAGGTTATGGAGATGAATATAATACAGTTGAAATAGAGAGCACACTATGGTAAAGTCAAACACCCTGTGGTGTGTTTGTGTGTGTGTGTGTGTGTGTTGAAATGATTCAGTGTGAGACAGAGTAATTAGCATAAGACACCTTATGAAGTAGACGGGCTAGAGTAGGCAGTTTTGTGATTGGTGGAGAAGTAAAGAGAGAGTTTTCAAGGCAGAGGCAACAATATGAGCATGCTATAGGGCATGGTTTAGAGGAAGGAACAACCGGTGTGTATTTGTGGGATTAATCAGTCTAACTAGAACATGAGGAACAGGAACATTTGTAGAAAATGAAGTTGGATAGGAAGAGTAGAGATAGACTATGAAGG
Source organism: Equus asinus (assembly GCF_041296235.1). Lineage (NCBI taxonomy): Eukaryota > Metazoa > Chordata > Mammalia > Perissodactyla > Equidae > Equus > Equus asinus. The sequence continues at coordinate 98,775,539 of NC_091820.1, forward strand.
ACCTTGAAAGCTAAAGCATATAGTTTAGGTTTTTTGGACTAGGCAGTAGAGAACCATGGGAAGTCAAAGCAGATCATCTGGCAGTGGTTTATTTGGTGGCAGAGTAACTAGACCTGAAGTTATTGAAGTAGTCTGATGTAGAGGTGGGTGAGTATCTTTTTAAATAAAGGCATTTGAAAGAGAGAGGTTTCTAAAGCTATCATTTCTCCAGGCTTTGAATTATTTGCTTTAGGTCAAATTGATTAACTCTTGGTAGATGCTTAAACAGGTATAAAGTGAATCCTGAGACCTGGAAGTATGTGTGGGTTAGTGACATCCAAATTACTAGGATTAAATCTAGGGCAGTGTTTTTCAAACTATGGGCTATGACTCATTAGTAAGTTATAAATCAATGTCAAAAGTTGTGACTGGTATTTTTTAACTGAAATAGAAAATAGAATAGGATAGCACTGTGGATGATAAGAGGAAGTATGTGAAATTGCATTTCAATTGTGTGTGTATGTGTGTGCACGCATGTGCATTGAGTCAGGATATAAAATATATTTATTATTAGGGCTTGTGGTAAAAAAAATAAAGTTTGAAAGTCTCTGATCTAGAGCATAGCACTGAATTAGATAATCTTTTTCCTTCCCATGTAAGTTGTCAAAGTCTGCATGGTTGATTTGAACATTAACAGAAAGGCCCCATCCCTACTCTCCTGTTCAGGACCTCTTTACCTCTTGCCTGGGCCATTTCTAACCACCCAAACTGACCTATTTGCCTTCAGTCTATAAAGCATATAGTTTATATGCTTTATATATATATATGTTTATGTTATATTTATATAGTTTATATAGTTTATGCCTAAACTATATGCTTTAGCTTTCAAGGGCCTTCATAATTTATCTCCACCCTTCCTATCCAGCTTCATTCTCTACAACTCTTCATATTCAAGTTAGATTGATTAATCCCACGAACACATGCTACTTGTTCCTTCCTCTATGGTACGCTCTTATGGTTGCCTCTGCCTTGAATACCCTCCTCTTATTACTCTACCAATCACAAAACTGCTCTACCAATCTGTCATATACCCAGCTTCCAGATAAATCTTTCTAAAGCACTACTCACATCATGTCATTCCCCTTTTTCAAAAGAAAAATGATCCTCCATTCATTTATTTAATGTTCATACAGCAAATGATGGCTGGACACATAGGAAATAAAGCCCAAACTCTTGGTTTAGTCAGATATGCAAAGCTTTTTATATTCTTGCCCCAAACTACCTTTCCAACTTTAGTGACATCTATAGTACCACAGAGACCCCATGGATCAGCTTAACTGTCCTACTTGTTCTTTCTAGAATGCGTACATGTGTTTTCATTCCCTCATGCCTTTGTTCATGCCATTCCCCGTTTACTTGCATTTCTCATCTTTAAAGGCCCATGTCAAGTGTTACCTCTTCTATCAAGCCTTTTACAATCCTGAATCAGCAGTACATAATTGCTTCCTCCTCTGGACCCACATAATACTTTTTGCCACCCACTTGAGACTCATCACATTCTGTCTTGCATTATATTAATTAGGTTTATTCTCCTTTCTAGATTAAAAAATCTTAAAAGTAAGAGTCACTTCTCGTTCACCTCTGCAATGGAAACAGTGCCTTGTACATGATCAATGGTCAGTCAACAGCTGCTGGATAAATAAAAATACTGAATTCACGCCACAGTTCAGTATCTTTCTTTCATTTAAGCAGAATGACATTATATAGTTCAGCAAAGTATTTCTCCAATATTTCTCTCAGTGTCACTAGCAGCACGAGACAAACTGGACCAGAAGAGCGAGCACGGGATAGAAATCAGAAGACCTCAACACTAATCTTGGCTCTGTCACCAGAAAATTCTGTCACCTTTAATATGCCATTTGATCTCTCTGGTTCTTTTGGCTTAACACACTGCTCCTATAAAAATATGAAACAGGTCTAGTTAACTTAAGGTCTTCTCTAACTCTAAAAACATTTAATCCTAGATCATTGTGCGAATTTCGTTCACTCAGCAAATATTTATTGGGTCCTCACTGAGTGTACAGCATTAAAGAAAACTAACTATATGTTTTCATGGACCTAAAATTATGGTGTAAAGACAAACAGTAGACAAATATAATGTATTATAGTAAGGTAGGGATAAGTGCTAAAATAAAAATAAAACAGGATAAAGGGAAAGAAAGCCACAGGAAAGGCTTCTTTGAGGAGGTAACATTTGAGCAGAGGTCTGTATGAAAATGAGCGATTTGTGGCGAAGAGCATGCCAGACAGAGGGAACTGATGCACAAAAGTCCTGAGGTCAGAATGTGCTTTGCACTTTGGAGGAACAAAATGAAAGCCAGTAGGGCTGGTTCATACGTAGAGAGCAAGAGGTTGAGTCGTAGATGAGGTCAGAGAGCACTGTAGACTAAGGTTTGCCTCCCCCCTTAAAATGCATATGTTGAAACCTAATGCTCAGTATGATGGTATTTGGAGGTGGGGCCTTTGCGAGATGATTAGCTCATGAGTATGGTGCCCTCATGAATGGGATTAGTGCCTTTATATGAAGAGGCCAGAGAACTCCCTAGCCCCTTCTGCCATGTGAGGACACAGAGAAAAGAAGGCTCTCTGTGAACCAGGATGTGGGCCCTCACTAGACACTGAATCTGCTGGTGTCATGATCTTGGACTTCCAGCCTTCAGAACTGTTAGAAATAAATTTCTGTTACATATAAGCCACCAAGTCTATGGTATACATACATTTTTTTTAGGAAGAGTGGCCCTGAGCTTACATCCATGTCAATCCTCCTCTTTTTGCTGAGGAAGACTGGCCCTGAGCTAACATTTGTGACCGTCTTCCTCCACTTTGTATTTGGGACGCCTGCCACAGCATAGCTTGGCAAGCAGTGCGTAGGTCTGCATACGGGATCCGAACTTGCGAACCCTGAGCCGCTGAAGCAGAACATGCGAACTTCACTGCTGCACCACTGGGCCAGCCCCCATGGTATGTTTTTATTGTAGCCAGAATGGACTGAGACAAAGAGGTAGTCAGGGAGTAGATCATATGGAGCCTGTTCAGTAGGGTAAGGGGTTAGAATGTTATTCTAAGCATAATGGGAAACCATTGGAAGATTTTAAGCAGCATAGTGACATGATCTGCCCTTCATTTTAAAATGATCTGGGTGATTTTAAAGAATGAATGGCAAGAGTGGAGGCAAGGAGACTGATTAGGAAGCTATTATAATAGTCCCTTCAAGAAATGATGATTGATTAGACTAGAATGGTGACAGTGAACATGGAGAGAAGCAGATAGACTTGGGATATAATTTGGGGGCATATTGGGCAGGATTTGGTAATGGCTTGGATATGGAGGGTGAAGGAAAAGAGGGATGACTCAGATTTCTCACTTCACTGGGTGAGATGATGACACCATTTACTGAAATGGGGAAAACTGGGGAAGAGTAGGTTTGAGGGTTGAGGCTGGGGGTCGAATCAAGAGTTAAGTTTGTGATACAATAAATTAAAAATATCTTTTAGATATTCAAATGGAGAAGTAAAAGATATAATTGGGTATATGAGTCTGGATTTTGGGGAGAAGTCAGTATTGGAGATGTCATTTCAAGGGCTGTCACTAAATAAATGGCATCTAGGAAATCAGCTAGGGAAGATTAAAAAAAATACAAGCCTGAGCTGGGAAAAAACTTTAACAATTGAAGATTGGGTAGGAGAAGAGTCAGCAAAAGAGACTGCAAAAGACTGGCCAATGAGTGTGAGTGTCACAGGAGCCAAGAGAAGCTACTGTTTTGAGTTGAAGAGAGTGATCAAGTCTGGCAAATGCTGCTGAGAGTTTGAATAATTTGAAGAGTAAGAATAAATCATTACATATGGCAACAGATAGGTCATTGGGCGCCTTAACAAAAATTATTTTTGATGTGTTGTTGGGGACAAAGCCTAACAGGAATGAGTTGAAGAGAGACTGGGAAATGAAGGGAAGACAATGAATGTAAGCAACTCTTTTGAGAAATTTTGCCGTGAAGGAGAAATCAGGGAGTAGCTGAAAGAAGATATGGGGCATTAAACAGGCTTTTTGTTTTTGTTTGTAGGAAGATAAGTTACAATGCAGATAAGATCCTGTCTTACGTGAGAACTGGGCGCAGTCCTACCGTTCTTATGTCCATGTTAGACCTATTTTTTTTTAAATGTACTTTATGCCTCAAGCACCACCAGTGACAGCTTTCACCTTTAAAATATCTCTTTTCCTTTATTTTTCTTTTCCTTTTTCCTCCCTCTCTCTCACCCTTTCCCCACATTAAAAAAAAAAGCCACAATTCTCACTTGAAATCTCTTCAGTGCTCCTTCAAATGCTTTGCATACCCTCCTAAATGGAAATTCCTACCAAATCTCTTTTGAAGTTGTCAGGTTCATGAGAAAACACAAACTGTAAACTACTGTTTCTGGATAATAAGATTGATCTTCTAATATGGCTGATAGTTCACACTGCGGGAGGGAAAGAATTTAATTTATAACGTTTAGAGATAATTTATAAAGGCCTAGGGTACAAAATTAAATGGGAGACCTACAAGGCACATCCACCTAGGGCAGAGCACTGTTCCTTTTCCTTTTTTTCCCCTACCATCATTGTATTTACAAAGACTAATGGGGAAATAATTTTTTAAATCTGGGGTTCTTCTTTTTTTGAATATTTTTCCTTTTCTTGTTGGATCAATTAGATGACATTCCTTATGATTACACAGGTTCTATTCTTAACCCTTTAATTGTAACTACTTGGTGTTGAGTTGAAAAATTTTAAGCATGGAACAAGGTATTTCCATATACCATTTAACAGAATCACAAATGTGTTTCAACAGATACAAAATTTTTTGATATCTCTAATATCTATATCTATATATAGATATCTAATTTATAATGTATACATTATGTTATAGAATTATAATATTATATATATGTTATTTTCTGAACAATTGGAGAATAAGTTGGAGATATCATGCCCCTTTACCCATATACTTCATTGTGTATTTGCTAAGAGCTAAAATATTCTCTTACATACGTCATGGTACAGTCATAAAAATCAGGAGATTTAACACTATGCATTACTTCTGTCTAATCTGCATTCCGCACTCAAATTTGTATAATTGCCTTAATCATGTCTTTTATAGCTAGCATTTTCCCAATACAAGATCAAATTCAGGATCACACATTGCATTTAGTTGTCTTATCTCTTCAGTCATGTTTAATCTGGGACAGTCCTTAAGACTTTGTTTTCCTTTGAAATTTTTGAAAAGTATAGACCGATTATTTTATAGAATACTCCTCAATTTGAGATTTCCTGGTGTTTCCCTCCTAATTCGTTTTAGGTTGTGCATTTTTGGTAGGAATACTACAACATAGAGGTCGTGTCCTTTTCTGTGCATGTTATTAGGAGACATGATATGGGTTTGTCTCAAAATTGGTGAGCTTAAGTTTGATGACTTGGTTAAGGTCGCGTCCTTCAGGTTTCTCCACTATGGAGTTAGTTTTTTTCCCTTTGTAAGTAATTAGCAATTTGTGGGGAGACATTTTGAGGCCATGTAAGTATTCTTCGCCTTATCAAACTTTTACCCGCTAGTTTAGCATCTACTGATAATTTTCTAATTTCGGCATTTATTTTGTATTTATTGGTTGTCATTTCACTATAATGAGGGCAATTTCCCTGCTTTCCTACTTATTTCATTACTTAAATCAATGTGGACTCATGGATTCTTATTTATTGAGTGGGTTACAATCCTTTATACTTACTTTTTTGATGTGCAAATTGCCTCAGAACTGGTCAGTAGGACCCCTCAAGCTGGCCCCTGTGCCCTTTTAACACGTCTGTCTCCATTTGTTGAGCATTTCCAAACTTTATGGTGCAAGAAGCTGTTACAGGCTCAAATTATTCTTTCCCTGTTCCAGACCTAACACCAGCCATTTCTTCATGGGATTCTCGTTCCTTTTAGTGAGGAATAATACTTAAAAACCAACGTCTGGGCACTCGATGTGCACATTCCAACAAGCTGCATCATTGTTTCTAGTCCTTCTCAGCAGAGTGAGAAAAAACATATCTATTAAAAACTATGAGTTTGTACTGATACCTCCAATTCCATTCAAATACCACAGAAAACATTCTAGTCTTCCCCATTTCCATATTTGTATCTTACTTTACTAAGAGAAATGTCCCTCCCATTATCTTCAATAGATAATAGATTTACTCATTTGCTCAAGCCTAGAGTATACAGAATTTAGAATTGCTAACCCATTCCACTATGATAAGGAAGCCCCCCCCCCAAAGGATTCAATGTTTGTTTGCAGTTCTTTTTATTTTCATTGATAGAAAGTTTACATGCCTTAAGAAGCTTAAATCCTAAGTGTACAATTCAATGAATTTTGGCAAATGGATACAGCCATGTAATCCACACCCCTATCAAGATTTAGAACATTTCAATCATCCCAGAAAGTTCTCGTGTCCCTTCCAAGTCAATCTCTCTCTCCATTTCTAGAAGAACCCAATGTTTTGAGTTTTTCACCACAGATTATTTTTGCTTGTTCTAGAACTTCATATAAATGGAAGCATACGCTATATAATTTTTTTGTATCTGGGAGATTTGTCCATGCTGTCGTATGTATCAGCAGTTCGTTCTTACTACTGTGTATCCATTCTTCTGTTGATGATTATTTGGGTTGTTTCTATTTTTGAGCAATATGAATAAAGCTGCTATGAACGTTCTTGTACAGATCTTCTTACGTACACATATTTTCATTCTTCTTGAGTAAATCCCTAGTAGTGGAATTGCTGGTTCAAAGAGTAGATGCATGTTTAACTCTAAAAGAAACTGTCAAATATTTTGCCAAAGTGATTGTATCGTTTTATATTGCACTAGCAATGTGTGAGAGTTGCAATAATTCTATATCCTTCCCTCATTTGGTATTCTCTGTCTTTCTCATCCTTTCATTGTTTTCCATTCTAGCGGGTGAGAGTTGTTATCTTATTGTGGTTTTAATTTTATATTTCCCTGATGACTAATCATATATCTTCTCTTGTAAATATTTTAAAATTTTTTGACTGCTTTTAAAAATTAGTTTTTTTCTGTATTATTATGTTTTAAAATATATATTCTGAAAAAAGTCCTATGTCAGATATATATTTTGCAAGTATTTCTATTTATCAAGTATATATATTTTTATATTTCTTTGGATTCCATTTGCTAACATCTTTTTTTTTTTTTGGCTGAGGAAGATTAGTCCTGATATAACATCTGTTGCCAACCCTCCTCTTTTTTTGCTTGAGAAAGATTAGCCCTGAGCTAACATCTCTGCCAGTCTTGCTCCACTTTATATGTGGGTCGCCACCACAGCATGGCTGATGAGTGGTATAAGTCCACACCCAGGATCCAAACCCACAAACCCTGGTCACCAAAGCAGAGTGCACCAGAATCAACCACTATGCCACGGGGCCAGCCCCTCAATTTGCTAATATTTTGATAAGGGCTTTTGCATCTATGTTCACAAGGCATATTGCTCTGTAGTTTTTTTTTTCTTCCAGTATCTTTGTGTGGTTTGAGTATGATGATTTTGTTAGTTTTGTAAAATAGGATGGGAAGTAGTCCCTCCAACTCTTTTTCTGAAGTTGTTTACATAAAATCGCTATTATTTCTTCTTAAAACGTTTGATGGAATTCACAGTGAAACAATCTAGGCCTGGATATATTCTTTATGGGAAGGTTTTTGGAGATTAATTTATTTGATAGATATAGGGCTATTCATATTTTCCATTTCATCCTTCTTCACTTTTGATAACTGTTTTTTAAAGAATTTGTCTATTGCATCTAAATTTTTGAATTGGCATAAAGTTGTTCATAATATTGCCTCATTCTTATCATATCTGTAGAAGTTGTATGCTATCCCTTCTTTCTTCCTGGTATTGGTAATTTGTGTCTTTTCTTTTTCTTTTTTGGCATCAGTCTTGCTAGAAGTTTATCAATTTTAATTATCTTATCAGATAGTCAACTTTTGGGTTTTAATGATTTTCTCTAGTGTTTGTCTACCTTTATTTATTTCTGCTCTTATCTTTTCTTCTAGTTCCTTTAAGTTTAATTTCCTTGTCTTTTTCAAGCTTCTTAAGGTTGGAATTTAGATCATTGTTTTAAAACTGTTTTTAGAATATAGATTTAAATTATAAAATTTTCTCTAATAGCTGCTTTAGCTGAATCCCACTAACTTTTATGTTGTGTATTTTTATCATTATTTAGTTCAAGAGATTTTCCATTTACTATTCTGATTTCTTTTTTGGTTGATAGTTTATTTAGAAACGTGTTGTTTAATTTCCAAATATTAGGGCTTTTTTGGATATCTTATTATCTTATTGTTATTCATTTCAATTTAATTCTGCTGTGTTTAGAGAATACATTTGTAATATTTCAAATTTTGAAATTTATTTAAACGCATTTCATGCCGTATATCTATTTACTCCCCTTAATATATATATGTACATATTATTCTCTTTACATTTAATGTACTTATTGATACACTTAGGTCTATGCCTTCCTTTTGCTATATGTTTCCTATTTGTCCCATCTGTTTTTTGTTCTTCTATTCCTCCTTTCATGCCCTTTTGGGGGAGGTAGTTAATTAAATATTTTTTACTATTACATTTTAATATCTTTATGGTCATTTAAGTATATTTCTATATATACTTTTTAGACGTTTCTTTAGGGATTATAATATGTGTCTTTATTTTATCCCAATCTATTTAGCATTAATTTTCTACTTCTTATAAAATATGGGAACTTTGCAACAGTATATTTTTATTTATCACCCTCATCCTTGGTGAATGATTGTATATATTTCATTTATGTATGTACTGTATTTGTATTTATATACATTATAACCACAGTGCAGTGTTATAATTTTTAAACTTTAAAAGATAAGAGCTAAAAAGCAACTCTAAGTAAGTATACAGGCAGCATCAAAAAGTGACAATTAATAAACTGCGAGCTAGAAGGGACAGAAAAGCTGTGAGAAACAGACACAAGAATAAAAAGTTGGTAGTGCACTGAGACCATGTAGTGTTGAGCAAAACTCTAAAAAGATCATTACAACATAGCACAGCAATTGCTGTTCTTAATGACATGGCACTTAAAAAAAGTGTTAAATATTATTAAGTATTAATCAACAAATATAGTTTCCAAAGGCAAGTGAGTATATAATAATATTCTAGGAAGCTTTCAATTCCAAAGCTTTATCTGGAAACTTCATTTAGGTAAATATATGTATTCCTTGGTTATTCAAGATAATTCACGAGTTAGTATCAATGTGTGCATGTGAGTATATGCACATTTACATAGGAACAATATGTGTGTATAAATTGATTTGTGTAACATTGTTCACAAGGCTATTGGGCAAAGGAGTTAACAATTCAAGTGTGTCTTCTACTGGTGGTGGTGATCAGGGGTAAGTGACTTCTTTGCACACATAATTTGAACACCCTCTTTGTAAAATGACCATCTGAACATTAGTTATTCCCTTAATACCTGGGCAGAGTGTGAAACAAAAGCATTATTTCGGGTTAGGAAACAACTTGACCGTAGTTGCAAAGAATGGGCAGGAATATGGATATTCCATCTAAGAAAAAAATAAAATGAAATCCACAATTCAGCTGAAAAAATGAGATGTGTCCTATTCTTTTTTATTGGAAATGTACATCGTCTAATTCAGTATCTAGAGACTTTAGGAAATCAGTTAAAGATTACTGTGGATTATATGTTGTTATAGCAGTAATGTCAATGGCTCAAAATAGTTCCATTACAGAAAAAGACATTTACTTTCCAACCCTAAGTGATATAATCAGATAACTTATGTCCTACCACTGTTCCTTGAGACACGCTACTCTTTGTTCTTTGTTGGGGAATCTGTTTGGATACAGAAATAGTTGCCATATCATTTCCTGAAGTTGTATAGCATTACAGATGAGGAAGGCTCAGGAATTAATATGAAATCTTTGAATTTCAAAAGTATATTCAGGACTTTAACAATTGTACAGATATTCTCAGAACTTTATATATACATCGTAAATAGTTAATATAAAAGGCAACTTTGGACCTTTGTTCTTTTCCCACATGCCCAAGATGTTTTTCCTAAATTCAAATCACAGTTAAGTCTCAACTGAACAAACAAGAAGTATAAAATAATGGAAAATTAAAATTGCGAGAGACCACCATGTTCACCAAACGACTTGATTTCGGAATATGTGTTCATAGAACTACTTCACTATTGTCAGAATCACACTGCTGGCATTCTTAAAAGTTCAGCATAAAGTTGTTCAGTTTCCCATTCTGACCCAGAAGCCAATCAATTCAGGGAACAGAATAGCTCGCTCTTTCTCTTTTTGCCGTCTCCCAGAGTAGCCTGACGTCAAACCTTCCCTGGAAGAAAGTTTCAGAGATTGTGCTTGGAACTTATAAAAGTTAAGATGACTAATGATGTGGCATTTTAATAGATAAAATAATTAACAGCATACCATAGGTCTTCCCTATCAGCAAACTTGAAACTCAGGAGATGAGAAATGATTTTAGAGCTCAGAATAATTTCAACAGAGACATCAGGACTTGGTCCTTTTCATCTTTCAGCCACGTTTCTTCTCCTGGTAGAAAGCAGAGAAAAATTACGAGTTATGAAGTCCATTGATTAATCTTGGTAGGAACATTTGCAGTCGGGTCACTAAGCTCCTTGGAGAGGTGCATCTCACTGTTAGACTTTTTTGCACAATTTCTTTATTCTCTCATGTCATGCAAAGGTCAACTAGAGGTACCTACCAGTGATATTACATTGTGCTTGGCTATTCCTTAAAAAAAGTTGATATTTAATAACTTCCAGGAATGATCCCCTCAAAGACTCAACAGCCTTTCTTTCGCAATGATTTTTGCAGATTTTTTTTTTCAGGACTTGTGAAGGCAGCTGATTTAGTACGCAGTGTAATAACATAAATGCTTTATTACTCATTAAGGTTTAGGTAAATGCATTTGTGTTGTGAGGGAGTGGGGAGGAGCAGAATACACCAAACATTCACATTTTCAATGCTATGCTTTTCAATAAAGAAAGTTTGCTTTAGAAAATCCTCTTGCAGTGCACCTTTGTTCTTATGGCATCAACAAGGATTATGTTGCAATTTACAGATGGGGATTTGGGCCCAAGTAAATTCTAATCAAACCCTCTGTGGGGCATTGTTTCTTCCTTTATTTAAAATGCCCTGTTAACTAGTTCTCTGAATACAATGAATCATAATCTTTTACGAGTCACATTTCTTTGAAAGCCTTCAGAATCCCCATTATATCTTCTTAGATGAAGAATAAAGTTAAGGCCACAACAAATGTATTTAACTATGGCAAAGTGAACTGTTACAGCTGATGCTGGTGTCTCCTTTAGTGCTGCTTCTAGGACCAGGACCTACATAATTTGCTCTTGTTGACTTGAAAATAACCATTCATATTGGCGATATTTGAGAGTGAACTTATCCTCTAGTAAATCTTGATGATTCCGAGGATGATGATTAGCTTGACACACTGTGGGCTTTGAAAAGGATTCTCTCCTTTGTATGTATCCATGTGAATATTTGTTTACGTTGCTGAGGAGAACAGAGAAGACCAAAGAGCCTCAGCCAGACTGTTTCAGGACACGCTGCAAGTTATAGGCAGATGGATTTTTGTCAGTCTTGTGTTGTCTTTCAGCTTATTAGGTCATTCACCATTTTATCCCTTCTATTATTTTTTATACCCCACCTCATTCCCCAGAAGGCTGGAGCCATCTTATGAAAATACGTAAAATATGTGGAAATAGGGAAAAAGGAAATTAAGGATGAATAAGCTAAGATGAAGCCAGGATAAGGTCAGTAAGCAAATAAGAGTCATGCTCTGTATGATTCAACTACAGGTACAGAAGAACTTCTTTGCACAAATCTTGATCTGGCAATCGGGACAGGGTGAGACGGGAGGGCACAAAAGTATCTAATGCTTTCAATATTTCAGTGGCCATCTTAGTCTAGTTCTCTAGGGAAGAGTAGCAGTCTCTCTGGAAAAGAGAGGGAAAAGATGGGAAGCAGAAAGACTGTGCATTCATTTTAAAAAGTTGCCAATGAATCTATTTGTTGGAACAAAAAGAATTTAGCAGAAAACAGGCAATCAAAGTAAAGTTTTCTCCCCCCCCCCTCGAATCTTAATGTATCTCTGAAAGTTATTTAGCTCTTCTATTGAGAGGCTTCTTGACTTATTGAAAATAGCCAATGACCAAAATGACAATTGGAATTTAAACCAAAAGTACATGTGCTTCCATTCGCTTGTAGAAATAGAAGATCTAAATGATAATAAGTGTCAGTCCCTGGTCCAAAGTGTTATCCTTATTCTGTACAGCTTTGGCCAGGCAAACTTGCCTGGACCATCCAACAAAAAATGACTTGACCTCAGATGCTGAGCCCTTCCACTCTGCCAGAAGACGATGTTTTCACATCCCCTGCCGTCTGCCTTAAAGTCAAGCAAAAGCAACTTTGAATAGGTGGTCCTCCAGATACCTTTGGGACCACAGGGCCTTTGCATTTTCTATTCTCTCACAGCCTAGAGTGCTCTTCTACCTTGTACCCCTGTACTAGCTCCCTTCACATCCTCAATTCTTTACTTTAATGTCCTCTTTCCAGTGAAGTCTTCTTTGACCACCCTGTTTAAAACCACATCCCCCTTCTTCAGTACAACCTTGCTTCATATTTCTCTTGGGCAGTTAGTACTTTCTAATGTAAAATGTACTTTACTTTCTTATTGTGTTTATTGTCTGCCTTTTTTCCACTAGAATATAAGTGCCATGTGGGCATATAATTTTTCTTACCTTTTTGAAAAACTCGAGGTGAAATTCACATAACATAAATTTAACCATTTTAAACTGTACAATTCAGTGCCCATTAGTACATTCACGAATTTTTGCAACCATTACCTTTATTCACATAACATTTACATATTTTTATTTAAATATTTACAAAACATTTTCATCACCCCAAAGGAAACGCCATACTCATTAAGCAGCCACTCCCCATGCCCCTGCTCCCCCTAGCCTCTGGCAACCACTAATTTGCTGTCTGTTATACATTCATTCTTTTTACTGTATGCTATGTGATGAGGCTGGTGAAAAACAGATGGAAATAATGCTGGGAAAATTAGCCTGGTGCAATAACAAGGGTATTAAAAAATAAATATAGCTGTTGATGGGCCATCATAGAAAAGTCAGCTGGTTAATCAATGAAAAAAAAGCATGAAATGAGAGATGGCCAGGACTGTGTACTCATTAGTTAACTGGGTTTAACCAGAAAAATGAAGCAAATATACGTAGACAATTTGGTTACAATAAAGACATTGCAAAAATAGTTATTAATAAAACCTGGCAGGAAAAAGGAGAACCAGGAAAATTGAGTATTTAAATGTGTAGACTTTCTACCTTAAAGAGGAAAGAATTGGTTACTGTTGATACAAACACTGCTCTCTCATGTAAAATGAGAACTTCACGAAGACAAAATCAAAGAAACACATAATGAAGAAATTTACTCATAAAAAAGAAATTCAACTTAATCCATATTCAGATGTTTGGGCATGTTGTTGGGAGGCAGAGGCTAATGGGAGTGAAAATGAGTATAAACTGGCGGAGCCATTTAATGCCAGATTAAACCCAATTTTGCATTCACTACCTAATGGCACAATTCATCTTCTACTGTTCAGTGACTCTTGAGTCTCCTGGAACCAGATGCACTAGAATCACTGAAGGGAAAATGTTGATTTAAGCTTTCAGTTTTAACCCATGACTGAAGGGTGAAGGTCTCTGGTTTTTTCTGTTTTTTTTTTTTTTTTTGAGATAAAAAGCATGTTATCTATAAAGCCAAACTTGAGATAGCTGGATTAGGAATCACTAGAGGCTCTAATCTGAGCTTCACTAGTAATTAGATTGGTGACCTTAGGCTAGTAATTTACCCTTTCTCATCTGATTTTCTCATCTTACCCTGCCTATCTCATAGTGAGTTTTCAAAGTGAAAATAGGCTCTATGTTGAAAAACTGTTTGAAATAGAACTCCACAACTTATAGTTTGAATATTTACAAATATCTGTTTGTTGGGCCTGTGAAAACAAGAAAAAACTCCTTCCTATGGGACTTAAATATTTATTAAGGATTTAATTGCTAGCATCGAATTCCTCTATAAAGTGTGCAGTCACTAGTAGTTCAAACTGTTTTTTTGATGTGGTTTGTAAATATGAAAAAGGCACTTATTGCGTTTATCTGTTTGCACAGAGTTTCCATCCCTTCTGCTCTTAGCTTCTGACTTAGTTTCTCTTAAAGCCCTCAGCAGCTTCTTGTATCCCTTCAGCTTAAGCCACACTCTTTTCTCTGTGTGTCCTATGATTTCAGAGGGACCAAGACGTTTTTAAGGAATTATAATTAATTTTTTTATTGTTGTTATCCACACTTGGGGGAAGGGCGTCCTTAGAAGAGATTGGTCTGGAAAGGTAAACATAATCTAAATGATGAAGTATGTTTCATGATATGAGCCAGGTTAAGAAGTTGAGATTTTTATTATTAAGGCACTGGGGAGCCACTTAAGGATTTTATGCGAGGTGTGATTGTTATCAGATTCGCATTTTAGAAAAATCACTTTAGCTGCCCTCTGGTCTGCAAGTGGGAAAGACTAGAGTAAAGAGACCAATTAAGAGGCGAGAGATGATGATGATGCCTAAACTAAGGTGGTCACCGTGGGGAAGAAGAGCATAAATGGATTTGAGAGCTACTGGGGAGGCAGAATCAGTGGGACTTGGTGAGTGATTGCATGTGGGAGGTCAGGGAGAAAAATTAGGTAAGAATGATATCCGGGTTTCTGGTATCATTCATGTAAATTAAAAACCAAGCAACAAACAGCTGATCAACCTTGTAATCATATTTATTAGAAAAACTTTAGTTATTATGTTTCTCTTTCTTTTCTAAATGTTATTGCAGATTCAGTATGAGATAATGATTAGGAACACAGGTTGTAGAGTCAGATAGACCTGGGTTCAAACTCTGCCTCTATTCCTTACTTGCTGTGCAACCTTAGGAAAATTGCTTAATCTCTCTGTGCCTCGGCTTCCTCAGCTACAAAATGAGAATAACCATAATATCTACCTCATATGGTTCTGCTGAGGGCAAAATGAGTTAATCTATGAAAATTATTTAGAGGGGTGTCTGTTATGTAAGTACTCAGAAAATGTCAAAATTTTATTACTGTTTTTGTTGTTACGACTATTATTACAATTAGTTTTAGACCACTTTCACAAATACTACCCAAGGCTGTGCTTCTTATTTTCAGCCCCTTTCAAGAGTCTACCTCTAGAATATGAGTGAACATCAATGGTTCCTTACATCCCCATAGATATCTTGAGGATGCGATTTGGGAGGGAAGGGAAAAAAGGAATGAAAAGTCTCCTATTTTCACTCCCCCATTTAAGGTCAAAACTCATGTTTCGTGGCCATTCACCCTAGTGATTCAGGCCTGTCTTCAGCAGTCGTCTTTACTGAGCAAGGTACACCGAAGGCTCTGTGAAGAAGCATTTCTTTCCTTCCTTTTTTCTTTTATCGCCTAAAAACTAAAAGCATTAATATAACTTTGATGGCCGAAAAGAAATTTGAGAACAGGATGGAGCTAATTCTGTGAGCAGCTACTATTGTTTCCATTTCACAGATGAGCAAACTGGAGCTTAGTAAAGTTACATGACTTGACTGTAGTCACATAGATAGTGTTGGAGTTGGGATTCAAAGGTCACACATTTTACCACTAAACAGTAACTATTTTACAAATTGCTATGTGATGAGCGCTCTTTGGCACTGTGGGCGATATAAATCCCTAACCTTCAGGAGTTTTGTATTAGAGAACTATACAGGATCATGTAGAAGCAGGGGCCAGGCTATGCGGTGCAGCTAATAAGCACTATGGAAATAAATAGAAGGAAGACATCTCTGGGGTTTGTTAAGTCAGGGAAGGCTTTCTGGAGGAGATGGGACCTGAGGTAGCTCTCAAAAGAAAATAGAAAAAGTAAGTTGAAGTTGGAGGTAGGAGATAGGGTTATTCCAAGCAGAATTCAGAGTAGCGTGAAAACACAGAGAAAGGAATGAATATAGTAGGTACTGAAAAGACTAATGACTTGTTCATGGTAGAGAACAGTGGAGTGAGGTCTGGTGTGACAGAGTAAGCTAAGCAGATAGAAAGCCTTGAATGCCAACCTCAGGGTTTTCTCTCTGCCTTAGAGTTGTTTATTGAATAAGCAAATTTCTACTCCTCCCAATCACTCTCACTCTTGTTATCCATCAAGCAGAACATGAGATACATTGGCTTTCCAAAGTGCTGTTATATAGTACGTTTGTAAGGGGAAAAGTGACAAGATGAGTTGTCCAAAGGGAATCACAGCTATGGCCTTCAGTGCAATGTAAAACTCCACTCAAGCTGCTGAGATTTTCATGCCCAACAGCAGCCCAGAGATACATTATTTAATATTGCAAATTATGTCTTTTTTTCTTGTTTCTCTAACAGGCCTGTGTTTCTTTCAATGCTCTGCCAGTTCTAGCAGCTCCAGCTGTTGCTGTCACACTCGATAATGCCTTTGTGGAGCTTAGATATCGTGCTGCTGCACCAACTTTCCCACAGCTCGGAAGAGGAGCTTTGAGATGAGCTGTTCTTTCTGTATTGCTTGATGTTTAGGTTACAACCTGACATAGATCCCAGGTCGACCTGCAACTTATTCTCCTATCAGTGCGAGGGTAAGAGGCAGTAGGCTTAGCTCCCTGTAATGCTACAGCAAGGTCACTCACAAAGCTGGTAGCTTGTCGAATTGCATAAAATGATTCGAGCTAGTGCAAAACTCCCAATGTATTAAATGTCAGTGCCCGCATTTGCAAAGTCAGGCATCCGAATTGTGCCTGGTATGAAGCATTAGGCAGTGGTTCTAGGAAATTGAGCTCAAGGGTGGGAACATCATAACTTTGGAATTATTGGCATTGACATGGCTATTTTCACCCATTGTGATGGGAATGTGTTCATGAAAGAAGCAAGATGATTCTGAGAAGTGCCATGCAATTAGGAACTATTGGGGGATTAAAAAAGGGTGCTGTCATGCTTGCTTTCTTGCTCCTGATTTTTTATTCCTTGTTTTACTTTATGGTAGTCTATATGTCAAGTCAAATCAAATGTAATTGGTGCTGTTTACGATTTATTGATTTTACTGCTACTTGTACAACATATGCAGATGCTCTAAAATGTGTCAGTAATGCCAAGATATCACAAATAAGAGGCATATGTAGTGTTTGCACACTCATACACACACGAGCACATAGGAGTCTGATCTTGAGAGACTCAGAGAACAGTTAGCTTTCAATTTTAATAGACTGTCTTGGAAAATAATGCAAGCAAAAAGGGCTGAGCTCACATTTCCACTGACAAAATACCAGAGTGACTTATCTTCTCAAAAATAAAAGGGGGCCGAACCAAAATATAGTGACATATATATATATTTATATTGTGTATGTGTGTGTGTGTGTGTGAGGTTCACTCTGACACAAAAGAGGTCTGGGGACCCTGGGGAGAAGCTAGTGCCAGAGCTTGATTTGGACCCCGTCCCCCTGGCTTGTGAGCCCATGCCCGCATGGTCCAGCTCAGGTTCAGCCTCCTCCATGAAGCATCTCCTGATTTCATGTCCCCCACCCCCAGCAGATGTGACCTCTCCTGTGGCTATGGGATGGGAGTGGGACATCAGTGCTGAGGTGCAGGGCAGTGTTGGGGACATTGAGATGGGATCAAGCTGACAGAAAGGATTGGAGATTTGCACTCAGAATTTGTGGTTTGTAGCCCATAACAACCACCCCTCGTGATTCTCATTATCAGGCGTAACAACCACCCCTTGTGATTCTCCTCAATTTGTAGGAGAGACAACTGAGGCTCAGAGAGGGGGAATTAACTTGCCCAAGATCATACAATCAATTAGTGACAGAACCAAGACTAGCATGCAGATAGCCCACTATTCTTTTAGTCTAGTCATGTACCCTTTTATATTATATTCCCATGGTGGGACCAGCTACAAAATTGTAGGGCCCAATGTGGAATGAAGATGCAGCGCCTCTTGTTCAAAAATTATTAGAAATTTCAAGATGGCAAAAGCAGAGTGTTAAACCAAGCACGAGGGCCATTTTACTTACAGAGTCTGTGCAACTGCACAGATCACAGACCCATGAAGCTAGCTAGCTCTGGCCCACAGAGAATGCAGAATGTATCTTGCATGTAATAGGTCATTCTAAAAATACTCATTGGATGAATGAATGGATTGGATTAACGCCTCTCATCTGCCAGGAATCTGTGAGAGTAGGACACTAGACAAGTATGTTTTGATGGAAGAATAGGAGAGAAAAAAAAAATGTCTGAAACATGAGTCGTGGGGTTACCAATGTTTGCGTTGGGATATGTATGTGAGGTTTACATGGGAGTAGAAGCTGCTACAAGGGCTGTCCAGTATGAGCAATTCCTAAGTAACCAACACAGGGTCTCTGATGGGTAAAAACAATGAATTTCAAAGACTTAGCAACCATGATGGGGGAGGAGGCTTTCCAGCCATATCAGGCCATGGGGCTGGGAGGAAAAGGGAAAAATTGGCTGCCTACTGGACAACTGTATATATTTAATAAAGAATGGTTTGAGGTACAAAAATAAATCTTCTGAGTTTATTAGGTCCCATCTTCCTGGGGAATGGTGTGTAGCTAGCTCCCTTAGTAAAGCTTAGACCTAAAGAATAATCAAATCTTTTCTGAGATATCTGGAATCCTTATGCTGCCATCTGACCTCTGAAAGTCACAATTGCTATGGAATATTGTCTGCATGGTTCATACTATCCCTTTAGGCCACAGGTTCACAATTTATCTTTGTATTAATTTTCTGTTGCTACATAACAAATAACCACAAACTTAATGGCTTTTAAGCCACCTATTTTTTTATCCCAGTGTTTCTGTAAGTCAGAAGTCCAGGCACAGTCTAGCTGGTGTCCCGAGGTGTCACAAGGCTGAAATAAAGTTGATGTGTTTTCATTTGGAGCTTGAGGTCGTCTTTCAAGCTCCTTCAGGTTGTTGGCAGAATTGTGTTCTTTGTGATTGTAGGATCGAGATCTTCATTTTCTTCTTCACTGTCACCTGGAGGTCATTCTCAGCTTCTAGAGGCTACCCTCACGTCCTAGTTTTGTGGCCCTCTACATAGGCAGTTCCTAAAATGGGTATTTGCTTTCCTCCAGGTCAGCAAGAGAGCATCTCTACTGCTTAGAATTTCTCTGACTTCTTCAGTCTTTTAAGGTTTCGCCTGGTTAGGTGAGGCGTAAGCAGGATAATTTCCCTTTTTGTTAACTCAAAGTCAACTTATTAGGGAGCTTAATTTCATCTGCAAGATTCCTTCACCTTTGCAGTATGACATAAATTAATCATGAGAATTCTATCCTATCACATTCACAGAGGGGACTGTACAAGGTGTGTACACCAGGGGTTAGGATTCTTGGAGGCCATCTTAGAATTCTGCCTACCACAAAAATCCATGAATGAACTTTGAAGGCATGTCCAAAACTCATCTAAAATATCATGCAAAAGTTTGTGATTGTGCATTTTTCCTGGGATACAATTACTAGCTTTCATTAGAAAAGGCCCATGACCCAATGCCATTAAGAACCACTGGTGAGCCAGATAAATATGCATTAGCAAGAAGGAACCTAGAATCAAATAATTTCTGAAAGAGTTTTACCAGTGTCTCTTCAGGGAAATAAATAATTCAAGTATGCTGTTTATTAAGATGAGATAGGCTCAATTTTCATTTAAAGCATATCTTTTATTGTGCAGTTTTGTTTTAAACCAATGACTAATGGACATTTCAAACTGATTTTGTTATTAGTGTGTTTGTTTCTTTATAAACTTACCATTGAGGGAGCATCTGCTGCTCTCTTTATCACATTTGCCTAACTGTGTCTCTACTTTCTTTCTCCATCTGGTTGTCTATAACAGTTTGACCAATGGCAAGGAGTTGTTAAGTCAGATATATTTTACTGTCTTGTTAAATATTAGCTGTGGCAGACAATCGCCAGTGCTGAATGTGTTATATCTCATTTCCTATCGTTCTCTAAACTATTTTACATGAAGCTTGGGTCTTCTGGCTAGGCTGTAAGCAACTTGAAGGCAGAATCAAGTCCTATGCTATTCTATCTAGCATGATATTGGGCAAAGAATAAGCCCTTAATAAATATTCGGTGGGCTCCAGCCCTTGTGGCATAGTGGTTATATCCAGAATGCTCTGCTTTGGCACCCTGGGTTTGGTTCCCAGGCATGGACCTACACTGTTCTCTTAGTGGCCATGCTGTACTGGTGGCCCACTTCCTAAAAAAGACAAATAGAGGAAGATTGCATGGATGTTTGAAATAAATAAATAAATATTCAGTGAATTCACTTCAATTCAGCAAATAATTTTGAGAAGGTATTGTGTGTAGGAACTGTAAAAAAGAATACAACAAAATTTTGTACCTCCAGTTTACAATGTAGGGAGTATACGATAATTGCAACCCAAAGATTGTAGTGTGATGCAAGGTTAGAACAGTGCCAAATAAGAGACATGAAAAAATTATTGGGTCAGATCACATGTCACATCTGATGGGGTGATGGGGGCTAGGCAGGGTGCTGAGTCAGCAAAGCAAAGGAGGTGAAATTTGCAGTGTGTGAATAGAAATGGAATATAGGGGGGGAAACTTTTATGTGTAAGAAAGCAAGAAAACCGTACTTTAGGTAAATGGATGTATTTCATGTACCTATGTGTGGCCCACATTTCACTGTTTTTTTCTGACTGGATTCCTTTATCTCTTCTCTACTTGCTCAAATGCAAATATATACCATGGTCCAGTTGAAATGTCAGCATCTTTATGAAACTTTTCTGTTTGCTCAGGCCAAAAAGAATCTCCTTCCTCTGAAATCCTGTAGTATGTTATCTACATATCTCTTGTCAATTTCTGCTCTTTAACATAGTTCATACATATGTACATTTTATCTTCTTTAACACCACTAATAAAAAAATCTTTGTGGGGCCAGCCTGGTGGTGCATCAGTTAAGTATGCACGTTCTGCTTCAGTGGCCCAGGGTTCACCGGTTCAGATTCCGGTGCAGACATGGCACCGCTTGGCAAGCCAGGCTGTGGTAGGCGTCCTACATATAAAGTAGAGGAAGATGGGCACGGATGTTAACTCAGGGCCAGTCTTCCTCAGCAAAAAGAGGAGGATTGGCAGCAGATGTTGGCTCAGGGCTAATCTTCCTCAAAAAAAATAGCAATTTCACATAGATTGTTCTGATGTTCTCTTGATTACAGATGAAAAAACCAAGGCTTAGAAAGCCCCAAGCTTTATTGTTAGCAAACAATAAAGCCAGGATATGAGTCCAGGTTTTCAGAATTCAAGCCCAGTGTATCTTTTTGATTTTGTTTCCACCAGATCATTCTTTGTGTGCATATGTACATAAAAATGGCAATGAAGATGACAAAACTTTTTTGCTGATATTTAAAATGTTGCTAGTCCTGACCACTTTACTTTAGAAATCCAGTGAAAATGTCATTTAACTCATTTGACAGATCCACCTTTATAAATCATCTTCCTCATATGCAAATTAAGGGAAAGGGTGTGTGTAATTCAGCTTCATATCCCTACATACCTTGTAACATGGATCTTAAATACGTGTTTTCAACAGCATTATCAAGGCATAATTTAAATACCATAAAATTTATCTATTTCAAGTATACAATGACTAAGTGATGTGAAGCATCTTTTTATGTGTTTATTGACCATGTGGATATCTTCTTTGGAGAAATGTCTGTTCAGATCTTTGCCCATTTTTATTGGGTTGTCTTTTGTTTCTTCAAGTTTTAAGAGTTCTTTATGTATTATGACTAAATCTTTATCAGCTACGTGGTTTGCAAATTATTTTCTCCAAGTTTGTGACTTATCTTTGTTTTCTTAATTGTGGCCTTTGAAGCACATTTATAAAAATGTTTTTTGATGAAGTCCAATTGACCTATTTTTTATTTTATCCCTTGTGCTTTGGGTGTCATATCTAACAAATGTTTGCCTAACCCAAGATCATAAAGATTTACTCCCATGTTTTCTTCTAAGAGTTTTATAGTTTTAGCTATTACATTTAGTTCTAGGGTGCATATTGAGTAAATGTTTGCATAGGGTGTTATAGTGTGAAGTAGGGCTCTAAATTAATGTTTTTGTGTTGACCCAGTA
Organism: Equus asinus; assembly: GCF_041296235.1. NCBI lineage: Eukaryota > Metazoa > Chordata > Mammalia > Perissodactyla > Equidae > Equus > Equus asinus. The sequence goes on from NC_091820.1 coordinate 98,797,898, forward strand.
TCATTTTTTGAAGACTATACTTTCCCCACCGAAATGCCTTTTCACATTTGTCAAAAATCTATTGACCATAAATGTAAAATTTCTTTTTGTTCCATTGATCTATATTTCTATCCTTTGGAAAGTGTAAGTCCTCTGCCTTTGTTCTTCTTTTCTAAGATCATTCTGGCTGCTCTATATCCTCTGCCTTTCCATACACATTTTAGGATTAACTTGGCAGTTTCTGCCAAAAACAACCTACTGAGATTTTGATAGAGATTGTGTTGAATTTATAGATCAACTAGAGAATAATTGTGGTCTTAATAATATTGAATCTTCAAGCCATGAACATCGAATGCTTCGCCATTTATTTAGGTCTTCTTTAATAATACACATTTCTTAATTGAGTACATAAATGAAATATTTCTTTCTGTAAAAATACGAGGTTTCCAATTTCATTCTAGCAAAGGTTATGTGTATAAAAAGACAAGGCTGGATGGTAGGCTAATACAAATTATATTCTGTAGCATTTTTTGGGAACTTAACCAAAGTTGAGTGATTGTTTCATTGTATTCATGAATGAATGAATGAGAGATGGAAATAAGGTTGGCTAGCAGAGTCGTAGACTGTCCAACAGTCTAAGGAAGGTTTGACAAGGCCACCAGTGAATCCTCAAGCCAAAATTAGACAGCAAGGTGTTTTCTGTCTCCCAATTATGAACCTGCCTTACTATCCCTGCCATGCTCAGTTGGTGGTTGAGAGAAGCCCATGGGACACAGGGCCTCAACACCAGTGTGGTGATGGATTTCAGCACACGGTGGCTAAAGCCTTTGGTCAATTACATTCTGTATAGTTGGTGGTCTGTGAGGTGCTTTCTCATGGGCATCGTAATACATGCCCAAGCAAGACTCTTCTCTCTTTCCAAGAAATCTTCAGAAGAAGGATCTGATCACTCTGATCAGATTCATTGATGTTCAGTCTCATTGTATCCCTAATACTATGCGATATAGATTCTCCTGCCTTCAGGCTGTCACTGCATTTATGTGCTTTACTAAGTCATGCTTGTTCCTGGAGAAGTAGCGAGGAGAATGTGACTCAGCCACAATAATATTGATCATTTAAGATCTAGCAGTAGGTCCTGCTCAAGAACTGTCCTGATCAATTATGTGAGATTCTCTCTGTATACCTGTGTGCCTCTTGCTTTTACACCATGAAAGTAGACTGAGTAGGAAATCCATAGGGTCTGGTTGGAGGGCTTAATTTCAGAGTAGGTGAACTTTGTACCTGTTCACATGAATGTCTTGGGAAGAGTTAGTTTAAGGAAGTAGATGAGAAGAAAGGCCTTGGAAACAGCATGTAGTAGAGTAGGGAGGCTACTGAAAAGATATATTCCCTCTAGTGGGCACTTTAGTGGCATCTTGCCTTCTTTGTATATTGGGAATTATACATTTAAATCAGCAAACTTTGGGAAAGCATATTTTCTCAACTGTTTTTATCTCTCTGTATCTTTAAAAATCAATCTTCTGTTGGATGTGACTTACCGATGATCCCCATGCTATCATGTGATTTGAAGCTTCTTTCCATTATGATGTCTTTTCAGCCTTCAGCAAAGGCAAGAGATGAGTTGTGAAGGGGAAAGTTCTTAAATTAAGGCACTAAAAAAAGATATCAATTCTACAACTATGAAAGAAGCAGAGTACTGTCTGGGGCAAAGAATTTAGCTTAAATAGTATGTCTGGTCCATGTGTGAAATTTTTTTCTGAACCTAGGAGGAAGTTGTAACAGTCCTCAGATTGCCCCATACTCTCAAAAAGAGTAATTAACATTTCAAACCTATAATCTTTTTTAGAAGCCATCAGGAAACTTTACCATTTTCAAGTAAAATTATGCTTTACTTTGTATGAGTTCAACTATTCTGATTCCATTTTAGTTTAGTAGCTTAAGTCTCGTGAATCTAACCCATCCTTATCTACTCACAGCAGTAGATTGTTAAGTAAAATTTTACCAACTTGAAATGGAGAAGAGATTTTAACTTGTTGTGGTTTTGCCATGAGAGTGGATGTAATAAGTATAATAATTTCTCCTGTTCCTTCTTAGTTTGTATCTACTTGCTTCATTTTGGCCTTGGCATGACCTTTCATAAGCACCAAAACCCTACAGATTTCAGCAGAGAGTTTAGACAGCTAATTATGATTGAATTAGTTGGTGGTGTTTATCAAACCTCCGTTCCTGGCAGGTTGCTACTGCCATAGCAAAGGCTATTTTTCTTTGTTGATTGACTGTAGGTTCAGTCATTAGAAAATATTTGGCTATGGATTCTCATTCAAAGCTCATTAATCAACAGAATTGACATATTGTTGAAATGACTCAGGGTCTAGTAGTATTTGCTTGTGCCCATTTGTTGCTCCAAGGGTTGACTTGTAATTAGAATGTGCTCACCATGCATAGCATTAGATACAGATTAGTAGAAAATGAGAACTGAGAGGAACCTTAGAGATCATCTTGTCTACCCCCCTCCCCCGATTTTACCAGAAGGGACCTTTGTGTGGCCTAAGTCACAAGCAAGTAAATGGGGGCAAAACTCTCTTGGGCCTGAATTTATATATTCAGAGTCCTACTCTGGTACTTATTCTACTACCTGTTCAATTTCTTAGGTGACCTCAAGTGAGTTTATCCCATATTTAGTAGCTACATGGAAATTGAAAGTCAACACTGTCTGAGCTAAGCAACTGTTTAACTTTGCGGTGAAAAATAAGGGAGCAGATGGTTATGAACAGAGTGGGATGAAATGTTTCAAATGCATTGTGGAAAATTGAAGGTTTATTTTCAGGGAGATGATTTCAGGTTATTGGTCACTGATTCATCACACCTGAGTTGGGACTGAGTCTCTTGGCCTGCATTGTCCTTTGTATGTGTCTTTTAAGCATTTGAAATGTGGCTAGTCCAAATTGAGATAGATGAGTTGTAAATATAAACTACACACTGGGTTTCAAAATATTAGTACAAAAGTAGGATGTAAAACATCTTATTCATATTTTTAATATTATACACATATTGAAATTATAGTATTTGTATGTATTGGATTAATTAAGTTTATTATTATTAAAATTAATCTCATGTTTCTTTTTACATTTTTTTTCTTTTTTGGTGCGGAAGATTGTCCCTGAGCTAACATCTGTCCCAGTGTTCCTCTATTTTGTATGTGGGACGCCACCACAGTGTGGCTTGATGAGCAGTGTATAGGCTCACAGCCAGATCTGAACCTGCAAACCCTGGGCTGCCAAAGCAGAGCACACGCACTTAACCACTATGCCACTGGGCCAGCCCCTCTTTTACTTTTCTTTAATGTAGCTACTAGACAATTTTACATTACATATGTAGCTCATATTGTATTTCTATTGGGCAACACTTACCTAGATTGTTGCTACTCAAATTATGGTCCGTGGACCACTAGCATTGGCATTTCCCAAGATCTTAATGTAAATGTAGAGTTTTACGTCCCACACCAAAACTACTGAATCTGAATCTACATTTTAATAAGATACTCAAGGTGATTTCTATGCACATAAAAGCTTGATAAATACTCATCTACCACGTGCAGTCCTTATTCAGATACTTCCCCTTCTGCCCTCACATGTGGCAATTAGAGCCAGGTCAACCCAAGCAAGACATGCTGGCTCTAAGCTCTGGTATATTTTTAAGCTGCCTTTATGTGCCAAAGTCTTCTGCTCTCAAAGAATCCTACAAAGAATCACACAAAGTGGAATGTGTGAATTTAACTGCTGCACCACCGGGCCAGCCCCCAACTGTCTGTTTTATATTTACCTCTGATATGCTACTGGAATCTCAATAAAGGTGTCCAAAACAAAATTTACTACCTTACCTACAAAATAGACTTTATTTTACATTTCCTGTTCTGATGAATGTCACCACCCAAATGAGACCTGGAAGTCATAATTAATAATCCTTCTCTCACTGCTCCCCCTAAACCTGAAGTCCAGTTAGCTACTTAGCATGGTCAACTTACCTTAGATCTCTTTCCTGAATATGTTCTTACTTTCCATTTCTACTGTTCTGATTCAGAGGTTTTTAAAAATCTAGCCTTAATTATTATAGTAGCATCTTTCCTAATGTTTTACCTCTAGTCTGTCTCCTTTCTAAGCCATCTTCCATATTGCAACTGTAAATACCTTTCTCACATAGAAATCTGATCATGCCTGAAAACCATTCCTGACCTCCCAGTAGCTCAATCTCATTGTAAAATGGTGCCAATAATAGTACCTATGTCCAAGGCTTGTTGTGACAATTAAACAAGTTAATATATGTAAAGTGTTTAGAGTGCTGCTGAGAGTAAGCACTATGTAAGTTTTAGCTTATATCACGATTATTATTCAAGACCCTTTACAACATATGCCCTCAACCTACCTTTCTAGTGAAACCAGTGTTCTATTCATTTCTTAGAAGACCAGCATTTTATGGATTATGCATGTTCCCTCATACTGTTTGCTCTACCTGGAATATACTTACTTTATTTTTGTGCCTGGAGGAATCCTACTTTGCATTTTTCTTTGTTTGAGTTGGTTCCTGGCCGTCAAGGCTTCTTTTGATGGCAAAAATTTACCTATATGCCTTGCTTGTATATTGAAATACACCCGTGAACTGGGATTATCTGATGCTGGAAGCTTATGTATTCCATTTGATAAATGTACGATGTTGTCCAAATGGAATGTATGGCAACATTTCAGATTACATTCCAGTGAACATTCACACAAAGTAACCAGCGTTCTCCCAGACGGTGAACTGAACAGCTAATTTTTGTAAACAGAACAGCAGGTGGTCTCCTAATTTATCCAAACTCAGAGGAAAAGGAGTCATTTGTGATCTTCAAACAGACACTGATTGAAAGAAATGACTTTGGTCAGCCTGTTTATATGTAAAGTTTTGAAGCACTATTGCTTGGTGCTTTTCTTTTGTTTCGTTTGAAATGATTAGTTCTAATTAGAATCTCAGGCATAAGTTTCTTTATAAAATATATCTATTCTAAAAGAAATATGATTCAATGGGATTACTTCAAATAAAATATTATTGTAATCTCATTAAGCAAATTTGGAATTTAAAGGAACCTGATGGTTTCTTCTATCGGGATATCACTTCTTTATGTTTCCTCAGTGTGGACTCTGACAACTTACATCAACATCCCTTGGGGGCGACAAACTTCCAATCTCTTCAGTGCTACCCAAGACCTATGAAGTACAATCTATGGGAGCAGGTTCAAAAATCTTCATTTTTAACAAGCCCTCCCCCAAGTAATGCAGATGTACATAAATGTTTGAGAACCACTGAGCTAAGGCTTTGATTTGGTTCTTCTGCATTTGCTGCTGGTCCCCAACTGGACTCTTCTGCTATAATCCATTTGGATTACTATGGTGATTCTTTGAACATGCATTGCTCCTTTCTGCCTACCTGTCTTTCCTTGTGCTGGTTCTCTTGCCTTTGATCCATTCTGTATCTTGCCATTGTCTCTTTTTTTCATCTTTCACTATTTTATTTGCTTTTCAAATGTTCTCTACTTAAAGATGCTTTCTCTGGATTTTACTGTTGGGAACAATCTCTCTCCCCTGCTGAACATTTAGTGTGTACCACTCCTGAAATCTTGCACATATTATCTTGAGCTCCTGGTATGTGAATTAGCATCTCAGTTTTCTCTCTCCTACAATGGACCTCAGTGTCTTATTCCCCACTCAAATTCTGCATGTTCATGTGTGCACACAGACATACTCTCCTTCACACAGCAAAAACATACAACTCAAATTAAAAATTAGTTTATTAGAAGTAAAAGTGAATCTATTTTTATGGAGAAAATTTCTTAAGGTGAAATATTGCATAATCTAGCAGGGTAACTGGATACAAGGGTGAATGCTTGAAACAAAGATGTGGCAGTGCTGCTTGGTGTAGTAAAGCCTGAAGATTCAATCTTCCAGACATGTGTCTACCCAGCCTGTCCTTCTGCTCAGACCCTATTCCTCGGCCTCTTGTATTTCCAAGAGATTCTATGTTGATTCTTTCAGTTTGGAGCCCTGACATGGATGTCTCTGCCAAGAATTTGACCCTTGAGGCCTTCTTCCCTGATTCTGGTCTCTCGCTCTTACCCAATTAACTCTGCCATGCCTGTTCAGCTGGCAGGGCTGGATCCCTTAACAGGTATATGTATGTATTTAAGAAGATGCATTCTCCCAATTGATGATTAAGCTAATTCAGAGCTAACTGGTGTCACAATATGGCACAGAACTATGTCACACGCAGAGCTCCTCACAGTGGGGCTCTCTGAAACAAAGAAAAAGGTGAGTGCTTACCCTCAATGCCTTTATTCTAGCAGCCACAACATTGCTTTAGCTCCCAGATCCTAGCCTAATCATTTCAAACTTAGAAAAAAAGCCATAATATTGAACCAGGACATAGTTCAAGCCCAGGACAGAGATTTTAAATGAATGTCTGAGGCAGCCAAGCATGTGAGAGCACAGACATATACTTATAAAACCCATTTGTACCAGATATAGAAACTTAGATGAAAATCTTTCCAGTCGACTACCTCAAATAGTTGAATCCATTTTTAATAAATGTTGTGCTGTTTTGGGAAAACCACCTTTGAGTTGGGACAAGAAGGGATAGATCGTGGTGAAAGGGCTGAAAACAGAGGATTCCCTAGGAAGCACAAGCTAAGCTTTAATGTTGCCTTACTCTAGCAAACCTTTTACACTGAGAATTCTGGTCCCACTTCACAACAGCAGAAGCCATGGGTGGGAGAAGTTAATGTCCTTAGTTTTTCTCTGGAGACATCTTTTTGCTCTAACACAGAAGAATGTTTGCTAATAAAAAAGCACACCCAAATGAGTAGAGTTATTGGTTAAGATTCAATGTTTCTCATTTAGAAGTTTCATGGCTGTTATGAAGAAAATTTCTGCAGCCCTTCACAAACCCTGAAACTGACTGAAACCAACTGAAACTGACTGAGTTATAGTACTGGAGAATAGCCACACGTTTTCCATTTTGAAAATACAAGTGGTCAGAGAGCCATTCAACACAAAAGAAAATGATCGTCATCCAAGAAGGAGGTTTGTTGAGCCTTACAGAACAGATCAGATAAAGTTGTAAAATGATGGCATCACTCACTCACAGACTGCAGTTATAATTGAGATGCCTAGTTGCTGGTGGTAGCTGAGATGCTCTTGTCCTTCTGAAAAGGACTCTGATGTGGCCTGATTTTCTTGCCATCTCTGCTGTGGATCCTTTCAGGACATCATTCATCTGTTCACTAAATCTTTATTGTATGCCTACTATGTGCCTTTTAAGGCTATACTATTGGTCTTTTAAGGCTATACTATTCCTGACAACTTTTTCCTGCTTTGGGTTTTGAGACATTACATTCTCCTGGTTCTGCTCCCTAATCATAGATGCATCCTTCCCTTTCTCTGCCTCTAACATGTAAGTGTTCCCCAGGGTGTTGTCTTCGGTTCTTTTCTCTTCTTATTTTATACCTTCTCTGGATAATATCCCATATTCAGCATCTCTACATCTGACTTCTCTCCTCAATTTCAGATACAAATTTCTAGCTGCCCTACTGGCAGAGTCATCATGGTTACTCTGCTGATACCTTCTTTATGATCTGAATCACGCATATTGTCTTCTACCGAAGCCCTAACTTGGATGCCATTTTTCCTTCCCATCATACACCAAATCAGTTTTCACAGCCTATAAATTCTACCTTTCCTGTGTACTCTCTCCTTTCCATTCCCACCTGCAACACCTCAGTGTAGACCAGTAATTACAAACTGGCAGCCTGCAGGCCAGATGTGCTTGTTTCAACAGCACAAGGTTTATTTTTATTGATTTATTTTTTCAGTTATTTTACTGAGGTCATAATTGTTTATAACATCATGTAATTTCAGGTGTACATTATTGTTTATCAGTTTCTGTATAGACTGTATCATGCTCACCACAAATAGTCTAATTTTTATGCATCACCATACATATGTGCCCCTTAACCCCTTTTGCCCACTCCATAACCTCCTTCCCCTCTGGTAACCACTAATCCGTTCTCTTTATGCATGTTTTTATCTTACACATATGAGTGAAATCATGCAGTGTTTGTCTTTCTCTATCTGGCTTATTTCACTTAACATGGTACCCTCAAGATCCATCCATGCTATTGCAAATAGAACAATTTGGTATTTTTTATGGCTGAGTAGTATTCCATTGTATACATATATTACATCTTCTTTATCCACTCATCAGTAGATGGGTACTTGTTTTGCTTCCACATCTTTGCTATTGTGAACAATGCTGCAATGAACATAGTAGTGCATAAATCTCTTGGAATTATTGGTTTCAAGTTCTGTGGATAAATACCCAGTAGTAGAAAACTATTAGAAATAATGAACAACTACAGCAAAGTTGCAGGGTACAAAATCAACTTACAAAAATCAGTTGTATTTCTATACTCTAATAACGAACTAGCAGGAAAAGAAGTCAAGAATACAATCTCATGTACAATTGCAGCAAAAAGAATAAAATATCAATGTTTCTTTTTTTAATGTGACAGCCTCTACAGTGGACGTATACTCTCTAGTTCACCGTATTTCTGCCCTGTTCCCCGTGGTGCTGAGCCAGTACCTTGTACCTAATAGGTAGTCAGGCAATATCTTGAACTGAGTGCCTTGTCCTCTAAAAGCTTATAAAATGTCTGGAAAACATGAAATATGTATATTTGAAATTATTTAGTAACAACCCAGAGCAGAAAATAAGAAGAATATTGCAGAAAAGTGGAGCAGGCAATTCCTTTTCCATGTGGTGGAAGAAAGGAGAGAGCTTGGAGAGAAAGACCATGCTTTACTTCTTATCAATCACAGCACCTAGAATGGTGCAACAAACCTAGAGGCGATTCCTAAACTTTTTTTGATGGATTTCCTTTAGCTAAAATTAAAGGTTCAGTGTTGTTCATTGGAGCTCAGACCTTTGTGTAGGCTCAGAGACAGATTATACTGCTTTCTGCCTATCGCTCTTCCACCATGCTCTCCTCCCCAGAACCTGTGATGCTCTGTCATTTTTGAAGGGGTTTGCAGTTCCATCATCATAGCATGGCAGACAGGCTGGTGCTATGGTGAAGCCAGAGGGAGCCAAATTGCAACTGCCCTACTCCAGCTGGGCCAAGCAAAACAGCGTTTGAAAAGAGTTAGGTTTCTGAAGGATGACCTTTTCCATTGTTGTCACGTTTTTTTCTCCCTCAGCATCTTTTGCCCCCACATTCCCCTAAAACTGATTATATGAAGCAGTTTAACTGAAATCTATCTGTTCATTTAAGATAGCAGCACAGAAAACTGTGTAACATGACACCGTCACTGGGAGGTTGTCCTACTATCTAGCTCACCGCTGCCAGGATAGATCCCAGTTGTGTGAGGCTAGCATTGTTTTTGATGATTTCTCTTGGATATTCTACTGTGTTATCTGCCATGTAGACTCCTTATTGGAAAGTCTACGAGTTCCTCAAAACATAAAGGGAATCATTTATTAATAAAGCCCCCAAATTTCCAGCGGATCTGAGATTTTAGCTGTTGGAACTCTCTCACCAGGTATATTTTCAGAATCTCATAATGAATAGTGTATGGAGCACTTGCAAAGGAACTACAGGTGGGGAGATGGTGGGGAATTTGGGGAGATGTATGATAAGTATGTGCATGAGGATATGGGGAGAAATATTTTAAACAAAAACATCAAAATGAAAGATCATTTAAAAAAAATCAAAACCCCCAATTTTTCTAATCATAATCCAGTGTTATGCTCATGCAAGGCTGGGCACAGGCAGATATGTTGTCTTGGAAGCCACCTGCCTGCTCAAAAGTTCAAAGGAAATCTGGTTAGTGAGGGTTCTAATTAGAACTAAGAGAAGCAAAGGCAGATAGCAATCAGATGCAAAACTGGCGGAGAATATGCGTACAGCAAAAGCCTAGTTGCTTATTATTTCAGATTTTAAACTAGAGTGTGCAAAAACATACTCAGTGGCATACTAATGATGGGGCCATGGAAGCAGTCCACTCTGGGTGCGGGCAGTAAAGGAGTGCACTGTATGTACAGACATATGCACAATTTTAAGTCTGAGACTAAAAGTTGGTCTATATTTTGTTATCACCATATGTCAGCAATTCCAAACAATGCCAGTTACAAATAACTTTCTCACTGCCAGAGTGGACTGCTCCATAATGCTCTCCCACCCCATAACTGTACAACTCATATGCACACACACTCACAGACACACATAGAGGGAAGGAGAGAAAGAGAGACCACTGCACCTTACCTTGGAGTGCCCCAGGCTTAATGCTTGGATTTGCCTTTCTTTTCTATCTATATTTACTTCTTTAAGTAATTCCTGTATGCTGATGATTCTCAAATTAATACCTATGCATTTGTTCAGCTGCCAAATACACATCTACATGTGGAAGTCTAAGGAACATTTCCAAAATTGAATTCCTGATATCTCCCTAAAACCCCCAGGCTTCCTCATCTCAATTGATGGGAATTTCATCCTTCCAGTTGGCCAGACCAAAAATCTCGGAGTCATCCTTGACTCATTCTCCTTCTGTCACACAGCACGACAAATCCATCTGGAAATCATCTTAGCTCTAACTTCAAAATATTCCTAGTGTCTAAGCACTCCTCCCCACTCTCACTGCTGCTCTGAGCCACCATTCTCTCTTGCCTGATTTCCTGCAAAAGCCTCCTTCCTGACTGATATCCCTGCTTTACTAAGAATGACAACTAAGGTCCCTGTAAGGGCCCGGAAGACCACATATGTCTGGTATCCTGACACTTTTGTGATTCCATGTCCTTTTTCACTCCCTTCACTCAGCCCACATTGGCCACTTTGCCGTTCATTGAACATACAGAGCACACGCCAGCCTGCTGGGCATTTCCTCTGTCTGTAATGCTCTCCCCCCGGCACCCTCCCTTATCTCTGCATGTTTCCCTTTCTCATCTCCTTGGGTCTTTGATCCAATATCACCTCCTCAATGAAGCCCATCCTGACCTGCCGGTTGAATAGCAGCTTGCCCCCACTCCACTCCCACCTCCCCACACGCTCTAGCCACATTGCCTTGATCTAAGCTTTTCTTCTTTAAATATCATTTATTGTTTTCCAACATTCTACAAAATTTACTTATTAGTTTTGCTTATTGTTTGTTGTCTCTCTCCCCTCACTAGAATGTAAGCATGGATTTTTATCTCTTTTGTTCACTCACATATTCCAGTGCCTAGAATAGTTCTTGTGTGACATATAGTATGTGGTCCATCAATTGTCATTGAGTGAAGAAAGGACTTTTGTTAAATTACATATGTCTCATTGCTTATGAAAGTAACTTAACTAACTTGAGCTGGAGAAATCCAGGCATGTTGCTGGTCCACACACCATAACCAGGCGCTTCAATATAGACTTGCTTGTGCTCTGAAGAATTGGTGGATGTTTGTGTATTGTCTTGTTTAGAGTATAACCTCATTCTTAACAGAAGTTGTAAATGCTTGTTCGTACATACTTGCAATCCCTTACTTTCTCTCAACCTATGTGAAGAATATGTTGTAAAAAGAATTCCCCTGCTTCAGCAAATGTCCCTTCCTCTAATTCCCTCTTACACATTGGCACATTCACTCTTTGTGTGATTTGTATTGTCCTTTACTGAGAATTGTTTTGAAAGTAATTACACAGGACTTTTTCAATCAACGTGATTGTTTACCTACCCTCTCATTCATCCAGATATTTTCAGTGAGCACAAAGAAAGGCAAAAGAGAGAAATCACCTAGAAACTTACCTGAATTAACTCATAATTAACTGGCATTTTAAACTAATCTTTAGTCTCCAACTGACCTGTAGACAGGGTATTACCTTACTGCTTTGATTTATGTATAAACCAGCAGCCCTTATCAAATAACCTTATGAGATCTCCCACTAACCGTGTGACAAATGTTAAGAATTCTTATTTCCATCTCATGGGCAGGTAATGTAAGGCAGTAATTTCTTAGACCTATCCTGAAATATTTCATTACAAATGTTTTTAATTATATGATCTTTTTCTTTTCCATCATTACCCATAATTTTTCTCTCTAAATTTTCTCCCATAAATTTTCTCTCTAAATTTTCGCAAGGAAATCGTGCTGATGCTTTTAGCCACATCTAGTATAACTGTCCCCAGAAGCTTTTGTTGAGAAGACGAAAAGATCAAAGAAATGTAACCGCCGAGAGACTCAATCCATTCTGTTTTAACCATCAATGAGCCAGACAAGTCAGCTGTATTTATGAGACTCAGCCAATGGTCACAACAGACAGCTTATAATTTTCTGGGACAAAATGTTAAAAATATCAATTCAGTAATAAGGTTACACCAGTTTCTTATTTATTTAATCTGAATTAAGGCACCGCAGAGCATTTATTGATTTATTTAAAAAGAAACAAGAAGAAGCATGTTGCAATTAAATTGAACTTTTAAGTCAGTCGGCCCTGGAAATTGGGTCAGACACTATATTACTATGGGGGATATGTGTTGAAAATTCCTACTCCACAATAAGGAAGACTTCATTTCTATCTTTCCAAGGTCTCGTACATCATGTTTTATCTTAAAAGAAAAACAGGAAAGTACAGCAATTGGCTGCGTACTGAAACCTAGGCAATAGATCTGACACAGCTGCTCTGTTGAAAAAAATGAGGAATCCTCTAAAATAGAAAGGTTGGTCGGGTAGCTAAGTGGAAAAGCCATAGTCCATGGAAGGCCTATTTATCCTCAGAAAGTCATTAGACACAGCTAGTGAATTTGTGACTTTCCATCAAGCAAGGCAAGGTTAGTGTTATATGTAGGCAATATGTTCTTTGGAGTATCTTTTTATATCTTTAAAATGGAAAATAATTAATTAGAAAAACCCTATTGCAAATATTTATAAAATATAGGATGAATTTAAAAAGATTTACTCCAATACCACTATTCCTATACAATTTCCATTAGCGTTTTGTTCTATTTCATTTCAGTCTTTTTCTCTGTGTATAAAGCTTACATAATTGTAACCTCACTGTCCTTACAATGCTGTGTGCTGCTTTTAAAAACTTCGTATTATATGATAAGCATTTCCCAACTATTTAGAAATTCTCATAATTATGATTTTAATGGCTATATATTGGTCCATTGAATAAATATACCATGATGGACATTTGAATTCTTTCCAGTTTGAGCCATTGTAAATAACTATTTGGTGGGCATGTATCCACATCATTATTTCTTCATAATTGGATGTTTTTCTCTAGTGTAAACACCCAAAAATAAAACTATTGGGTCAAAGAGTATAGTTCTTTTGTAAAATGATATTACAGTTTGATTCTGGGTGTTTTTTGTTTTTTATTTTTAAGATTGGCACCTGAGCTAACAACTGTTGCCACTCTTTTTTTTTTCCTGCTTTTTCTCCCCAAAGCCCCCCAGTACATAGTTGGATATTTTAGTTGTGGGTCCTTCTAGTTGTGACATGTGGGACGCCGTCTCAGTGTGGCCTGAGGAGCGGTGCCATGTCCGCCGAAGCAGAGCACGTGAACTTAACCACAGCCATAGGGCTGGCCCCTGATTTTGTTTTTGCAGAAGGTGTGTGAGTTTGTCTGGAAAGATACTTGTATACTTAAAAAATTTAACAGTGATTATTTCTACTGGTGGGTTTGCAAATAAATAGTTCTCTTTCTTTTTTGTGTTGTGTAAAAATTTTCTACGATGAATATGTATTACTTTATAAATTAAGAAACAATAATAAAACAAAAGCAGAGAAAAGTATAATGACTTAGAGCACAGGCTCTGGAGGCAGAGTGCCTGGGTTTGATTTTCTGCTGAGCTACTTATCCGCTCTGTGATCTTAGGGAAGTGACTTAACCTCTCTGTGCTTTCTTGTCTGGGAAATTAATTGGGAAAATAATGGTGCATAGCTCATAAAGCTTTTGACCTCATAACTGTGTTTTGTTGATAAACGAATGAATCCATCTGAAGTGCTGAGAACAATGTCTAACATTTAATAAACAACCTATCAATGTCAGCTATCGTTATTATTTGGGACTGGAACGGCAATTCAAACCTCCCACTCCTCACACTGATGCCCCCTCTGAAATTCTAACGTCAACAGTTCGATCCAGTAAAGCCTATTCGTAGGAAGAATATACTTGGCTTTACCAGAGAGTTGCAGTGATTAGGACAGGCAGCATCTGAAGCCCAGACTTTTCGCCATCACATGTGTACCCGCTGTCCTTTCCACTCTCCAGAATAGTTTTACTGAAGGAGAAAGCAGGATATTCTGAAAGCTCTGGGTGCTTGAACAAGGGAGAAATGTAAAACAAGCTTTCAAAGACAATCTTCGCACACCTCACAATTTTGTCTGTGATTGGCACTGAACTTAAGTAGAATGCAGTGAAATATAAATCTGAAAATTTGTAGAAGTGCTTATGTCTTTGTACAAATCTCTATAATTCTCAAAGGTGGCTTTTTCCTGGGAGCAGAATTGATTGTCTTGCTTCATCAAACATTGCAAAACTGAAGATCTTGTTTACTGTTCTGTATACCAAAGATTTATAAGATACAGCCTATCAGTAAATACAAAACTTAGAACTGGGTTTCATTTATTTGATAATTTCAAGATGAGTAAGCTACCTAAAGGCTCACATTTAATTCTGGGGAATAATTTATAAATTCTTGAAAGGATATAAGAAGTCATTGCCTTTTATCACAATTACCTCCATTCAAAAATCATTTATTGGACACCCACTCAATTATCTACTTCCTACCCTTTTATTTCCAAAAAAGAATACATAAACAAGCAAGTATGTTAGAGAGGCTCACTGTGCAGGATCACCAGAGAGATTAGTTCATACAGTGAATAGTCGTTATTTTATCTATTAGTTAAGCACAGTATTTTCATGTATGTAACTTATGATGTACTAATACTCTATCACATGGATGAGGTCTTTTTAACATGAGGCCTTTCTGAGACCATGGCAGTCTTTTTCAGTCTTCTGATACTTTAATACTTTGAAATAAGAAAAGTAAATATCCATCTAGTTATCTAGAAGGTTTTTTTCATTTCAGAGGTAGCATATGTGAGATGGGCTCCAAATCAATATTTTCCAATTAGAATCTTCTTGCTCTGAGCATGATAATGACATTTTAGGCTGTTCACCAAACATTGTGTTGTTTCTTCTTCCTCCAGATGTTACTATCTTCTTTTCATGCCTGGGATATACCACGGAATGTATCATCAGGAGGTGGTTAGGGATTTAATTTGCCTACTCCCTTAACCCTCAAATCAAAAGACATCAACTACTCGTATATGCTAGTCATGGCATAAGCATGGGAATAGGCTTATGCTGTTTGTCAGTATTTCTATTCTAGGGAGCAATATGAAAATCACACCAATAGTATAATAAGGCACTTGAAGCTCAGGGAATAACTGCTGTCTTGCTGTCTCCTTTGTGGCAGACTCCAGATAGGAAGTTATTATCTGGACCATCAAAGCAGGGAGTATACTCAGTAACTGTGACATCACTCAAGCCTACTGTCAGCTTTTCTTAAACTCTCCCTCACTTAAGTATGAAGTGCTGTAAAGTTAAAACACACACACACACACTCACACACACAAGCATTATTGTAAGCAAAAATCGCTGAGTATAAAGGCTACAAGGCTTTTGAACAAGCTGCCTTTCACTTAGGCCTAACAAACTCTGATTGTATTAAGAAACACAGTTTAATAACTCCCCTAAACCAGGAGTCAACAATTCCACGTCCCTGGAAAATAAAATGAAATGAAAACAGTAGGGTAACATTGAGAGCTGTGAACACACAATGCAGTGTACGAACTCCAGGCATTTCACTTTTGATTTCTTTGAGCAGTGATTTTTTTTGTTAGAAAAATAAGAAACAGGAAAACTACTGGAGTGCTCAGATACTCACTTCCCTGTGCTAGTATAACCCACGAGGAAACAAAAGCTCTGCCTATGAATAAGCTCTCAAATCTATCAGAAAAGAAACTACCTTCATTTTCCTTGTCACCAGAGAGCCTTCTGCCAAATGAGGAAGTAGATGTCGTACTGACTGAGGCTTCATTTTGTGACAGCAGGAAAATAGGATCTGACTTGAAAGACCCTGAAGAAGAATGTCAGGGCTTTGTAATGCTGGTTTTGGGGACAGGGCTAACATCAATGTCATAAGCTAGCTGGGGTAGAGCTGGCTTTGACTGAATGGAGCTGTTACAGTTACAAGATTCAACCTGGCCTCTGGACATTATAAGCAGCTCAAGTGTAAGGGGGGGGGGGTCTACTCTAGTTTAAAAGCAGGTTTTTTTTAAAGGACTTCATTGTGTAATAATTTAACAGTGAAAAGAATAGTAAATGTAGCTATTTTTCTCCAGGTAGAATTGTTGAAAGGGGCAATTTTAAACAGCTTTCTCTACTTTTAGTAGAGATAATACACAGGTTGTCCTCGGTGAGAAAGAAGGCTGGCTGCCAAGTCTAGAAGGAGTGTGAATGTGGAGTCGAGTTTGAAATAAACTGATTCCCGATGGTCCCTTTCATAAAATGGCATACACACCTGCCTGTCAAGTGATGCAGAATCTTTTTGAAAATTCTTTGATTTATCTCAGTACATTTTTTTCTTTAACTCTTCTTTATAGCACCCCTACCCCAGTACCTGGAAGGGGTTTATCTCGTGTTCAGTTCTGGCTCCTGACTCTTGAACCAAGTGTTAACCCTTAGCCAATGGTGCACATAGTGTAAAGTGTGGAGTGTAGTAGTGTCTGAGGTCAGACTTGGATATGAATCCTGATTGAGTCACTTACTAGTTTTGTGATCCTTGGCAAGGTACTTAACTTCTCTGAGTTTAATTTTCCACATATGTAAAGTTAGACTAATAATAGCATCTATCTCATAGATTTTCTTTGAAGATTAAGCAAGATAATATAATGAAGAGCTTTGTACAGTGTCTAGTAAACACCGAAAAATAGTAGATTCTGCTTTTATTTTGATCAGGGTTGGTCATAGAATCAAGCAGAAGTCTCTAGGCCAGAATTTCTCGATAATGGCTCCCTCAACATTTTGGGCTGAATAATTCTTGGTTAGGGTGGGAGGAAGCTGTCCTGTGCATTGAAGGATATTTGTCAGCATTTCTGCCTTCTACCCACTAGATACCAGTAGCACACTCTTCCCCTCAAACTGTGCAGCCAAAAATGTCTTCAGATGTTACAAAATGTCCTCTAGGGGGCAACATTGTCTCCAGTTTAGAACTGCTGCTCTAGGCATTCTTTGGTTTAATAATTTCCATCAAAACTATCTGCCATTATACCATTCATATACCTGGTGCTTCTCATTAGCTTGACTCTGGTTTCATCTGGCAAATTTGTCCTACATTTTGAACTCTCATTTTGGTTTCTTGTGGCTTCCTGGTTTTGGCCTTCATTTTGGAACCTGGATACAATTCTTTTCTTGCCTGATTCCAAACCTGCAGCTCTATGATGGCCAGTTCTGACCCATAATATACCTCTGGACTAACAACTTATTGTTCCTTGCTTTGGGCTTCCTGCCCTTATCTGCCAATCCCTAGTGCTACACCAGTGACTCCTACCAGAGCTTTTCCTTTAAATTTCTTGGGGCAGTTGAAATGAGGACTCTGGAGCCAGATATCCTGGGTCAAAATCTCAGCTCTGCCAGTTATTCACTTACCGACCTTAACTGTAACTTCCCCATTTTCCTCCATTTGTGAGATAAGCATATTAATAGTCAGTACTTCATAGGGTTACTGTAGGATTAGGTGGCTTAGAGCGTACTTAGAACGCTGGCACAATGGCAAACATAATGTAAGTGTAAATTATTATTATTACTACACTCATAAAGACTCCTGTGTGAGAACTGTTAGCATAATGCAAGGGTTAACTAACCTCTAGGCCCCTTCTCAGTGCTCCAAAAAGGCTGCCAAATTTTTCATGCCGTGGTGCCTATTGAAAATGATAAATATTTGTCCAGCAAACTGGACTAAAGAGAGGATGCTCTGACCACCTGAGGCCTGAGGAGATCAATATCTCAGCCATGGGAAACCCATTTGTGACATGCAGTGCTCCACAGCACTCTGGTTTGAAAGCTTGCACTAAGCTCATCAAAATTAAAGGAGAAAGGTTCCAAATGGTGGAACCCACTTACAAGTTCAGATTTCCAGTTTTGACACTTAGACCCTTGGTTCTAAGTTCTAGGTCCACAGGCCTTTCAAGGTCTATAGCTATTCTGAGGTTTTCTTCTTTGAACAAGTTTATATCAAATAAAACAAAGGCAACTTCTGTTGACTATCATGAGGTTTTAAACATGTATACACTTTTTTCTTTAAAACCTCAGGATCTAGCAAATCCCACAAGTGTAGAGATATGAGAATTTAATTCAATAATGTTAGAGAACAGGAACTCTTCAATAAAATTTTACATCATGACCTACTCTTTCTATTTTGTAATTTTCTTTGGAAAGGGTTGGGGCAAAAATAGCTCAGGATATAAAAAAGGGCCATTTTCTCTGATTTTCTGTTTGAGTCTCATGGCTTTGATTTGTTGGCATGATAGGACTGTTTTTCATTGGTGACCTCTCCAAGCACTGATTTTGGGCAACTTATTAGCATATGCTTCCTCTGCATGACTCAACCCATTCAAGCAATTGATTCCCTGGTCTCTTCAGCACAATGTGAATAATA
This sequence comes from Equus asinus, assembly GCF_041296235.1. Lineage (NCBI taxonomy): Eukaryota > Metazoa > Chordata > Mammalia > Perissodactyla > Equidae > Equus > Equus asinus. The sequence goes on from NC_091820.1 coordinate 98,816,650, forward strand.
TACTATATTCCTCTAAGAGACATTCTGAATTGTGGTTTAAATATGTTGAGCCTGAAAAAAGATGTTGTTTTTGAGTCAACTTCCTGAAAAGTCCCCTAGGCAAAAGGGTGGTACAAATAGACCTTTGGCTAAAAAAGGGCTTAGGCTAAAATAGCCAGCCCTTCCAATCAAGGTTTGACTTACACAGCATACTGTCACCTCTACCAAAATCCGTGGCACTGGACACATTTATTCCAATTATCCGTTGCCATTGTCACTGCCCTAGTTTGTGCCTTTGATAGTTCATGCCTCAACTTTGGTATCAGCCACATGATTGGCTGGCTTATTTTTCCTCTTCCAAGCCCTCCCACATTAACTTCCTAAAACATAGCTTTGATAGTATCATTTCACTCCCCCCATACCCTTCAATGGCTCCCTACTGCTTAATGAATAAACTCCTAGGAATCAGAGAAATCCTTGACTGTCAGCATTGGAAAAAATCCTGGAGTATAATTCAGTGGTTGCCAAACTCTGGCCTCTGGACCAGTGCCAGAAGTCTGTACTTATCCTCAGTAGAAAGAGAAAAATAAAGACAAGGAAGTAAGCATTCCATAAAACTAAATTTATCCATTTAAAAATTCTTTGAAATTATCTTGCATTTTTGTTTTGAAGTATCCTTTAATTTGTGAAGTGATATTACCAAGAGACGGTAGTTTTTTATTTGTTTGTTGTTTTTAACATCCATAATTGTCAAAATGATGTCGGCAACCCTTTGTTGCTTCGTGCTCAACCCTTTTTAAAATTTTGCTAATCCCGACAGTCAAGAAGGCTCAAAGCCAGTCACTTCATAAATAAGAAAATTGAGGAAAGAAGGATTAAATGACTTGCCTAAGGCCATACTGATATTGGAGATCCTGGACTGCAAACCCTGATGTTAGCCTCAACTCTTTACCATGATATTCAAAGCTCTCTGTATTTAAATCCCACTATGCTTTTGCGTCTTTAATGCCAGGGTGCCCTAAAAGAAACCCTATGTTCTAAACTGTCATGATCGTTTGCCATTCCTTGAATGTACCTTGAATTCTTTCATTACCCTAACTATCCTCCTAAAACCCCACCCAGTTCAAGTGCTGCCTCTTTTACAATAATTCAGCATCAGAAGAGATCCTTTTCTTTTCTGTGCTCCTAAAATTTATACCATTTATCAGCATATCATACCTTGCCCAGGCTGTTATCATCCATGGACTATACCACCTCCTATTTTCTTCATCTCAGTAAACTGCATCACCATATTCCCAATTGCTCAAGCTGGAAAACTTGAAGTCATCTCTTAATGCTGCCTACACCAATATCTAATTAATCGTGAAGCCATATCATCTTTACCTCTCGAGTTTATCTTGTACATGTACACTTTAATCCTTTAACTGGCCTACTGCAAAGATCACGGTTTGTCTCCACGCTCTACCCTGAAACGCATTCTTTACTTTGCAGCCAATTTTAGGTCTAGTGCCTCTCCTTATAAATTCCTTCAGTGGTTTTACATAGCCTTCAGGATAAAATCTAGAATGTTCAACATGTTATAAAAGGCATGTAGTATCCTTGCCTACTTCTCCAACCTTATTTCTTGCTACTCTTTTGTTTGCACACTTTCCTTCAGCCTTACTGAACTTTCAGTTACTTGAATGCATTTTTCTCTCTTGTGTGCTCTTGCTTGCTGACTTTAATTGCCTCTCACCTCTCTGAACTGTCACATATGCTGTTTATACTACCTGAAACACTTCCTCTAGGAAACCTTCCTTGAGTCCCTAAGTTTTGATTGGATGCCCCATGGCGCTAAAGTGCCTTTCCCTTACCATAGCACTCACCACATTATATTATAACTGCTTGTTTAATTGATTTCCTTTCTAGCTGGTCTGTATGAACCATGAAATCGGGGCTCATATCTCTTATGCTCACCATTGTATTCTAGCTCTTAGCTCTGGCGTATAATAGGCACTCAATGAACGCATGCTGTCTGAATGAAGGTCTCATACTACATTTCCTCCTACACCGTTGAGACTTGCATACCTGTTTTATTTCCCTGATTTGATTATAATTTCCTGAAAGTCAAAGAAGTCTTTTATAATGTAATATCCTTTTATACTACCATATGTAATAGACTGCTGGTAAATATTTGGTAAATACATGATCAAGCTATTTTTTCTTAAGGGACCAAGGAATGGGGTACAACCAAGGGTATTACAGTACATATTTATAATAAACCTAGGATGAAGCACAATCCAAGAATTTTAGGCTGATACTAGCATTGATTGTTTATAACCTTATATTTCAGATGCTGCCCCCACTTCCATAAAATCTCCCTACCTTCCCCGGGTTAAACTGGAAAATACTCTGTAGTTACATTGAGGTGAAATATGACTGTTCAAATAGGAATTATGCTGCATTTTAGAAAATAAAAAGTGTAAAAATCTTAAAGTGACCTAGGATGCCTAAGCCTTCATTTATGTATGTGTGTGCTTGCGTGTGTGTGTGGTTTTTTTGTTTCTTGGCGACTAAACTCCAAAGCTATGGTTAGGGTGATAGCTTCATGTTGAAAGCAAATCTTTTACTTTAACCATCCAAAAGTCAGTCCAGTGTTTTGGGGGGACTTTATCATCTATTGAAAAGTTAGTTTTGAACTTCCTCTTTATTGAGTCTCTTTGCAATGTCCAGAGCATACAGAGATGTCATCAGTCACAGATACTTCATATTGCACATAATGGGCTCTAATCTCAGCCTCTTTGTATGCATCATAATGTCCAAATTGTTGAACAAAATTACTCATAAGGCGGGAAGCTTCTGTTTTTTGTTTGCAACAGACTCAACCTAAGTGGATAATTTTCTTTGTAAAAGGTGACAAAACTTCAGCACTGGTGATACTTGTTTATAGGTTGTGCCTCAAGCCTGCCTCACTCCTCTGGCATACAAGGGTTCTCCCTGCTCAGACCAGTTGGATTTGTTGAGTTCAGAGGAAACTGAAACAGGATGATGAGAATACTGTTTAAGTAACCTATCTGAATGACAGCTCATTTTACATGGCAGAGGGCAGTGCCAAAAGACATGCTAGGTTTAGAAGTGGGAATTGTGACAAGCTTCAGTGCCCATCCTCCAATAAGTCTTCTCTGACCTTGCAGTGTAAGTCACTGCTCCCCTCTCTCCCTTTCATGATCCTGTATCAAACCAACAGGCCTTGGCAATGGATTGGATGATGCGGGTGAGGGAAAGGGAGGAGGAATCAAGACTATCTTCATGACTTCACTTATCAAGCCATGCTGTGGCAGGTGTCCCACACATAAAATAGAGGCAGATGGGCGTAGATGTTAGCTCAGGTCCAATCTTCCTCACAAAAAGGAAAAGAACATTGCATAAGTGAATTATCTCAAAGTGAACACACCCATGTAACATAACAACCCTCCAGATCAAGAAACATAATATTACCAGCACGTTACTAGAACAGTCCCAGGAGCCCCATGTCCTCTCTCAGTCACTCCACTCTTCCCCTCCAAAGCTGACTTCTCTCCTAACTTCTAATGCCATAAGTGGGCTTTGCCTGCTTTTTTGGACTTTATATAATGGAATGATAAACAATGTATTATTTTATGTTTGGCTTCTTTCACTCAACATAATGCTTGCGAGATTCATTCAAGTTTTTGCATGTATCAATACTTCATTTATTGCCATTACTAAATAGTAATCAATTTCATAGTATAATATACCTTATTCTACCATTGGTAAACATTTGGGTTCTTTCAATCTGGGGGCCATTATTCATAATGCTTCCATGAATATTCTTGTACATACATGTATGCATATTTCTGTTGGGAGTGGACTGGTTGGGTCAAAGGATGTGCTTATGTTCAGCTGTACTAGATTCTTTCAAACAGGTTTTCAAAGTGGGTGTATCAATATACATTTTTACCAGCAATGTATGAAAGTTCCAATTGCTCTACATCCCCAATGGCACATGGTATTGTCACTCTTTTCTATTTTAGTCGTTCTGGTGGGTGTGTAGTGATATCTCATTTCAATTTTAATTTGCATTTCCCTGATGACTAATGAAGTTTTGCACGCTATTTTATGCTATGCTGAGTAACAATTATCCCCAAACTTAGAAGCTTAAACAGTTAACAGTCCTTTTACTATTTCACACAGTTTTTGGGGTCAGGATTTCGATTCAGCTGGGCAGAACTGGCTTGGGATACCTCATGCAGATGCAGTCAGATAGGGGCTGGAGGAACTGGGGGCTGGCCAGGCATCTCACTCTTTTCATGTAGCTCAGGGCCTATGTATGTGGTCTCTTTCTTGGGCTTCCTCACAGCACAGCGGCCTCAGAATAGTTAGACTGCTTACTTGGTGGCTGAAGGCTTAAAGACAGAGTATGTATTCCAGCAAATAAAGTGGAAGCTAGTGTAGTCCAGCCTTAGAAGTCACATAGCATCACTTCTGCCATGTTCTATTGACCTAAATAGTCACAAAAGTACACTCAGTTTCAAGGTAAGGGGGCATAGGCTCTACTTCAAATTGGGAAGAATGTCAAAATCACACTGTAAGCGGAACATGTGTAATCGAAGATATTGTTGCCACTATCTTTGCAAAACACAATCTGCCACCCATGTTTTCATATGTCTATTAGCCATTCTGTATAGTGCCTGAGCCCGTCATTTGTCTACTTTTCTGCTAGGTTATCTATCTTTTTCCTTTTTGATTTGTAGAATATATTCCGTATGCTAGTTTTCCCCCCAGACATATGTATAGCAAATATCTTTTCCCATTACTCTGAGGCTTATGTTCTCATTCTCGTGAGTCTTTGTGTGTATGTGTATTAATTGAAATTTTTATTGAGATAATTGTATATTTACATGGAGTGGTAAGAAATAATATGGAGAGATCCCCTGTACACTTTGTCCAGTTTCCTCAGTGATGACATTGTGCAAAACTACAGTATAATATCACCACAGCCAAATATCACAGGTTGTTGACATGGATAAAATCCACCCATTTTATTCACATTTCCTATTTTAGTTGCACTCATTTGTATGTGTGTATTAAGTTCTGCACAATTTTATCAGCTGTGTATGTTCATGTATCCACCACCAGAGTAAAATTGATGATTACTTCTAGTATAAGGATCCCTAATGTTTATAGCTGTACCCACTTCCTTCCTGCCACCCCCACCTTCTAAGCCCCATTCCTACCCCTGGCAGCCACTGATCTGTTCTCTGTTTCTAAAATTTTGTCATTTCAAAACTCGTATATACACTTCATATCCATTAGTATGGCTACAATTTTTTTAAGTAAAATTGTATGTAACATACAAATTCCAGGCATACAATATTATAATTTGATATTTGTGTACTCTACAAAGTAATCACCATCATAAGTCTAGTTACCATCCATCATTATGCAATTGACCTCCTTCATCCATTTTGCCCACCCCCAACTCCCTTCCCCTCTGGTAACCACCAATCTCTTCTTTGTATCTATGAGTTTGTTTTGTTTGTTCATCTGTTTTGTTTTTTTTATTTCACATTTAAGTGAAATCATATGGTATTTTTCTTTTTCCATCTGACTTATTTCATTTAGCATAATACTCTTAGGTCCATCCATGTTGTCACAAATGGCAGGATTTCCTTTTTTGTTATGACTGAGTAGAATTCCACTGTGTATATATATGCCATATCTTCTTTATCCATTCAACCATTGATGAGCACTTACGTTGTTTCCCTATCTTGGCTATTGTAAATAATGCTGCAGTGAACATAGGAGTGCATATATCTTTTCAAATTAGTGTTTTCATATTCTTTGGATAAATATTCAGAAGTGGAATAGGCGGATCATGTGGTAGTTCTATTTTTAATTTTTTGAGGAATCTCCATACTGTTTTCCATATTGGCTGAACCAATTTACATTCCCACCAACAGTTCACAGGGATTCACTTTTCTCCACATCTTCTCCAACACTTGTTTCTTCTTATCTTTTTATAGCAGCCATTCTAACAAGTGTGAGGTGATATCTCATTGTGGTTTTGATTTGCATTTCCCTGATGATTTTTAGTGATGTTGAACATCTTTTCATGTGCCTGTTGGCCATCTGTATGTCTTCTTTGAAAAAGTGTCTATTCAGATCCTCTGCCCATTTCTTAAGTAGGTTGCTGTTGAGTTTTATGAGTTCTTTATATATTTTGGATACTAACCCTTTATCAGATGTATGATTTACAAATATCTTTTCCAATTCAGTAGGTTGCTTTTTCAATTTGTTGATGGTTTGCTTTGGCATGTAGAATTTCTTTAGTTTGATGTAGTCCCGTTTATTTTTGTTTCCCTCCCTTTGGAATCAGATATGAAAAAAAAATCACTAAGACTGATGTCAAGGAGCTTACCACCTATGTTTTCTTCTAGGAATTTTATGGTTTCAGATCTTACAGTCAAGTCTTTAATCCATTTTTAGTTAATTTTTATGTATGGTATCAGATAGTGGTCTAGTTTCATTCTTTTGCATGTGGTTCTATAGTTTTCCCAACACTAGTTTTGAAGAGACTATCCTTTCCCCATTGTATATTCTTGACTCCTTTGTCATAAGTTAGTTGTTCATATATGTGTGGGTTTATTTCTGGGCTATCTATTCTGATCCATTGATCTGTATGTTTGTTTTTATGCCAATACCATACTGTTTTGATTACTATAGGTTTATAGCAGAGTTTGAAACCAGGGAGCATGATACCTCCAGCTTTGTTCTTTCTTAAGATTGCTTTGATTCTTCGGGATCTTTTGTGTTCCTTACAAATTTTAGAATTATCTTCTAGTTCTATGAAAAATGCCATTGGAATTTTGATAGGAATTGCATTGAATCCTTAGATTGCTTTGGATAATATGAGCATGTTAACAATATTGATTTTTCCAAGCCATGAGCATGGAATATCTTTTTATTTATTTTTGTCACCTTCAATTTCTTTTATCAGTATCTCATAATTTTTAGTGTACAGGTTTTCACTTCCTTGGTTAAATTTATTCCTAGGTATTTATTCTTAGTATTTTATTCTTCTTGATGTAATTGTAAATGGGATGATTTTCTTAGTTTCTCTGATCATTATTAGAGTATAGAAGCAACACAGATTTCTGTTTTGGTTTTGTATACTGCAACTTTACTGAATTCATTTATTAGTTCTTACATTTTTTTTGGTGGAGTCTTTAGAGTTTTCTATATATAGTATCATACATCTGCAAATAGTGGCAGTTTTATTCTTCCTTTCTGATTTGGATGCCTTTTATTTGTTTTTCTTGCCTAATTGCTGTAGCTGGGACTTCCAATACTATGTTGAATAAAAGTGGCAAGAATGGGATTGTTAACTTGTTCTTGATCTTTGAGGAAAAGCTTTTAGCTTTTCACTCTTATGTCTGATGTTAGCTGTAGGCTTGTTATATGTGGCCTTTACTATGTTGAGGTATGTTCTGTCTATACCCACTTTATTGAGAGTGTTTATCATAAATAGAATTTGAATTTTGTCAAATGCTTTTTCTGCATCTATTGAGATGATCCTATGATTGTCCTCTATTTTGTTAATGTGTATGTCACATTGACTGATTTGCAGTTATCGCACCATCCTTGCATCCATGGAATAAATCTCACTTGATCACAGTGTATGATCCTTTTAATGTATTGTTGAATTTGGTTTGATAATATTTTCTTGAGGATTTTTGCATCTGTGTTCATCAGGGATATTACCATGTAATTTTCTTTTTGTTGGTGTGCTTTTCTGGTTTTGGTATCAGGTTAGTGCTGGCCTTGTAAAATGAGTTTGGAAGTATTTCCTCCTCTTCAAATTTTTGGAAGTGTTTAAGAAGGGTTGATATTAAATCTTCTTTGAATGTTTGGTAGAATTTACAAGTGAAGCCATCTGGTCCTGTACTTTTGTTTGTTGGAAGATTTCTTATTACTGATTTAATTTCCTTACTAGTAATTCATCTATTCAGATGTTTTATTTCTTCATGGTTCAGTTTGGAAAATTGTATGTTTCTGGGAACTTATCCATTTCTTCTAGGTTGTCCAATTTGTTGATGTATAGTTGTTCATAGTAGTCTGTTACGATATTTTGTGTTTCTGTGATAGTTGTAACTTCTCCTCTTTCATGTCTGATTTTATTTATTTGAGCCCTCTCTATTTTTTTCGTGGTGAGTCTAGCTAAAAGTTTGTCAATTTTGTTTATCTTTACAAAAAAACAGCTCTTAGTTTCATTGATCTTTGTACTGTTTTTTTTTTTTTTAAGTCTCTATTGCATTTACTTTTGTTCTGATCTTTATTATTTACTTCCTTCTACTAACTTTGGGCAGAATTTGTTCTTCTTTTCTAGTTATTTTAGCCGTGAAGTTGGATTGTTTATTTGAGATTTTTCTTGTTTATTGAGATAGGCATTTATCAGTATGAACTTCCCTCTTAGAACTGCTTTTGATGCATCCCACAGAGTTTGGAAAGTTGTATTTCCATTATCATTTGTCTCAAGGTATTTTTTGATTTCCTCTTTGATTTTTTCATTTACCCATTGGTTGTTCAGTAGCATATTGTTTAAACTCCCCATATTTGTGATTTTCCAGTTTTCATTTTGTGGTTGATTTCTAGTTTCATACTATTGTGGTCAGAAAAGATGCTTGATATGATTTCAATCTTCATAATTGTATTCAGTTTTGTTTTGTGGCATGACATATGATCTATCCTGGAGAATGTTCCATATGCACTTGATAAGAATGTGTATTCTGCTGCTTTTGGATGATTTGTTCTTTATATATCGATTAAGTCTATCTGGTCTTGTGTGTCATTTAAAGCTGATAGTTTTTTATTAGTTTTCTGTTTCGATGATCTCTCCATTGACACAGCATGGTATTAAAGTCTACTAATATTATTGTATTGCTGCTGATCTCTCCCTTTGTGTTTGTTCATATTTGCTTTATATATTTAGGTGCTCCTATGTTAGGTGCATACATGTTTATGAATGTTATATCTTCTTGTTGGATTGACCCCTTTATCGTTATTTAACACCCATCTTAGTCTTTTATTACAGTCTTTGTTTTAAAGTGTTTTGTGTGATATTAGTATAGCTCTCCAAACTTTCTTTTGGTGTGCATCTGCATGAAACATCTTTTTCCATCCTTTCGCTTTCAGTCTGTGTGTGTCCTTATATCTGGTGTGTCTTTTGTAGGCAGCATATAGATGGGTCTTGATCCCTTCAACCACTCTGTGTCTTTTGATTGGAGCATTTTGTTCATTCATATTTATAGTAATTATCAATAAGTATGTACTTATTGACATTTTGTTAATTGTTTTCTGGTTGTTTTGTAGTTCTTCTCTGTTTCTTTCTTCTTGCTCTCTTTCCTTGTGGTTTGATGAATTTCTTTAGTGTTATGCTTAGATTCCATTCTTATTATCTTTTGTGTATCTACTCTAGGGTTTTTGTGTTATGGTTGCCATGAGGTTTACATGTATCAGCCTATATATATGCTGATCTATTTTAAGTGGATCACAAGATAAGTCTGAATACATTCTTAAACTCTTCATTTTTACTCCCCTCCATGTTTTATGTTTTGATGTCACATATTATATCTTTTTATTTTGTGTATCCCTTGACTGATTATTGTAGTTATAATTACTTTTTACTATTGTCTTTGAGCTTTCATATTAGCTTTGTAATTGATTAGTCTACTACATTTACTATATGTTTACCTTTACTGTTGAGATTTTCGCTTTCTTTTGTTTTCTTGTTACTAATTAGTGCCCTTTCTTTTCAGCTTAAGAAGTCCCTTTAACATTTTTTGTAAGGCTGCTCTATTGGTGGTGAACTCCTTTAGTTTTAGCTTCTCTGAAAAACTCTTTATCTCAGCTTCAATTCTGAATGATAACCTTGCTGGATAGAGTATTCTTAGAAGTTTTCTGCTTTCAGCACTTTGAATATATCATGCCACTCCTTTCTTGCTTGCAAAGTTTCTGCTGAAAAATCTGCTGATAGTCTTATGGGGTAACCCTTGTACATAGCAAATTGTTTTTATCTTGTTGCTTTTAAGATTCTCTTTATCTTTTAACTTTTGACATTTTAATTATAATGTGTCTTGGTGTGGATCTCTTTGGGTTCATCTTATTTGGAACTCTCAGATTATTCATCTTAATTGCAGTAATTGTTATCTCTTAAACTGTTTGGAGTAGACGTGGGAATCTTTGCATTTAAAACAATAAGGGCATTGTTTTTTGCTCTTATTATTCACATAAATTGTTCATAAGTGAACAAATTGAAGGATTTGTTTGTTCTAACCCTGGAATTTTGCAAAAACATCAGGACCGGATAAAGTATGATGTAGCCATAATGGCTACATGACTTTTGCTTTCTTTTATGAAACATATTTCAAGGTCATTCAAGGATGTCCTAGTTTTCATAAGCCTAACATAATATCTTGAGTTTCTAAAAGTGTGTGTGTATTATATGTGTGTATATATGTGTGTGTATATGTATATACCTGTAAACATATTATACATATATGTTCATATATTTATTATATATGTAATTTTATTAAAATATTTGCTACCTAGGATCACAATGGAGAATGCCATTTAGATGCTTAAGGCAAATGGTAATTGCTGTTGGTAAACATCAAGTGAGCCAATGCAAATTTGCTGGCTTTAGAAAGATACCTCTGCTCTTCTCCAGGTTTAATTTCTAACTTGACGTTATGTGTTTTGGGGGTTCTCTTTTAGCATTTTTCCAGCTTTATTGGGATACAATTGACAAATAAAAGTTGTGTATATTTAGATTGTACGTTGTGATTTTTTAAAAGTGTAAAATGTATGATTTAATACGTACATATACATACACATATACGTTATGAAATGATTACCATATTCAAGTTAACTGACATATCCATCAGTTCACATAGCTACCACTTTTTTGTCAAAACCACAGTGTGATATTACCTCACTCCTGTTAGAGTGGCTATTTTGAAAAGGACAAGAGATAACAAATGCTGGTTAGGCTGTGGAGAAAAGGGAACCCTTGTGCATTGTTGGTGGAAATCTAAATTGGTACAACCATTATGGAAAAAAGTATGGAAGTTCCTCAAAATGTAACAATAGAACTACCACATGACTTTCCGTGTTTTATTCCACATAGTCTTTTCTTTTTCACTGTCTCATTGATTTTATGTCAGTATGCCAAGAGTGGTTATCCAGAAGAAGACAAACTTGCATTATTCACAAACTCAGAATGATTTTTTTCAATCATGAAAACAAGTTGCTATTTTTATATTATGGTTAGCAAACCAATAAAAAATCCAGAATTTTCATTGATCACCTACTATGTGTTATGTCTATATTTCCCTACTATGTTTCAATGGAGAAAGTCTGAAACTCTATTTCTGACCTCCAAGAACTTCAGATCTAGCTGGGGATATATGGTGTACTTACCTGGAAATACAGCTTATCATACAAGGCAGAATATACTACATTCACAAATGAGTATGGGACTCTAGAGGAATAAGACCTCTTACAAGCTCCCATGGTGTAAAAAGACTTCTGGGGATGTCTTAGTTTGCGTTCCCTAGAAACAGATTCTTAAATGAGGAGTTGCATGCATAACGTTTATTTGGGAGTGCTCTTGGAAGATACAGTTTTAAGGAAGGGAGAAAGGCAAAAGGTTCAGGAGAGACGGGAGGGGAATTTTGTCCTCTCTGTGGCAGACAGATCCTGAGGTGACCCCCAATAATTCCCCACATCCAAATGCTCATACCTCCGTGTAATCACCTCCTCTTGAGTGTGGGCATACCTGTGGCTTACTTCTATTCAACAGAATATAGCAAAGGTGATGGACTGATACCGTGGTATCCCATTGTTGTATAGGATTCTATCTTAGCCTACTGGAGTAGGAGACTCTCTCCATTGCTGGTTTTGAAGAAGTCAGCAGCCATGCTGTGAGATGGCCTATGGAAAGGGCTACATGGCAAGGAACAGCTTGCCAGCCTCTAGAAACAGAGTGGCCCCTAACTGAGGCCTTCAAGAAAATGGGACCTCAGTCCTACAACCACATGGGGATAAATTCTTCCAACAATAAGAATGACCTTGGAAGGCGATATTTTCCTGTTCAAACCTCTGATGAGACTACTGAACCAACCAATACCTGGATTGTAGCCTTGTGAGACCTGGAAGCAGTGGATCTAGCTAAGCTATGCCTTGATGCATGAAAACTACAGCATGATCAACTTGTATTGTTTTAAGCCACTAAGTTTTGCCTCAAACCATCCCTCAGGTCTCACTCTCTCATAGGTCTCCAAGGGAAGTTGAGGAACTAATTTCCATGGAACTCGTCACTTCTCATAGAGAGCTTAAGCTCAGTTCTATATAGAAGCAGGATAAATAGGCTGTGTGACTGTTTAGGGTCCCTAGAAGATCGTTCCTCATTTGTAGAACCCTGCCTTGGCTTTTGAGATACTTGAATGTAGCAAACTAAATCTTCTGGAATAGGGTCTGCCACTCTCCACATGGGACTCCCTTTTATATGGTATTCATCTACTCTTTTGCACTTTGAACACCAGGCTTTTACTGAGTATGTAATTACTCTACTGACTGCTAAACAGTTAGGTCATTTTCTGTATTCCTTTATCACCAGACACATAATCATCTGTTAAAAAACAATTATGTGAGATTCTCATTGATCTTCAGAATGTCTTTAAAGCTTTTCAACTTATAATTAACACATATACTTGACTTCTTTACTTTAGCAAATGTGAAACAGAATGGTTTCCCTGCTGTAGCATTTTCATCTTTCTCCAGTCTTCACTGTAATCCTTGAAAATGTGAAGATGAGTTGAGTGCTTTTTGCTTTACAATTCAGTGTTATAAAACCCACAGCTCCTGTTCAAGACTTCCATTTAATTTAAAAGGAAAAGAGATCACTTTTATTCCAAATTAATATGTTTTATCATGTATGAGATTGATGGAATTATATAATTCTCTCAATTAAAGTAGATAATAAAGTTTTAAGACATATTTTACAACTTTTCATCATTATAGACCACACGGGAGTCTAGATGTTTTTTCCTTCACACTCTGAGCGGGTATGAACTATTACAAACTCCACCTCCCCAGAGACAAGAGGTTTTATCTTTAACAGTAAGTGACCATACAGTGTCATCAGTGAAGGAAAATATAGTGAACAAACAGGCCTGTTATTTCACTAAAATATTGCTTGTGCCTCCCAATCCCAACTCTCCAGCAATATTTTGTGGAAGCAGTCAAGTTATCAGTAATAAACAAAAACAAAACCAAAACACTTTCTTTAAGGTAATAGTCAATTTTATTTATGGCACTGAATTAGTCATTTATTTTGTTCAAGATGAGTTACAGCTATGAAAAGCAGGACTAAATCAACATGGGGATTTGTAGGATTTTATTTCTCTTCAGGCTAATGAATTTGCATTCAAATGCCACCAAATTAGTGTAAGGAAGGAAAAACTTTTCCTCTACCCTCTTAGGTTCAGTGCCTGAGGTTTGCAAATTAAACTTTTTTTCATCTGACAAAAGACAAATTGACAGGAGAAAAAGTTTATTTTGCATGCACGTGAAAATTTCATGGAAAAGAAGTGAAAACCCAAAGAAATGGTTTGGCTTGAGAACTTATATAATACTTTAACAGAAGGTGATACATTGTGGAGGAGTGACAAGACAAAGGAAAAGTAGTTTGGGCTTCTAGGAGCAATAAATTGTGGGAAGGTAAATATAAGGAAGCTAATGGAAGATATAGGTCATTTTTTAGTAAGGTTTGTTTATGCAGACTCATCTCGGTACTGACTTTCTGTTTTTTGTGATAAATGTTCTCTTCCTCCTGGTATGGGAGAGGGGAAAGAGGACACTTTCACAAAGGGATACTATACTTGTAGACAGAAAGGGGAAAGGCAGAAAGTTCCACCTGTGTCTGCTGTTTCTTAATTGCTTTCAGCTCAAGATAATCCTTATGCCAAATTCTTATATTTGGGGTGGCATATTCTAATCCCCTTCATTAGTAAAATCTTGATTAATCAATATCCAAAGTATTGTGAATCTCAATTAACCAGACTGTTTCATCACTAAATTATTAGAAATAAAGCTGACTTTATAGATACTGGTAAGAGAATCAACAACTTCTGACATGGCTTAGGCTCCATACATATAATATTAGTCTACATTTTTCCTGTCTCTATCACAGCCCTTCCCAATGAGTAATGATTCCTTTGCTCATGATCCTGAGACTCCATGAAAAGAAGACAATCAATGCAATAATGATAATAACAATACCAGTAGTCGACATTTACTGAGTTTAATTCTTACAATAATCCTTCAGTGTTATTATTTCCATTTTTATAGTTAGGAAAAATGAGGCTCAGAGAAGTTAAGTGACTTGCCCAAGGTTGCATGTGGAGTTAGCAAGGCAAAATTAGGACCAAAGGCCAGTTTTCCTGGTTCCTAGTCTATTGTGTTTTCCATTAAGTTTGATTATCTATAAAGTGAGACTAATAAGAAGATCATAAGCTTTGAAGATAGAATAATCTTGTATATAGTCCAAGCCTGTGATACTAGATATATGGTTTTGGGGATGTTACTTAACCTTGCTGAAGTTTAGTTTCGTTATTTGGAGTTCTTAGATGTATCAACCTCATAAGTTTATTTTTTGCGAGCATTAAATGAGACAGTCCATGTCAAGTGTTTAGTACAGTGATTTACCCATAGTAAGTGCTCATTGTCAATTATCCACTAGTATTATTACCAATAATGACATTATTAGTTATAGTAGTTTATTAGTATGATTATCATCATAATTATTTCAGCATGATTGTTAATTATTTACAAAGGCCCAAGCCAACTGGTGGGCCAATTAGGCATGCCTGCTTAGAAATGCCTTAAAGGACACCAAAAGACCTCCTTGAAGTTAAATGTCTTTCCACAAGCCTGGCGAAGAATTCCATCATTAACATTAACTTTTAAAGGCTTTTTGAATATGTATGCACACACATAGGCATGCCATTAACCCATTCCAGTGGAGAGAAATGCCCTCAGGGAAAAGAAAATTTAGTCAGTCAGTTTTAATGGGGGTGGGAAGAAGAGAAAAAAAAATCATTGTCGTTATGTGGATACTGCCAGGCACTATTCTAAGTTCTTCATTTTTGATCCCCACAAGAAACTTGAAATAGGCAGTATTATTCTCCTCCTTGTTTTATAGATAAGAAAACTGAGACACAAAGAGTTAATTGTCTTCTGCTTAGTAAGTCACTAGCTCCAGCCAGGATTCAAACCAAATTTTGCCTGATTTTAGTGTCACTGCTCTTAAGGACAGTTGAATGCTGCTGCCACATAACCTCCTCAGCAGAGGAAATTAGCAGCCAGAAGGACCCAAGACTGACCTCTGCTGCAATCAATATTAACTCTTTGGAGTAAATGAATCAAGGCTTTTTATAGTGGTATACTGTGTCTGGCTTTTGGAAGATGACAATATATGGACCATGACTATTACTTTGACTTTTCAATTAAAATAAATACCACTTATACATTTCTTTTGAGAATCACAATAAATGAATGCTTGTGAAGTGAGATTTTATTAGCAAATGACTGTTTTTAATTTTAAACTTTGCCGCTTTAACACCAGAGGTGATTATATAGTAAAGAGTAATAGATTCCAACTGACAAACAATTATTTTATTTAGATGATTTGAAGAATCTGAATCTGAATATGAGTGTCTCCAGTATATGGTTCTGCAATTGAAATAATGATTTTCTTTACCATAAATACTCTCCAAAAGCCAGATGGTACCTGTTCATTATTCTTCACTTTTTGATTGCCCTCTTATTCATAATACTACCCTCAGGTAATCAACTCCTCTTCATCCAGTGAGCACATACCTGGAGCTTGAACTGTTCTCCCTATGCCTGGGTTCTGTCTTACCCCTTCCACTTTCCTAAGAGATGCCAAATTTTTCTATGAAACCAAACTACTGAAGAACTTCCCATTGTTTCCTCCGTGTCCAACATGCCAATCTCATGACACCCTCAGTAACTGGTTCTTAATTGTTCAGAGTGTTTCTTGATCATACTATGTCACTGTATTTTTTTTTCTTTTCTTTTTAAAAGTCTTTCTTTTTTTACCCTTTTTTATTGCAGTAACATTAGATTATAACATTGTGTAACCTTCAGGTGTACATTGTAATATATTTCAAATTCTGTGTAGATAGTATTTTTTTTTCAATCCAAATGTAAGTCTCCTATTGAGAGTCTTTGGCTGTTCTCTGTGAGACTCGCTGCAGAACCATGAACTAATAATTTCTTTTTTAGGTTTGCAATCTGTCCATTTCAAAAGTGGTAAATTGACTGGGTGCAGACCCACATATCCGTTTTGTTTGACCTCCAGAATTTCAAATTTATGTTAGTTGGCAACATTTAAAAATCACATAAAAGTCTGTATTTTCAGATTCTTTTCAATTCCTTTACGTTAATCACAGCTCGAGCTGAGTAGCAGCCACCTCCTTTCAAAAAATATATTCTCCAGGTTATACAAGTCACTACTCTTCTCTATTGTTTTACACACTTGGCCCATTCTTTACATTGCCAGTCTGACTCCTATAGCATGTAAATTTGGTAACCCTGATTATTTTGCAGGAAATAAGTGTTTATTTTAGGAAAACTAGAAGGCCAATATAAGCAACAAAAAATAATAACCCTTTGTAGACCCACCATCCAGAGTCAGTCACAACTAATATTTGTTATGCATCCTTCCAGTCAATTCTCTCAATTAGGTAGGTAGGTAGATAGACAGATAGATCTGTTTAGAATATGTTTTTTTATAGGACTGATGATACATCAGTATTATTTGTTGTTTTTCCTTATTTTAATTCAATGAAGACAGACTGCTCAGGGAATGAAGGTTCAAGTTAGTTTTCTAGTAAACTGAGAGATGGGCATAAAAACCTTTTGTTTCAATGTTTGGCATGGAAAATATGTCCAAATATGCCATTCTAGTTTTTTACTTAATAAACTAGCGATTAGGATTGAAATGTTCTAACATACAGAGATATTTAAAAATCCTTGTGGTCCTCATTTGGTAATATCTAAGATGGTTGTTCAGGAAACTGACGTAGATGAGGAAGGTGTGTTAGTTTGGTACCAAATTTAGGATATCCCCTAAATCTTGATGCTTCACATAAATTCCTTCATTTCCGTGTCTCTTGTGCTGGAATTTTCTCTATAACATCATTCCTAGGGGTTTCTAAGTCTATATTTGAATGTCTCCAACAACAGAGAACTCATTACCTCTTAAGCCACAACCTGACCTTTTTGCTTAGCTATTAAAAAGACTTTTAATAAGCATAAATCTGTGTCCTGACAACTGCTACCTATTAGATTTAGTTCTACTCTTTGGGGCCACAGAGAATAAATTTGCTTCCTTTTCTGCACATTAATCCTCTTAATATCTGAAGAGAATGATCATGTTCTTCCTTACACTCCAACCCCAGCTCCTTCACTGGATCTTTATGTTGATGGCATAGTTTTCAGGCCCTTCATCATCTTGGGGGACCCCTCTGAAGATGCTGTAATATGCTAATATCCCAGATATTATCACCCATAAGAGAATAAAATATAGAGTGTAAACACTAAATCCCATTTTAATAAGAATTTTGTTTCCTTGAGGTTTAATTAGAACCAGTTTTTGTTGCTCTTGTTACGGCTCATGGCGCTGAACAATACAAATAATTGCATCGACCTTTCATCGCACTCTACCTGTTGCAGAAACAGTTTTGGTGCAATCTTCACCTTTAAATATTTCACCAAATTTCAAAGATCTCATTTATTTGGTGTTAAATAAGCTTTTTACCTCTTTTAAAATTAACTTGATTTATAGAGATCTGATTCCTAATGACTCTTCTTACTGTATCAGTCATTATCCGAATATTTAGTGAGAGGAGGCCCGGTAAGTTGTTCAAGGCATACTGCCTGAAAAACACCTCCATCCTGACAGGGTCAGTGTCCCAAAGGGCAATCAGGTTTGTGCCAAATGGCCTAAAGCACAGCCTGCACTTGCTGTATTTCTCGGAGTATTTCAAAGAAATCAAAAGTCATCATTCATTGTGTGGGAGAGAAACAAATTTTATTCTACCTTCTTAAATTCAGTCACTAAAGCCTGCAAATTAAACTGACGAAAGACAGATTAACAGGAGAAAAGGCATACAAATTTTATTGATATTTTTACACCCATTGGGGATTTACAAAAGAGAAGTGAAAACCCAAAGAGGCAGTTAGACTTGGGGACTTATATACCATTTTAACAGAGGACAATAAATTGTGGAGAAGTGACAAGACAAAGAAAAAGGAGAGTTTGGGCTCTAGGTTCAGGAAAGGGAAAGGAAGGGAAGGTGACTAGGAAATGTGTGATAGATAAGGATTACTTGTAAGGTTCATTAGGCAGACTCAAGTTGTCTCAGGTGATAAGAATCATTGTCTTCTTGTGTATGGGATTGCAGCAGGAGGAGACCTTTATAAAAAGAAATTTATACCCTGGCTTTAGGCAGGAAGAGGGAGGGCAGACAGCTCATCCTGTGTCTACTGGTTCTCAATTTCCTTCAGCTCAAAATAATCAGTATACCAAAGTAGCATATTTTGGAGTAGCAAATCTTTATCCCTTTCAATCACTCAAAACTAAACTTGACATTCTGGGAACTGGTCAACTTGTTCAAAGGAAATATATTGGCTATTTATTGGCACATTGCTTGCTTTTGATATAGGTCACATCTGCCTTCATTTACAAGATGTTAGAAGCTAGTTCAGTTTTTTGAAGTTCATCACCAAAAGGTTTGAACTATGAAATTCATAATCTGTTCTTTATAACATAGCACTTGCTTGCCTAATGGGTTTTATTATTCTCTAGTTCACATACACAAGTCTTGTCTTGCCAACTGTTTCATAAGCTTTTTGAAACCAAGGCTCATGTCTTCTACTTCTTTTGCGCCCCGCCCCCCCACCACCACATCTAGTACAATAAGCACTTAATAATTACTTCTTAACCAGACAAGATCCGCATGTGGGATGTTTAGCTTGGCTCCATTCTAACATTCCAGTTTGTGCTATTCACCCCACCCAGCTTTCTAGGAAGACTTCAGTCACATGGGAACTGGGCAGGGAAATTTAGATGATTTAGACAAGCCAGGCCTCAATGCTGGAGAAAAAACTAAAAGTTCCTATGCTGCTGCTCAGAAGTCAGGCGTCCCAGTTCATACAGATAGTTCACTTATTGAGACTAGCTGGTCCTAGCAAGTTTAGGGCTCTACTTGAAGCCTTAACATGCTCTTTGTGGACTGTTGATAAAGCGTGTTCACAAATTAGGCCAAGTGCTCCCCCAAGTCATGGTTTACGTGTTTACTTTGAGAGATTTACTCTTTCTCCTGGCAAGTATTCTTCCCTCTCCCTCCTGTAAGAAATAGGAAATTTGTCTCCAGTCATGAAGATTTTATATTAACCTATTTTTCAATCTTTACTGAAGAAAATCCTTTTTTCTGCTGTTCTCACTTCGATCAGCTGAAAAATGGCAGCTGCCTTACTTTGGTGCTTCTAAGTCTGCTACTCAGCATTTCTCAAATTACTTGAGATTTTGTTGTTCTTCATGGTGGAAGATAAACCCTTAGACTCTTTTTTCAGAAAGTATCACTACTCTAAAAAAACCACTGAGATGTTCCCGGTCTGGATATTAAAGAAATAAGTACTCCAACCATTCTTCGCCAAATCATATCAGTATAATAGAAGTACGTATATGCAAGGGCAAATAGTTATTGATGACAAAGATGGTTTTTTTAGTTATAAATGTCTAGTTTTAGAACATCAACCTATAGAGAATTCTTAAGGTAAAATTTGCAGTAATTTTGTCTTATTGAATAATCTGTATGTTGAGTGGAAATCAGTGGGAAAAGAAGCAAAATCAGCTATGCCATTAGTCATTTGATACATTAATATATAAAATTTTTAATTTAATTAGTTTTGTTAATTAAGAAATGAATGCATATGTATAGTGAATAAGTATAACATTGCAGGTAGCACAAGTAAGTCTCTCTCTTGCCCAACAAGATCAGTCTTGCTTCTGAGAAGCAATCAATCACTTCTAACAGATTTTTGTCTAAAGTTCTCCCAAATCTCTATAATTATACAAGCTTAGAGGGTGTGTCTATGCTGTCTATATATCTTTTTTTTCTCTTTTACACAAATGGGGGTAAACTTGATGTGAAGTTCTACACCTTGTGCCCACCCCCCCCCATTCACAGTATGTTTGGAGATCATTTCGATCATTTCATTTCAACACATATTGATATAATCATCCTTTTAAACTACTACATATAATTTTATTACATCGACGTTCTGTAATTTATTTTAACAAGCCCCCACCACCATCTAGGACATTTAGACGTGTGTGTGTGTGTGTGTGTGTGTGTGTGTCTGTATGTAAGGGAGAGAGAGAAGGAGAGGAAATGCCGAGGGAATCTTAAATATTCAATTTTTCAATGCGTGAATTCGCCAGATTGGAATGAGTGACCATTTGTTCATATGATCTTTTACTTGATATTTGACAATTATGCCAGTTAAGAAACAAATCAATAGACTCAATTCTGTAAGTACTTATGAAGGCTTACTCTGTATCCAGTACTGTGCTAGACACTGTTGTATATAATAAATTTATAAGACAAAATTCTAGCTCACACATATTTTCCTTTGTAGTTAAGACCAAATTGGCATATGCGAAACAATCAGAGAAGAGTATGAGATTGGGAACGCTGAAAAAGGAGCCTTAATGTGAACTCATTTAGGTGCTCGGTCTAAACAAGGAGGCTTCCAGAATGGCAGTAGGCTGTGTATGTAGGCCAGCTGAAGTGACCTTCTCCATCAGAAGAATTCCACACTGGGGCATTTGCCTCTCTGGGGCATGGGAGGGTTAACCTCATTTTAAATTTGAAGACTGTGGACAAATTTTGAAGACCACGAGGCTGCCTTCCTCATGGAGAAACAGCTTCATAAGAAGTAAGCAAATCTGACAAAAACCAACTACAAATTGAAATAATCTTTCTCTATATCAACACTATTTTGTCCTCAGAAAAACTGAATAATAGTCTTCCCAAGGTGCACAGATATGAGCTTATCCACCCTGTAAGGAGGCAGTGGCATGACCACTCTGATTCATTTTCAAAAGGGCATTCTATTTGTTTTACTGGAAACTGTCAGTTGGAAAAAAACTAGTCCCCATTTCAGAGAAGCAAAGATGAAGAAATAATAGGAGAGCAGGGTGATGTTGGTCAAACTGCTAATCTTTAAGGTTTTGGGTGGAAGGAAGATACTTGAGGTTTCAAATATTGTACATGGAAATCGAGAGCATAAAGGTTTGAGAGAAGACAGGAATCTCAATTTTCACTTTATGAGGAATGCTGTATTTTACTTCCATCTTTCAGTTTATATTTCCAAACTGGGAATTTGGTGACTTCTGAAAGATGGAGGAGATAGAGATTAGAATCCAATATGTTGGTGGATCATAGGCTTCCTTGTGCTAATACAATCATTTGAGCAAAATGATATGGTGATAAAATACATTTGGAGGAAAGCATGCTGTTCTGGATATCCAAAATTTGGGGAAATGTGTGGTGATAACAGAAAGAATGGGCAGCTTTCAGAGTCCATTTAGTTAAGATGAAAGCAGGGACTGGGAAGAAAATGCCTTTCCTGTAACAAATTTTATATCTGAACTGTGAAACATTTAGTGAAATACATTTTTTCATCCAAATAAATATTTCAGTCTGCCGTTTACCTCGTATTTCTTATAACATGTTCACCAACTAAGAGCTATGCTCTAACATTTAATTAATAAAGTACAAAATATCAGCTTCTCAAAAATGTACTGTTTTCTCCAATTTTCTTTCTATTCAACAGATATTTCTTACATAGCCACTATGTGCAAAGCATCACAATAGGCATTGTGGGGAATGCAAACTCAACAGGCAGTCCACTGGTCTTTGAGTCAGGAGACTTGCCTTCTAATTCTAGCCCTGCCACTTACTAGCCGTGTGATTTAGAGATTCACTTCTCACTTTCTGGCATAGAGGCTGGATTTGATGCTCTCTGAGATGCCTTTCAGCCACAATATGGTTTAATACAGTGAGTAAAATAGTTTTTATCCCCAAGAAGTTTACAGTATTTTCTACAAGTTGTAACTGTTACAGAAAAAAAACTGTGAGAGAAAGCAGAATGATATCAGTAATTTCAAGAGAGAGTTACACACAAAATGATGTAGGGTTTCAAAGGAAGGGGCTATCATATCAATGGATGATGTCATTAATAGCCTCATAGAGGGAGTGGCCTTGAAGGATTAGGCTTTTATAGGCAGAAATAGGGGTCGTGAGAACTACTTTGCTCCTTTTGTGGACCTTCTCCATCCTGGATATTAATCAAGATTTGTCTTTCACAAAGGAAAGAGGAGAAAAAGTCAACTTTGGAAGGTTTTTATTTTTGAAGTAGTTAGCCAATATATTGGAGTGGTAGACAATGAAGCTAAAAAGGAGATATGGGCTGGGAGTATATGGAGGGATCACAGGAATGGAATCCCCCAACAAATGCCAATAACAATTGTCTCTTCTGTTTGTATAATGCTTAATCTGCAAAATGCGTTGATCTCACTTATCTCCAGGATGTGAGAGTAAGACAGAGCTGTTAAGAGCACAGCTTTGGACTCAAACAAACCTGGGTTTATATCCCAGCTCTGCTTCCACCAAGTGGTATAATCTTAGACAATCACTTGGCCTCTTATACCTCAGTTTTCTCAATGGGGATAACAACTACATCATCAGATGGCTATAAGGTTTAAATAAGATTGTGTATATAACTGACATAGAGGATGTAGTCAAAAATGGTAGCTATGAGGTGATATGTTAAATATTGTTCTCCTCTTTTAATAGAAAGTCAAAACTGAGCCTCTGTATCATTTATTCGAATCCAGTATTCTTTCTGTCATACCTGTGATTCCCGGCCTGAGTTTTCTGCCCACACCCTCTCCCCAGAGGGATCTGTGAAGGTAATAATGAGAATCTGTGAGTCATTTTCAATATTTGAAATGAGCCTAACAGAGAACATTCATTTCCTTGTGATAAATTACACAACCTGACTAAAATGTCAAGTTTCTTTGCTTTTGCCTGAAATTATATCAACTCATGTTGGTAATACTGGCTCTCTCATGCTGATGGGAAACTGATTGGCAGCCATATACGTCTTTAATGAATAGGAATGGGGAGTGCACATTTTATATTGTAAATGTAATTCATCTAGGAAATGTTTTTTACAGCTTGGGAAAGCATAAAGGAAAAGTGAAACATTCTCTTGTTGCTGAAATTATTGAGAAGAATGCACTACCCCATGCATCCTTTCTCGCTTAGGGAGAGTGGAGAATAAGGGGAGTAGAAAGATCGGAAGTTGTAGTTAGTT
Organism: Equus asinus; assembly: GCF_041296235.1. Lineage (NCBI taxonomy): Eukaryota > Metazoa > Chordata > Mammalia > Perissodactyla > Equidae > Equus > Equus asinus. The sequence continues at coordinate 98,840,164 of NC_091820.1, forward strand.
AGATCTCCAGAGTTTGAGAGCTTAAAGGTAAATTTTTTTCACGGAATAAATGTGCTTGAAACGAGGACTTGACATGTGGTTTCCTCCTGTGAGAAGGTGAGGAAACTGAGGACCAAAGACGAGTAAGGAACTGGCCAATTTGACAGAAGCAGCTTGTGGCAGAGCCAATATTTTAACCCAGTTTCAGGACTACCTGTTCCATAGCTCTCTCCACTCCAAAGCAAGCAAATATAGTTCTTCTGTCTTGAGTTCATTACAGTGTCACAATGAAATTTCCCTAGGCCTGATTTTAATATTGACCTGTTCTGGTCAAAGAGAGAAAATACTTGTTAGAAGATGAATGAAAATGCAATTAGAGACTTACAGACAGCCAAGATACAAAGGTCCCTTTCATATTGATTGGCTTCTTTATTGACTTGACAGCACAGAACACCATCTCCTGCTCTGAAGCGATGCCTAGAAATCTCTAATTCCACTTCATTCTTCAGAGTAAATACAAATGCAATAGGTACAGAGGGAAAAGGGGATAAATAATAATAGTAGCTATCATTTACTAAGCACCCATGATGTGCCAGGAACTTTACTCAGTGTCTCTATTTATTGAGTGTGTACTGTGGGCCAGATGCTATTCTAGAAAGTGATATAGCAATGAACAAGACAGACAAAAGTCTACCCTGACGGAGCTCACATTCTGTTTGCAAGTGTTTTTTACACGGATTACCTCACAATGACCTTATAAAATTGGTAGTTCTTATCCATAATTTACAAGTGAGGAAGCGGAGATACAGTTGGTAAGTGACTTATTCAAGGTCACACAGCCAGAAATATTAGATTTGGAAATTGAACCAAGATCTCACTCTTACATGCATGCTTTTCTATAATCCTTTCATAGTTTTATTCATAACTATACTATCTCATCAGACAACTTCTTTCTGCCATTACTGTCAACTCCCACTTCCTCTTGTATCCATCATTCTTTTATGTTATAGTGCTGAAAACATGAAGATCAGGAAACCAAAGATAGAAAGACAAAATGCATTCATGTTAATGAAGCAAGTTGTGCGTGGGCTTGCTCGCATACTAAACAGAGAGGGTAATGTGCAGAAGCTCTTTGATTTGGGGACAGCAGATAGGAAACATTTTATGTTAATAGACGGCATTTATTGACCACTTATTATATGTCAGCCAATACACTTTTTCTACATCTTAATATGTTTAATTCTTACAGCAACCCTGTAAGATAGCTATTCTTATTATTCTTGTTGTTTAGATAGGAAAGTAAGTCAGAGAGAGGTTACATAACTTGTCAAGAACCCCCAGGTAATAAGTAGCAGAACTTATTTAAAAGAGATTTAAACCTAGGCAGCCAGTTTCCAGAGTCTGTACTCATAATCACCAGGATAATACTTAAAGTATAGTACATAGTACCATAATTAAATGATTGTTTAAAATAATCCAGATGTGAGGAGATAACGGTATAAACTAGGGCAGTAAGAATGAGAACAGAAAGGAAGGTATGAATGCAATAGTCATTTTAAAGAAAGAAGCAACTGGATTTGTGAAGTCTCAGATGTGAGTGACAAGAAGAATGATTGTACCATGGATGGAGATTATTATTTTTTTAACCTAAAGAGATTAAAGACTTGGGAGGGAAGATACATAGGTTGGTTTTTGACATTCTGAGACGGAGTTGATGGTAAGATGTGCAAGCAGAAGCAGAAGGTTGTATTAGCAGATGAAATATGGAATTGAAACTCAAATGTGAAGGCAGAACCAGGCTCTAGAGGCAGAAGAGAGGTATAAGGAGAGATGATAGTGGAAGCCAAGAGAATTGATGAGAACCCAGAAGGAACAAAAGCTTACAACATGTAGACATTTCCTCTCTCTCTCCCCATGATGCCATGATGTTAGTACTTCAGTACGATTCAACCTCAGATTTAACTTGTCCCAGGCTAGGCTCTTCCTCTGCTTTCTCAGACCCCACTCCAATGTGAAACTGCAGTAGGATGTAGTCACATTCAGAACAGTTAACAAATTAGGTCTTCAAAGGAAGAAAATTTCCCGTGGAGCCCTACTGTGGTCTTAAATTATGTTTATTATACTTTTATAAAATTCCAGACAGATATTGCATTAGTTTTAAATCTTTACACATGTAACTTTTATTCAAAAATAGAATTACAAATGAAACAAATGAAACTGCAAAACTGATAAGTTTTAAAGACACGTTAATCAGGTTTTACTGAAATAAAATCACTGCTCAAACTATGACTACATACTCACTGATAAGTGCAGGTTCTTTTGAGTTACACATGGCTGGGTTACTGTATGCTGGGAGGT